>NC_139684.1:15372926-16095426 GCF_964106915.1 Podarcis gaigeae
GTAGAGTTAAAGCTATGGTTTTCCCAGTAGTGATGTATGGAAGTGAGAGCTGGACCATAAAGAAGGCTGATCGTCGAAGAATTGATGCTTTTGAATTATGGTGCCGGAGGAGACTCTTGAGAGTCCCATGGAAGAAGAAGATCAAAGAAGAAGAAGATCAAACCTATCCATTCTTAAGGAAATCAGCCCTGAGTGCTCACTGGAAGGACAGATCCTGAAGCTGAGGCTCCAATACTTTGGCCACCCCATAAGAAGAGAAGACTCCCTGGAAAAGACCCTGATGTTGGGAAAGATGGAGGGCGCAAGGAGAAGGGGACGACAGAGGACGAGATGGTTGGATAGTGTTCTCAAAGCTACCAGCATGAGTTTGACTAAACTGCAGGAAGCAGTGGGAGACAGGAGTGCCTGGCGTGCTCTGGTCCATGGGGTCACGAAGAGTCGGACACAACTAAACGACTAAACAAACATGCAGTTGTGCTGGACCCATCACAGTCCTTCTCAGAGTTGATCCACCGAAATTATTTAACCCAAGTTACTCTTGTCCACGAATGTCAATGGGCCTACTCTGAGTAGGACTTGCACCGCAGACAGCCCATTGCCTACTACTCAGAAGTAAGCCCTGACGATTTCAGTCTGAGTTACTCTTGGGTAAGCAAACCCAGGATACCCCCCAGAAAATGATTAAGAGGATAAAGAGCAAAGCCACAGCAGCTGTGCGTAAGGCCCTCTAAATGATATGCAAATGAGCCTTGCCCAGGATTTCTATAAAGGGAGGGGCTATGGGAGGAGGAGGGGGACACGCCCAACTTCCATCTTGCTCCTCCCCTTTCTGCTGGTTGCTCAGCGGGGCAGAGACTCGACTTCAATTTGGAGCCTACACGGTTTTGTTTCCTGCACCCTTCCCAAGTCAGTATTATTTATTTTGTTTTATTGCCTTTAAATCCCACCTTTTTCTCCAAGAAGCTCAAGGTGTTGTACATGGCTCTGCCCCCTCCTCACTGAATCTCTACAACAACCCTGTGAGGTAGGTTTGGCTGAGAGGTAGTGAGTCACCCAGTGAGCTTCATGGCTAATTGGGATATTTGAACCCTGGTTTCTCAAGGCCCTAGTCCGACACTCTAACCATCGCACCACACTGCCCCTAGAAGTTTGTAGGCAAACGAGGAGCCTCTTAGCTTTGGGCTGTTAACAGAGAAATCTGTCCCTTGGACAAAAAACAAGGACACCAGCCAGGAATACCAGAGCAAAACAGCAGCCAGTAGGCTTGGTCTTTATTGAAGACTTTCGCGACAGGACTCCCACCTGCCACAAGGTGGAACAAGATGGAAGCCCCGAACAAAAAAGGCCCCAAACTTTTATTAGCTGCTTATCCCCATGTTACACCCCACCCAAACTACATCACTAATACATCATGGTTACATCATGAAATGGGAGTTCTGGAGGCAGTAATCTGAGCATCCTAGACCCTGCCCCATGGTTCTCCTTGCCCTCCATCAAACAAAATAGATATTTACATTTCCCTGTTTCCCAGCCAAGTTAATCACACCCTTTTGTCTTCATCTGGGTTTGTTATTTCTGGAATGGCTACCTGTCTGGCACTCGGGTATCAGGATGCCAGGAATCACTCAGGCAGAGGGGGCTGCTGAGTAGCTGAGCTCACATGTCTATATGAATTTCTGGTGTTTCCCCTGTGAGCCAGTAAATAGATAAATTTATCAGTGAATTGTTACATTTGGCATCATGCAGCAAAGGCCCTTTGAATAGACAGGAAGAAACTGCGATAAAGTGTTTTGTGGGGATAAATCACAAAAGTCACAAAAGTGTGCTGATTTTGGCAGTGGGCTGCATGTTGTAGCAGGAACCCCCCCCCACCCCAATCATTCTGTTTGTATAAACTTCACACACACACACACACACGCCACATTTCTGTTATAAATTCATAGAAAATCAACCATACATTGGATTTGCACTGTTCCATTTTTATTTTACTCCATATGACAAGAACTAACAAAGTGGGGGTGACTTAGTCCTGGTCAGCCATAATCCCTTCACTGTCTCAGCACATCCACAGGAGCCCTGCCCATGCCAACCCTGATGATCCCAGACAGAAGACAATCAAGATCACAAAGAACTTGCATATGGGAGTGGATTCAACATGGACTGAAACAAAGGACAATGATCAGATCTTCCCTCAGGGGGCAGGAAACTGTGGGGAGGGGGAAAGGAGGAACCAGCCAGGTGACAAGACACTCAGGTTACCACCAACCCCTCCTTTCTGTAATGTATGCATGATGTTACCACCACAACTCCTCTCTCAACTCCTCCTTTCTGTAATGTATGCATGATGTTTCTGGGGGTGGGCTTGATCTAGAGGAGGGGAATTTCAAAAGTTTTTATAAGACCTTGCACACTATTCTTCTGGGTCTTTCCTCTCTCCTGCAAGTGAGGGGAATACCCTGTTGCAACAGTTCAATAAAGGCCAAGCCTACAGGCTGCTGTTTTGCTCCAAGTTATCCTGGTTGGTGTCTTTGTTTTGTCCAAGGGAGCCCTCGGATTTTTCCTGTAACAATGTGCATGATATCTGCTGGAGGGGCAACCCCCCCCCCATCCTATACATAAATTCCTGCAACTGGACAGGACCCAAAGAATGAGAGAATTGAGCAGTTAAGCATCTTTAAGTCTCTCTAGCTAGTTTCCAACTCAGAGTAGACCCAGTGGAGTTAATGGACATAACTAGCAGGTTCATTCATTGCTATGGGCCCGCTCCTGAGAATAATTTATCTGGCTACAACCCTTGGAATGAGTGGTTTTGCAAACTCCTCTCCCTCTTGGTGGTTCAGGGTTCCTTGGTGCATGTTAAGAGAGCTGGTGGAGTGGACTAGCCCCATCCCTGTTACCAGTGTGCTCCCACTCACCCCACCAACCCGTTTCTCTCGTGTACACACAGAGTCCAAGCAGTTGTTAACATGAAACCAAATAATCAAGTTTATTTTATAAGCATTAACAAGGTTATGGTTTCAGATAACTTTTCTTGTCAGTTTTTTATCCTTAGTTTCTATACCAGCCTATAGCTTCCTAATAACGTCTAACTGATTATCCCACCTGTCTATCTGAATCACTCACTCTCACATCAAAACTAGACCAATCCACAGACTTATATACTCCCTCTTCCTTCTCCAACTCCCAACTGACTTTTACACAACTCCAACTCTAACTCTAACTCCTCCCCTTGGGTTCCCACTGGCCAATCACTTCACACTCATTTAACCATTTCCTTATGACCCACCTAAGAGGGCAAACACCACAACCTCACAATCTATTTTAACCCCCATCGAAAAAATAAAAGGCAGTTGGTTCCCCAGCCTTCTAAATATGCAGCTGCAGAGTTCAGGAATTTTACATACAACGGACCAGGAATGGAATTTAGAGTTGTCCGGCCTATCCACTTAATTTTAAAGGATGGGTCCAGCCTACAAGGTGTGATATCATGGTTAAGAGTGCCAGAGTAAGACTTGGGTTCAAATCTCACACTGGGCTTTGAAGCTCACCGGGTGTGATCTTGGGCTAGTCACTTCCTCTCAGCAAAATGCACCTCGCAGGGTTGTTGTGGGGAGTTAAATGATGATGGGGCAGAGCTGGGGTGCACCACCTTGAGCTTATGGAGAAAGGCGGGCTATATCATCACCAACATTATCTGTTTATTTGTATGCCACTTGCCCACAAAATTGTGCCCAAAGCGGCTCACAACATCTCATGTGATCAATTAAGTACAACAGTTCAAAAAAATGCATGTTAGAAACAATTAGAAATAATAATATCCACCAATTAATAGATTTAAATAATCATGCGCATTTTATTTGAATGCGTAATAATCACACAGAAGGTCTATTGACTTCAGTGGATAGAATTCTCTGCCCCATGAACCTTAGCCAGCCCTTGCCTGCCTGCTTTTTTTTTTTACAACCACCCCCAGGGATTAGTATTGATTGATGGCACCTTCCTCCTTAAGACTGCAGAACTCAGCAGGGATGAAACCAGACTTAGCTGGCTCTCTTTGTCATTGGCGCCCCCTACTGCTGGTCTCCCTGCATTCCAGCCTATGGGCAGCCTCCCTCACTGGGTGGCCCTGACACAGCAACATTGTGTTGCAAGGGCCTTCCTTGGCGTTGTCTCTTTCCATGCATGCAGGTGGTATCCCAGGTCAAGTCCCTGTCATCACTAGGTAAGGCTGGGGGACAGCCTTGTCTGAAATCCTGCAAGACTTCTGCCAGTCGGTGCAGATGATACTGAACTACATAGAGCAATGGTTTGACTTAGTGCAAGGCAGTTTCTGGCGTCTCTGCTATTTATGAGAACATCAGAGGAGACCTGTTGCATTGGGCCAAACGTCCATTTGTCCAGCATTCTGTTCACTCAGGCCCCTGAGGTGGAATCCCACAAGCAGGACATGAGCCATCCATGCTGGTGCTTCAAATGGGAGAGAGGTCCACAGTTTAACTCTGCATTGCATGAAGAAGTATTTTCTGTTATATGTCCTGAATTTTCCTATAATAATAATAATAATTGTACTCCATCCATCTGACTGAGTTGCCCTTGCCTCTCTGGGTGGCTTCCAACGTATAGAAAAACATATTAAAATATAACATGTTTAAAACTTCCCTTTACAGGGCTACGGACGCGGGTGGCACTGTAGTCTAAACCACTGAGCTTATCGACTGGAAGGTTAGTGGTTCAAATCCCTGTGACAGAATGAACTCCTGTTGCTCTGTCCCAGCTCCTGCTAACCTAGCAGTTTGAAAGCATACCAGTGCAAGTAGATAAATAGGTACTGCTGCGGAGGGAAGGTAAACAGCATTTCCATGCGCTCTGGTTTTTGTCCCAGTGTTTCTGTTGTGCCAGAAGTGGATTAGTCCTGCTGGCCACATGACCCAGAAAGCTGTCTGTGGACAAACGCCGTCTCCCTCGTTCTGAAAAGCGAGATGACTGCTGCAACCCCATAGTCGCCTTTGACTGGACTTAGCCATCCAGGGGTCCTTTGCCTTTACATCCAGAGCTGCTTTCAGATGTCTTCTAAAGGTTATAGAGTTACTCATCTCCTTGACATCTGATGGGAGGGCTTTCCACAGTGTGGGTGCCACTACCAAGAAGTCCCTCTGCCTGGTTTAGTTTCAGTGGATTTAGTTTCAATGGATGCCCACTTCACTGGATGTCCCCAAGTTCCAATGTTGGGAGAGAAACGCTTCTCTATCCACTTTCTCAGTGCCAAGCATAATTTTTATAAACTTTTATAATGTCTCCTCTTACTCAGCTTTCCTCTAACCTTATACAGTGGTACCTCGGGTTAATAATAATAATAATAATAATAATAATAATAATAATAATAATAATTTATTTATACCCTGCCCTCCCCAGCCAAGACCGGGCTCAGGGAAGCTAACAACCAATAATAAAAACAAGTTGATTAAAATACAACTTAAAAAACAAGATTAAAATAAAACATTAAAACATTAAGATGCAGACTCATCATAGGAGGAGAAAGGGAAAAAAGAAAGATGGGGAGGGAATCAAACTGGTTCTAAGCCAAAGGCCAGGTGGAACAACTCTGTCTTATAGGTGCTGCGGAAAGAAATCAGATCCTGCAGGGCCCTAGTCTCATGAGACAGAGCGTTCCACCAGGCCGGAGCCAGTGTTGAGAAGGCCCTGGCTCTGGTTGAGCCTAATCTAACTTCCTTAGGGCCCAGGACCTCTAGGGTGTTGCTATTTATGGACCTTAAGGTCTTCCGTGGGGCATACCGGGAGAGGCGGTCCCGTAGGTACGAGGGTTAAGTACTTAATTTGTATGTAACCTGAAGCCTATGTAACCTGAGGTACCACTATACAGTGGTACCTCGGTTTTCCAACATAATCCATTCCGGAAGACCGTTCGAGTTCCGAAACGTTCGAAAACCGAGGCGCAAAGAGCGACCTGCAGAGGCATGTTCCAAAATGGAAGTGTTTACTTCTGGGTTTTCGGCGTTCGAAAACTGAAACATTTGTCAACAGAGACGTTCGAAAACCGAGGTACCACTGTACGTCCCAAACGTTTCAATCTTTCTTCATAGGGGAATTGTTCCATCCCCTCGATCATTTGGGTTGCCCTTTTGTTGCTAGGAGATTTAGTGTGATCACATCCCTCTTGTGTGCTTCTCTCCCTCCCTCTCCCAGTTCTCCTCTCCAGGTGGAGTGGACCTCTTTGAAGGGTGATGGCAAGCCTCTGCGTTTTGCCCGATCACCTCCTGTTGGATATCTTGTCTCTTGTCCCTATGGGCGACCTGATTCGAAACTGCCGTCCAGTCTGCTCCCGCTGGCGGGACCTGGTGGACTTGCCGGTTCTCTGGCAGCGGCTCTTCCAGCGGAAGGACAGCAACAAACGTGTGCCAGTTGTGCCACGTGATATAAAGGCCTACTACATTTTGGGCCGCCTGGAGAAGAATTTGATCAAGAACCCCTTTGGAGAAGGCAAGTCCCTGCTTATTAAGGAGAAATACCAACAAGCCTGCCTTGAGCAGAGAGGGAACTGATTTACACAGTCCTTTCCGAAAGTCTCTGCTTATAGTCCTTTAAAAAACATTCAGTGTTGGGGCATCTGGTCTGCCTGCTGCAGGTCCCAGGTACTACTACAACAACTACTACTACTAATTATTATTTATACCCCACCCACCTGGCGGGGTTTACCCAGCCACTCTGGGTGGCTCCCAACAGATTAAAAACAGAATACAACATCAAACATTAAAAACTTCCCTAAACAGGGCTGCCTTCAGATGTTTTCTAAAAGTCAGGTAGTTGTTTATTTTCTTGACATCTGATGGGAGGGCATTCCACAGGGCGGGTGCCACCACCGAGAAGGCCCTCTGCCTCGTTCCCTGTATCCTCACATCTCATAATGAGGGAAATGCCAGAAGGCCCTCGGCGCTGGACCTCAGTGTCCGGGCTGAATGACGGGAGTGGAGATGCTGCTTCAGGTACAATTCCCAGTGGCATCTCCAGGTAGACAATTCTGAGCTACGCAGACCCATGATCTGATTCAGTATAATAAAATTTGCTATGTTCCTGTGAACTGTCCCACATTTGAATGCAGATGATGTGTGAAATTAGATGTGTGAATTCTCTCTCTCACACACACACACACCTTCTCCTTTCCTGAAGAAACCAAGCATCTCAGGGATGCTAAGCAGCTCCGCCCCACCCCTTGACACACTCTTTTGTTATGTGGCCATGGCTAACTTAGGTCCGTAAATTTATTTATTTTACATCGGGAACCTTCCAAACACATCGCCTCTTCACCTGCATTCAGAAGTGGTATAGCTGAAGCAAAGTGAGGCTGTACCATATTTCTGCAGGCAGAGTTTGACTCTCAGGTGTCAGGTAGGCCGTTGTGAATTACAGCGGAAGGAGAAAATGCTGTGTCACTGGGAATGGGAAGGAATTTCCTGAAGCAGGGAGCCGCTTAAACCTGCTGAAATGAAGAGCTACCTACAAAACTCTTCTTGGTTTTGTATCTCAAGAGGCTGGTCCATGGCAGGGGGGCAGGAGGGGCTCTGTTCCCACCTGCCTGACTTTTTCCAACCATCTCAGGGTTTGGTACTGACCACTTCCTCCTCCTCCACAGTGATGCCTGTGTTGAACTGAACAGGAAAAGGGATGGAGACAAGCAAACTAGAATTGGTTGGTTCTCTTGTCATTGGCTCTGGGCTCTCTGCCTTCTGCCCTCCCAGTCCCAATGGACTCCAGCCCCCCCTCCCTGGAGTTGCAGATTTCTGGGGCAGCATCCTAGAGCCGCATTTACAGAACTCCAGTTTTCATGATTTCCCAGGAAAGTGGAACTGAGCGTTAAAACTGGCAAAAAGCTGGTAGTTCTAGCTATTGGAAAAAACAGGAGTATTTTAAAGTTCATTTAGACCTTGCGAACTTAAAAATGCAGTCCAAACAGTGTCTACTCAGAAGCAAGTCCTATTGAATTCAGTGGGGCTTACCCCCAGGTAAATGGGGTTAGGATTGTAGCCTACGATGTACACCGTTTTACTAACAACCTGAGATATCTACACCACTCAATGCCACAAGTATTTAAATTATGTTATTTAACATGCCCTTTCATAAATTTCCCAGTAATTTATAGGTTGTGTGACTAGGATGCCGGACTAGATGGACCTTGGGCCTGATCCAGCAGGGCTCTTCTTATGTTGTTAACCCTTCCCTATCACTTGTCCCCTTTTCCTACAGATGGCTTGGACTATTGGACAACCAAGACCGTTGGAGAGGCCCAATGGAAAATTCAGGAAGTGTCTGAAAAGGCCTCACTGCGACTTGGAATGAGGGACTTTCTTCTACGGAACCGCCCTGTCGATGATGGGCCCTGTCTTCAGGTTAAAAAATGCTTTGCTGCTTGTGATGGGTAAGAATAATACGATTTGATCTGGGATTCAGCTGGAGATGGGGAGAGCGATTCACTGTTTTTTCTGCGGGGGAACCTTGGGCCGGCATGGAAGCCTGCCTTTAGATACCCTCTCCTCAATCCTGGACATGTTTCTTAAAATATTATTAATAATAATCACAACTTACATCAACAACTTCAATCTAATGAGTTCTTTTTAATATCCAATAAATTGGTATAGGGTCAGACATAACTGCATGAAACTGCAACCACCCCCCAAAAAAAACAAACACCCCATGTACAGTGGTACCTTAGTTTTCGAACTTAATCCGTTCTGGGAATCCATCCGACTCCTGAAACCATTCAAAAACCTATTGGTGTTTTGCAACTTTGACCTGTTGCAGGACCTTAGCAGAGCATACACAGAGTTCTAGAAAGCAATCAGTTGCAGGCAGGATGGACGAAGCAGGAACAAAATGCTGCTACTAGTAACTTGTAGAGTCTGCAGTAAATAATAAACACCTTACAAGTTAATATATACACGAACAGATACACGGATCTTAACTAGCTCTCTCTTAACAAACTCCAAACAACTCTCAGAACACCACACTGACCAACCAACACATTCCAATCAGTAAGGTCATAAATCATCATGCCTGTGTGAGACTTCAACCAATGGTAGAGCTGTTTCCAAGACTTCATATCTCTAGGCAGATAACTCCTCTGCTCAGTCTTCTTGGCCGGCTAGCTCCTAATTGACTCTGTGTGAAGCTGCACAGAATAGCATGTAGTCAAAAAAACCCAACAGGCACGGCTTCTGATCGGTTGCAAGGAGCTTCCTGCACTCAAGAGTCCAACGTTTGGCATCCGAAAAGTGCCTGCAAACCGGAACACTTACTTCCAGGTTTGCGGCGTTCAGGAGCCGATTTGTTCGAGTGCCAAGGCATTTGAGAACCAAGGTATCACTGTATTAACTTCTCAGCCCGGGATGTAGGAAGGGCCACAGCTCACCTGCTCTGCATGCAGAAATCCTGGGTCCAATCCCTAGGATCTCCAGGTAGGGTCAGGAGAGATTCCTGCCTGAAACCCTGGAGAGCCACTGCCAGTCAGTGTAGGCTATGCTGAGCTAGATGGAACAATGGTATAAGGCAGCTTTTTATGTTTTATACGCTGATCAGAACACCATGCTGCCTCTCAGGAGGCTAACAGGCGCTAGGAAGAGCATTCCCACAACCTCTGGCTTCTGGCCTGCTTTCAGCTTTGTGGGTCGTGTGTTGCACAGTTTCAACGCCCTGCCACAGGGAGTGGATTTCAGGTTTGCAACATTCTTCTTGCACACTAAACCAGGCAGGATCCAGTACCAACCAACCAACGTCCCCAAAATGGAGGCCAGGATTTCCCTAGAGCACCACGTTAATAAGAGGCCAAGCCCCAGTGCCCTTCTGCAATGAGGCTTGCTAGTCATCTCCATGGGTGGGTTGATGAGCCTCCTTCAATGGGGCTGCATTTGGTTTGGCGTTTCCGGTGGCCGACTTTCCCCGCTCCCAAATCCTTGGAGCAAAAGGCAGGATAGTGATGGTGTTACTTTGTGGTTTTCACTTAGGCTCTGCGCCAAGTCTCAGTTCATCATCTTGAAGGACGAAGGCTACTGGGATGAGCTGATAGACAGGGTCAAACCCACTGTTGTGGTGAGCGATTGGTGAGTGCAGTGTGTGCCATGTTGGTGAGTTTGTGTGGCAAGAAGACACTCTCAAAGGTTCCAGTAGATCAAAGGATAGAGGTGGCCAATGGGTTGGCCATGTCATGGAAATTCTACTCCATATTGATCCAGAGTAGATTCCAAAGTACAGTGGTATCTTGGGTTAAGTACTTAATTCGTTCCGGAGGTCCGTTCTTAACCTGAAACTGTTCTTAACCTGAAGCACCATTTTAGTTAATGGGGCCTCCTACTGCCGCCATGCTGCCGGAGCACAATTTCTGTTCTCATCCTGAAGCAAAGTTCTTAACCTGAAGCAATATTTCTGGGTTAGCAGAGTCTGTAACCTGAAGAGTATGTAACCTGATGTACCACTGTATAGTTAGTAGAGTAAAAACTCAAACATGTTGCAGCATCCCCCAAAATAGATCAGAGGCAATTATATTTCATCCAACAGAGCTATACTGCTACTGAAGGCAAATGAGCATAATGGTCACAAATCCAATACATTCAGGATTGGCACAGTCCATAAGAAACCCAGTTGCAGCAGAATTAACTTAAACTTACAATAACATATAATAAGTTTAAACCTTAACACTAAACATACTATGTACAGAACACCACACCCAAAGGAAGAGAGATAGAAAGGGAAAGGGAAACCCAGGCTCCTTCTGGCCTTGCTTTTATAGTCAGAGTGACCTTGACTGAAAGAGATAACAAAACCAGTTTAAACCAGCTTCTCTGAAGGAATAACCCAAACATCAGGAACCTTCTGCTTGTATCTTTCACACAGAGAAGCTTCCAGAACCCTCTTGAATTAATTAGATTAGGAAAGATCTCTACACATCAGATCAATACTTTCTGGACTAAGAAATGCAAATGGACAGGACAATGGCACAGGTCTGATTGAACCTAGGGTTCAGGACCAAGGGAAGTTCCAGAGTTGGCCAGCGAGTTAGATGGATGGGGAGAAGTGTGTTTGATAGGACCTGGACTTCAGGACCACGGACAGTTCCAAAGTTGGCAATAGGCTGCAACAGTGGTCCAACTTTTTTGGACCTGTGTAGGCTTTCACTACCATGCTAAGACCAGCTTGGGTGGCGTGACAGCTTCCTTAAAATATCCACACTGCTTTCCTAAGGTGGACAGTGACTGCCTGCCAGTTACCCTGGCCAACAAAACTCTGTCATTATTGCTTCTAACAACATGGGTGGGGTGGGCTCCTGCAGGGGCCTCTGGCTAGTAGTTGGAGTGTGCAGGATTGCTGGCTCTGAAGTTCAACTCCTGAGGGCTTGTATTTTCCTCTTAGACAGGGCTGCTGGATGAGACCTTCACAATCCTTGTGGGTACCAAATGCCCAGTGGTGATTGGCAGGAGAGGGGCCAAGATGATATCTATTACAACTCTGACAATTATTAGAGGAAGAGAAGAGGATTCTGGGCTAAGATGGGCCATTATCCTGATCCACCAGCCAGGCTCTTCTTAGATTTTAGCTTCTTGTGAGAGTGAGGATTCAGTACAATTTTTATGGTGTGGCATATTCTCTGTTTCTCTGTCTCTCAATATAGTTTTTACTGCACCAAAGGCACCCAATACCAGCTGCGGGTACAGCTGTTATCAGCAGACTTCAAGGTCCTAAGAGAGCGGTGTTCTGAAGACTTGTTCATGAATGGATCTAAACATGGAAGGTGGCGAGAGGTAAGAAGGAAGACGGTTCGGAAGCTTCAGCTGGTGCAAACTTTGGCAGACAGGTTGCTCACCAAGGCAAGATGGTTTGAGCATATTACACCTGGCACCAACTGCACCGGCTTCCAATTAGTTTCTGGACCCAATTAATTCAAAAGTGCTGGTTTTGACCTATAAAGCCTTAAACGGCTCAGGACCGTAATACTTCAAGGACTGCCTCTCCCCATATAAATAATAATAATAATAATAATAATAATAATAATAATAATAATAATTTATTTATATCCCACCCTCCCCAGCCGAAGCTGGGCTCAGGGCAGCTAACAACAATAAAATAGTGCAACATTCTAAAAGCATTTCATTATAAAAATTAATTAAAATCCAATTGATGGCAACCATTAAGCTTAAATTCTGTAAAGATTGCCAATGGAGGGAGTCAGGCTGCGCCCTGACCAAAGGCCTGGTGGAACAGCTCTGTCTTGCAGGCCCTGTGGAAAGATGTCAAATCCCGCAGGGACCTAGTCTCTTGTGACAGAGGGTTCCACCAGATTGGAGCCGCAGCCAAACTGACCCAGACCCTGCAATCATCATCTGAGACCCACCTTCGTGCGCCCCTTCCAGAAGGTGGCAACCCAAGAGCCGGGGCCTTTTCTGCAGTGGCTCCCTATTTGTGGAATGCTCTCACCAGGGAGGTTCACCTGGTGCCTTCATTATATATCTTTAGGTACCAGATGAAAACGTTTCTCTTCAACCAGGCCTTATGCTGATTAATATTCTACATTCTTTTAAATATGTTTCTGGGAGGGAGGTTACTGTTTTGTTGTTTTTGTTTTAACTATTTATTTGTGCTTTCACCATGTATTTTCACCTTCTGAACTGCTCTTGTGATGAAGGGGAGTATATAAGCTGAATAAATAAATAAAACCTAACTGTAAGCCACCCACAGTGGCTGGGGAAACCCAGCCAGATGGGCAGGGTATAAATAATAAAAAATTATTACAGTGGTACCTTGGTTCCTGAACGCTTTGGTACTCTGGTTCCTGAATGCCTTGGTACTCGTACGTTTTGGCTTTCAAACAATCGAAACCTGGAGTCTTCTGGTTTTCTAACGCTTTCGGAAGCCAAACATCCAATGCGGCTTCCACTATTGTTTCTGCGCACCTGTGCCAATCGGAAGCCACACCTTGGTTTTGGAAGTCGAACGGATTTCTGGAATGCATTCTGTTCAGGAACCAAGATAACACTGTTTTGTTTTGTTTATTTATTAATAACCCAGGTGGAAGGTTGGGGCCCCAGGAGTCACAGTCTGCAGCAAATGGGTCCTAAGAGAGATTTCTGCCTTGCCCCCTATCTTTGTGGGGTTCACCTCTGTTGCACAATTTCTACTGTGCTCTTCCATTTTGGAACAGTTGTGTGTATTCCGTAACTGTCTCTATATAACTATTCATTCCTTTTACAGCTTTTAAAAGATTACTGTTGTGGTTTTTTTCCTCTTGCATTTATGACTGTTTTTATTACGTACTCTAAAGGTAAAGGGCCCCTGACAGTTAAGTCCAGTCATGAACAACTCTGGGGTTGCGGCGCTCATCTCGCTTTACTGGTTGAGGGAGCCGATGTTTGGCCGCAGGCAGTTTCGCCGGGTCATGTGGCCAGCATGACTAAGCTGCTTCTGGTGAAACCAGAACAGTGCACGGAAACACTGTTTACCTTCCCGCCAGAGTGGTACCTATTTATCTACTTGGACTTTGACATGCTTTCGAACTGCTAGGTTGGCAGGAGCTGGGACCGAGCAACGGGAGCTCACCTCGTCGCGGGGGTTCGAACCTTCCGATCAGCAAGCCCTAGACTCAGTGGTTTCGACCACAGTGCCACCCGCGTCCCTTATTATGTACTCTAGACAAATTTTATTTTTGCATTTGAAATCTTATTTTGAAAATTACAGTGGTACCTTGGTTTCTGAACGTCTCTGTTGACAAAGCTTTTTGGTTTTTGAACGCCATAAACCCTGAAAGTAAATGCTTCGGTTTTCGAACACACCTCGGAAGTCGAACATGCCGAGATACCACTGTATGTTATTTTTCTCAATTTTGTTTATTAAATTTGCGGACTTTCCTTTGCGCCTCTGTTTTCGAACGTTTCAGAACTCGAACGATCTTCCGGAACAGATTATGTTTGGAAACTGAGGTACAACTGTACTTTGAAATAAATGCTGCAACAGCCTTCCCTATGGGACATTTTGGTGAAGGGACAGGCAAGGAATAATAATGCATAAATTAAACTTTACCCAAATCACCACCCATCTTTCTCTCTTCTCTCCCCCCCCCCCAATCCTGTAGGTTTGTTACTCCATCTTTGGCTGCCCTCCTGGTGTCCGCTACATCTACTTTGAACACCGAGGCCAAAATGTCAACGAACGTAACCATAAAGGTGTGCGAATAACTAACACCAGCATCACCCTTAAGTTCACTTACACTGTTGGTCAACGGAACTGATTTGCTGAATTCCCTTTGAAGCTGGGGAGAAAACAAAGCACACCCCTTCTTTGGCTGGGCCAATTGTTTCTTTACTTGTTCTTGTGCGGGTGAGACTTTTACAAGGTATTTTTTTGGTACCGCAGAATAAATGCATTTTAAATCATTTTTGTGATCTGTTGCTGTTGCCACATGTCTGTACGGCCTCCTGCTTTTTGAGGTAGGACACATATCAATATATATATTGAAATGTGGCAAAATGGTCAGAGTGTCGGACTAGGGCCTTGGGAGATGCCGGGTTCAAATCCTGCCCCCCCCCCACTTTGCCATGAGGCTCACTGGGTGATTTGGGGCCAGTCATGGCCTCCTGGCCTAACCTACCTTGCAGGGTTCTTAATTGGGGATTAAATGAGATGGGGAAGAACCATGCAAGGCACCTGGAACTCCTTGGAGAAAAAGGTGGGATATCAAATTCAGTAAATAGACATTAAAATACAGGAAGGGAAGGCAACAGGGGAATGTTGTTGGCATCCGTCTGCCTCGGAAACGTCTGCACTTTTGGGAGTGAAGTCAAACTGTTGGGAGGTTGCAGCGTCTGCTGTGACTGCAGAGACCAATGCCAAATGAGGGCAGGTGAAGGCATAATAAATAATAACAGTAATAATAATCATTATAATTTTATTTATACATACATACACACATACCCCACCCAGGGTTTCCCCAGCCACTCTGGGCGGATCCCAACAAAATATTAAACAGAATAAAACATCAAACATTAAAAACTTCTCTAAACAGGGCCACCTTCAGATGTCTTCTAAAAGTCAGATAGTTGTTTATTTCCTTGACATCTGATGGGAGGGCGTTCCACAGGGCGGGCGCCACCACCAAGAAGGCCCTCTGCCTGGTTCCCTGTAACCTCACTTCTCTCAGTGAGGGAACTGCCAGAAGGCCCTCGGAGCTGGACCTCAGTGTCAGGGCTGAACGATGGGGGTGAAGACGTTCCTTCAGGTATACTGGGCCAAGGCCATTTAGGGCTTTAAAGGTCAGCACATGGTTGTGCTGCTGCATATGCACCATGGCTGTTTTTTCTGCGCTCCTCCCAGTGGTCATCCCTGGTCACTGCTGTGGATGCACAACCTGTCTAATCCCCAGGGTTCTGCATAAGCACTAGTCCTTCTTGGAGTGCACTCCCTGATTTTGAAGGGCATGACTCCTTTGTTTCCATTAGTTCCAATGCGTCTACTCAGAGTAGACGTTTCTCTTAATTTTTTAATTTTTTTTTTACAAATATAATTAACATTCAAGTATAATCAATATTTATACATATATAGGATTCCCTTAATCCTTGGATTTCCCTTGGCCCCCCAGCCCCCCAGTAGTTTCCATTGTAAAGCTTTTTTCTACTGCATCTTATGTTGTTGTTGTTCAGTCGTTTAGTCGTGTCTGACTCTTCGTGACCCCATGGACCAGAGCACGCCAGGCACTTATATGCCTGTTGTCTTTGTCCATGGAGTTTTCTTGGCAGGGATACTGGAGTGGCTTGCCGGTTCCTGCTCCAGGTGGATCACGTTTGGTCAAAACTCTCCACTATGACCTGTCCATCTTGGGTGGCCCTGCACAACATAGCTCATAGCTTCTCGGAGTTATTCAAGCCCCTTCACCACGGCAAGGCAGTGATCCATGAAGGGGACTGCATCTTATAGTATTATCCAAATTTTGTTCTAACTTCCCATTTTAACCATTATTATTAACTATTAATAACCATTATTATTACATTACAAGTGTTATAACAATCCTGTTTACAGTGTTCTTCGAGCTAACCTATAAATTTTTCCCATCCTTTGAATTTCTTATCTTCTTGGTTTCTGATCCCCCTTGTCAATTTTGCCATTTCGGCATAGTCCATCATCTGGATTATCCATTCTTCTCTGGTTGGAACTTTACCTTCCTTCCATCTTACTCTGAGTAGGTTTTAGTTGGCTGGAAAAGTCATAGTAAACCAGTACAGTTATACCTCATGTTATGTCCGCTTCATGTTATGTTCTTTCAGGTTACGTCCCAAAGCGACCCAGAAGTACCAGAAAGGGTTACTTCCGGGTTTTGCTGCTCGCGCATGCACAGACGTGCAAAATGACATCACGCGCATGAGCAGAAGCGGCGAATCGCAACCCGCGCGTGCGCAGACGCGCCACTGTGGGGTTGCGTTCTTTTCATATTGCGAACGGGCCTCCGGAACAGATCCCGTTCGCAACCAGAGGTACCACTGTACAGTGTTACATACGCTTCAGGTTACATACGCTTCAGGTTACAGACTTTGCTAACCCAGAAATAGTACCTCAGGTTAAGAACTTTGCTTCAGGATGAGATCAGAAATCGTGCTCCAGGGGCGCGGCAGCAGCAGGAGGCCCCATTAGCTAAAGTGGTGCTTCAGGTTAAGAACAGTTTCAGGTTAAGAATGGACCTCCGGAACGAATTAAGCACTGAACCCAAGGTACCATTGTACTGTATAGTTATTCCCCCCTTTAAAATCTTGGTGAGTTTCGCAATGAGATTCCTTGCCTCCCGCCTTCCCCCCGCGGTGATTTAGAAAGCTGAGAGTAATTCCCAAAATTCATGGAGAAGGGGATTTAATCTCCGAATCCCTCACACATCTTGAGGAAGGCGGGCACCCCATAGCATACGCAAATGAGACTTTCCCCAGGATTCCTTTGGGGAGGAGGCGTTGCCTACCTGATCCACCTCTACCTGCCCCAGGTGAGGCAGCGGTGGGAAACATTTCCTGGTCCTCAGCACCTTGCCGCTTCCCCCTGACTTTCTTCTGAAGCTGAATGCTGAGCGGGGCAGAGACTGGCCATCTTTCCCAGCCCTGGTAAACTCTTTTGAGGGGTTCTTTTGAGGGATTCCTCTCGAAGGCCTGTTAAGGATTCACCAGGGTGCTGTTCCGAAGAAGGCTTGAGGAAATATTTTCAGGAGGAGAGGGTGGCGAAAGTTGGTGCCTCTGAGCATGTGCAGGGAGGCCCTCTCCCAAGTAACTGCTGCCTGTTCATGGCCATTCTAGAGTTAGGGGGTAGAAGGATCTGGAGGTGGGGAATCATAGTACAGTGGTACCTCAGGTTACAGACACTTCAGGTTACAGATGCTTCAGGTTACAAACTCCGCTAACCCAGAAATAGTACCTTGGGTTAGGAACTTTGCTTCAGGATGAGAACAGAAATCGCGCGGTGGCAGCGGGAGGCCCCATTAGCTAAAGTGGTTCTTCAAGTTAAGAACGGACCTCCAGAACGAATTAAGTTCTTAACCCGAGGTACCACTGTATGTAGGATGTGCATGACTTTTTAATATACTATTACTGCTCTCCTGGCGACAGCCCTGCGAGGTTGCCGAGAGGCTGTCAGCAACCCCTGGGCATGCTAGCTTGGCTGATAGGTGTGCAAAGATCGCAGGGTGTTGCACTAGAGGATCCTTGTGGTCTCTTCCAGCTGTACACTTCTGTTATTCTATGAATATGTGAATACCAGCCACTGAAGTAGGGGGCTGTTGGCATCATGCCCTCCTGTGGGCTTCCTGGAGGGATCTGTCTGGCCTCTATGGGGCACAGAATGCAGGACCAGATGGAGTTTTTTGGGTCTGATCCAGCAGGACTCGTTAAATTCCCCAATGCAAAAGGGCCATAGCTCATAGCACCTGCGTTGCATGGAGAAGGTCTGGGCTGGGAGAGACACTCTATCCAAAACCCTGGACAGCTGCTGCCAGTCAGTGTTGGCCAGGGCCGGATTTAGGTTTGATGAGGCCAGGAAGTCAAAAAACAAAGTGCAAAAGGGAGCTGGCAATTAACAGCTAGCAGCTAGCGGCCTGCCCACGATGCTTCTCACAGTGCTTGCCCAGAGTGTTTCTTATAACATAGATAAGAATGTGCTGATAAGTTCTCAGTGAACTGATAAATTTAAAAATGGAAAAAGGAAAAAGCACTTCCCTGAGCAGCAATTAAAGTCAATTAGAGTTCCGCGGAGCTCCGAAGCCTGCTTTCTGAACCGACGCCATCTTTCCGGACTTAATGAGGCCCTAAGCTACTGAGGGTAAAGGGACCCTTTATATGTCCAGCTGTCCTTTGTCAACAACAAATTGTCGCTGGTTTTTTTGTGTTGAATACATGCTATATGGTAATTTATGGACCTAATAGGTATCTAAAGCCATTTTTTTGTTTATCTTATATTTTGAAAATGTACATCCAACCCCCCCCCCTTTGAAAAATTTTTGGGCCCCCAAGAGAGTGGTGCTTGTTTAGCTTATACGTAAATCCGGCACTGGGTTGGCAGAAATGACCAAATGTTTCTTTGATTTGTCCTTGGACGTTCCCGCCCCGCTTGCCATCCTCCTCCCCGCGCCACATTCCTTGAGAACCTATGAACCCCCCCCCTTTCGTAATTTAAAACATAAAAGCAAGAAGATGTCCACCTCTCTCCCCTTTTTCTTTCTAATGTCTCAACAAACAAAACTGACCTGTTAAAAATGTTACTTGAAAAGAGAGAGAGAGAGAGAAACATTGCACATACTTTTGTAAACCAAGAAAATCTTTAATAAAAATACATTTAAAAAAAGAGCAAGAAGATGATCAAGAAGCGGCGCTCTTCTGACACGAGGCTAAGACCCCAAGTCCGTCGTGGGATTTAACTTCCTAGTTAACGTCACACCTCGCGCGTTGGACGGCAGTACTGTCGCTGCAAGGAGCTGCGTGAGGACAGCAGACGCGCGTCATCACTTTGCCCGGGATTCCCATCTCCGGACCGCCCACGGAGGGGGAGGCACCGCCTGCGTAGTCGCCCCGCCCCTCCCCGGAGGAGGCAAAGCAGCAGCGGGGTGAAGGGGGAACGGTTCCTGGTTCTTCTTCCCACTTGTCCTGCCTGCCTGCCTTCGGAAGCTGGAAGCCAAGCGGGGCAGAGACTGCTCATCTTTCCCAGCTTGATCCTGCTCGCTTCCTAGACCCAGGTAAACGCCCCCAAAGGCGGTCCTTTGAGGGTAAGGCACGCCTGGCTGGGGTGGGGGGACGTCTTAAGTCTTGGGTAAAGGTAAAAGGTAAAGGAACCCCTGACCGTTAGGTCCAGTCGTGGCCGACTCTGGGGTTGCGGCACTCATCTCGCTTTATTGGCCGAGGGAGCCAGCGTACAGCTTCCGGGTCATGTGGCCAGCATGACTAAGCCGCTTTTGGCGAACCAGAGCAGCGCACAGAAATGCCATTTACCTTCCCGCTAGAGCAGTACCTATTTATCTACTTGCGTTTTGACGTGCTTTCGAACTGCTAGGTTGGCAGGAGCAGGGACCGAGAAATGGGAGCTCACCCTGTCGTGGGGATTCAAACCGCTGACCTTCTGATTGGCAAGTCCTAGGCTCTGTGGTTTAACCCACAGCACCACCCGCATCCCACCAAAGTCTTGGGTAGGATCAGCAAAAAGGGAGTTAGTTGGGCAGTGGTCCCGAGAAGGCTCATGGCCTCAGGTCAATGCGAGAGAGCAGGAACTGAAACTGGAGAATCGTCTTGCTCATAGAATCTTAGGGTTGGGAGGGACCTTGAGGAACCTCCCTAGTCCAACCCCTGTAATGCAGGAATAAAGCTGTCCCACATGGGGATCAAACCTGTGACCTTGACGTTATCAGTGCCACACTTCTAACCAACTGAGCTACCCAGTAATGTATCATGCTTATTAGGATTTGCATGGAATTTTCTTTTATGCCCCCGGCGACAACCCTGCGAGGCAGCCCCGTTCGTATATCCAACCTCTGGATTTCAGAATATGAGAATACTACTCAGGGAGTGGAGTGGGGGCTGCTGGCATCATGCCCTGTTGTGGGCTTCCTAAAGGGATCTGGTTTGGCTCCCCCCCCCAAAGGGTCACAGGATGCTGCATAAGATGGCCCTTTGTGGTCTGATCCAGAAAGGCCCTTCTTGTTTCCCCTTAAACCTCCCCATCGCAAAGGGCCCAGAGATCTGCCCGGAAGTCCCCAGCATCTCCAGTTACAATTGTGAGACTTCTGCCTGAAATCTTGCCAGTCAGTGTAGACAATACTAAGCCAGGTGGGCCGCTGTTCTGACTCAGTATAATAGTTCCTATTTAATGTAGCCGTAATTTGGAACCATGAGGACTAGAATCTTACTTTGTTTTTAGGGGAAAGACCACAGTAGTAGAGCGTACAGAAAGTGGTATGTTCAGTTCCCAGCATCTCCAGGTTGGGTTGGGACTGTCCCCTGCCTGGAGAGCACTGGAGAGCTGCTGCCGGTCAGTGTAGACAATACTGAGCCAGATGGACCAGCTGGCCTGACTCTGTATAAGGCAGTTTCCTGTGCTCCTATAAGAAGCAGAGAGGGATAGGGATGGGGAACCCGCAGGCAAATCCTCACTCCCCAGGCTTTGCCCATCACCAGCCTTGTTTCATACCTTCCTTAAGAGTTTTTGCCTGGCCTGAATGTGTCCTTGAACTCAGATCCTGCATCTGGCTTGCCTGGATGGAGGACAAAGAAGTGTGTGAGCTCCTCTGCTGTACAAAAAGTTCCAAATTAATATTTGCTGCTCTGCCCTATTTTGCTTCTGGCCCCACCCACCATTGGCCCCCGGGAGACTCCCTAGAAAGGAATGTGGCCCTCATGCTGCAGAAGATTCACCACACAGATCTATGGCCCACCTATGCAGAAGTCTGAACCGGGGACCTACTGCACCTGCCCCTGTACCTCCTCTTTTTCTTCTGGAGGCCTCTGACGCTTTGAGACAGCTTCCATGTCAAGGATGCTCATGAGATCGGCATCTGCTTCCTGCAAATGGACTTCATGTGATCCTCTTCCCTTTTATGGTTCTGTTTTGTTTTTCTTCTTTGCAGGAGATGACGAACATTGGCAACTTGCCAGACCACGTCATGCTGGACATCTTGTCGCTGATTCCTATGAATGAGCTGATTCTCAGCTGCCGGCTGGTCTGCTCCCGGTGGAGAGACCTGGTGGACTTGCCCATGCTCTGGAAGAGCAAATACCGCCATAAAAATGAGAACTTGAAGAAGACCAAAGAGTTCTATGTTTTTTCTCACCTGGAGAGGAACTTGATCAAGAATCCTTGTGGAGAAGGTGTGTCCCTTTTGGCCTTTTCTTTCTTTTTTCTGAAGGACAAATGTCTTTCTCAAAGAATCTGGTATTGGGAAAGCTTTGACCCTGTAGATGTTGCTGACCTACAACTCCCACCAGCCCCAACAAGCGAGGCCAGTGGTTCTGCAATGTCTGGAATGCCAAAGCTTGCCTAAACCTGGCCTGCTGGTTGGTGGGAGACCACATGTTTGGATTCTCCCCTCCATCTGATAACCTCCTTGTCTGTGGAAAGGAGGCATCTAAGACCACTGGAGTCTGGTGGACCCCCAGCCTCAGTCTGCCCTCAGGTAGCCCTTGCTTGTCCTGCCTTCTTACTTGCGCCCAGTCCATGGGGTAGCACTGCCTGTTAGCTTCCTCCACCTTAATCCCTGTAGAATTCAGCAAGGTGATAGATGGGGACAAAGCTGGAATCACTTGGCTCTGCCTGCCATTGGGTCTAGCGCCACCTACTGTTGGGCTCCCTGCCTTCCACCCTATCAGTCCCAGTGGGCACCAGTCAGCAGTGGACTAGTATGCAGGTGGCTCTGTGGTCTAGTATGCAGGTGGCTTGCTGATCAGAAGGTCAGTGGTTTGAATCCCTGCAATGGGGTGAGCTCCCATTGCTCTATCCCAGCTCCTGCCAACCTAGCAGTTCGAAAGCATGCCAGTGCAAGTAGATAAATAGATATTGCTGTGGGAAGGTAAACACTTACTGCGCTCTGGTTTCTGTCACAGTGACCCGTTGCACCAGAAGTAGTTTAGTCAGGCTGGCCCCAAGACCCAGAAAGCTGTCTGTGGACAAACGCCAGCTCCCTTGGCCTGAAGCGAGATGAGCACCACACCCTATAGTTGCCTTTGACTGGACTTAACCGTCCAGGGGTCCTTTACCTTTTACCTTTAGACAAGATAACTTGTTTCTTCTGCACAATAGTATTCTATGTCCACAGTTGTTATTTTTACATAGTGGAATATTGAAATGTCTGTGTTCAAAAAAAAGGTTAGCTGGACCGCATTATATTTCTGAATGAGAAATTTTGGGGTTTCTAGATATGGCTAGGGGGGGAAAGTTTAGGCTAGTAGCAAGATTGGAGATAAGTAAGATCTTATGAACAGGCAATAGAGAGAATGCAGCTATAAGTTCCCATTTCCCCCCAAATATTCAGATACGGACACATTTGAGTGGATTTGAATGGAGACGGAAAAAGGGCAATTTAAAGGGACACAAAGTTAGCAAAGATACATAGCAGTGGTCAGAAACCTCAGGCCTGGGGCAACTGTAGAGCTCAGCATCTCTCTAAAAGGTAAAGGTAAAGGACCCCTGGACGGTTAAGTCCAGTCAAAGGAGACTATGGGGTTGTGGCAAGAACAGGATATTGAACTAGATGGGCCATTGGCCCTCCTTATTGCTCTTACGTTCTCATTTTTTTCTCCCAGAGGGCTTGGACTTCTGGGATACCCAAACATCTCCAAGGGGCCAGTGGAAAATTAAAGACATGTCAGGAGCGGATTCCTCAAAACTCCAGAAGTGGGATTTCCTTCAGAGGCATTTCTATGTGAAAGATGACGCCATCCCTTATCAAGAGGTTAACAAATGCTTCACTGCCTACGGTCGGTGAGGATCACAGCGGTGGCTGAGCCATAATTCATTAGGCGATGGGGAAGGGGTTCCTCGTGGTCTGCATGTACCGTATTTTTCGCTCTATAAGACGCACCAGACCACAAGACGCACCTAGTTTTTGGAGAAGGAAAACAAGAAAAAAAATATTCTGAATCTCAGAAGCCAGAACAGCAAGAGGGATCGCTGCGCAGTGAAAGCAGCAATCCCTCTTGCTGTTCTGGCTTCTGGGATAGCTGCGCAGCCTGCATTCACTCCATAAAACGCACACACATTTCCCCTTACTTTTTAGGAGGGAAAATCTGAGTCTTATAGAGCAAAAAATACAGTAGATCATAGAAGCATAAGAGCTGGAAGACACCCTGAGGATCATCTAGTCCAACGCCCCTGCAATGCAGGATTATGCAGCCGACCCACTGAAATGAATGCTCATTGCTAACTTAGATTAGCTTCAACCTTCGTGTTACCACACTCTAACCAACTGGGCTATCCAGGAGATAGTACCTCCACTTCAAATGCAATACAGTGGTACCTTGGTTTTAGATCAGCTTAGTTTATGAACAACTTGGAAATACAACGCTGCAAACCTGGAAGTAGGTGTTCCGGTTTGTGAACGTTGCCTTGGAAGCGGAATATGTTCCGCTTCCTGTTGAGTGTGTTCCGTTTGTAAATTGAGTCCCCCGCTGCTAATCAGAGGCTTCCTGTTGAGTCCCGAGCACCCACGCAACACAGAGGTGATATTCGGAGCTCTCTTTTTTTGCTATTTTTTGCGCTTTTGTTTGTGTGGCTTTTTTGGTTTTTTGACTGCGACTTGTTCTTCGTTTTATGGGACTGAGTTGTGGCTGTGGCTTGTGATTTCATTTTTGTGATTGTGTGGAACCCAGTTCAGCTACTGACTGATTGTGTGACTGCAGAAATGGATAAATGCCCCCCATCCAAACAATGACCATCATCAGTGCACGTAAGAATTTTTTACATTTTTTAAAAATCATCTACAATACTGTCTTATTTATTTTATAGTACAGTACATTGATTGATACTTTCATTTTATGGATCAGTGGTCTTGTTAGCAAACTTCATGTTAAATTGCTGTTTTAGGAGTTGTTTTTAAAAGTTTGGAACAGATTAATCCATTTTGCATTACTTTCTATGGGGAAGCATGCCTTGGTTTTAGAACGCTTTGGTTTTGGAACAGACTTCCGGAACGGATTATGTTTGGGAAACAAGGTACCACTGTAATAACAGGAAGGAGTTAACTCTACACCAGGGTTCTCCTCTATTTACCCTCTGCCCCAGCCAGCATGCCCAGTGGTCAGGAATGACTGGAGTTGGGTGTGTGTGTGTCAAGCAATAACTGAAAGGCCAAAAGTTGTCCATCCCCTCTTTAAAGCTTACAACTGTAGGAACCTTGCAGGATCAGGGTAAAGCCCCATATAAGCCACATTCACACATTACACTCTGATGTCACTTTAGTAAGTCATGGCTTCCCCCAAAGAATTCTGGGAGCTGTAGTTTAAGGGAGCTGAGAGTCGTGAGGAGACCCCTATTCCCCAAACAGAGCTACAATTCCCAGAGTGGCTTAACAGTCAACCCCTCTTTCCCCAGGGAGCTCTGGGCATGATAGTTCTGTGAGGGGAATAGGGGACTGGTAACAACTCTCAGCACCTTTAGCAAACTACATCTCCCAGAATTCTTTGGGGAAAGAAGCCATGACTGGCTAAAGTGGCATCAGAGTGTTTTTAAATGGTGTGAATGTGGCTATCATCTGACATTCTGCTTCCTGCAACAGCCAACCCAATAAGTGTGCGAAGCATGTATTGAAAGCAGCGTTGTCCAAACTCTCAGGGTGGTTTTTGATGGCTTTCCCATTTTGTGCCTCAGGCTCTGCGTCAAGTCTCAGCTCATCACTTTAAAGGATGAAGGCTACTGGGATGAGCTGATGGATGAGGGCAGGCCCACGATTGTGGTGAAGGATTGGTGAGTGACTGAGCAACCTGTCCTGGCTGGGGGTGGGATCAGACCAGGAGGTACACAGTGAGACAAAGTTCTAAGGTATCTATGAGTTTCACACAACAGGAGGGGCCAGTGGGTTGCAGACAGAGGAACAGGTTTTGGTGGACCATGGACAAATGCAGAAGAGGCCTGGGGTTTGGACACAGAACAGTGAGTCTGGCTAGAGGCTGGTAGACCATGAGACACATAATCTCAAGGTCATGCACTACGCTGGGCAAAAGGATTCCTACATACACTACATGAGGAGGAGGAGTTTGGATTTGATATCCCGCTTTATCACTACCCTAAGGAGTTTCAAAGGGGCTCACAATCTCCTTTCCCTTCCTCCCCACAACAAACACTCTGTGAGGTGAGTGAGGCTGAGAGACTTCAGAGAAGTGTGACTAGCCCAAGGTCACCCAGCAGCTGCATGTGGAGGAGCGGGGAATTGAACCCAGTTCACCAGATTATGAGTCCACCGCTCTGAACCACTACACCACACTGGCTCACAGTGCCCCTCATCGTCCCTTCCAACTCTACAATTCTGGGATTTTATGCCAAGGCATCCCAGCCACGGGTGGGTGGGGACATGCTGTCTTCTCTCACTCAGCAAGGCATGGGGATTCAGTTGAGTTTTTCACAATACGGGATATGTCGTTTTCTCTCACTTCTCCGAGCTAGCAGAAATGAAACGAAACACTACGGCTGGGAATGTTTGGGTGTGCTGACTTTACAAGGAAGCAGCCTGTGTTATCGGAAGCTGTATTCTGTGCACATCTGAAGGAGCAAAGGCTCATTCCCGGGCCCCTTTGTAAGGCAAAGGGATGGGGAACAATTGGCCGTCCTGATGTTGTTGAACTCCCAGCTCCCATCACGGCCAACTGCAAGGAGCGATGGGAGTTGGCATCTAGCAACACTTGAGAGGGCCACAGATTCCCCGGCCTAAAGGAGATGTCTAAGTAGTAGCCATTCAGAAAAAGCTACACACGTTGATAAGGGAAAAGAAGGGCCTGGTGGCAGCCAAAATGACATATTTGTGCTGGTGAACTTCAGTAGTGGTTATTAGGTCACACAAGCACACCACTTCTCTGTGAAGGCCACCATTGTGCCTTCATGGAGGAGGAGAAGGGGACATTGCCGTATCCCTGGCACTCTGTGGAATGTAACTCACCTTAGCAATTTCGAGTGGTACCCAGTTCAAATTTGATAGCAGAAGTGCTGATTGGAGCTTCATTAATTTCTTCATTTTTAATACCTCGTGAGCCCGTTCTCTACCAGAAGGCTTCTGTAGGAACAAGCTCAGCAATGTGATGGTCTTTGCTCTTCCTCTCGCCATCCCAGGGCCAGGGAGATGCTTACATAAGAAGCTGTCTTACACTGAGTCAGGACACTGCTTATCTAGCTCAGCATGAGCTGCACTGACTGGCAGCAGCACTCCAGGGTTTCAGACAGGGGACATGCCTGGAGATGAACCTGGGACCTTCTGCATGTGAAGTAGATGTCCCAGCACGGAGGTGCAGTGAATCTAACTCTTGGTGTTCTTTTTCCTTGGTCTGCTCTGCCCCTAAAATAAATAGGTTCTATGGTGTTCTCGGCCGCCGCTACCAGCTCTCTGTAAAGCTCTTGTCTGCAGACTTCACTGTGATCAGAGAATATTGTTCCAAAGGCCGGTACACGTGCCGTTCAGAAGATGAGGAATGGCGCGAGGTAAAGTCAGCTCGGTTTGAAGAGTGGGGTTGGCTGTGGCCCATGGGTGCACCCAGTGGTAAATGGTTCCTTATGTACTGGGAGGTGGGGTAAGTGCCTTCTTCCCCTGCCCAAGTGGCTAATCTCTCCTAAACCCAAGCAACTCTGCCATCACCAACCCTCTCTCCCCCCAACTGCTCGTCACGTTCAGGTTTTGCACACATTTCACAACTTCCCTCCCGGAGTCCGCCACATCTTCTTCCAACACCAAAGCCAAAATCTGAATTGGCAGGAATCCAGCCTTTTGATGAGAATAGCCAGATGCATGAAAACAAACCGAAGGATGAGGATCACCAAAAGCAGCATCACCATTGGCCCGTTTTCCTTGGACAAAACCATGTACTATAAGGACGGCAG
This sequence comes from Podarcis gaigeae, assembly GCF_964106915.1. Classification (NCBI taxonomy): domain Eukaryota; kingdom Metazoa; phylum Chordata; class Lepidosauria; order Squamata; family Lacertidae; genus Podarcis; species Podarcis gaigeae. The sequence continues at coordinate 15,400,005 of NC_139684.1, forward strand.
AGAGTTGAGCAGATGTAGCTTTATTTATTACCGAGGCATCCAGTGTCCCTGCCGCGGCAACTATCTCCACTGGTAACAAGTACTTTTGTTTTCTCCCGCGAGTCCTGCGTGGAGTCCTTCCCCTTGTCCTCCTCTAAAATTTGCACCGTTCTCGTTGCAGATTTCAGTTGTTCTGAGCTTCTGTCACGTTGTATGCCTGCACCTGCTCACTCTCTCTATAATGGGCATTTCTGGAATTAAAGAACGCAGGCTGTTTCTCAGTGGGCTATGCAGGAGGAGGATGGAAGCTAGCTCTGAAACTGAGATGGTTTTCAGGCAGCAGAGGGTCTTCCATTTTCACAGCACAAGGTGCAGGGACATGGAACAGGGAATTGACCCATTGAGTGGATAAAATAATCTGTCTGTGCTCTGCCTAGTTAAAAGGGCATTGGCTATTGCCAATTGTTTGTGGCTATACTTTTTGGGGGGGGAAGAATAGTCCTGTAATTCTCTGTGGACTCGGTGTGTTTTTCTATCTAACTACTTAGGTGACCATGACTTGTGTGCCAAGTCCGTGACTTGTGTGTGGCCTATGCCTCAGGCAAGCTTCTGCAGAAGTAACACTATTAATCTGTAAGGTTATTATCCAACTGCTGGTTAGGTTTGCTCACTTGAAATTCATGTCTTTTTTGCTGGCAGGCTCCATGTAGAATTGTTACAGAATGACTTTCATTGCCATTTAACCCTGCTGTTTACATTCTCCCATATACCTCTGTCATATGCCTGTATTTATACAGAGGACAGGACTTTATGCATCTGATGAATTCAACTCTAGCCACCAAAAGCATCTGCCATAAAAAATGATCCAGACTTTAAAGATACCACAAGGCTCTTGATTTTGTTGTTGTTGCAGCAGACATGCAAGGCTTGAGTTTTTGAAGGATCTATAAGGGAATGACAAAGGTTCCCCCATCCCTGCTCTTTAGTCCAGGTGGGTGGACTAAATGTGGTATCAATGTGTTAAACTAAATGTAAGCTTTACTGGGAATGTTGATAGCAGACGGGCATTAATTATCAGGGGGGAAAATTGAAGATTAAAAGACTTGAAGCAATCATCCATCTGGTTTATCCCTGTGTGAACTTGTTCCCTGAATTGTATAGATGGGTCAGAAAGTGACGTGAAATGGTAACAGTCCTAAGTGCAGAGACTACGATGGTGTGCACTGCTGGGGGTGCTTTACATAATATAAGTGCTGAAAAAAATAAATGAAAAGACCATGCCACTTCCTTTCTGCATGTGGGGGAACTATGTGAACATTGCACCCCAGGTGAAGGAGACAAGTTTGCAGACCATCTAGGTTTCCCATCTGGTGGTGTAAGTTTCATCACTGGGGGCAATATGCCCATGTGTTTTCAATGGACGGATCTGAAGGTGAAACCAAGGTGATCCATTCCCCCTCTGCAAGGACTGCACTGTCCCCTTTTCATTACAATATGTGAACTGGCATAGGAATGTCTCCCTGCTCATTTGCTCCCCACTGTCCCGAGTCATGCAGTCATGGATGAAAACATTCAGAATCCAGCTTCACACAGTTTGCTGTACTTTTTATTGGCACAAAAATGATCCAACTACAACATGGCATCTAAATATCAGTACACTTCTTTGTGCATTTTACTTTATATTTGTTTCATTAATGAAGTCATGACATTATGGGTTCACTCCAGGCTTTCCAAGCACCCATTTTTATACCCTTCCAGGCCCGTCATCACTGGCTTTATGCTCAACATTAATGCTCCCCCCCCACCCCCATTTCTCTCTTTGCTCTGTGCGAGTATGGAAGACTTCCCAGAGGCACAAGCTTGTCTCTTGCAATCCCCAACCCAATTATGATGTTCAGCTCTTACAGAGTCTCTCGTGATTTCTTTGGGCTCTTCCACGCACATTTAGCCAGAAACATGCTTACAACTGCGTTTTCCAACACAAGTGTCAGTCACAATCTGCTTGGGGCAATGTCAAGCAACGAGCAACAGGCTGCAGTTCTAAAGAGGCCTCTGTGCCTTTCCAAAACCTGATCAAGGTCACTTGGGTCATGGAAGTGAATTCACTACTGCTTGGCCACGTTACTGACTTCCTGTATCTTGAAAATACAGTCTCGCTCCTAATTTTTTTCTTGCCAAGTCATCCCCCAGCGACCACATTAGTCAACGTCTGGTCAGTATCAGTTCCTTTTTAAAGCACTCTGGAAACTCTGTCGTGTTTCATTACTGTCCAGTGCGCATCAGCAGTTGCAAATCAGCTCAAAACAAACTTTTAATATACAGTTCTCATTTACAGTTCAAAGTATTTGATGAAAGGCAATTCTCACCCTGCCCACACGGTCCTTGTTCCCCTCTCAGCTTCTGAGAAGAAACATGCTGGGAGCGGAGAAGCCTTGAGAAGGAAAGGCTAAGGATGTTCCATCGTGTGTCTTCTGTTACCAAAAAGGGCACCTAAGAGAAGAAAGGGACAAATGTGATAGACTGGTTCATGATTTGGCCAGGATGTCTCATACAACAGGGGTGGGAACTTTGGTTCTGCGAGCCAAACTTGGCCCACAGGTTTTGGGCTAGGCATGCCCACCCACTCCACCCCTGACATCAGGTTTGTGTGTCTGCTTGTTGCATTTACAGTGGTACCTCGGGTTACATACGCTTCAGGTTACATATGCTTCAGGTTAGACTCCGCTAACCCAGAAATATTACCTCAGGTTAAGAACTTTGCTTCAGGATGAGAACAGAAATTGTGCTCCAGCGGCCCGGCAGCAGCAGGAGGCCCCATTAGCTAAAGTGGTGCTTCAGGTTAAGAACAGTTTCAGCTTAAGAACAGACCTCCGGAACGAATTAAGTACTGTATTTTTCGCCCTATAGGACGCACTTTTCCCCCTCCAAAAATGAAGGGGAAATGTGTGTGCATCCTATGGGGCGAATGCAAGCTTTCGCTGAAGCATAGAGAGCGAGAGGGGTCGGTGCGCACCGACCCCTCTCACTCTCCAGGCTTCACAGACCTCTCCGCAAGCAGTAGGAGCGCTCCCGCTGCTTGCAGAGAGTTGCCTGCATGCCGAAGCCTGCGAGCGCTGAGATCAGCGCGTCCAGGCTTCGCGGACCTCCGCAAGCAGCGGGAGCCAGCACTGGGCTCCCACGGCTTGCAGAGAGCTGCCTGTTTGGGGACTGGGGTCGGGGGAAGCTCGGGCCTCCCCAGCCCCGCGCCTGGGGGGAAAATAATTTTTTCCCCTTTATTTCCCCCCCAAAAAAACTAGGTGCGCCTTATGGGACGGTGCGTCCTATAGGCCGAAAAATACGGTACTTAACCCAAGGTACCACTGTATATCCCACCTTTTCTCTAAGGAGTTCAAGGTGGCATATACTACTCTTTTCCTCTCCATTTTATCCTCACAACAACCCTGTAAGGTAGGTTAGGCTGAAAGACTGACTGGCCCAAGTCCACTCAGTGAGTTTCACACTTGAGCAGGGATTTGAACCCTGGTCTGACACTCCAACCACGACACCACTGGAGTTGCTTCATATAACAAAGAGGGAACAAGCATGCAGAAATAAGAGTCCACATCCAGAATAGATGAATTTATTATCTGAAGCTCAGCATACCGAATACCTCTTTCTATTGATGATTTGTCAACTGCCAACATTTTGGACTATAAGCTCATTGAGACAAGGACCTGGGTTTTTCTGTTTATATCAGGTATGGAACAGATAAGGGCTTGAAAGGAGCGCCTGATTGTTCTTTTGCTGATTGCTTCTGTTGCTATTGAATGGAAATTGCCTCTCCTTCCCAGCACTCCTCCTTGGGCCTCCTTGGCTAGTAAGGTGAACAAACCAATCATTCTGTTTGCTTCCCACTTAGGGCATCTCGTAAGACAAGCCTGAACAGTAGGCCGTTTGTGAAGATACAAAACTTACCATCCAATGTAGCACTGACAAAGGTTCTCGTGGGAGGTAGCCTGCTTAATTAGAAGTTCTACTTGTGTGGGCACATCCAGTGTTTCGTCGTGAGAGAAGTCCCGTCCTTTGCAGAGAGAAAGAGAGGGAGAGGGAGAGAGAGAATAATTAGGAGACTCGGAAGCTCACCTTCACATTTCTGTTGCTCTGGAAGAAAACCAAATACAAAAGAAACAGGTGGAATGGTGTATAAGTTAGGACCAGGTGAGGGGAAACCTTCGGCCCTCCTCATGTCACTAAACTACAATTCCCGGCACCCCTGTGGCCTTTCTTCCTGCGGCTGATGGGTTGCAGTTCAGGGAAATTAGGAGGGGCAAAGGTTCCCCATACTCGATAAAGATGAAGGGTCATATCCAACTAAGTCCTCCTCACAGCAAACCCACTGAAATTAATGCTCATGACTAATTTAGATCCATTAGTTTCAAGGGTCTACTCTGAGTAGGACTAACCTTGGTGACAGCCCAAATAAAGTATATAAGCATCTACAGTGGATTCTCTACAACTTTTTCCTCCTCCCAAGAAGTGGCTTTCCTTTTTCTTCCGAGAGGAAAGGGACTCTGCTTCAGTTTAGTGGCCCTCCTCCAACCCATGATTCAGCATCTTGCCCCCCACTTCCCTCCTCTCCCCTACACAGTTGCACTGAACCAACAAAGCACCTGTACCAACAAAGCACCTGGATTCAAATATAATATAAAGGTTTATGTTCATCTTTTGTGTTTTGCAGAATATGGCATTACTTACCAGTGAGTTTATCACGGACCCTGTTGATAATCTGTATAGCCTTTTTATTTAAAGCCTCTGGTTTCACAAGACCGTCCCCTACTAGAAGGCAAAAAGACAAAAGAGAAAGAGATAACCTTAAGACCTGAAACCTAAAATAAATGGGTAGCGGTGGCATAAAACCCTCGGCCCCTGACACTGGTTGGAAGGGAGAAATCAAGTCAGTTACAGGTATTTTTTTGTACAGTTTTGGCCACCCCCTTCTTCAGAGAACTAAACTGATCAGAGGTTGGTGAACCTGCCCTGTAATAAAAAAGTTATAGCACTTGGGGCTTCTCAGTTTAATGGGGTTGGGAAATATGACTGAAAGGAGAATATGACAGGGATCTATAGTATTATGAGTGACAGGAATATTTGGCCTCTCTCCTGATACTGGGGCTTTGGGCCACACAATGAAAACCAATGAGTGGCAGACACAGGATGTTTTTCACACAACATGGAATTAGGAACTGGCTGCCCCAAGGTGTTGAGATGACCACTAGCTTAGATGGATCTGAAAAAAGAAGTGTGGACAAATTCAGAGGACAGGCCTATGCAACTGTTATTAGATAAGACATTGCTTTAAATTTTTAAAAAAAATGGAAATAAAGTTTCAGAGGCAAGTTAGCTCTGAACAAACTTGGTGCTGTGAATATCCAGTGGGGGAGAGCTGCAGCCTTCATGCCTTGCTTACAGGCTCCTTGGAAGGCATCTAGTTGGGAGATGGGAAGCTGGACTAGATGGACCTTTAGGTCTTGATTCCGCAGGGCTCTTTATATGCCCACTCTACCCCATCAGAGGCAGTTTGGATTCTACATTTCGGGCCCTTAACACCAATAGCAGTGGAACAGAAGACCCAAGTGCTCCCTCAAGGGGTCCAAACTTACTGAAGGAATGGATGGATTCAGGCACCGTGGTCCCAGCTTTCTTGTGGGCTGTTTCACCCAGCTCCACACTGTCCAGCATTTCTAAGAGGGAAGGAGGGAGAGATGATCAGACCAAAAGACAAATATGCAATTAGTTCCATTACTCTGCTGCTTGGAGCTGCCTCACTTTAGGATGCTGGATGTGTTGGGAAACTGTGTACGTGCAGCTACTCACACAGAGTCAATTAAGGTTTGGCAGACAGCCAGAAGGCAATCTGAAGGAGTAAGTCTGCCTGGTGATAACAGAGGCATGGAGACAGCTTCCTGATTGGTCAAGCTCTCTCAAGGGAGTGATAATGGCCTACTAACTGGAATGTGTTAGTTCGTGAGTTCAGAAGTTCAGTAGTTCAGTGTGGGAGTTGAGAGTTGTGTCAGAGAGAGCTAGCAAAAGATCCATGTTCTGTTCCTGTAAATAGTCCATTGTATATAATAAACACCTAACTACAAGTTCCTGGTTCCTGCTTCGTCTATCCTGTCTGCAGCCAAGTCGCCAATTGCTTCCGTGGATTCTGCGTGTACTCTGCTAGGTCTGGCTAAGGTCCTGCAACTAGTCAGAAAGTTGCGAAACACCAATTAGGTTTTAACAATAGGCTGTTGGTAAGAGCTGGGCTTTGGTTACTGGCCACTGTGTTCCCATAGAGAAAGACAGGGAAGTCTCTGACCCGGGGGCCAAATGCAGCCCCTCCCAAGCTTCTCCATCCCTCACTATCCCTGCTGGTACAAAAGTTAAAAGAGTCACTGACTTGTTGCCCCACCCACTACCAAAAAGTGGCCCCTGGAAGGTTTCCCCCCCAAGGAAACGCTGCCTTCAGGTTAAAAAAGGTTCGTCACCTCTGCCACACAGCTGTTTTATAGGGGCTAACTAGTTTGGATTGTGGGAATTGCATCAGCCTTAGCTGAAAAGCTGCTTCACTGCTGCACACTTAGGTGCAACAAAGCAGCCTCTGTTTTAGCACCTGCCTGGTGCTCTCATCTCCCCACCCCTGCCTGAATATGAACATATTTCCCATGAGGAAGGGGGAAAGAGAAAACTGTTCAATGCCCCATTTCAGAAACCAGAAGGGCTTCGGCCATGGAATTCTGGGCCCACCAAGCTCCCTTCTTGTTGCAGTCTAATTAGGGAAGGGGAAATTATTCTGGCTCAACCTAAATGAAAGATATCCCGCACAAAAGGACAACAACAAAAAGCACTGTTTGGGCCAATACTCACCTACTGACTGGCCAGCAGAGTAGGAGTCCGTCCGTGTCCGTGATCGCTTGTTGCCTTTTGTGTTTGCTGCAAGAGAGACAGAAAAAGAAAGGTTCAATGCATTGCAGGTTTTCCTTATGGGCCTTAATTTTTTCAGCTGCTGTTCCAGACAACTAAGTCTGGGGACAGACTTCCTCCATAAGACCAACCTCGGTGGATCAGACCAGTAAGTTTGTCTAGTTCAACATTCTGCTTCTTATAGCAGCTAGCCAGTTGCCACTATTTATCCCAGGGCATGAAGGCCACCACTCTCCCTCCACAGTAGCTCCACAACCATGGGCAGTCAGCAGCAAACCACACTGCTCATCAGACAAGTTGGCCAGGGCAACTGGATGCCTAAATTGGTCATCTTCTGCCTCACTTCTCTCTTATTCTCCAGGCAAACTTACTATCCATCAGCCTCCAGTTCAGCAAGGGGTCATAGACAAAGGCTTCCAGCACAGCCATGACGCTGTCTTTGTGTTCTCGCAAGACTTCCATGACAGTATGGCAAGTGATTCTGTAGTTTCCATCTAAGCCAGTCACCTGCAGGGAGAGAGAGAAGAGAGGAAACATTTACCGTATTTTTTGCTCTATAAGACTCACTTTTTCCCTCCTAAAAAGTAAGGGGAAATGTGTGCGCATCTTATGGAGCGAATGCAGGCTGCACAGCTATCCCAGAAGCCAGAATAGCAAGAGGGATCACCGCTTTCGCTGCACAGCGATCCCTCTTCTTGTTCTGGCTTCTGAGATTCAGAATATTTTTTTTCTTGTTTTCCTGCTCCAAAAACTAGGTGCGTCTTACGGTCTGGTGCGTCTTACAGAGCGAAAAATACGGTATTTATATTTTGCTTCCAAAAACATACACAATACTCTGCTGCAGCCTTACATTACAGGGAAAATCTATAGCAGGTAAGTAACAGGAAAGCTTGGCACCAGACTGACCCTTCTTGTTAAGAGCCCCTGATAAGCCTCCAAACCAAGGATGGGGAACCTGTGGCTCTCCATGTTAGAACCCCTGAACTCCCACCAGCCTCAGTCAGCATGGCCAGTGGTGAGGGATGATGGGAATTGTAGTCCAGGATGAGAGTCACAGGCTCCCCATCCTGGCTCCAAATGAAAGCAAACGAATGAATTAATTGTCTGTTGAAGAAGAAGGGGAAAGGTCTATCGCCTTTTGATGGCATCCTTATGTTTCCCATATTGTAGCTCCACAGTTAAGAGGCATTTCTCTTCCTGCTTACCTCCATGGCGTTTGTCAGCATCCTTGTCAGCCTGAAAGGAATCTTCTCAGGGAACTTTTCCCTGGTCATCGCCACCTAGAACCAGGATGGAAGAAAGGCAATTAAATTAAGACATATGTTGTAAGCTGCCCAGAGTAGGTGGGGTATAAATAATAAAATTACTATTATTATTACACTGATGGGGCAGGATTCTTAAGGCCAAAAGAAATTAGTGCAGGGGGCAGCAGCAACTTAATTCACTGACAATTTAATTTTAACTTAAATTAACTGGGCTTCCTCCATCCCACCTGAGTAGGATCAGGGCAGCGATGCCAGGAAAAGAGGAGAGAGTGGGAGAGAGAAGTCCAATCCTTTTCCTCATGCCATTTCATAGATCTTTATGATGTTCCTGCAGCAGCTGCTATTAGCCCTGCTGCAAAACACACACAGATCTCTGCTTTCAAGGGCAAATTAAAACACCCATATTGTTTCAGTTTTGGCTCCCAGTGCATTATGGAAGGCTTTCTTCAGGAACTGGGAACACAGAGGTTGTTAGACTCCAACTTCCAGCAGCCCAAACAGCCAGCATGCCTGGTGGTCAGGGCTGATGGGAGCTGTAGTCCAGCAGCATCTGGAGGGATGTACATTTCTCAGCTTCCTTCCTTCCCACCCGCTGTGCCTTCACACTTCCAACTTCCATCCCGCTTTCTGAAAATGGAATTGTGTTACCTCAAAACAGTCTCCAAAGTCAATGTGCAGAATCTTGCCACTCAGCCTGTCGAGCATAAGGTTGGAGGGATGCCTGTCAAAGCAGTAGAACAATGAATAATTAGTGAACAATTCTCCACAAACTACTTTGGTCCTCTGTGTCCTGTCAGAACAGATCCTTGATTGTGGCCCGAGAACACTGTAAATGCACGTTCTTCCCCTGTTTTATCACTATTTCATCTCCTGCATGGCAGATTTTAGATAGTTCTTATTTTGTTAGCACATGGTATTCCTTGAGATATTGTTTTAAACCAGGGGTGAATAATCTCTGCCCCCCCGTCTCCCAATGTTGTTAGATTTCAGCTCCAGCCTGCAAAGGAAGATGATGGGATTTAGGGAGCCCAACAACATGTGGAGGGCTGCAGGTCTGGTCACCTGTTTTAAACAGTTGCAAGCCACTTTTTGTCAAAAGGGTAGAAATACTTTATACCAAGAAAAGTAGGTTGACGCACTGGCAGCTGATCCAGGAGACAAAGGCATGGAGACGAACTTAAGATGAGTCTTGGCTGGATCAAGCCAATGGCCCATCTAGCCTGGTGTCACAGTGGCCAACCAGACGCCTTTGCTGGGAAGCCCACAAGCAGGGCCTGAGCACAACAGGACTCTGCCCACCTGCAGTTCCCAGCAACTGGCATTCAGAGGCATAATGCCTTTGAAAGTAGAGGGAGAACACAGTCATCATGTCTAGTAGCCTGAGATTTCATTGCCCGCTTCTCCTGCTCCAGGTGCAATGATTGCTTTGATTATTGAATGGTTATTTTTTTATTTTTTTTCATTTTTTTATTTTCAATGCAGAATCATAACAAAAATTACAAACATTGAATCCAAAATAGTACTATACAGACAAAAATCCCCGGAACATAAAAAAAAAAAACAGAAAAGGAAAAAAAAAGGGCAAAGGAAACAAAACTAAACTAAACAAAAACGAAAAAGCACACATCTACAGAGCAAAACCATATCATTACATACATATACACAAATTGACTTCCTTCCTTTGTTCTAAGACCTCAAAAAATTTACTCTTACTGTATTGTTGTGTCTAATTAGATTACTTCCATCTTTGTGCTTTTTTACACCATTTTTCTTATTCTTTAACCCTGTAAAGCATCATTCATTACATACCAATATACTAACTCCAGAACAATGTTTTTTCATATACTCTTTAGCACAACCCCATTCTTTTAATGGCTTTTTTTTTTAAAGCGAAAAAGAGTTCAGTTCCACTTGCCTGTCACCAAGGCCCAAAATGTAACCAACCATCGACATCACTGCTAACGACCGAGTGTAATTTGTTCTTCTGTCGAACCACACCTAAAGAGGAACACGGATCATAGATGTGAGTGAAACCTTTTGCCAGAGAAATGGTTTGAGATGGGGCAGCATTAAAGAGCAAATTTATGCAAGGGAATGCCAACCGGAGATTGGGCTGGATATTTTAAAATCCATGGACTAGGCCCAGAGTAGACTCAGTGAAATTAATGGACATGACAAACTTGGGTCTACTCTGAGTAGGACTTAGTTGGATACAACCTAAAGTGAAATCCAGTCAGAGCTTTCCCTGCTCTCTTCCACAACTATTTGCATGCCCCATATATGCCTTCCAAACCCACACAGGTATGAATCTCAATTGTCCACCGTGATGATCCTTTCCTCTCGGAACCATCAACCATCTATAAAAGGCCCTTCCCTGCAATGAGGTTTGTGAACATTTCATGCACAGTCAGGTTAACAGGCACTTTTCAGCCTTTTCTATTCACAGAAACACAAGCTGTGGCTGTTATGATTATAGCTTTTGTTCTTCAAGTCGTATGTAGGCTTTACTTTTTATTTCTTGCTAGCAGCAAGCTCAAAGTGATTTTGCCTGGCACATATTTTTAAACCTAAGGCCTTTGTATTTTCTATCACAATTGGACAGATTAGACGGCTGGAAACTAGCCTCAGATTTGTCCTTCCTCTCATTACCCTTCCTGTGCTCTAATCCGCCTTCCTTCATTTCCTGGGTTGTGCAAACCAAAGTTTACCTAGTGCAAATGTCACAGTAAACATTGGCTTGCTTAAACCAGGAAGCAAAGGGAGTAAAATCGGAGTCTGTGAGCCCGAGACTTGCTTCCAATTCTCCAAACCATGGTTTGAGATTGAACCAACCTACCACAGAACACGCAGTATCTAGCACTAGGGAATATAAAGTAGCAACTTTGATAACTAGCAGTTGTATTCTATCATTCTTCATTCACTGACTGAAATATGCCTTATCTAAGTCTACAAGTACTTCAGAAAGCATTCAGAGCCTGTTGTACCTCTGAGCTGGGACTCTTCAGCCAAAGAAGTTTAGCGAGATCATCCCCGGCTGTATTATTAACAGCATGTTCAAACACCTCCACCTTCTGCATCAGAGTGAGGTGATCGTAATCAGGAGCCATCTGAAAATAATTGGAGAAAGACAACATTTAAAAGCTACCATGTTTCTCAAGGAGACACAAGAAGATACATTTTTACAGGAAGGGAACATAAGAAGCTGCTGTATACCAAGCTAGACCACTGGATCCATCCAGCTCTGTAATGTCTACACTGACTGGCAGCAGTTCTCCATGGTTTCAGTCTGAAGTCTCTTATAGACCTAACATGGGTTGTCAAGGATTAAAACATGTGCTTTACCACTGAGCTATGGTTCTTTTCTACATAAGAGCTCCAAAGGCAACATTAACTCTTCCCCCCTGTGAAGAACTTAGAATCTTCTATTGCAGGTACAGCCTTACCCTCAGCATGATGCGGTGTTCAATGTTGAGCAGAATCTTCTTCTTTTCTCGGTAGTCTCGGATGAGTGCGTGCAGAGTGTCACAGTGGGGCACCCAGCCAATAAGCCCCGAGTTTGTAGAAAGTGGAATAACTGCATATCTTTGGATGCTGGAACCAGAGGGAGAAGGATATTAAACTGTTGAAAAATTGCCTGCCCCAGCTTTATTGAAAATACACTCATTCCAGCAACTGGGTTTCCTTCAACACACCTGAGGTTTTTACGCAGGGATGTTGGGTCATTGGCGAGCAGAGTGTTCACAAGGCCAAAAAGCTGCATCACTCTTTCATCCTGACGCAGATCTTCATGGCCCTTCAGAAGGAAGACAAATTCGTGCCCGTTGCTACCTGTATGGGAAAAGGAGAAGGTTTCTTAAGTTGCGTAAACTCAGATGAAGGTTTGGAGGGAGCTGGGTATGAATATGCCCCCTAGTCAAATTGAGGGTTTCTCCCCCTCCACAATCAAATGGTATATACATTTTATGAAATAAAATAAAGTTAGTTTTGTGCTCTCTTTCTCTTTACCATGTCTTGCATGACATTGCTTTCCGTTCCATTTCTTTCAGTATTCTTCTGATCAAACTAAAACTCAAATCATTCTGCTCTTGTTAAGCTACTTCTGGTCAGTTCAAACAGTGCTAGCAGGCTTGCCTCAAAGAATCACAGAGCTGGAAGGAACCCCAAGGGTCATCTTGTCCAACCCCCTGCAATGCAGGAATCTCAACTAAAGCATCCATAACAATTTGTCTCTCTTATCATTCATAAGCCAGCTGCACTTTTTTTATATATACATGATAAAATGTGAACAGACACTTAATAAACAATGACTAAGAACAAGTTGCCCACACATCAGAGAAAAACCAGGGCACTTTGGATGGATACGTGAACATCAGCAAGCGTAACAGAGGGAAAAGCTTTAAAGGGTTTTGGGGACGAAGAATCAACCACTTCTGCATACTGGGGGGAAACTGACAGAGGCCTCACACTCCCCTTCTGGTCAACCCTCTGGAGGGGCCATATCCCAGTGGTAGGAGGGGCCAGAGGCAAAAGTGGGTGGAGCAATGAATGCATTTTTTTACCTTGAACAGTGTACAGTAGGCTGGTTTCTACACAAACTCACACAACCCATGCAAGCAAAAGGCATTACTGGAGCTCAAGGGCACATTAAAAGGTAAAGGGACCCCTGACCATTAGGTCCTGTCGTGACCGACTCTGGGGTTGCAGCGCTTATCTTGCTTTACTGGCCAAGGGAGCCGGCGTACAGCTTCCGGATCATGTGGCCAGCATGACTAAGCCGCTTCTGGCAAACCAGAGCAGCGCATGGAAACGCCGTTTACCTTCCTGCCAGAGTGGTACATATCTATCTACTTGCACTTTGACGTGCTTTCGAACTTCTAGGTTGGAAAGAGCAGGGACCGAGCAATGGAAGCTCACCCCGTCGCGGGGATTCGAACCGCCAACCTTCTGATCAGCAAGTCCTAGGCTCTGTGGTTTAACCCACAGCACCACCCGCATCCCCAGTCAGCATTAATTACAGTCAGCAAAAATACTTGGGGAAAGTAGGCAGGTGAGGAACACCAGGGGAGAGTCCCAAGAGGTTGAAAGACTGCATTTGGTCCCAGGACCAGAAGTTCTTCATCCCTTCTTTAGCTACTTTGGCTACTGACAAACCTATGAATTGTACAGTTTATCAGTACATCTATTCCCCCTCCCATCCTTCCCTCTCTAAATCAGTGATCATTAGAACACCAGAGAGAAAAACAGACAGAGAGACTTGAAACTAAAGCTGGGAAGAAGGTATGTGTGCTTCTTCACCCATTGAAAAAAAAAGTCAATTTCTTACCCATTAAGGTTAATTTCCTTGGCCTCTGTTTGGACGTGATGACTTGCAACGATGGCGCAATAGACTGGATGCGGATGACTTGCTGGTTAGGGTCATACGTCCCTGGGACCGCTAGCTCCAAATCTCGGCACATCAGGAGTTTGGGTGAGACGTACTGGAGCTCCAAGGAAGTCAGCTGCCAGCAAAAAGGCGAAGCGGGTAGACAAAAGTATGGCATTTTAATACAGGCAGTTTGAAGCGCCTGTTGAATGGTTGCCAATGGTAGATCCCACCCCCACCCAAGGGGAAAAACCCTGTGCCTCTCAGCTTACCTGAGGCAGCTGTTTCGAGATTCGCCTGAACACATGATAATAGAGATCCCAGGCTTGGGTGAGGTCCTTCACATTTCCTGATTTCATGTATTTCCTGCACCATTCCTGGGCCTCCATCAGATCTCTGCCGTAAGCCTGCCGAACAAGAAGAAAAATTAGCCCATCACTCTATGGTTGCTGACTAGTGCGGAGAATGCCGAGGGGTTGTACTGTCACACGGTACTCAATTGTGCCAAATTCCTTCACAAAAGGTGGGCAAGTCTGCCTCAACCTACATGGTTTTTTGTTTTTCTTTCTTCCCCTAATCTTCAATCGGGGCCAGCTTCTTATAACTTGCTACTTCCAAAAGACAGACCCATGAAGCAAAGAGGCTGAAAGATTTTGTGATTAGTTGTTTGTGTATTGCAGGTTTTGCTGGGACCAGCCAGCAGGGTCAGTGGTCGGGGCTGATGGAGTTGTAGCATCCAAAACACCTGGAGTAGCCACCTGTGTGCTTATTTAGTGAGGCTGCTCATTTCAGGATTAAAACGTTCCTAATGTGAACCACTCACAATTCTTGCTTTGTGGACCTGGACTTGGAATTGCAGCAGATATTGACAGTCCTCAACTCATTTCATACCTGGTTGAAAGAAGTTTCCTTAAGAGTTTGAGGCCCACGCTCCATCATGGCATGAAGGGGCTCCAGCACTTCAAACATCCCCTTGACGTTCCTCTCTCCAAAATAGAGACGCGACGCCTCCTCCAGCCCCTCGTGCCACATCTCATGCCAGAGGATGGCCACACGGATCAGTTCTTCGCTCACCTGAATGGAACACATGATGGAAATCACTGCCTTGTATCTATCTATACAAGGGCCCACCTGAACCTTTGGCAGCAGCAGTTTTCAGGTTGGGGTGTCTTTGTGTGTGTTCCCCAGCCCTGTTATCTTGGGACAACCTGGGGTGGGGAACCTTATTTTAGCCAGAGGGCCACACCCTTCAGAGCCGCTTCCTGGGGTCTACATAACGCAGAGGGCAGGACCAGTGGCACAACTGATGTGACTCCTACTTTTGCACACAAGGCAACTTTCCAAACACACAAGTCAGGTTCTCTATACCACACAGAGACACAATTCTCTGTGTTCCATATCAAAAACTCCAGATATAGGGAGGTATATTAATAATAATAATAATAATAATAATAATAATAATAATAATAATATCAAGGCTAGCAAGAGGCATTATCTGTTGCAGGGGTTAATAGTACTTCTGACTGACCACAAGAGGGAGCTTAAGGAGCGTCTTAAAACACTGTGGTGCTACGTTGCACAATCCCAGCATCAGCATGTGAGCATATGAGCCTACTGTACCAAATTACAGTGGTACCTCGGGTTAAGTGCTTAATTCGTTCTGGAGGTCCGTTCTTAACCTGAAACTGTTCTTAACCTGAAGACCACTTTAGCTAACAGGGCCTCCTGCTGCTGCCGTGCCGCCGGAGCACAATTTCTGTTCTCATGCTGAAGCAAAGTTCTTAACCCGAGGTACTATTTCTGGGTTAGCGGAGTCTGTAACCTGAAGCGTATGTAACCTGAGGTACCACTGTAGACAGTTCTATTTATTTAATGCAGAGCAGCATTCAATGAAGAAACATTTCTCTCTCACCTTCTGCCTTCCCCTGATGTTCATGCACCTGTGACCTCACAAGAGCTTTAACACCCCCCCCCCTCCGTGTATTCTTTAACCATTTGACTTTGAAAGTGGGGTTCAGGGAGAGAAGGACAGGGACTTTCGGTGGGAGAGCTAAAAACAGGCTTCCTCAACCTTTGTTGACCCTCCAGATGTTTTTGGCCTACAACTCCCATGATCCCTAGCTAGCAGGACCAGTGGTCAGGGATGATGGAAATGGTAGTCTCAAAACATCTGGAGGGCCGAGGTTGAGGAAGCCTGGCTAAGAATGTAAAAAGAGCCTGGCAGCTGGATCAGGCCACAAGCCCATCTAGTCCAGCACTCCATTTCCCACAGTGACCAATCAGGGGACTCTTGCCATTGTGATCCAGGAACCAGCAATTCAGAGGCACACTGCCACTGTTTCCGGAGGCAGCACATGACCACCATGACCGTAGCCACTGGTTGCCTTACCCTTCACAAATGTGCCTTTTAAAGCCATCTAAGCTGGTGGCCGTTGCCACATTTTTATGGCAGCGAGTTCCGCAAGTTCACTACTATGCGGGGTGAGGGGGGGGGGAAAGAACACACGGTGAGGCGGAAGGAAATAAAAGATGCCTGGTTTTCCGCAACTGTTGCTGGAAGCACATGGCATGGTTGTAGCTCGGGTCGGGTGGAAGGAGGGAGCAGTCTCCACTTTGAATCATAGGCCTGGAAGGTGCCCCAAGGGTCATCTAGTTCAACTTCCTGCAATCAGGGGCAGCCTTTAGGCTCTCAAATTTCAATGGTGCCCTGTGCAACGCTTAAATTCTACACCCGCACTGCCTCTAATGCTCCATTCCACAGCACTGCACCAGTCGTGGTACTCTAAAACCGCCTTTGCTGAAATGCAGGAATCACATCCCTGACAAACGGCCATCCAATCTCTGTTTAATAACTTGATTGAAGGGAGGGGGTGCTGGTGCATTCTAAAGATTGCTGCTTCTGCTGCAGAAGAGATAGCATCCTGTTCTCACAGTAGCTTCCCAGATCCTTTTGGGGAGCTTGCAACAGAGTTCTCCCCACTTGTGTCTCCCATCAACTGATATCTGCAGGCATATGGCCTCTGATCATAGAGGCAGAACATACAGTAGATAGCTATTGTAGCTAGTAGCAACTAGCCTCAGCCACCGTGGTTTTATCTAGTTCTCTTTTAAAGGCATTCAAGCTGGTGGCAATCACTACAACCTATGCAATCGAATCCCAAAATTCAACTATAAGCAAATAAAGAAGTACCAGCCCACTGGTTCCAGACCCCTATCACTCTCTTCATTGTTTTTTGATATATTAGTGGCCATGTGATGATTTTAGCTTATGAATTTTATTGTTTAATGTCTTGATTTGTATATTGGGGTACTTTTATAGCTCTGTTTAGAGTACGTAATGTTTTGATAATATAAATGTTTTAAATCTTTTGTATCAATCCAATATATTTTCTTTTAATTGTTGAATGATTCTGTGTACATTGAAGCAGCCTTTGGCTATGTGCAATAAAACTGACTGACTGACAGTCACCCTCTCTAAAATTCTGTATGCTAGCATTAAAGAAAAAGATCACACACATTCTCAGACAGAAGAGTCAAGAGGATCAATCCTTGCCGAAACTGTAATTAGAATCGTTTCAGAATACAAAGGGAAGAGTGTTAAAATAAATAGCACACACAACTCCCTAAGAGTCAGGCAGATCAATCCTTGCAAAACCATAATTAGGATGTTTTTGAGTACAAAGGGGAAGACAAAGTGAAGCTCATAATGGTTACTCTGTCGACCAAATTGCAAAGCAGAGGGATATATTAATTAAAACAATACAACCCACCACTGAGGTTATAGACAAGAAGGGGTAAAAACCTAAATGAATGCCCCAACCTGGAATGTTGCACAAGGTGGAAGGAGAAGCAGAATGTGTGCATGCATGCAACACTCACCATCATGGCCTGCTGGACTAGTGTGTTGCTGTGTTCGCACATATTCTTCAAGATTTTGTTGGCGGCATTGTGACGGGCCGTTGTGGTTGACTTTGAAGCGACAGTCAGTGGGTAGATCAAAGCCTAAAGTATCAGAAAGCAGCAATTTATAAAACCGGAGTTTGTTTACAGTCTGGAGCCTCAACGAGGTTTATTTGGGGGGGGCGGGGCTGGTGGGAAAAGAAAGCAGGAGTGCTTACCTGTGGGTGGTACCTGCCAATATCTGTGAGAAGCTGGTAAATAAGTCGGCCCACCAAAGGACGAGGGGTGTCGATTCTAGCAATGAGCTGAGGGATAACCTAATTTTAGAGGACAAGAGAGGTAAGGGGTGGGGATGGGGAATGAACTCAGACATTTCTCAAAAGATGCTCTTATTTCATACAAAGCTAAGACAAGCAAAGGAAAAATGGCAGAATAACAAACTCAGGTTTATGAATGATGGGGCTTGGGAAATCCAGACATGACCATGGATTATTTTCTTGAGTCCGCTGTTGTACTTAGCTCTAAATAATGCAAGGGATGCTCACAAGAAACCAGTCCCTTACCTGTAACCAGGTATCAATCTGGATGGCCTTCACCCCTTCTACCAATGCCTCATTGACTTCTGGCCAGTGGCCGTAGTCGAACCATAGAGTAAGGACTCTAAGGAAATAAGATCAAAACATGTCAGGCTCATAAAAATGCAAGAAGAGTCCTGCAGCTGGATCAGGGCAGTGCCCCACTTAGTCCAGCATCCTGTTCTTACAGTGCCCAAGCAGATGCCCTAATGGGAAGCCAGCAAGCAGGACCTGAGTTCAAGAGCAGTTCTCTCCCCACTTGTGCTTTCTAGCAATTCAGAGGTGCACTGCCTCCGGCGGTGGAGAGTCCCCATCAAAATAAACAGGACAAGGGCAGCATTGATTCATTGCCACTGCACAAGGGCGGGGGGGGGGGGGGGATCCTCACCTGAGGGTATCCTGTAAATTGTTTCCTCGTGACAAAGAGATGGACCGGAAGAAACCCTGCACTGCTGGAACAGTGTACATCAGGAGTGTTTTGGACAAGTCCTGCCAGGGAACAAACGTTTTGCAGGTCACTCCGCATGAAAGCAAATGACAGCCAAGCCAGGGATGGGGAACCTGCATCCCCGCAGATGTTGCTGTGCTACAATGCCCACCATCCCTGACCCTGGGCCGGCGGGTGTTTTGCCAACGTCTAGAGTGCCACAGCTTCCCCACTCTTGGGGCATATCAATTGGAAGGCTGAAAGGAAGGGGAACCAGCTGGACACATAGCCCACTGGGCCTGGAGAGCCAAAGGGGAGACAATTGGAGTGTACCTCCATGACTTTCTTCTGCACGGGAGATGGGACGGGGCTGTTTTCGGTGCTTTCTGTCTCGCTCTCGCTGTTGCTGCCCTCCGTGTTGGCACTGGTGACACTGGCTCCACTGGCGTGGCGAAGCTTCTTCTTCTCGTCCCTGGCCTGGTTCTGATGCTTGTAGTGGAGGACGGCCTCAAAATTCATGACTGCCCATGCGTGCCAAGCCTGCCGGTTGTGGGTGTGAGCGCATTAGAATAGCCAATAAACAACGCCCCTGCTGATCCCCAAGCCAACACTCTGCTGCAGAGGGCAGAGGTGCTTAAGTGTTTTGTACCCTGGACTGACAGGCCCCACCAGAAGGCCCCACCAAAAGCGCTACTGCTACTCTGAGTGACAGGGAACCTTTTGCTTACCTTGTACCAATTGCGGTCATGCTCTGTAGAGGCACTGTAGTACTGCAGGACCTTGGGGATAGTGCTTTCATTGATACCTTGCAGGTTCAGCTGCCACTCACCCAGTTTCAGGAAACACCTGAGAGCATATGCCCAGAGGAGAGGTTTGGTCAGAATCAACTATACACTTCCAGAGTTAACGCTAAATACATTACTTCTAGTAAATGAGCCACCATAGCTGTTAGAGGACTGTGACAATTTGGGTCCCAGGCTTTTTAGAGCCGTCTACCCATGTACCAACTGAACTGAACCCCTGTACTAACTAAGTAACTAACCTGAAACCAAAGGGACACATGGGTTGCTAGATGTGATGTGAAATATATTGGCATTCTTTTCATCTCTCCTACCCCACTAATTCTCTATTAAAGAATCCACGTTGGTGGCCATCACTGCTCGTGGGAGCCATTGTTCCACAGTTTAACTATGCGCTGTGTGAAGAAGTGCTTTCTTCTGCCTGCCCTGAATCTTCCAGCATTCAGCCTCACACTTGTTTACACTGAAATGCATTTGCTGTTTTACTGCCATTCATTTGGTTTGTGGAGACCCTTCTCAGAACTCTTTCACCATCTCTTTTCATTTTAAGCACCCTGAAAATCATGCCTCATCTTATTAGAGGTGGTTTCAGGAGGTCGGTGCACGTAACTCAGGTGAGGGAACCCTACAGATATTTCTTGGGCAACAATTCCCAGCATCTTTGAAGATTGGTCATGCTGGTGGGATGACTAGATGGGAGTCCAACAAAACCTGAAGAACCACAGCTTCCCCATCCTTGCAGTAAGAATCAATCCAGCTTACATAATGCGGAACACACAGCAAAGTGGTCTCTGCTGAGCAGCTGGTACAATGATGTTATCAAATGAAAGCAGAATAAATGGTGCTAACAGTGCTGGAATGGTAGAGCTCTGGGAACAGCAAGCTACTAGCACAGGTTAGTGATGTCGAGTGAGTCGTTTCATCCAGAGTGGTTTCAGCTGGTCAGGCCATCGGCCGACACTTTGTGTTATCTGCAGTTTTCGAATGAAGGCATATCGCTGTTTCTGGCCTGGTTGCTGAGCCTCGGGGGAAGGAAGGTACTGACCGTGCCATGAGCTTATGGAGCTCCTGCCTGTGCTGCTGATCCTCAGTTGCGATGGCATGCTGAGCCTGCTGCTGCATGGTCTGAACAAAGTGTTGCATGTGCTGGAACGCGTCGATCTGCAAAATGAATGCATGTGTTCTTTGAAGTGCGTTGCTAGGCTGTTATCAAGCATTGACAAAGGGGGAGGGGCTTTACATACAAATCAGGAATCATTGGGTTGTATCCAATGTGGGCCCTACTCAGATCAGACCCATATAAATTAATAGGCATGGCTAACTTAGGTCCATTGAATTCAATGGATTTCCTCTGAGTAGGTCATAGTTTGACACAACCCAAGGGGCTTTCTCTCTCCCCTCTTCCATCTCAGGCCTGATTTCCAGCCATTTGTCAGATGTCCCAGCCAGTAAATGATAAAGTGATTCAAGGTCTCACCTTCCTTCATACAAGTGGTCAGCTTTTGTTTTTTTAGAGTACCCTGCGTATATATCTTCAATTAAAAATACATTTATTCCCCTTTCCTTTCCTTTTAAAAAAAAGTGGATTTTTTTTAAGCCTTGGAAAAAATAGGGTAAAATGAGCCAGCAATCACACACCAAGCTGGTAATTCATCTGTGCCATGGAGAGCAGCTTTTGCACTAAAGAGGAAGATGAACATCACCATTTTCTTCCCGTCTCTCCTCTCTTGGGTTGCAACACTTCTGTACCCAAGCCAGAAAGAGAAGGCAAAGATTCTTTGGACATGCCCTAACAATTCATTAAAGCTACATAACCAAAGTGGATTTCCTCCTATAACTTCTGTGGAAGTGTAAAGGAACCATTCTCAGCCTGAGGGCTGCCGTGTTCCCTGATGGGCAAACCCTCTGGGGGGTGACATTCCATTGGTAAGTGTGGCCAGAGGCAAACATGGGCGGAGCAGCATTCGGCTACATTCCAGTCATGTAAAACAGGAGTTTCTGCACACACACACACCACCCTCCATCCATCCATCCATCCATTCATCCAGGCAAGCGAGCATCATCATCGCAGTACAAGAACACATTCCAGGCTAGGCAAAGGCACTTGAGGAGGGCTCTGAGGAGGACTGGTGACAAGGGTGCCCTGAGAAGAATCTTAATGCCGGATATAGTGGCTTCTGGCTCTCAGCCCCCATCCCTAGTGCAAAGGGCATGCACCCACCCACACCTCCCTAACTACACCATAGGTGAGGCACAAGACCCTTTCAGCAATGCCACCTACCCCTCTTCCCTCTCAATGAGCTTAGCTTGTACAAATTTACATCTTCTTCTGAAACTTCAAGGATTCCTAAATTGTTATTATTTCTTAAGGTGTTACATTAATACTTGATGAGCTTCACACACACATACACACACACACACACACACACACACACACATGCAAGGTTGCTTAAATCCCCCCCCCCCACTGTGAGTTGAGCTGGCTACAAGAAAAGCACGGGTGTAAACCTGTCCAATTCAAAAATAGTCAAAAGATTAGCCATTGGTGGGGTGGCCCTTTCTGCATTTCAGAAGCTGTGCAGCTGAGCCACACAATTATAAGAGCTTTAGCCTCCACAGTCGGCAAAAACCAAGATGGGTTTGGGGTGGGGGCACTGAATAGAAGGAATGACGTGGCAGCACATTCAGGACTAAAAGAGAGACTTTACCATATATTAAACAGGAATAAGAAGGGATCCAGACTGAGGTTTATTGGATTTGATTATGTAAATTCCCCTCACATGGCTGTGCCAAAGAGACTCGGCCGTGCCCCTGCAAAGCCAAGTGATTTGGCCTTACATAGCCCTGTGCATTCTCCAGCTGTTTGTTGGCTGGGTATCTAAGTCTGCAGAGATGTTTTGTCTGTGCAAAAAAGCCCCACCCCTAAACCCTTTTCCGGTTTGCCTGGTGTGTTTGCTTGTTTCTTTACTGACCACTGACACAACACACACAAGGGTATAGAAAATGCTGGAACACAGTAGAGAGCCATCCACTTTGAAACCAGAAAAGGTGGCTGGGCAAGGAAGGGAGAAGATACTTGTGCATTTTGCTTCTTGCACTGCAGCAGTCCTAGGAAGTAGGAGTTATCAGCAAGAGGGAGAAAAGCATTTTCGAAATTCTTTCCAACATTTTTACCTTGCGGGCACTTTTCCACATGTGCTTCATGTATGCGTAGGTCACCTGAGGATGAACAGTTGGCAACGGGTGATCCAACTGCCGGGACGGGTCAACCCCAAGAAGCAACACGAGGGTCTTATGAGCCAAAGCCTTGAATAAACAGAAAAGAGGAGGGGTGGGGGAAGGTTACTGTGGATTTTTGCGTCCAACTCTTCTTCCTGTTCTCATACCTGCTGGAGTTGCAAGACACACTCACCAGCCGCCCACTCTTGCCGCACAAACTGGCGTACTTGAGCCAAGTCCTCATGTCCTCGTGGGGGTTAACAACAAGGGACCGGACCATAAGTATCCTCTGCCAGTCCTCAACGATCCGCTGGCAGCCCTAGAAAAAGAGAAGCACAGGCAGAGACCTCTTAAGTCCATGTATCTGTTGGTTTATTTCTTATTCCTGCCGACCATGGAAATTAAAATAGGCAGTAGGCTTACGGCAAACAAGCAGCTGCACATGGTGCACCAGCAGCCTACGCAAGTCATTTCCACCCGGTGTGATGGTAGCTATCTACACAAAGGGTCGTGGCTCAGTGGTAGAGCATCTGCTTTGCATGCAAAAGGTCCCGGGTTCAATCCCCAATGGCATCTCCAGGTTAAGGCTGGGAAAGACTTCCTGCCTGATAGCTTGGAGAGGGTCTGCCAGTCAGTACAGGGAATAATGAACAAGATGAGCCAAAGGCCTGGCTCAGTACAAGGAAGCTTCCTCTGCTCCTAAACCTTTGTATAAGAGGATAGGTCAGCTAGTAGCTACTAGCTGTAACAGGCAGTGGTGCCATGTCCATGAACATCATCTTAGGAGATCTGCTGAACTCTCTAGGTCAGAGGACGTTTTGCCCTGTTGCTGCTAACATCAGGCACTGTCCCTGCTTCCCGTTCTAGGTCTTTAAAAAGGGCTCACTCTGCTGCTGCTATCTAGCAGGGAACTTACAATCTTGCAGATGTAGTTGGACTACAAATTCTCATCACCCCTAACCAGTGACCATGCTGACTGGGGCTAATGGGAGTCTGAGTCCAACAACTTCTGGCCAAAGCTTCCCCATCCCTGCTACAAGGATAGGAGGTTGCCTTATTCCAAGGCAGGCCACTGGTCCATCTAGCTCGGCCTTGTCAACACTGACTGGCAGCAGCTCTCCAGGGCTGTTGGGTGAGGGACATTCCCAGGCCAACATGGGGGAGCTGGGGATTGAACAGGAGGCCTTCTGTATCCAAAGCAGGTGCTCTGCCACTGAGCTATAGCCCTTGCCTTGATAGGTGAAAACAGAAGCAGACATACTTCATTCCCACTTGGTTCTTGCTGTTCAATAAGTTACTAGGTTTCCTAACTTGAAACGGAAATTATTTCATATTATGCATTTTTGTTATTATGTTGGACTCTTTTTTATGTGGATAGTGGTATTGAGAGGTCTTTTGTAATGATTTTGGTTTTTTGTCATGCTTTGAGCATAACATATAGAGGAAAGTGATAAAGTAAACTATAACCATGGAACGATGGAAGAAGAAAAATGGATTGGGAGGAGGAAATACACAAAGGCAGGTATAAATTCTTAGCTACCAGTTGTTCTAATGACCAGCTGGAAATGCAAAAGGGGACACAGAGGGAGAGACCAATGTGTTTTCCTTGAACCATTACTCTTGTGGCCCTCAACAGAAAAAAGGCTGTCTTAGGGGAGACAAGGAAGGAAGGAGAAGAAAATAAAGACTGCTGTATGTTGCAGTTAGTAAGGAATATCTAACCTATCGTGGGTCCAAACAAGCAGCTAGTGCTCCTGCTAATGCTGAACACAGACAACTTCTCCTAAAGAGAAAACGTCACTGCTTTATTACATCAAGCAATATGCATTTAATTTTCGCAGTTTGCACACCACTCCACCCTGCACACGCTGCTGAACTTCAGTCCTTGGGGACTGTAAACAGAAGTCAGCTCCAGGAACCGGCCAGGTTCTCCAGTGTTAACTATGTTCGTTAATGGAAAAAAAGGGGGGCAATTCGGAGAGGAGGAACGATCAACCCCCAGTAAAAGGAACAGACTTGAAAACATAAAGCAGTAACGTCTGTGTCCTCCTAAATCCCTTTCAAAACAACAAGACAGCGGTCTGACTCAATTTCCAAAAAAGAACATGTTATTTTGAGTTCCAACGACAATTTGTTCCTGCATCAAAAAGGAAGAAAAACAAGGAGAAAGAGAATGGGGTTTTGGGGGGGGGGGGTGGCGCTGAGCGAATACATTCCCCACACAGATATTTTTGCATTTCTGCTTTGGCTGTTGTTCTCCCTGCCTAGTGTTTTCCTGCTGCCTCCCTGACCTGGCCATCCCTTTGAATTAGGCTGCCTTGTTGGCAGGCAGGCTGAGCCAGGAGAGGCATCTTCCTCTCACCTACCTGTGCTGAGTGCCACAATAGCTCAATGCCCACTGCCATGGTGGAGACATGAGTCAAATTGGAGAAGGCCATGCCAGCTTTGAACAACAGTTGGAGGGGTGGGATCGAAAAAGACCCTTTAGTGGCACAGCATCAGCCTTGCATGTAGAAGCTCCCAGGTTTAATCCCCAGTACATACAAGTTTAGGGCTAGGAATGTCTTCTGTCTGAAATGTTGGGGAGCCACTGCCAGTCAGTGTAGACAGCACTAAGGTACATGAACCAATGATCTGGCTCAGTATAGGCAGCTTCCTATGTAACCAATGAGAAATTTAGAGGGACCCAGAGCCCATCTGGGCTTTTCCTATCTTCCACAAATGGTGCCAATTTGCACCAAAGAAAAACAAGAGTTTACATCTCCAAGAGTTTACTTCTACTGTAGACCTTGCATTCAAAACAGAGTATTAAACATGGGTTAGAAAGACTGAAGAGTTTTTCCTGCTCTGGAGAAACAGAGAGAGTACAGTGCCTTTATTAGATAGCCAGGTATGCCATCCCACATCCAAATTAGGTAGGAAATCTAAAGTGCCCTGAGGTCCACATAAAGTGGGCTTTTTTGTATTTGTTAGGAAGATGCTGTAAAAACACACAAGAACTTGGTGTCCTGTTTTTTTCTTTCTCCCTTACTTTTCAAGGTCTATAAACAGTTGCAGTTGCAGACTTCACCCACCCCGTTGCTCTGGGCTATTCCTCCTGGGCGGAATGTTCTCTGAGACTTTCCAGACAGGAATGCAATCTTGGAGGCAAAGAGCTTTGTCACAGCTTCCCAAATGGCACAGGGAAGGAGAGAGAGAGGGGGGCGAAAAGCAAGCCGTTGGCAGCAACAGGTAAACAGCTTCTTGTGCCGCACGGAAGCACACGCAGGAACAACAGGAAGGAGAGCGCCACGGTGGAAAAAATTCTTCCTCTGGGTGGGTGCTGGAGTTAATATGGGACAGCAGCCACTGGCTATCAAGCTGCAAGCCCGCGTCTGCTCCAAGGTAGGGAGGTAGAAAGGATGGATGGAAGGAAGGAAGCTAAGATTCCGGGGAGCTAGACTGCTGACATGGTTACTGCTCTAGGTACTCTACCTATCTCCAACTTTCCTCCAAGAGACAAAAGGTGGTTACACGATTCCCCATTTTATTCTCACAACAACCCTGTGAAGTAGCTTAGGTAAGAGTGTGACTGGCTCAAGGTCAGTCAGTGAACTTCATGCCTGAGTGTGGATTTGAACCCTGGTCTCCTAGATCCAAGCCCAGTACTCAATTATCACTACACCATACTGGTGTTATAAACTTTCTGCAGTGTCTTTACCTGGAGTCTCTCCCACCAGATCTGGCGAATGATCTCACGTCGCTCCGGTACAAGTTTATACTGGATGACTTCTTCCAGCTCCGAAAGCATCTGGCAGGATACCATCGCCTAAAGGAAACAGCCAATCACATTCCATCCCAATCACTGCTGCGCCGGAACAATTCCCAAACAGAGGGTCATCACCCGAGGCCAGGAGCAAAGTACTCACCCCATAGGCACGGCTGTAACTCTCTCCTGCCATAGCTGTCAGCTCAGCATCTAACAGATCTCGGGCTTTGTCAATGCACTGATGGAGGAAAAGAAAGGAAGGGTCTACTAAGGCGATGGAGACATTGAAAAAAAACATAGTACAATAAGCTTAAAGACAAAAAAGACAAAAAACAATGGAGAGGTGAAGAGAGGCTGTTGCACTTCAGTTATGAAGGAAAAAATGACCATGTACATCTAGAACTTTGTTTCCTTCACTCGTTCGAGATAGTTGCGCTTTTTCAAGATCTTGTGGACTGGCCAGGGTCTTTCTTGGGTTGTCCATTATTACTGGCTTCTTTCTATTCCTGCCTGTTGCTCTAGAACAGATACATTGCCCTGCTTTGTACACAGACTCCACTCTTGCATTTCCTTCAAAGTACTGACAGCGACTCCATACGCCCAGGAACATACAAGCTGAGTCAGGCTTGCAGAAGGGCTGTAGCTCAGTAGCAGAGCACCTGTCTTGCATGCAGAATCCTCCACATTTCCAATTCAACGTTCTCAGACCCTCTGCCTGAGACCCTGGAGACACACCAACTATCAAGAGGTGTACTAGCTGAAAAGCTTCCCAGAATGTCATCCAGGATCTGGCCAAGGTGCATCTACAAGGACCAATCCTCGACAGCGGTGGTGGAGAACCTGCGGTCCTCCAGATGCTGCTGGAATACATCTCCCATATTCCCTGATTATTGGCCCTGCCAGCCGAGGCTGATGGGAGCTGGAGTCCCAACAACAACAACTGGATGACCAGAGTCCCACCCTGCTTATGTAATTTATATATTGCATTTTTTTCATGCTGTAAGCTGCCTTGAGCCTGGCTTTAACTATGAAAAGGCGGCACACAAATAAAATGGTGCCTGTATGATGTATGCTTGAAAGCGCACTGCCTACTATGACCTAGGCACATCCCATAATTTTTCTCCATTAGGTTTTGAGGTTCTATGTGTGCCAGAGCTTCCATTTCACATTTTACAGGCTATGCACAAAGAGAAGTCCAAAACATTGGGTGTCTTGCCATATATTATATAATATTTCCTCCAGAGTTTTCCCTCTTCCCCCACCCCCTTCCCAGAATGTGAAAAAGGTTAATTACAGAGGCCTTAGCTCTTTCAAACGCCTGGCTGAATTTTCTTGTGCACATCAATAGAGACAGACAGATTCTGACAGGGCTTATTTGGATTATTTTCTTTCTTTCTTAAAGAGGAATTCATTCTACAACTTCAGCTCTTAATACAGGGTGGGGCAGGATGGATGTAGCCACCCCCCCAAAAAAATAATACAAGATCCCCTCCTAAAATTAACAAAATTTCACATTCACAAAGACAACATAAATTGAATCCTCAACAGAACCATAGGAATATCCATGCAGGATTAGACCAAAGACCAGTTTGCGAATTGCTGCTTGCCTGGATGGCGGGTAAGACTTGCCATATAGGGACACTTTACAAAAGTGCCTGATCAACAGCCATTTGACTCTGTTACAGCATGGTCCTGTGGCACCATAAAGACTGAAGATTTCTTGTGTCCTAGAGCAGCCTCCCACACCTTGGTGCCCTTCAGATGTTTTGAGCTACAACTCCCAGCAACCCCAGCCAGCACAGCATGAATTACCATGGTCAGATCCCAACATGGGCTGCCGAAGGAGGGCCCCCTTGTGTAGGAGGCCCACCAGAGGGCATTTTGCCAGGGGTCCCCTCAAACAGGAGCCTTCCCTGCCATACGGGAAAGCAACACCCAGTTGCTGCTCTTCAAACCACAGCGGGTGATGGCAGAAAGGTTCACAGTGTACCTGCTGAGCCAATGAAAAGAGGTCCTGATGCAAGGCCAGCACAGCCCGATAGAAGGCGCCATCATGGGTATCCCTTGGGATCATACAGGTGTACTCCTCCATGCTATCCCACTGACCTGCAGAGACAGACACAACCTGCATAAGCCGTAAGAGTTGGGAGGCAACCAGCGGGACATGCTCATCTATCCCCTCTAATCTACCTGAAGAAAGGGATTCATCCCTGTACCGGAGGTAGCCAACATTGCACCCTCCAGATGTCCCTGGACCACAACTCCCATCATCCCTGGCAAAAGTCTGTGGCTGTTGGGAGTTGTAGTCGAAAACGTTTGAAGGGGTACGTCTGTGGAGATATAGCTGCCCCATAGCGCCCCTGAAAGAAATGAGCTTAAACCTACTCAATGGAAGAAAATTTGATGACCTCCCTATATCCACTGCAGAACTGCTTCTCCTATGTGGAAAATGCACCCCCAGTGTTCAACAAATCATTTGCCATCCCATGTCTACCTGTGCTGGACACCCTTCTCTGTGAAACAGCATTTTAGAGGGACTGTCTGTTTCAGTGCTTAGATTAGACACTTGGCAAAACTCCCCACCCCACCCCCAATATATATATGTGTGTGTGTGCATGCAGGGAAGAGAAGGACAGTCTTAAGGCTGGGACTTACCTAACCCCCATGCAGCTGCTGCTGCCATTCTTGCCATTTTCGCCTGGGTTTCATCGTTCACTAAGGTCCACTTCTCACAACACTGCTGGTGAAGTTGTCCCCTAGGAAGAAGAAAAAAACAAGGATGCAAAAGTTAGTTTGTTGATAATCCTCTTCCCTGCTTTTATTTAAAATGTGCATTTTATACTGCCTTTCCATAAAGGAAACAGTATTCAGTAATTGTGAAAAAATAAACCCAAAACTGCAGTTTGCTGATGATACTGGAATACTGTTCAAACTCACACAGAAGCCCCATTGAGATCAGTTGGATTTACTGGGTTGTAGCCAGCCAAATTTTACTCAGAAGACCCATTAAAATTAATTGACCACAGTTAGTCATGTTCATGAATTTGAAAGGGTCTATCCTGTATAGGACTAATGCTGGAGACAACTCACTCCAAGGGAATTGTAATTGTAACCTAAGGTTGTAACCTAAAATAGTGTCATTAAACACCCACCCCCCATGAAAGCAGTCTTTAAATACACACACACACACACACACACACACACTCCAACAAGATATTGTTAAAAGGCAAATAAAACCACATGCAGGAAAGTTGGCAGCTAATGAGCAACAACACTGATTGAAAGTGAAAACTGATCAAAACAGCAGCAACATGAAACAAAATATTTAAGGTTGTCAAAAGGGCTGGAAGGACACAAGAGACTTCACTGGGAGTCTTAAAAGACAATAAAGGCAAGGGTGGCAGGCAGGTGATTCTTAGAAGGAAATCCCACAGGTGGGTGAAACTACACAAATTCTGCTGCAGTACTTTGGCACTGTTTATTTTTTTTAAAGTTGGTATTTAAATTTCCATGGGTCTAACCTATGTAGGACTTAGCTGGATACAGACTCCCTTCAGGTATTTGGGTCTTACGTTGCTCTGTTTAGCATTAGCATTAAGTACTAATGCTATTTCCTCCTCTTTACTGGTTTCATTTGTCAGATTTGTACTCATTTTAATTGAATCTGATGGTTCTTTTAATATGATGTTAGCTGACCTTTAGGCACCAAAGCTGCATTCCACGATGGCTGTGTTCTACCTATAATGTCAGTTGCTAGGAACTGCAAGTGGGGAGACTGCTCTTGTGCTCAAATCCTGTTTCCAGGCTCTCCAGAGGCATCTGGTTTGCCCCCATGAGAACCAAATGCGGGACTAGAATGTGCCAATGACCTGATTCAGCTGCCAGAGCTTCTTTTGTTCTTAAACGTTGCGTATTCATCTGAAGACTTGGTAAAGCCAATGCAGCCATATCTTCTCACTCCCCACAAAGTCACCTGGCTCCCCCCTCCCCGTTCTGCCACCCTAGCCACTCAGGATGCAAAAAGATGGGAACATCAGGTACAGGTTGTGCTGCTTCAGGTAATTCTGTGCAGCCCCCTTGGTCTGTGGAGTGACTTCAATCGACAGGCATCTTCCCCTCCCCTCTCCCACTCCCCTTGTGCCATCAACCTGGGTTCACGTCAGGACCCATCGAAACAGAGAGGCTCAATGACATGAGGCGTGCAGCCATTTAGGCAGGACTGGCTTGGATTTTCTGAACCCTCCAGGTTGAACTGCACAGTACGTTATGCAGGTTCTGTCTTTTCCAATTAGGCTCCCAAAAAAGCACATTCCCTTTCTCTCTCATACACACATATGCACACTGAGTGTGCATGCTGCAGATCCCTGCTAGGAATGAAGACTCCTCACTTCACAAAGGGTCTTGATCCACGCAAGCCTGCAAAAAGCAAACTACCCACATCTCCCCCCCTTCTTTGGAAGGGAAGTCATTTTGCAAACTCTTATATGAGCTAATGGGCAGGTACCTTATTTTAACATACTCCGACTTTCCAGCAAAATTTTTCGAAGTAGTTTAAAGAAGGAGAGGGGGAATCAAAATATATATTTCTAAGTCATTAATTAGAACCATGGAAAGGGTTGTAACTCAGTGGAAGAGCACATGCTTCGCATACCAAATGTCTGTTTTTATTTCCCATAGGAGTTTAGGAAGCTGGCTTATTCTGAGGCGGACAACTGGGTCCCTCTAGCTCAGAACTGCCTACTCTGACTGGCAGTAGCTCTCCAGGCCTTTCGACAGATGTCTCCTGCAGCTCTGCCTGGAGATACCTGAGGATTGAACATGGGACCTTCTGCACGCCAAGCAGATGTTCACCAACTGAGCATGGTTCTGAATAAAGTTAGATTAATAGGAAGCTGCCTTGTACCAAATCAGATAATTGGTCCGCTTAGCTCAGCTTTGTCTATGCTGACTGGCAGCAGCTCTCCAGGCTTCTGACAGAGGACAAATACCACTCCTACCTGGAGACACCATGGATGGCCTTTAGCATGCTAATAAGATGCTCTTTATTTATGTATTATTGCATCTATAACTGACTTTCCCCTTACATTGATCAAAGTGCCATACACAGGTTACCCCTTCTTCATATTATCCTCACAATAACCCTGTGAGGTAGGCTAGTTTGAGAGACAGCCCCCCAATGTGCATCTGCAAGTAGGGATTTTAACACAGCTCCTTTTAACACACTCTTAACCACATCACACTGGTTCTTCTTACCATTCCCCCAGGGCTTCCAGGCAGCGCATGCGCCCCAGCATCAGTTCTGGGTCATCCTTGTTTGTATCCATCTTTTTGTCATAGGCCACCAGAGCATCTTCCCATTCGTGCAGTTTCTCATACCAGGT
Organism: Podarcis gaigeae; assembly: GCF_964106915.1. Lineage (NCBI taxonomy): Eukaryota > Metazoa > Chordata > Lepidosauria > Squamata > Lacertidae > Podarcis > Podarcis gaigeae. The sequence continues at coordinate 15,431,606 of NC_139684.1, forward strand.
TGCTTGAATTTCCTATAAAAGTGGGGAAGAGGCGGGAAGAGAAGGTTAACAAAATAGCAAATTTTAGTGTGGGAAAGTGGCAGGAGTAAAGAAGAAGACCCAAGAGAAGCAAGTCTCTTATGCTTTCATGTCCCATCTCACAATAGGTCTATAGTTATGCCATTAGCATTATGGGAGGGAATGCTTTGTGTAAGCAGCAGTGGGAAGATGTTTGCAGAAAGGAGGGGGGGAAATAAAAACCTAGGAGTTGTATCCAATGCTATTCTGCCTCAAAGTAGGCCCACTGAAGTGAATGGACATGACTACCTTGGATTCATTAATTTCAATAGGTCTACTCTTTTTAAAATGTTGTTATATATTTATTTTTAATAAGACACGACATACAACAACAGATGCCCAAAAAGTAAAGGGGGTACCTAGAACTGAACATGGCAGAATAAATATCCATACCAAAATCAAGTATAACAGGCCACTATTACAAGGTTCCAACTAACACAAATTAGTTTACATTACCCTGCACCAGTCAATCTACTCTGAGCAGGGTTCAGTTGGATATAAAGGTAAAGGTAAAAGGTAAAGGACCCCTGGACGGTTAAGTCCAGTCAAAGATTACAGTGGTGCCCCGCAAGACGAACGCCTCGCAAGACAAAAAACCCGCTAGACGAAAGGGTTTTTCCGTTTTGGAGGCGCTTCGCAAAACGAATTTCCCTATGGGGTTGCTTCACAAGACGAAAAAATCTTGCGTCCCCTGGAGTTTTTTTTTTGCTTTTTTTGCCCTTTTCCTAAACCGCTAAGCCGCTTATCAGCTGTTCTGCTGATAAGTGGCTTAACAGCTGATCGCTGGAAGCCGCTTGACAGCTCTAGCACTAATCCGCTAAGCTGTCAATGGGCTTGCTTCGCAAGACGAAAAAACCGCTAGACGAAGAGAATCGCGGAACGGATTAATTTTGTCTAGCGAGGCACCACTGTATGGGGTTGTGGCGCTCATCTCGTTTTCAGGCCAAGGGGGCCAAGCGTTTGTCCACAGACAGCTTTCTGGGTCATGTGGCCAGCATGATTAAACTGCTACTGGCGCAATGGAACACTGTGACGGAAACCAGAGTGCATGGAATTGCCATTTACCTTCCCGCCGTGGTGGTACCTATTTATCTACTTGCACTGGTATGCTTTGGAACTGCTAGGTTGGCAGGAGCTGGGACAGAGTAAACGGAGCTCACTCGTCACAAGGATTCAAACTGCCGACCTTCTGATCGGCAAGCCCAAAAGGCTCAGTCGTTTAGACCACAGCGCCACCCACGCCCTTACTCAGTTGGATATAGCCCTAGGTAAATGGATGAAAAATAAAGGGATGAATAATAATCAGACCATTGGTCCATCTAGGCCAGTATGACGTGAGAAAGGGCAGCTGTGTGCCTGTGTGTGTCTGTTTGTGTGTGTGTGTGTGTTTCCACGTGAGAGTCACTGCTGGCACGTGGCCCCCAGAAGGCTAGCGAAAGATGAATGTGGCTCTTGGCTCCCTCCCCTTAAAATCTAGCCTTCCTTTTGAGCATCAGCAAACACCACTGGGAGACCCAAGGACAGAAGTAGAGCCTCCCTTGCAACCACTGATGGCTGGTGCCCATTGCGGGCAGTAGGGCAGAAGGCACAGACACCAGCAGGTGGGGAAGCCAGAGCCAATGGCAGGCAGAGTCAATTCATTCTAGTTTTGCCCACCCCCTTCTCCTGCCTGCTGAGTCCTGCAAGGGCAACACTGAGACTAAGGAAGAGGAGGAAGCTGACAGGCAGGGCTGGATGTAAATAAGAAGGCAGGCAGGTGGAGGCTGGCTGAGGTTGGTGGGGCAACATCCCCTTTGCCCTAACAGAGCTAGCCTCCACTGCCTGCTGTGCCATCAGCTCCAAGTCTAAGTAGCATCAACACATAAACAAGAGCAGCAGGGGATGAAGTTTGGAACAGCCCAGCAGGCAGACAGCCTACAAGCATGTGGGGCATTGTACAGCAGCAAGGGAAAGGATACTAAGGCCTTATTACTGGCCTTAGCAGTCCAGATTTTCTGAAGGTGAGCGGTAAAAAAGAACAGAAGTGCCGACCAACGACAGTTTTCAAATTCCCAACACTTTCACCAGCCTCTCATTTCTTTAAGTATTTTCATTTTCAAGGGATTAAAAGGGGGGGGGAGAAGGGGAGGAGACAAGCTACCACTTGGATTTCTTTGGGATTTTTTTTGCTTCCCGCAACCCCCTCCTGCCCACCCGCCCCAACATGGGCTCTAGGCCAATGTTCTTTTCTGCTCAGCCCTTGGCAGTTCTTGCCGCGACGTTATGCCAAGCAGTGGATTCTTTGAGGGCCCTGCAGGCAGGATAAAGCTGCACACACACACAACACATGCCACACTTCAGTGCCCCTCCACGTGAGACGTTGCAGGTCTGGCCTCTGGGGCTCCACAGGCAGATCATTTCAAAACAGGCGAGGATGCAGAGCTTGCTGATGTGATCAGGGGATTATGGGTTCCACTCATAGGCAGATAGAAAGCTGCCTCATACCAAAGTCAGACTATGAATCTGGCTGCACTGACTGGAAGTGGGTCTTCAGCATTTCAGGCAATGGTCTCCCCCAGCCCTATCTGAAGATGCTAGGGGACCTTTTGCATGCAAAGCAGATGCTCTAGTCTGAACCCTCCTCTAAAACAGTGGTTCTTAACCTTTTTGGGGTGATAGACCTCGTTGGAAATCTAATGGAAGCTCTCCCCAGAATTTTTTTCCACAAAGACAATTTTCAAAGAAACGGGGTGTGTGTGTGTATGTGTCATATTTTTACATTCTCTAAAGTTCATGGACCCCCAAAGCCTGTGATCCTAGGAATCCAAGGATCACAGGTAAAGAACCTCTGCTCTAAAAGTAAAGTAAGATTCTAGTCCTCAAGGTTACGGATGAAGGGCTAGCATAGGAAGCTGCCTTATACTAAGTTGGGAAAAATAAGTACCTATCGCTCAGTATGGTCTACATGGACTGGTAGCAGCTCTTTCAAATTTCATGCAGGAATCCTTCTCAGTCCTGCCTGGGGATTGAACCTGGATCTTCTGCAAGCTGAACAGATCTTCTACCATGGAGCTGTAGCCCTCTTTCTAAAAATGAAAACAGGGAGATGGGGAATTAAGAGGCTACTCACCAGCTCCCCAAAGTGTTTCATGGCATATTCCAGAACCCCAGCTGCTGCTTCTGGTTGCTGCAGTTTATTGTTAATACTGGAAAGAGGTAAGTGGGAATAAACAGTCATTTAGGGCAGATCCTAGTGTTTTATTTATTTATATTTTGCATTTCCATCTTCCACAAACAATATTTTTTTGGGAACAAGTTCAAACCAAACTAGTATAAATACATTTTAAAACAGCACCATAAACAATCATAAAATGGCAGTTTTCCCACTGCTACCAATCTTCCCCTGCTATATGTGCAATGACAGGAGAATACAGAGCAGCCTTAGTCAACCTGGTACCCTTCATATATGGCTGGACTCCATCTCCCATTAGCCCCAATCAGCATGGTCAATGGTCAGAGATGATGGGAGTTGTAGTCCAGCAATATCGGAAGGGCCACAGTCTCCTCATCCCTGCATTAAAAGATGGCAGGTGTGTGATGGGAGGTAGCATGCAGCAGTAAAGGCAAGTGACAGTCTAGTTCAGGGATGGGAGACCTGTGGCCGTCAGGATGCTGTGGGACTTGAGTTCCTATCAGCCCCAACCAGCATGGTCAATGATCAGGGTTGATGGGAGTTGTAGACCCACAACACCTGGATGGCACAATTGTCATAGTTCAAGTCACATCAGTCATTTATGCAGACAACTGATGCAGTTGCTAATCTGGTACAAAGTGGATACTGAAGATGAGAAGCCATCTGTAAAAAAAGAAGACGACCAGCATTGCCCATTTCGTAGGCAGGATTCTTCCACACACCTTTGCTGTAGTTACTGTTCTCAGCCACCAAGCCTTCCATTCCCCTCAAACAGCTGCTGCTGCCGCCACATGATTTTAGGCTTTGAACAAGATTTAGCAGAGTTGGCAGCAGGGGACTTCAGCTGAGGCTCACATGTCTATTGCATGTCATTGTTTTAATTTCCTCTAGGCTGCGTTCCCTTAAGCTAGGACTTCCTACCCGCGGCCTATTCCTCCTCTTGAACATCCACGTATTCAAGGGCTTTATGGGCATCCAGTCATAACAGGTTTTTATTTTAAAAAAAATATTGGTGGAAGTCCCCCTCCCCGCTCCCTTTAGAAAGACTACTAATCCCTCAAAAGAATTAGAGGTTTTAAGCGCCCTTAAGACAGATCTCATAAGGACTGAAGAAGAAATAAACATTTTATATTAAACAGCTGCCTCTCCCTGCAGTTTGCTACTCTCTTGAAGAAGCATCGACTGTCCCCTTTCTGCAAAGGTGGGGCAGAAACGCCCAGCAAATTTAGGGGGCAGGATCAGGAAGCAAAGCGGCAGCAGTAAAAGTGAATGTCCAATGGATTTTGGACCTCTCAGCTCCTTCATTGGGGAGTTTCAAATACAGAAGTTCAATCTATGTATTATACTGTTTTCTTCTACTGAGAGAGACCAAGAGGCTGAACTTCTGTATATGAAAAGCCTTGATGAAAGGCCTGGACGCATTGGACATTCACTTTTCCTCCTGTCCTTTTGTTTCCAGTTCCCCCAACAGTTGGGAGGCAGCAGCAGTGCTTCTGAATACCAGCTGCTGGTAACCACAGGAGGGGAGAATACTCTTGTGCTTGAATCCTGCTTGTGGGCTTCCCATTTGGGGCATATGGATGGCCACTGTGAGAATAGGATGTTGGACTAGAAGGGCCACTGGCCTGATCCAGTAGGTTCTTCTTAGGTTCTTAGTGGTGAATAAAGGTAAAGGGACCCCTGACCAGTAGGTCCAGTCGTGGCTGACTCTGGGGTTGCGGCGCTCATCTCACTTTATTGGCCGAGGGAGCCGGCATACAGCTTCTGGGTCATGTGGCCAGCATGGCAAACCAGAGCAGCACACAGAAACGCCATTTACCTTCCCGCCGGAGCGGTACCTATTTATCTACTTGTACTCTGACGTCCTTTCAAACTGCTAGGTTGGGCAGGAGCAGGGACCGAGCAATGGGAGCTCACCCCGTTGACCCCGTTGCGGGGATTCGAACTGCCGATCTTCTGATCAGCTCTGTAGTTTAACCCACAGCGCCACCTGTGTCCCTTTAGTGGTGAATAGCTTCACTTTATTTCCCTGGCTGGTGCATTCTTCTCCTCACCCTGCTTTACCCACTCCCCTTACGCTATCTGAGTTCACCAGTTTCTGGTACGGATGGCTGGATGCTCACATTCTTGCAGTTGATGCAGCAAACCAACAAAATAGCAAAGAGTTAACAACTACTGTCACTGAGGCTGATGGGAATTACAGTCCGTGGGGCACCAGTCTGGCAAAGAACCATATGCAAGGATGGAGTCGTCCACAATTCTTGCAATGGAGTCTGTCAAAAAAGAAAACCCACCCCAAAACAAGCCAGCACAAGATGTGCCGATGAGCTTCTCTTTTGGCAATGATTCGAGAACACTGAATTAACATGGTAGAACAGCAACACCTCGTTGTCCTGTCTCCTGTCTGGAGAAAGCATAGGCCAGGCTGGTACCCTCTGAGCCTAGCAGACCTACCCAGCTGAGTCCAGCGCTGCAATCCCAATGAAAGGCTTCAAATTCATGCCGGGTTTTATGGGCTTCTGGAGAAAACCTGGCCGACTTATAAAAGGGCAGGCAACGACACTCTGGCCACACACACTTGCTTTGCGTTATGACTTTCTAGTTTTATAGGGTTGGCTGGGATTTCATGAAGCCTGCTTGATGGCAACCTTTTGCCTATGCACTCCCCTTCATTGTAAGAGCAAATCATAAGTGCTCAGAGTAAGTTTAGCTTTTCTAGGATATTGCACAAGGAAGAGAGAGGACCTTTTTTTAGAGCCCTGCTAATACGTTCCCATTTAGACAAACTGCAGGCAATAGTCAGACAGAACTGCAAATGCCTATCACTCCTCTGGATAATAAGAATGTACAGAACTGTAGCACAGCTCTTAAGAGGAACAGCAAGGAAGTCCTGGCTCAATTTTTTTATCTTAGTCATGAACCTCTTTCTAGAGCATCCTCTCTCAGTCTTTTCAGCACGTGCACACACACATTTACAATATGGGAGATGTTTACATTTACATTGGAATACAGGAAGCATTACATGTCAGTATATTTGTCAATGAAGCCCTGCTCTGGCTTCCCAGGGTCTCAGGCAGGGTTTTGTCTGTCACTTTGTACCTGATACTTCTAACTGGAGTTAGAAGACTGAAACTAGGACCTTCTCCATACAAGGTACGGGGGCACCTTCTCTGAGCTATATCCCTTCACTCAAGATATAGGGTGCTGCCTTATACCAATACAGGCCTCTGGCCCAGCTAGGTCAATCCTGTCAACTCTGACAGACAGCAGGGTCTCTTTCACTACTTGTTACACAATCTTATTTGTGTCAGCGATCTTTTGTGAGAGCCACCACTGAACCACAACTCTTCTCCTAAGCTATTGCCTCATGTACAGTGCTTAAAAACAGACAAGTTCATGGTCTGTTGACAGAATCAAGCCGAGAAGCATACACCAATGGTCTACGTGCCAAACAGGAATTTCTCATCCCTATATTCTGGGACCAACCCATAAGCAGGGATCAGAGCTACTGCAAAATAGCATCCTTTGGTTCTGTCCCTGTCAGGAAGTCCAGAAGCACACCATGCCTCCTGACAGTACTGAACGTCACCAAGAGACTCACAGAACCAACAACGTTAGATCCTGGCGAAGGTCAAGCCCCAAATTATGAGAAGCTATGCAGAGTTGTAAGCACTGGTGTAATAAAACCCTGGTTATCCACCCCCTGCAGCAGGCTGTAAGCTTCCAAATCGCTAGCACCAACATTATCCTTATCGACAAAACAGCAAGCCAGGATTCTCTCACCTCTGAGACAGAAGATGGACTTGGGAGATAAACCTCTGATGTTCTAGGGAGGGAATTAAGGACGCCCATGTCTTTCCTGCTCCTTGAGCAAGAGTGATTCATTGTAGTGCATTGTAAAAGTGATAAATGGCTGTCACAGTCCCATTGGCAGGCAGAAACATCACTCCCTGTGTGTCAGGCAGTTAATTACTTCCAACTTTATCTCTCTTGTCAACACCTACTGACAAATTGGCCATTATCCTTTCCCACCCTCTATCATAATTATGGCTGCTCTGTTGCTGCCACTTTCTAGCACTAACCTCTCTCTCCTTTCCACAGCTTGTCAAAAGGGAGAACGAGACAAGATGTTTTATACTTCAAAACAAAAGGCTGAGCGGGACCACACATATTCTTAAATCTTGGAAGAAGCACAAACGTTTCTTTTTTGAAAAAACACACACATCATTTACACACACATCATTTTCAATTCCCTCTCCTCAAGAGAGCCGAATCCACTTGACAATAATGTTGATCCTTATAATTTATCAGCTTGCAGATGGAGACTCAGATATACAACCTGCTGGGATCTTCTGTTTGAAATACAAACAGGGGCTGTGTAAGAGCATTTTGAAAGAGTTTGTGCTTGTGTGTGCATCCCAGACTTTATACTGGAAAAAAATCAAGACTTGGGGGAAGATGCTGACACCAAGATGAAGAGTCCCTGCCCGCCTGGCCTGGACATTGTCACTTGCTCTGCTCCTGGATCTAATCTTGGGCAGGTGGAATGGGGGGAATAGTGCTCTCAGAGAAAGACAGACAGAAGGAATTCACCACTGACAAGGAGTTGCTGGTTTTCTGGGTAGCCAGAATCTGCATAGCCAGAACTATCTAACTGTGTTATAACAACTGTGATTTTACACACATGAGCTTGTTTTTCCCTTCCTCCCTCCTGTCTCTTTTTCCTCATGTGCTGTGTCTTTGTACTGTGAACCTCGAGAGCAGAGATTATCTATTTAAATCGATGAATAAATAATAAACAAATCAGTTTTGACCATTGGATAATATAACAGGGCTTGAAACTGGGTTGAAATAGAACATTAAGTTAGCCTTTGGGGCCCAGCTAACATCTGGGCAACTTGAGTTCTGCATAATAAAAAAAGGGTTATAAAACTACTTGCACGTTACATATACCAGGGCAGGGGTGGAAAAGTGAATCTGGCTGGTGGGCAATATTCTAATCTCCCTGCCCTCATGGGGCCACTTACCTGTCAAATACCTGGGCTCATAATTACACCAGGTGACCCATTTTTTGCCCGTGCAGATGTCATATATGATGTCTGGTTTAGAGCAGGTAGGTGTGTCTTGGCTCAGATGGTCCCGCAGGCCAAACAGAGCTGTCTGGTGGGCCTAATTGGGCCAGCAGGTCCAAGGTCCCCCACCAAAGACAACAATAATTTCTTCCAAGTATGAAAGATTTGTCACGTGTCTTTGAGTGTGTGTGTGTGTGTGCGCGCGTGTGTGCATGTGTGAAAGCAGCTGTTATTAGTGGCTTATTGACAGATTATGGAAGTTGTTTTATCATCAGTAACTGGAATGTGTGTTTTTGTAAGGAAGAGAGTCACTTAAAACAGATGGAAGTTCTCTTTTGAGGCTGGAAAAGAGCAGGGTCAGATGGGATGCAAAAGAATATAGACTTTCCTAGAAGCTTGTGACTAACTGTTTAGACAACCAGCTTCCAAGAAGAACTGTGACAGCACCTTTAAAAAAACATACATTTTTAAAAGCTCAAGGGTAGCTTTTGCCACCTCCACAGGCAACTGGCAAAACACACTCTGGCCCCAAACCATCAAATTGGACACTCAGGCATCAACTTTTGAAATTCTTTAACATTCTTAAGGAATTACAAGACTTTTCCAGTTACTGTTCAACAAGCGGGAAGCATCAGAGAAAGAGAAAAATATTTTTAAGCTCATGCATATCACCCCAAGGGGCTAATATTCCTCTCAGACAGAACTGCCACATGCTGTTGCTGCGATTCTCAACATTTGTTGGTAAGAAACAGGTGGATGTTTTTCCTCACTGACCGGCTGGCTCTGGAGAAATAATTCTCTCTGCTGATCATCTCAACAGAGCAATCCTAAGAGTGTTTACTCAAGAGGTAAATCCCACTGTGTTTAATATGGTTTATACTCTGCAATTATTTGGTTTAGGGTTGCAGCCTAAGTCCTTGGGACTTTAAAATGGTTTTGGTAGATTGGCTACCAAAAGGTTGAAGTCCACAGAGATGTAGAGGAGGCATGGGGAACCTCAAATTGCATTAACCTGCCATTTTCCCCGACACCTGATGTCTAGAGTTAGGTTTCTCTCTTGCATAGGGCAGCAGGAGGCTGAATAATGTATGTGTCCATTTGGGGGCTGATTCCCCAAAGCCTCAGCTTTTGACATATCAATACCACCATGTGAAGTTTAAGAGTGTATACACCAACCCAGCATTCCCAGTCTCAGGGTTTGTTAATATGAATTTTAGCTTTGTAGCATAGGCCAGTTTTTACACCCCTCCCTCTCTCTATTCTCCATCCAGGCAAGCAAGAGGGACACATTCTAGCCAGGCATAAACATCTGGGGATGGTGAGGGTGCAGCTGAGGAAGGGTTGTAACCTGGGGAAGAGACCAGAGGGCCAAATAGGGAGGCCTGGAGAGCCACATTTGGCTTCTTCACACCCCTGCATAAGGGTTTCATGGCCAATTCAGTTTGCAAGCATGCCCTCTATGCACATTTAACCTAGCATCCCATCTGAAAATTAGGCCCTGCTTAAATGGTCTTCAGAGACAAGTCAGAAAACTGATCAAAGGAGTCACACCAACGATAGCAACGGTCAGACTCCAGAACTTAGTTGGATACAGCCCTGGTGAGGTTTTGGTGTTCCTGCTTGTCTTTCTTGAGGAGCCAGAAGTGGGTAGCATGGCTCAGAGCAGGCACAGATCCAGTTTCAGAAGTGGCATTGAAAAATCAGAAGATAAGAAGCAACTTAGACCAAAATGGGAAAGCCAAGGATGAGCTGGGGATGAGAGTGGGAGCCTCTCAGGTCTTCTATTGTGAGAAAAACATGTCAGACAGAGGAGAGGTGCCAGAGGCTGAAGCTTCAAAGGGCAGAGACGTAGAATCTGTGGTCCTCCAGTTATATCTGGACTGCAACTCCCATCATGCAACTCCCCTGATCACTGGCCATACTGGCTAGAGCTGATGGCAGCTGGAGTCCAACAAAATCTGGAGGACTACAGGTTTGCCATGCCTGATCTAGTGGATAGGCACTGGTCCTTGGGGGCCAGCTACTTAGCCAGTGTCCCCACTTGCTGTACTGAGCTCAGTCTGCAATGCTAGTAGCTGGCACAGTGTGGCTGGAGCTTAAAACCAGTCTTGTGTTTTAAAACATTTGCCCAGTAGCCATGCAGAGAGGAATGAGATCAGTTGGCAGAGGAAGAACAGAGCATAGACACAAGGGGTTTTAACTAATGCTAGTCCTACTCACAGTAGACCCATTGAAGTTAATGGACACAAGCAACTTAGATTCATTTCAATAGGTTCAATGAGTAGGACTTAGTTGGACGCAACCCAAAGCAGGATGGAGGAGAAGCAAACCTCCTTATTCTACACCCAACATAGTAATGCAAAAGACAGACCACATAGTTGCATGCAGAAGGACCCAAGTTCAATCACCAGCATCCAAAGGTGGGGCTGGGAGAGACTCCCTGCCTGAAACCCCAGACAGCTGCTGCCAGTCAGTGTTGATAACACTGAGTTAGATAGGCCAATGGTCTGACACAGCATAAGGCAGACTCCTATGTTTCTAGGGATGGAGCTTTCTGTCAGACTCTAGTAAAGCTAGCAAAATTTATTTCAGGCTTGTAATTTTTGTAGGTTTATTTAAAAGGCTGGTTAAGTTGGCTTGAGAAAGAGACACATACCACATGTGCTTTACAGCAATGGGATACCATTTGTTACTGGAGATTTCCCACCTTGGCCCTGGAATGTCACTCTGCCTGTCCAGCCAAGACCCACAGAACTTTATGCAGCTAAGGCATTGTACAAAATAATCCTAGACAAGGGTTCTCAACTTTTATGGGCACAACGGTATCAGGTGCAACCCCAAGAAACTGTCATAGTCACTACAGGCATGTCACAATTCTCTACTCCCTAGCTGTAAGCCCCTCTACCCTGAAATGGCACCTGTGCTGCAATTTAGGCTAAAGCTATTGGCTAAAGAAGGCTTCCCACTTAATTTCACTGAGAAGACAGGACCCTGATGCCACCAAGGAAGGCCTCTGTGGGCACTTGTGTCATATTGGTGACACACAATCTAAATCATGGGTAAGCAAACTAAGGACTGCGGGCCCGATCAGGTCCAATTGCCTTCTGGATCCGGCCCACGAACTGTTTGGGAATCGCCACGTGGATCGCCAGCGCACACGTTCTTTCCCTCTCCCTCACAAGGTGGTGGCGGCGGCAGCGCCTCCTCCCTCCCTCCTCCTGGCTTCTCCCTGCCCTGCCTAGAGGAGGAAGGGGGCAGGAATTTGTTGGTGCCAGCAGCAGCAGCCAGTGTCTGCTCAAGGCAGCCGCCATTTTAAGCACGCCGCTTATTGTCCCTCTGCTGCCGCCAGCTCCTGCCGCTCGCAAGACACAGGTAAGCAGCCACCAGGGCTCGTGCTGCTCTTGCATCACCCCCCCCCCCAAATACAGTCTGACCCTCCACAAGGTCTGAGACACAGTGGACCAGCCCCCTGCTGAAAAAGTTTGCTGATCCCTGATCTAAATGATAGTCCACCTGCATCCGCACTGGCTATCACCTCTCGAAATAATGAGTATAAAGACTACCAATATGAGAAGTAATTGGGCAACATATAATCAGCTATTAACCAAGGATGATGGGAAATGGAAGCTTAAAAAGTACGAACAAGTGAAGGAGCATGTCTATGACTGGCTACATCACTATCAGGTGAACCAGATGTTTAGTAAAGATATTAAAGAAAGAGGCTATGCAGATAAAGATTCTAAATACCAGACGGAGATAATAAACAATGAAGTGAAAATCATATCGAAAATGTACAGAATGTTGTTAGACTGGAACCTAGGTGATGAGGAAGTCAAATCAGTGATGATCCGCTGGGCAAAGGATATAGGCCATAGTATACAATTCGAGGACTGGGAAAAACTCTGGAAGGATGGGCTAAACTTTACGGCGTGTATAACGATAAAGGAAAATGTCATGAAGATGTTTTATAGGTGGTATTTGACGCCTATGAAATTATCGAAAATGTTTAAGGTGGATAAAAAGTGCTGGAAATGTAAAGATAATGAGGGCTCCTTCTACCATATGTGGTGGGAGTGTGGAAGGGTGAAGCAGTTCTGGGAGAAAATATACACTGAATTAAAGAAGATATTAAAGTACACGTTTATAAAGAAACCAGAAATCTTCCTACTAGGGACATTAGGACAAGAGATAAGAAAGGACGATCATAGACTAGTATACTATGCGGTTACAGCAGCAAGGGTAGTATTAGCCCAGAAGTGGAAACAGCAGGAAACGCCAACGGTGGAGGAGTGGAGGTTTAAGCTGCTGGACTACGCAGAGTTGGATAAATTAACAGGAAAAGTTAGATATTTAAGAGACCAAGTGTTCATCAAGGATTGGGGAAAGTATGTAGATTATCTGGAATGTATTAGTGAAGGACAAACAACGCTAAAGGGATTCAGAGACGCACTGTGAAAGAACAAGAGTTATTGTCTAAAGCAAACAGGAGATAGGAGTAGGCATAATGATAATACAAGTAAAGAAACGTGTAATCTTATTTATCGCTCCGAATGATTTACGGACAAGTTGAAGGAAGTCTTGATAGGGATGGCTAGGTGATACGGTTGATGGGAAAGCAATAATTTAGTGTATTCTTTCTTTCTTTTTCTGTGTACTTATTTTTTTTCTTTTTATGTATTTCTCTTTTTATATGTGTGTGTTAATCTTTATTTTCTTATATGGAAATAACTAATAAAAAGTATCTTGGGAAAAAAAAGATAGTCCACCTGCATCATTAAATTGAGTACACACATTCTAAGAAACACTGGCATAGAAGTGACAAAACAAAACACCTTGCTGAAATCCTAGAAGAGGGATACCAGGGCACGAAGGAGATAAATGCAAAAGGAACAAGGACAACTAAGGGAGGCAACAACTGACACACAGAGGATCACGATCCTCTCCTTGGCCTTCAGTTTGACAAATATGTTTCTCATCACAAGAGGCCCAAATAAGAATTTGCCCCTAGGAACAAGCGAAACCGTGGCTGGGAGGAGACTCAGATGGGATTAGAGAGAGAATGAAAAAGGTCAAGGGTCAGGACTGTGTGGAGAGGGGTCAACGCCCCATGTATTTCTTTAAAAGCAATTCCATTCAAGAAACTTTTGTACAAAATAATCTGCGTCAACATGAGCAAAATGTGGATCTTTCATCCCCGTTGTTTCCGAGTGCAGAAATTTGGTGGCATCTCAGGTCATGGGAGCCAGAGACCACGGGTGCGTGCAAGTGAGCAGTGCTGCTTGGGACAGGAGGATGAAATTCCAGAAATACTTCTCCCTCCCTCCTACAGGGAATATGTGAAGCTATTAGCATGTTGATATCCCGCCTTCCTTCCAACATGGAAGTCAAGGTGGCATGCATGGAGCACCTATAGGCATTCTACTACAGGGGCACCGACCAAACTAAAGACCTTCTTAGTTAGTTAGTTGCAGCATTCCTGGGAACAATAAGCTTTTTTCTTCTTAGCTGGGGGTGCTACAAAATTTGTGGAATGGTTTTACTTTTTCAAAACTGGGCTTTTTTGTGTTTTTGACTGCAGAGGCAACTACTGATCTTGCTTAAGTTCTTTAATGAGAAGGATAGTAATGATCAACAAGATTCCATGAGAGGCAGCTGGCCCGCTTCAACTGATCTTTCTCAGTAAAATGCAGACTTGGAAGAGCACGGATTGCAGCATCTAGGTTTCCCTGGACTAGCTGTGTGCTTTAGACACACCGTATTGGCCTGAATATAAGCTGCACCCGAATGTAAGCCGCACCTTAAAAACTGGAGGGGGAAAAGAAAAGAAAATACCCAAATATAAGCCACACCCTTCCTCACTACTCCTAGCTGCATAAGGGGGGAGGGGGAGAGCCAACCTGTACTGCTGGCACCCTTTCCCCTTCCTCGCTCTCTCTCCCTTCCTTGGGGGAGAGGACGGGGGACTATGCATGGCGTACTCCTGGCACTGATTGTCCCACACTCCTAGCTGCATACTGTAAGATCGTGAATATAAACCACACTTTAACTTTTCACGGTTGGGACCAGGGAGAAGAGTCGGTGGAAGAAGATTGGAAAAAAATTAAAGATTATTTACAGAAATATTGTAAAATTAATGAGCTTTAGAAAAATGGTGGAATGAAGTTATATGGCTTTGGCAGAAATGTTATAAGGAACTAGGTACAGAGAGATTGTTAATGTATTAAAGGGAAAAAACAAGGTTAGAATATGTTAAGATTAATTACAGGACAGAAAACAGAGGAAGATGGAAAGGAATTGCTGAAACAGTTAATTGAAGTGGAATACAAAAAGGGAGGCGTGAGGAAGACAATGAAACAAGTGAATGAAAAGCTTGAAAATATTGGGAGTGTTTTTAATTGTTCTTGTTTTGTTTTGTTAATTCAATGTTTTATGTAGTGTTTTTGTTTCTGTTTTTGTATTGTATTATATTGATTTGTTTAATTCTTTTTCTTTCTTTTTGTAATCTTTAAACTCTTAATAAATATTATTTTTTTAAAAAAAAACTTTTCACGGTTGGAATTTGGGGAAAAAGTGAGGCTTATATTCAGGCCAATACGGTATAATTCACAGAAGTTTATGTGGCAGACTTGAAGGTGCTCCTCAGTAGACTGACCAATGTTGAAAGGGTGGTTCCTTAAAAGGTAGGACCATAGGAAGTTACTTTATATCATAAAACAAAGACTATAATGATATCAAGTCAAGCCAGACCATTGGTCCATCCACTTGAGGATTATCTACACTGACAGGCAGTGGCTCTCCAGGGTTTCAGACATTAAATCTTGGACTTTCTGCATGCAGAGAAGATGCTCTACTTGCTACAGCTCTACCCCACCCCTTTTAAGAGAACACCACCCACCAAAAAGGAAAAAAACAAAAAAGCAAAGGAAATAAACTGATCCAGGAAGACCTAAAAAAAAAAAAAAAAAATCTGCTGGAGGTTTTGTGTTTTATTTATATCAGGTTTCATCCATGCATGAGCCACTTCATGCAGAAATGCAATTGCAGAACAAGAATCTGGCTCCATGGCAGTGGTTGAGATGACAGCATAAGAACAAAAAGCAGACATGCTGGATCAGGCCAAAAGGGGACCATCTAGTTCATCATCTTATTGTCACAGATTGTCATCAGATGCCCCAATGGGAAGTCCGCAAGCAAGACCTAAATGCAATAGCAACTCTCTGTACTTGCGATTCCCAGCAAAGTATTGAAAGGTTCGCTGCTTTTGACAGTGGAGGGACAACCCCGGTTTATCCTTGACTGTTTCCAATTCTAAAGAGTTGTAAACACATTACCACAGCTAGTCTGTCTGTATTAGGTATCTGGGAGCTAAAAGAGATGCACTGAATCCCCTTTGGACATGTCTCTGCCAGCAGAGTAGTTTCCACCCTGGGGTCCCCCTTCTCACTTTGTCTGAGATACTATGATGTGAGCAACTGTACCTATCAGTGTTCAGATCTCCCATAGTTCTAATCTATGTGCATTTTGCAACCGGGAATTTCTTTAGCGTGAGCAGTTTCTGAGCTCTGGGTGCAGTGCTGCGCGTAAGATTTCAGATTAAAGCTGCAAAGTGGAAAGAAAGGACCTTTTTCTGCCTCCCCACTTCCAGCTACTCTCTAAAGACTGGAGAAGAGACCCTCTTAAGAATATTAGGGGGGTGGGCAGGGGAAGGACTAGACCATGTGAAAAATGAACATAATATTTTAGCTGCAGTTCATTCATTTTCAGCTTTGTTATTAAAAAAGCGTGCATAGACATTCTGTTGCTGCATCCATAACCTGGGTTTAAGGTAGGGTAACCAGACGTCCCCTGTTCCCGGGGACAGTCCCCGGATTTGCAAATCTGTCCCTGGACAAATTCCATCCCCAGAATATCCCCAGATTTGCAAATCTGTCCCCAGAAAATGTGGCAGTGGCAGCCTCAGCAGCCCAGAGCCAGCCTGGTAGCACAGTTGGCTCTGGGTAGCTTCAGGAGCTGCTCGCTGCCACCACCACTGCCGAAGGAGAACCAGGGACGTCCAATGGTACAGATCTCCTGCCCCCTTCCTCCTTTGTTTTGACAGATCGGGGGAGTCTTGGGGAGGCGGGCATTGCCCAGTTTTTGTAAAAAACTCTGCGCATTTATGTTTCACAGGGTGTGAAAGAAGGGCTTTGCACCTTGCCTGGTAGAGAAACTGCACTCCTTGCGCCCCTCCTGGGCAACGGCCGCCTGCCCGTGATTCCTGAGCCTCCCCCGATCTGTCAAAACAAAGGGGGAAAGGGGCAGGAGATTGGGGAAGGCTCAGGAGTCACGGGCGGGCGGTGTGCCATTGCCCAGTTTTTTAAAAAACTCTGCGCATTTATGTTTCACAGGGTGCGAAAGAAGGGCTTTGCACCTTTATACAATATGCATGTGTGCTTGGGCCCAGGGTCTTTTGCCTCACCATCCTCACGACTACTCTGCTTAAAAAAAAAAAAGTGCCCCTGGATTCATCGAAAAAAATCTGGTAACCATAGTTTGAGGTGCCATTTAGCTCCTAGCTTTCATATCTTAGTTTCTCAGACTGTTACTTACTGTATTATAATGTGAGAACTGTACCTACTGAAATTTCCCCTAAGGAATGGGGTTTGCTCATGTTCACTGCTTGATGGATCAGGACAGACTCTGGACCAGTTCAGATTTGCTACTTGTTATACCACCTGCAAATGACGTAGCCCTTTCCCTCCCAGTTCCGAACCAGTTGGCTTTTGGGTCCCTTCCTCTGAGGCAGTCAGAAAAACATACCAGAAATCCAAGTCACCCTTGCTCTCTTAATAAAGGGCTGCTAGAAGTGGGATCACCCCCCTCACACACAAGAGCTTGGGGCCAACCTCTTATATAATCATTTGACCTGCAGAACCCCCTTCCATTTACCAAACTTGAACTCCTGCTCTGTCCCTTAACATGCTGCCAGAGGATTAGTCACCAGAAAGGCTAAAATCCAGTAGGAGGCATTTACTGGCAACTCCCATGACTTCCCTGCACTCCCCCCACTCCCAAATCTGAGAGAATGACAAAGTTGAACAGAAAAAGCCTCCAAGCTGCCCACCCTTAAAAAAAAAAAGCCCTAAAAAGTATTTATTTCCACCTGATATGAGCAGATGAGTGGGGAGTGGCTTAGCAGGCTGTGTATGGGCTGCAAGGGGGGGGGGAGGTACCCAGAAGCAAGAGATATTTAAGATGCGGTGTGCGAGGGAGAGGCACACACATTTCTCGAGGGCATAGACTCCGACAGGAGCGATCCAACTTTGAGAGACTTGGTTCATTGAGAAAGAGAAAGAGGGAAACAATAGCTGTGGCTTTACAGAAAACATCTGTACAAATACAGTTCAACTAAAAAAGCAACTCTTCCTCCTCCTGGGACAGGAGATAAGAATTTCTGAAGCAATCCCTAGGACCAAGTGAGCGGGGGAGCAGAGAAGAAGAAAAATCTCTAGACACAGCATGCAGACCACGTTCAGCACTCAGCTGGCTTGGTTATGTGCAGTAACCATCTCTTTGGCCGTGTACCCAGCCTGGCTGCAGAAACCTCCAAAGAGGAAGGTGATCAATGGGAACCCCAAGAACCTAGGCTGCTGCGAGGAGCTGAAGGAGCTGAAGATGCATGTGGCCAACCTGTCCACCTTGATACAGGAGCTGAGCAAGAAGCAGGAGGATGAACTGGGAAACGCCATCATGCAGGTGATGGAGCTGGAAGGAAGCTTCAAGCAGATGGACCTGCGCCTCAATGACGTGGAAGGAAAGTACTCGGAGATGAACAACCAGCTGGGCATCGTGCAGCTCCAGGCAGCTCAGACTGTCACGCAAACATCCGCAGGTAAGGAGGACCAGCGGTATGGCAAATAAATGCATGGAAAAAATAGAACCTCAGAAGCTGCTCCCCTCAGTTAAGACCCCCAATACTGCAAGCAAACTCTGCTGGGCAAAATACATCCCAGGAGAGGTGCTTTTAAACAGGGAATCACAATCTTGTGTATTTGCTTTTGAGTTGTTCAACTATTTCATTTCCAAGAGAGCTTGAATGTTTTAAATGATAACAGCTTTGTTCTGCGTGTAAGACCTGCAGACACTCAAAACACAATCACTCTTTAGAATGTCAGCAGAAAAGTGAGGAGAGACAGTCCTACATTGAGATTATGGTCTCTCTGTCTTTGTGTGTGCTTAAAGATAGGAAAGTGCAGCCAGATCCCATTCATGCTTTTTTCCAGAAGCAGTTTGTGAGGAAAGAGGGAAGGTTGTGAGCACATGTGTGATTTCGCACAAAGAACTCTGTGTGAGAATATGAGCAATCATATCCGGAGATGCATGGACGCTAGGATTGCCATCTTTAACAAACACTGGTTGGATTAAATAGTTTTAAAACCTCAGTAAATCAAACTGAAAGCCATTTCAGCTCAATGACAAAACACTTAAAAAAGAAAAAAGCCTGCATGAAAACTGTGGATGGTGTCTTCTTCAAAGAGGCACCCCACCTTTATGCTCACTCAAGGGGGAATGTTGTGAGATATTTTACATATATATCTGCACCATTCAAAATTAAAGAACCAAGTCAGATCACTATCTAGCTTGATACTTCCCACACTGACCAACAGCAGCCCTTCAAGATTTAGGCAGGACTAATTTCCAGCCTTGCCTGGAGACCCCCAGAATTGAACCTGCTGCCCTCTGCATGCAAAGCAGTTGTTCTACTACTGATCCGCAACCATTCCCTAAAAGAAAATATGAATTTTCCTTCAACACTATATGTATAGCTTTATTTTTAAAAACTCCACCCCAGTAATCAATTAAAACTCATCCGATTTAATTGAGTAACATAACCTTGGTTACCACCTAGTCACCTTTTCCCACAGGGGCCAATATAGCCACACACACTTTTACTAACACACCTTTTAACTAGCCGGTTCATCATTTGAGGTTTATAGTGAAATAAATAATCAACTCAACTTAGCTTATAGCCATGGCCACCTGGAAGCAGCTCTTTCCCTCAATTGTGAGCAACCAAGCTATATACAAGTGTGACCTGGGGGGGAAAATCCTCACACTGAGGTTTTTGCAGTATTCACATAAACAGCCCAGAGTGTGCCTTCAAGGTAAAAAATTATTAAACCACAACATGTCTTATTACAGGCATGGTAAGGCCACACTGCATGCGGAAGGCAGCCACGTAGGGACTTGAATTGCTGGCTGCGAAGAAGCCCCAGTTGGCACCTAATCTTTCCTAATAGGTGGAAATCATTCACCTTGCACTCTGTTACACCTGTCAGGATGGATAAAAGTTAACCTCGGGAAGGGCCTCTCCCTTCCCCTGGAAGCAGCTGGATGTTCAGTTCTTAACATGGATAGGGAAGCAACCATTTCCAAAAAGGCTGATACGCTCGCCGGAGCGGGAATGTACTTTCCAAGTGGGAGCAGGTCATGATGCAGAAAACAGACTGTGCATAGTCCAAACATGTCAGATGTGCTGATTTGGCTCGTTTGCCCGAGAGCACAACTGCAAACCGGGGAAGCTGTCCCAGGCATGGCCATCCTATCAGATCAAGAGGTTGGGCTTTGCGGAATGGCAGCAAACTGTATTTGCTATTCCCCATTGCTTCAGTCTGGAGGCTTTTGCAATAAGAGAAGTTTTTGGAGGAGAAACTGGTTCTCTCACACTCAGAAGTAGTAACACTACTGCTCAGCATCTGTGAAGTGCTGTTTCTGAGTGTTCAGGTCATTTTACACAATCTTGCTATAGTAAATTATTGTGAGGTAGGCTGGTATTGGTGCAATACGCCCCTATTGTAGGACAAAGCATGCAGCAGAGAATGCCTGCCCTAAGGCTACCTAGAAAATTCAAAGTGAGATTCAAACCTGAAGTTTCTAGATTTGTAGCCTAGTCTGTTGGTTACATCAGCTCTTGCACTAGCCATTTCTGAACAGACAAGTACTGCTACACTGCTCAAACAATTTCTCTTTCACCTTTAAAAGACCATGGTGAGATATGTTGCTATTATGTCAACTTTACAGCTGCAGTCAAGGCTAAGGGTTTGTAAGCTGCCCAAACTCACCCAGCCGAGCTGGGATTAGAACTTAAGTCCCCAAAGTTCAATACTATGGTTACTGAACCATACTGGTTCTTTGTTCTTTACTAATCAGGATAGTTTGCATAATTTTAGAATGGTTTTTTCTGGGAGGGGGGTTTCAGGCACACATGCAAAAGCCATCAAATCCCCCTTGTGCCACTGAGCGAGCCTCCCTTTCTGTTAGCCTGATCCCGCTCCAAGTCCTTGCTGCTCAATGGTTGTGTTTTTGAAGGGTTACAGAAGGAGCTGGAGAAGTTAGCGCCCAAAATCTGCACTTATATATGGACAAGAGAAAAATAACTTGAGCAGTCTCTCTGTAAGCAGATGGCCCTCCTGATTCCATGTGTGCCAATCAATTGCTGAAACAGCCTACTAGGTTTGGGAAATGCTTCTAGACTGCAGCCACCATCATGCAGATCTGAAGGCAACCCTGTATCGCGAAATTTTTAACTTTTAATCTTTTACAATTTTTTATGTGCTGTAAGCCACCCAGAGTGGCTGGGGAAACCCAGCCAGATGGGCAGGGTATAAATAATAAAATTAGTATTATTAGCTCTCCCAAACTGGGCAATGGCTTCATTCACCAGTAGAACACAGTTTGGCTCACTTGCTTAAGGAAAGCATCAGCTGCAAGCATCCTGAAGAGATACACAGCTGTCCTCTTATTTGTGGAGCACATGGCTGTCTCAATCACATAGGTTAATGTTGGAGGTGGTTGAGGCTTGATGGTGTCAGGGTTCCCCTTCTGGCTTTGAAATTATAGGGAGGCTTCACTAAATATTGCAACGTAACGGTTTAAAACTTACAGGCTGTTTTTGGAGGAAGTGTAACATAAGCAAGGTTACATTTAAGAAAAATGTGTCAAAAGATCACAATTTGTGGGTTGGAGGTGTTGAAGCAGATTGACCTCATCAGATAATACTTGTCAGTCATTGCTAAACATTTGTTGCTTCCCATTCCAACCCCTCCATTGACACAGATGCTGTGTACGACTGCTCATCGCTTTATCAGAGAAATTACAGAACTTCAGGGGTCTACAGACTTCTCCCTGATGAATTCCTGGGAACGCCAGAAATGCAAGTAAGAAGTTTTAATACAAATGCTATGACTTACCTATGCCCCAGTTATACAGTGGTACCTCGGGTTAAGTACTTAATTCGTTCCGGAGGTCTGTACTTAACCTGAAACTGTTCTTAACCTGAAGCACCACTTTAGCTAATGGGGCCTGCTGCTGCTGCTGCACCGCCGGAGCACGATTTCTGTTCTCATCGTGAAGCAAAGTTCTTAACCTGAAGCACTATTTCTGGGTTAGCAGAGTCTGTAACCTGAAGCATATGTAACCTGAAGGATATGTAACCCGAGGTACCAGCTTTGGGCAGCTTTCAGGACAGGTTCCTACAGAAGGAGCACACATTTGCTCTCTCTGAGCCTCCATGACCCACAGAAGGTGACCCTCTAGGGGTGCTGGTAAGAGCTTCTCTACAATGGTCCAATCTATGGGGCTGAATGGCAGCAGTAGGGAAAACTGTCCAGGATTCCTGGACTGAAAGAATGACACTTAGGATTATTATTATTTTAAAAAACCTTTTGATGTTCATGGATTTCCCTTTCTTGGTACTCAAAATGGCTTTCTAAGAAAGTAGCTTCAATCCACCTGTAGCATCACAGAGAACATCTCTCCTAAACTAAAAAGCAGCTGACCTCATGTTAAATGCTGCTACCCAGTGCCTAAAATCCCTTATTCTGCCATTACCAATAATACATTTTTTCACTTATATTCATACTGATAAGGTTTGTGGGGTGAGAGGAGGGGAAGAACAGATATTCAAATCAACTGAACTATTCAGTCCAATTTGGCAACAACAAATACATGCCCCCTGCCCAAAAGGGGCCTGGATAGTCCCTAGTCTCCATGAATGACTGGAATCAATGCTCTTTCCTATTGCTCCAGGTATACTGTGACATGGAGACTGACGGAGGAGGATGGACAGTCATCCAGAGGCGTAAAGTGGGCCTGATTTCCTTCAGCCGGGACTGGAAGCAGTACAAGCAAGGGTTTGGCAGCATCCAGGGAGACTTTTGGCTGGGAAATGAGCACATCCATAGGCTTTCCCGGCGCCCAACAATGCTGCGTGTGGAGCTTGAGGTAAGGGAATGGTTTCAAAAAACCAGGTGAATTTTTGGTAATTGATCTATGTTGAACAGCTAAGGAAATTAGAAGGATGAGCAGTCTCCAACAGCAATTTGAGATACAGCCGAACCTTGGAAGTCAAATGGAATCTGTTCCAGAAGTCCATTTGACTTCCAAAATGTTCAAAAACCAAACTGCAGTTTCTGATTGGCTGCCCCATCGGATGTTTGGGTTCCAAAAGAACATTAACAAACCGGAACACTCACTTCTGGGTTTGCGGTGTTTGGGAGCCAAAATGTTTGAGTTCCAGGGCATTCGGGATCCAAGGTACGACTGTATTGCAATTTCTAGGTACTGCTTTACACAGGCGTCAGTATCTAGGGTTGGCAAGTAAGATATCTCCCCCACCCTCCATTATGCCCTCTTAACAGTGCCCTTAAACTCAAAAAGCAAGGGCACATACTCAGATGTCCTCAGCGGCTGCTCCACAACTACAGAGGTATTTTCCTTTGGAAGTCTTGCCAAACTGCAGGCACAGCATGAGGTTTTGCTGAAGGGAGTCAGCTATAATTAAATGCTTGAAGCATCCTCTGTTCCAAAAACACTATTCATTCTAAACCTTCAGCTTATGAACAAGATGAGAAGTAGTTTCAGTGGAGCTAGCAGGCAAGATGCCCTGTGGTTGAACACATGAATGAAATGCAAAACGTTGAGGAAACGGCCGTATCGTTTCCTACGCAGGAATCCATCACATCCATTTGAAAGAGCAATGGATGCCTGAAGATATGGCACTCCTTGCAAGGAGGGATAGGTGCATACATTCCTGGAAACGGTTTTCCTAGATAAATTTGCTAACAGAAGATGTTTTCTCTTCACCTTCATCCACCTCCTGTTTACCCTTGCAGGACTGGAATGGCAACATCCGCTACGCTCTGTACAACCACTTCACTCTGGGCAACGAGCTAAACAGCTACCGCCTCTTCTTGGCCAACTACAGTGGCAACATTCCACATGACTCCCTGAGGTACCACAACAACACAGCCTTCAGCACTAAGGACAAGGACAACGACAAGTGTGTGGATCACTGTGCGCTGTTACGCAAAGGTAAGCATGTAGATGGGCTCCTCCTCCTACACAAGTTTTAGCTGAACAGGGCTGAATGCCATTTTGCAATTTAGAAACATTTCCAAAAACTGTATTCGCTTTGAAGTTGTAAGCATTGCAAGAACAATGGCAACTACAAAATGTGAAGCACTTTCCGGAGCAAACAGGAACACAGGAAGCTGTCTTATAAAAGGTTAGACTATTTGTCCATCAAATTCAGGGGAACCTTTGGCCCTCTAGATGTTGCCGAACTACAGGGGTAGGCCAATGCTCAGGGGTAGGCCAATGCATTAATGAAACCGTATGTGCCCCAGAATGCTTTGCAATTTGCTTGGTCCCATGATGGCAGATGTCAATGCAAAACGAGGTTTCCTGGAGGCAAAAAGTTTCAAAACCCACTGCTTTCGAAGACAGATCAAAAGATTTTCTCCACTTTTGTTTCTCAACAGGCGGCTACTGGTACAACTGCTGTACAGACTCCAACCTGAACGGGGTTTACTACCGCAATGGAGAGCACAACAAGAGCACAGATGGGATTACTTGGTACGGATGGCATGGTAAAACCTATTCCCTGAAGAGGGTTGAGATGAAGATTCGGCCGGCAGACTTCAAAGCCCAGGGGGATACCAACAAAGTGGAGTAAGGCAGCAGAGACACAACTTCATGGGGGACAGGGAGAAAGATACACACAAATGCTAACCAAAAAATAAACCACAACCACTGGTCTGAAATACAGGGGCTGTACCTCTGCATCTTTCTCATCACAACGCTCTCTTCCAGTAGGATGCTCAAATGTCCCAGGACATGTAGCCCCTGGCAAGCAGCATCCTAATAAGAGAAGAATTTTGTTCCACTCACAAATATCACAGAGTTGCTATAGCATTTCCCCCCGGAGTACAGGGATGCAAAGTGCGGTATTAACTTTCCCAGCTTTTTAAAAATGTCCACCTTGCAATCACTCCCTGTTTTAGGTTGACTCAAGTGCACAGATACAGCAACGGCCAAAATGAGGTAAGGGAATGGGGGAGGGAGGGAAGTGCTGAGTTAGGAAGATGACTGCAAGCAAGGTGATCCTCTTTTCAAAAGCATAGGCCCACAATTTAAAAGAGAAACAAGAATCACATTGGGACATTAGATGAATCGTAATTGGAGTTCCCCACAGATCTTCCTATTGATGAATGGAGAGGGGCATCAAAGACATTCCAGATTTAAAAGCCTACTATTTATGCCTTAAGCTTTTGTGGGGGAGGGGTTTACTACAAAAGGAAGCTGTCAACAACAATAAAAAATATACATTAATATTCTGAGGTTCTATAAGCCAGGGATGAGGAACCTCTTGCAACTTGAGGGCCACATTCTGTCACAGGCAACTCTGAAGGGGCCTCAGGACAGTGGTGGGTGTGGCCATAGGAAAAAGTGGATCGAGCAACTTTTAATCTTTCTACAGCAGGGCCCATTCCAGTCACACTAAAACCAGAGGTTTCTGCATACCAACACACATCTCCCACCCACAGACACTACCACAGCTCAAAGGCACATACCACAGCCAGGCTAAAGCAGGGTGCAGAGAAGGACCAAACAGAGATGCCACAAGGCCCAAATGCAACCACCAGGCTTGAGATTCTTCAGTCCTGTTAATATACTGTGCAGTGTTCAATACAAATAAAGAGATGTGAGGAATAATATTATGCACAGATTGCAATGCATCACAATTGGGGAAAAGAGTTGTTTTAAAAAAGCCACAAGTTACACCAAGGACTCCTCTCAAAGCTCAGTTCCCTGCTTAACTTTGTTGCCAGAGTGGGTTCATAGTTAATATATCTATTTTTTATTCACTTTTTAATTATTATTTACAAGAGGGATCTGGCATAATTTAAAGTTGCTATCTTGGCACCAGAAGACATTGGTTTCCTGGAAAGTGTCTTCTACATGTTGACTGGCCAAAATTTGGGACCATCCCTCCAGGAGCATATTGTTGTTAAAGATGGTTGCTGAGTGGGTGATGCTCCAGGTGGATCTGTGTGTGCTGTAAATTGAAAGAGCGCTCTGTACAAAATCTGCCGTGCCTCCACAATGGATTTTTTTGTGTTTTTTTTCCAGATTCTATAATAAACTCTCTTGTTTTTAAACTTGGTCTTGAGTCTTTTGTCAAAATACCTAACAAGCAGGCAGATTAAAATCAGAAGTCCTTGAAGAAAAGAACAAGCAAGGCTCCAGGAGAGGTGACAGTATGTGTTGTGTGGCAGACACAGGGTCTGAAAATAGCTCAGCAGGCAAGTGAAAAGAGCAATGGATGGATATGATATGGAAAATGAGAGACATGCAGAAGATAACAGGAACATGGCAGAGATAAATTGGGCAATGCACACAGGGACAGCCACACACAATTAATAAAAGGCTGCGCTGCCAAGCAGGTTTACTAGAGAGTGAGCACCACTAGGGACTTACAATTCTATGCACAGTGACCTAATGCTGTACAGGATTGGTCCATAGGCATGCTAAAGCTACATGTCCCATTTCCTTCAGAGACTCAAGCATGCCTGGTTTTCCATAGATAAAGAGTGGAGGAAAGGGACAGGAGCTGCCTGGAACATTTCAGGAAGGGCTATTGGTGGGGGTTGGGGTCCATGGGGGATGTAATAATAACTGCCAGTCACAGCAG
Source organism: Podarcis gaigeae (assembly GCF_964106915.1). NCBI lineage: Eukaryota > Metazoa > Chordata > Lepidosauria > Squamata > Lacertidae > Podarcis > Podarcis gaigeae. The sequence continues at coordinate 15,457,920 of NC_139684.1, forward strand.
ACAAAACCCTGGGCAGCTCCCAGTGGGATCTGCTTGCCTTATTAGAAAAGGTGCTGCCTCACCCAGAGACTAGCCGGCCCTCCAGATGTTTTGGGTCTACAACGCCCATTATCCCTAGCTAATAGGACCAGTGGTCAGGGATGATGGGAATTGTAGTCTCAAAACATCTGGAGGGCCGAGTTTGCCTATGCCTGGACTAGCATCACCTGGGGGCTTTTAAAGAAGCCTGGAAAGGCTTCCCCCTCCAGTGGCTCCACTCCCATGCCCCTCCTTGACAGCAACTGCCCATCATTGTAGTCAATAATGAGCTAGAAGACTCAGAACTAGGCAATTTTGTATGTTTAAAGCATGGGCAGTAGCAGTTCAGAAGCATGCTATAAACATCATTAGGTTGTGCACCAGTCCAAAAAGCAGTTTAAGCGTGACAATATAGAAGCTGCTATCCCTTCTCTCTCTCTCTCTCTCTCTCTCTCTCTCTCTCTCTCACACACACACACACACACACACACACGTACACATTTTGTTTGCTTGGGAAGAGGAAGAGAGTAATTGCAGCCAGTGATTGATTAACAGATCTGTCAGAAGCAGGCAGGCAAAAGGCACACAGCTTAACCCAAGAGGAATTATGCATCTCCAGGGACAGAAAATTCTACAAGAAGTCCACAGTTTGAATTAAGCCAAGACTACTGGCTGGGAGCAGAACAGAGACTGATTAACAGCAACAAAATGCTTAGCTCCAGAAGTGAAGTAACATAATGAAGTCAATACACCACACTGGAAAAAGCCCTAAATAAACAAGGAAGCAAACAGAAAAATAGGCTAATAAAAAATAAGAAGTTCAGGCACAATTCCAGTTGCTTGCGACAACTGAGCTTGTAAAGACATTTCTATTTAAACTGAATCCATTTCAATTTAAGATGGACTGAAACTAGGGTACCACCAGAGAGAACATGTCAAGAGCTTATAAACACCAGAATAATTATTCTGCAGATATAAGTGGCTCTTCAGGAAAGGTCCTTGAGGAAGTCAAGCTTTGATTCCAGCCTCTACTGGCTGGGGCTGATGGGAGTTGTAGTTCAGCAACATCTGGGAGGGCCAAATCTTCCCCAAACACATGTACTAATGAAAAAGCCCCCTCTGGATTTATTTATTTTTTTAAAGTTGAAAGCAAGCCACATTTCAATCTCCTTTCTTGTTGCACAAATGGTTATTAAGTCATCCTAGTTTCATGAAGCTTCCATGTTCCAAGGCAGTATACCAACAAATAGCAGCTGTTCCTGTGGAGCAAGAGCAGGGAGAGGACTGTGGCCTTCAGAGTGGCATATAGCTGGCCGCTCTAGGCTAGGCAGGTTTTAATTTAAAACTGTTTTAGGGTTTAAGTTATTTGTATATCCTCCCAAGCAGAAAGAATGGGAACATAACTGGAAATAGTTAGCTCTGCCTGTAATTAATCCACCTACTTTCTACCTCACCAATCCAAAGGGACACCAGGCACCTTTGAAACAGACCATTGGTCCATCAGTCCCAGCACTGTCTGCTCCATCCAGCAGTTTCTCTCAGGCAGTGGAACTGCAAGCTCAAGGTCCTTTTAATTGAGGCTGCTCGGGGATTTCAACCTGAAAACCTTTGCATGCAGAGCACATGCTCTGCAAGATTCCTCCTTCTCCTCCCTGTTGAATTCTACAAGGGCAACACTCAGATGGAAGAAGAGGGATCTGACAGACAGTGCCTGGACTGGACGCAAGTAAGGCAGGCAGGTGAGGGCTGGTTGAAGGCAGAGTGAGGTTGATTGGGCACTGCTCCATTTGCCCTAATGGACTAGCCTCTGCTGGTCTGTCTCTTTGATAGGGCAGCTTCATACGCTCCCGTGTTCATAGGCACATTGCAAGAAGAGGAAGCGCAGACATGGCCCTTTCAAAGAGCTATTCTTTCCCCCTGCCATTAAATCATCATCATTTAAAAGCAGCTGCTCTTGTTCTTTCATTAGTTTCAAACACACCTCTTGCCTGCTCTCCAAGCTGACAATCTGTCATCAGCTGGGAATGACTGCCATGCAGCTCAGGAGAATTTCTGGAAATGCCAGCTGAGAAAAGTTGCCTTACTAATATCACTCTGACCATGGTATGGGAATTTACAAAGAGATGACTTTGTGGCTGGCTAACAGCAATAATAAACCCCAAATCCAGAGACCACTGAGACCCCAACCGGACAAAACTGTGTGGATGTTATTGCTGGTTTGCTGGCTCAGAAACAAGGAAAGGGGAAAAACACACACACACAGTGAGAGTGAGAGTGAGAGTGAGAGAAGCGTTTCTCAAAAACTGTGTCCCACACAAGCCAATGGACAAGCCAAACACAAACAGCCTGCCATTGCTTTAGCCAGGTATATCAGATAAACATTTAACAGGCTAGGTGTTGTTGTTTTTTTATTTCCCTTCCCTTACAAAGCAGAGGGATAAGTGGTATTTTGCCTGGTTTTCCTTCCAGAAAAGCAACAATTAGGTATCACAGATGTGTTCTTAACACAGCATAGCATTCAGTGCTGAACAGCAGTCATCCCCCTCACTTCCTGCCTCCACAGGCTCAGAGGCAGACACAGTAGCTGCGGAAAGGGTGCCCAAGGATGCCCGGAATATTTCTGCACCTTGCCCTCGCCACACCATTGAAATGGACATCAGAAGCAGGCAAAAATGTTGACTTGTAATTTGTTTGGAGGTGAGAGGGAAGAGGACATTTGAGATGGGGAGAGGAGAAGAAGGGAGGAAAGACAGTGTGGTCTATAGGGAACTGCAAATGAGTATTGTACTAAGTGGATGGAAATAAATCTCTTTCTTTCTCTCATAATGGTAGTCCCTGGAGTGCAAGATCCAAACAAATAAGACAGGGAGAAAAGGTCAGAGTTGCTCATAGAGGCACCCAGCCTAGGCCCAGGCAGGAGCAAAGAAAAGAGGAAAGTCTGCAGAATTTCTGGCAGTGAGTTGTACCATTTCTATTGTACTTGGCCCCAGGCATTTAAATACCAGATGATGGTATTTTAAGAAACAGGGAGGGTCAATTCCCGGAGTTTTTATGAGCTTATATTGTGCTGAAGTGCTTCTACTGCTGTTGCCAGGCCAATCGATACTGAAATCTCTACTGATCCCCCCAAGCCACTGTGATGTGGGAGTCCAAGCACTTTATAAACTGCACAGCTATTTAGGGTATTTCTGCGTGTTCTAAAAAGGCCCCGTCAAAATGTCCTTTATATAAAGTCTCTTGAAAGTCACTTAAATTTTTTGGCCAGGGATGATACACAGAGGGGAGACCTTCCTAGTGCCAAGATTTGCCTTAAAATGCTTTTGTCTAAGTGGAAAAAGGAATAGTTTTAGAGATACATGTCCCATCCTCCTAATAAAGTTTATGAAGCAACCACATTTTCTGCCCTGAACCAGCTTTCACCAATGTGGCACCCTCCCGTGGTATAGACTACAAATCCCATCAGCTCCATCCAGCATAGGCATTGGCTGCGGCTGATGGGAGCTGTAGTCCCAAACTTCTGGAAGGGTTGTATGCAAGTCCTGCACTAATGCAGCACAACATCTCATAATGCTAGCTTCATTCTCCATTTCTGTCATTGCACACAAGCACCAATTTGAAAAAATAGCAAGGAAACATAGATACACACATCAATACATAGACAAACACTTTGATAGTGTGCTATATAGGTAGAAGCTTACTATGTAGAGAAACACGTTTGCTGAATGCTTTTTTTCCAGCTGCCAGGAACAGCATTTCTGACAAAGGAAGTTCAAAAGAAATGGCCCTACCTGATAAGAGACTCCAGGATTGCTGGGGTTGGACCCTTCTGGAACTCCAGCTCCTTGTAGTGCAGTGCCTTAGCATATGCCCGGCATTTGGCTGCCCGCTCCCCCAGCAAGACAATGCCATTATCATCCCCCAAAGGCAGCGGCCCCTGCAAATACAGAAAGGAAGGCCAAAGAAAGTTCAGGACTCTGTCTTATAGATAGTAGGCATGCCCAGGGGCAAGAACAACGTTGGAAAATGGACCTTTGGGAGATGGAGGGGCCATAGCTGAGTGGTAGAGCATCTTCTTTGCATGTAGAAGGTTCCAGGCTCAATCCCTGGCATCTCCAGATAGGGATCGGAATGTCCCCTGGAGAACAGCTGCCAAACAGTGTAGAATCGTAGACAGTAATGAGCTATATGGACCCAGTGGTCTGACTCAGTATATGGCAGCTTTCTGTGACTGGGTCCCATCAAGCACCAGAGGCAAGGCGAGGTGAGATATAAGCAGTCCACAGCAGAAGCAGAAAGAGGCAAACAAGGTAATGGAAGCAGGACTGAAGGACATAAAAGCCATCCTCCTCACTGGTTGGTTTTCAAGGTTGATGTAAGTAGATAATCTCTTCCCCCATCCCCTCCGCTCCCCCAAAGGGATCCTTCAATGGCATCTTTACCTTGTCACTGTGCTCCATGAACTCTGCCAAGTTCAAAAGGGTCTGAGTGACCTCTGCTATATCTTGAGAAGTCAATGCCAATTCAATGCTGCGGATCAGCTCATCCTGCTGGTCTTCGTTGAGTTCAGACCAGCATGAAACAAATGCGGCATTAAAAAGATCTCTGGGAAGGGAGAAGAAGAGGGAAAGAGTGATGTGGCATTAAGCAAGCAAGTCATTAGTCTCCTTATATTAAGTTAAGGAGTAAAGAACGGAGTAAGCCCCGCTATTCCACAGGCCTAGAGTTGCAAATGTCAACAAACCCTGTTCACTAGAAAGGCCACCCAAAACAATGGAATGTTACTCAGGGTTTTTTGTTTTTTAAAAAACATAAAGCAGGATTTCTGGACTGAGTCACAGCACCTGCTGCTTCAGCAGTCTATCCGAAATTGATATTGGTCTCAGAGATCCAATGAAAGAGCCTATGTATTTCTTGGAGCAGGGTTAGCTTGAAAAGGCTAGAAAGGGATCTTGCTGAATTACTAGAGAAATTAGGATCCAAACCCACAAGAGACAACAGGATTACAGCCATAACAGATGCAGAATCAGCTGTGGATACAATTGTGGCATGGGTCTGAGGTTATCTGGGGACAAAATTAGGAGTATAATGAGACTTCTAAAGCAGAGATGGGGAATCTGTGGCTCTCCAGGATACAGCTGCACTCACATTCCCATCATCTCTAACCACCTGCAATGCTGACTCGGGTTGATGGACTCCAACTCCCTTTTGGAAAGGCTGCAGGGGTTCCACCCCTGGTCTAAAAATGCAGCCCTGAATTTGCTGTCAGGAAGGCCTCTTGCTGCTGAAGTGCATAGCTAACTTATGTAACTCACTCACACAGGAGGCAGTGATGGCCACCAACCAAGATGGGTTTAAAAGAGGATTAGACAAATTCATAGATGCCAAGGCTATTTGATGCCTGGCGTGCTCTGGTCCATGGGGTAACAAAGAGTCGGACACGACTAAACAACAACAACAGCTATGATAGCTGGGACGCGGGTGGCGCTGTGGGTTAAACCACAGAGCCTAGGACTTGCTGATCAGAAGGTCGGTGGTTCAAATCCCCACAACGGGGTGAGCTCCCGTTGCTCGGTCCCTGGTCCTGCCAACCTAGCAGTTCGAAAGCACATCAAAGTGCAAGTAGATAGATAGGTACCGCTCCGGTGGGAAGGTAAACGGCGTTTCCGTGCACTGCTCTGGTTCGCCAGAAGCAACTTAGTCATGCTGGCCACATGACCCGGAAGCTGTACGCCGGCTCCCTCGGCCAATAAAGCGAGATGAGCGCTGCAACCCCAGAGTCGGCCACAACTGGACCTAATGGTCAGGGGTCCCTTTACTGTTACTTTTTTAGCTATGATAGCTATGCTCTGCTCCCACAACTTGTAGCAATAAGGCTTCTGAATACCAGTTTCTGGAAACCACGAGGGGGGCAAGTGGGTAGAGTGCTCTTGTTCTCATGTCCCACTTGTGCATTTCCCACAGGCCTCTGGTTTGCCACGGTCATAAAAGGATGCTGGACTAGAAGGGCCACTGGCTTGATCTAGTATGCTCTTATTTTCTACGGCTCCGGGTACATGCAGGATCAAATGATTGAATTTTATCATTTGCATACATAAGAAACAGGACATCTAAAACAGATATAAACAATTTTATGCTTTGCTTCTGGCCTGATCACCAGCAACTCTACTTTAAAGGTGATCAGGCTAAGAATGGGCTTTGCCCGAGACCTAAAGAGAATGACAATCCAATTCAGTATAAGGCAGCTTCGTGTCTGTTCTGAGCTCTTATTTGTACCCGCCATAGCCTCCATAAAATACACGACACCTAACCCGTTTGCCATCTAAGTAGATGTTCTCCCACAACAGCATGGAGATGAAACTAACAATGGCCAGTCACAAGGGCCGTGTATGCTACCTGCAGGGTCAGAAGCAGCAGAATCTCTGAATATCAGTCGCCCTTACTGTGGGCTGGCTTCCCATTAAGTGATCTGGTTGGCCACTGTGAAAAACAGGCTGTTGGACTAGATGAGCCTTTGGCCTGATCCAGCAGCTAGGCTCTTCTAATGTTCTTACAGTGAAGGGACTGTTTCTGGGGTGAAGAGCCAACAGCCTCACAGCTATTCGTAAGGCAATCTGCCCAGAAATATATGAAACTGGTCACCCAATGGGACCTTACGCCAAGAAACAGATGTCTGTGGCAAAGACGGCTGGCAGGGAAGGAGGCCTCCGTTCTGAAGGTCAGAGGTGAGAGGCGCCAACATGACTAATTGTTTCCATTTCCCTTTTAGGTAACAGGTTGGCTCTGTGCTTATGGCTCTTGAGATTCCTGTCCTCAATGTGCAGGGGATCTCTGCTTGATCCCTCCTGCCTGTCCCCTCCACACCACTATTTTTCAGCTCTTCTGGTTCTCCAGAAACCCAGAAACTACAAAGAAGTTAGTAGTTTTCTCTGTGTTCAGAGACAGGACACCCTTGCATAGCAGATGCTGAGAACTAAAGCAAAAGAGGGCTATTGCCTTCACACCCTGCTTGGTCACAGTGAAAAACAGGCTGCTGAAGTAGATAGACCCTCGGCCCAAATCAGCGAGACTCTCCTTACATTCTTCTTGAACCCATCCCCTGAGAGGGAGTCCCATCCTGCTGCTACTTCTCATTCCCTGTCTCGGGATCGAACAACAGGACCAGACCAACTGGTGCCCTCCAGGGTGAAAGTGGGCCAACTTGTCTGCATTAGAACGCTGAATGGGGCACACAGAGAATAGCTTCCTTCTCAAACACAGGCAAATTTCTTCACTTCTCTTAAGATGGCTAAAGGCGGCCTCATCTGGATTTGAACACTCAATCCAATAAATGTTGGAACTCCTTAATTCTGTGAACCACAAGGCAGCTTAGAGGTTAAAGTGAGACTTTGGGGGAGGACTATCTCCTCCTCCTTCATCCAATACTGCCTGCCACACACATGCAGTTACAGCATTGATTGTGGCAACAGTTCTCGAGTTCCTTCTGCTAGAAATATGTATAGAAACCTCCAACTCACTCAAAGCAATTAAATTAGTGAGAAAAGTCCACCAGTTGTTACACACACACACACACACACACACACACACACACACACTACACTTTACAGTGTGATCCAGAGCATCGGGAAAGATTAGGGCAACTTTGATAGCGGCAGTGTCGCAGAAGCATGGAAGTGTCTTTATTGGAGACATCATGCCCTCAAACTAATTTCACTGCATTTTACAGCACCTTTTCCGTTTAATATTATATGCTGGAAATAGCAGAAGACGCATTAAAAAAAGAAAGCAGCCGGCGGGGGGCAGGGTTTCCTGTCTGTGATCTCTTTAAAAAACCCAAAACACCTTAAGGAGATGCCAGTCCAGGGGGACGGTGGGGAAGTTGGCTATGAAATCAGATTCCCAAATGGTTTTATTTGCCCCCGGACAGCAGTTAAAAGCTCTTTCCATGAATGCCTTTGCCCTTCTATTTCCACCTCTTTTATGGCACTTGGCTTCAGCGGACGCACAGTTAGGAGAGGCAGGAAATGTCAGTACCTGGCCATAGGGTTATAGGCCTGGGCCAAAGCCCAGCATGAGCGCAGGGATGGCGATGAGGAATCCTTCAGCAGCTCCAAGCTCAGTCGTCGCAGCCACTCCAGCCAGTCATCTTTGGAAACTCTCCGTGCTGCTCCCCAGGCCTGATGGAATGCACACAAAGGACACTTTCATTGCACCGTGTTAAAAAATAAACACAAAAAGCCCCAGATCAAATCAGCTACGGAGTGGGCCACAACTCCATTGTTTTCTCCCCCTCCAGCTATTAAAATTCCAAAACAATTTAGCTAAGTGCAAAGCGTAAACAGCTAAATGCATGTCTTGGCTCAGAAGTATAATGAACTTATCATGTTTTTAAGGAAGGTTAAATAGACAGCTTAGACAGCACTTGCTTTCCAGCCAACAGGCCTCAGGTTCAATGCATGGCCTACCTCCAGTCTGGGAAAGACCCTCCTCTGCCCGAGATCCTGGGAAGCCACTGTCCACCAGGACACAAAGTACTAGGCTAGATGGCCAGATAGTATGACCTAGCAGAAGGCAGCACCCAATACATTTCTCTTACATTAAGCAAGAAAAAAGGAGAGAGAAATATATCCCAAGCAACAGTTTTGGAAGCAATTTGATTTTTTTTGCATATACGAATATGTTATCTTTAATTGGCTGTCATTGCTTTCTGAGAATTTAAAAGCAACCAAGTGACTAGGATGCCAACTACAGGTTTTTGTTCCATGTGATACTTTATACAGAACGAGTGTGAGTAGATGACCCAATCACATCCAATGCATGGAGGGAGAAAGGTTGTTTTGGAGGGAGAAAGGTTGTTTTCTGCTGCTCCAGAGAAGCGGACACGGAGCAATGGATCTAAACTACAAGAAAGAAGATTCCACCTAAACATTAGGAAGAACTTCCTGACAGTAAGAGCTGTTCAACAGTGGAATTTGCTGCCAAGGAGTGTGGTGGAGTCTCCTTCTTTGGAGGTCTTTAAGCAGAGGCTTGACAACCATATGTCAGGAGTGCTCTGATGGTGTTTCCTGCTTGGCAGGGGGTTGGACTCGATGGCCCTTGTGGTCTCTTCCAACTGTATGATTCTACATTTGGCAAAATTGCCTAATCCACCAACAGAGATGTGGTGCCCACTTCCCTCAAATCATGCAGAGATACAGCAGGTGGCTTCTATGGCTGCCACTTTTGGCTCATAACCTGTTTTTCTTCTTGTTACAAACACATGCACACAGATATGGGCGATGGTTACATAATTTTAAAAATTAATTATGTAAACAATGAATGAATGTATGCCTTGCATGCCACACATGAGAAAAACTTATTCGGGGTTTATTTTGTAAGGTACAACAATCACTGGGTTGCCACACTAATTTCATAAAAAGGCATCTATTCCACAGGTGATGTTTCTATACTTTTAATAGCTCGAGAGAGCACTGCAAACACAGGCACTTCCTTTTAGATCTGACCAAGGGCTACACTTTGATCATACCCATTCAATGTAATTGCATTAATGCCCAACTGGGAACAGCTGGAGGAGGAAACGTTATGCATGAAATAAAACTCCTGAAAAGCTACCAATTTTCCTGTCAGGAGCCTGGGAGTGGGGTTGCACAGTGGTCTGCTGTAAAGGAAGGGGCAAAAGGACCTCTGGACTTAAACATGGTTCTCAGGGTTTAAATGGTTCATGGAGCCACTTTCCAGAAAGCAGGAGGCTCAGAGTTTGAAAGCATTTTAAATACATGTGGGCCCATCTCCCACCTTGTGCAACAATAACAGTGCAGGAAGAATTTTGACCAGTGAATGCGTAAAAAGAATTTACAAGATAACATAAAATAATGCAAGCTCTGACCCAGAGGAAATGCAAAAGCTTGACCCTTTTGTGTTTGCTCTGCAATGGTCCATTCACAAGTCGCCACTTCGTGCTGCTGTAATCGATCAGGAAATATGTGTGTTTGTGAACCAGCTGCAAACTGTGTAATCTCCAGTGGAAGGCTGGCCTCTAAGAAAATGCTAAAGGTTTCCTCCTTGGTCCTTCTCAATATATGCACTTAATAAATCTCCCTTACACTCTGTTGTAGGATGAATACTCATACTTTGCTTACACACACCCCAAGCAACATCCTCTGACCTGGAAAAAGGGAAGGTTCTGAAATGGACCTCACCATGCCTAGGGAAGCCTCACTTAAAAAACAAAACAAACAAAAAAACACAACTTTTTTTAATTTTGGAGATTCAATGTGGACAAATTTGAGGGTCACTGAAGCAATTCCTTTAAGCTTGGTGGAAAATGGAAAACTGGCCCTGAAGGCATTTCTGAATCATCATCATCATCATCTCCTTTAATAATAAGACTTCTTTCTGAAAAGCACCCATTAGTCTCAACTAATGAGTCTCTACAGGATGCAGTGCCCCCCCCGACTACCTTTTGCAAGTTGATGGTGCTGACATGCAGCTTCTTCATAGGGCCTGTTTCCACAGGACCACTGGCTAAAGCCTCTCCTTGGTTGCTCCTTTGCATGCGGTGCTGGTAGATCAAGGGATCTTCTTCTTCATCAGCAAGGGTGTAGCCCTAATTTGAGAGCAGATCTGTCATTAAACCGTGCTGCGCCTGACACTGCTGATTTCAATTAGCTTATTGCTCCACCAAGAGCCACCACTGAATGGCTTGACACCTTAACACGAATCCATCAGCCTCCCCTCAGCCTTCCATGTGACTACTTTAAAGAAGTCTGACCTTCACAATCCTGCAGATGAGGACATCGTACCGCTGGTGGTTTATCCTGTGGCGCACCAACACCTTGTTGACCATCGGGATGAAAATTTGGTACTGCAAACAAAAGGAAATGGTCACCAAGAGACTGTGGGCTGGTTCACTCAGAATGCGGAACAGTGATTTAAGCACTACATGGGAGAGCTGAAATGAGTCGAAGCAAAGTGGCAGGCTCATGCATATCCCTTTGTCCACAGCCAGGAGTTGATGTTTTAAAACAAGCTATTGGTTTGTTAAAACAAGTCAGCTTCATAATCTAATTGCTGAAGCTGGCTTGGCTTGAAACTGACTAGTTTGCTATAAACCACTTATCCCTGTTTCATATACTTTGAAACTGGAAGGATACTTTGAAACTGGAAAATAAATGCTAGCAAACTCCATCTCCTTCCTGCAATAAATTAATGCCCCATTTGAAGTATGTGGGTGCACACAGATGTGTACACTGAGCAGGACAACATTCCAACCAAGCAAGGGACTATTTGAGAAGCCACACACCACTTCAGGGGGAAAGTATTTACCATATTTTTTCCGTCTATAAGACTCCCCCATGTATAAGATCCCCCCTATTTTGGGGGACTTCAATTTAAGAAAATGGGGGATCTATCAGTGTACAAGATGCCCCCAAATTTTGGACATTTTTTTTAGGGGGGAAACTTAGTCTTATACACGGAAAAATTTGGTAAATTAGAAGACAAAAGATTTCAAGTCAAATACCACCCACTGCTCCAAAAAGCTCTATCTCTGGAAAAATGACCTTTCTTACCTTCTTCCCTAGCTGGAAGACCAATGATGACAGTGTGTCCATGGCAGTCGTCCGAAGCTCTGGGCTCTGGTCTAGGGTCCGCACTATGGGATGGATGATCCGTGAGGCGTAATCAGTGAAATCTAGAGACTCTGTCAAGCGATCCACAGTTTCTAAGGCAGCTCTGAAGAGAGGGGGTTTTTTTGGGGGGGGAGGTAGCAGCAGAAAAGAAGCATTTTGATTATTATCTAAACTGAACTGAACACTTGAGGTAAAGATACACATTGTAAATTCTTTGTATAGGTGTGTAATTTAAATTAATAAAGATTATTATTTTTTTAAAAAAGATACACATGGTTTATGTAAAAAAACAACCTATAAACTCAAGTTGGTAAAGCTTTGGGGAAATATACGAGTAGTACCAACTGCATCCTTTTTTCCCTCTGAGGAAGAGGGAGGGACTATGGAATTGGCTTAATATTCACATCAGGTAAAGAGGTATTAAAAAGTGAGGAGGAAGATATGATCTTCTCTTTGAACAAAAGGATATTCCTCTGCCTTTCTTTGTCCAATAGTAATCATATCAGTGAGCAGAGAGAAAGGGTGGTGTTGACTTCTCACCACCCCCTGACTATCAGCTTCTTTTTCTTTGGAGTGACAACAACTTTGAGTCAAGGAGGTTACAGTTTTTCTGTTTTGCGAGAGGGAAGTGAAAATGCATAGTGGGAAGACAAGGCAGAAATGAAAGTCACAAACTGATTTTATGCACGTGCTGTTGTTTCAAAGCTTTTTCAAATTCTTAAAAAAACTGAAAACATTATTGTATTGTTTATTGTATCGCCATAGTGGGCTCCCTAGAGGAAAGTGCAGGGTGAAAATCTAAAGAATAAATAAAAAATATGTGCAATTGTTTCTAACTGTGTTTATATATGTAACAAATTGCTTATGAATATATATTATAAATTGCTTATGAATGTCTCACTGAAAGGAATTCATAACTGAAACAACAACTGGTTGTAGCCAATGTTCACCCCACTCAAAGTAGAGCCATTCAAGTTAATGAAGATGACTAACTTAGGTCCATTAATTTGAATGAGTCTACCCTAAGAACGTTTTATTTGGATAAAACCCAATAAATGTGGCATCGCCAAGGAACATGCTTAGGGACTACCCTGCAGAGAGAAGTATACAGGAGAGACCAGCACTTACTTGCGAGCTGACAGTGGGGCATCTGGGGCGTCAAAAAGCTTTACAATGGGAGGTAGTAATAAATGCAGGTAATCGTCCAGATTGGCTCCAAATAGCTGGATGGCGTTCAACAGCTGGAAAGGAGAGAAAGCTCAATAGGAATGACATTCAAACAGTCACTGTAAGATTAACCACAAGAATGCTTTAAAGCGGAAAACTAGGGATGGGGACCCTGGGACCTTCCAGATGTTGTTGGACTACAACTCCCATTAACTTTAACCAGCACTTCCAACGTCTAGGAAAGAAGGGAGCTATCATCCAATAATATGTGGGAGGCCACAGGTTCTCAGCCACCTGTCCAAAAACATCAAGTGAATGTTAGAGAATGATCAGTTCCCTGCTCAAGCCACACACCTCCCCGTGCTTTTCCCACTTGGTAGAGAAGACTGGGATAATTTCACACCACTGAACAAAATACCTCCCTCGTAGAGAATGTATTGCAGCTGATCATGTTTGCCTGAATACTAAGGCAAGTCATGCCATTCATTTAAAGAACATGGCTTCCCCCAAAGAATCCTGGGTAGTTTACCCATACAGAGCTACAATTCCCAGCACTCTTAACAAACTACAGTTCCCAGGATCCTTTGGGGGAAGCTGGAGGGAGGGAGAGAGAGAGAGAGAGAGAGAGAGAGAGAGAGAGAGAGAGAGATTTAATTCTATTAATGTTCAATTGGTTTTTAACCTCCCCCCCCAATGTTTTGATCTGTAAGCCATCAGGGAAAAAGGCAGAGAATGAATGAATGAATGAATGAAATACTTTAAATATATGGTGTGTATGCACCCTAATGGTATTACATATTCATCTGAATGCAACAGCAAAGGGGCATTTTTAAATTAATGAGGTTTCCGGAAAGATGCTAAATGCCAGCTGAACCACACTCAATCCACCATTTAAAAACTGTCCTGAAATACATTAGTGGTGACACCCAGGTGCCATCCAGGACCGCTGCCCCAATGCAGCATTGTGCTCACCTTGGTGGAGACGCTGCGGCTGCTGCTGCTGTCATGCATGAAGACTCGCAGCATGTGAGGGATGAGTTGGGGAAGGTAGAGCTTGAACTCCCCACCTAAGGCCACCACAATTTGCTCAATGAGGAGGATAATGGTGCTCTGTATCGAGTTGTTCACAACCCAGAAGTCCTGGAGGGAGAAAGGAGAGTTTGGGGGTGGAGACACTTTGAAAAATACGAAGCTAAAGAACACTTGGCATGTAGGATGAATTAGGGAAGCTTCAGGTGACTCTCAAGTCCTCCGAAACTTAAGATCCCACACAAACTGCATCTATTGCCCGATCCAGCAGGCTGTTCTCACCGTGGCGAACCAGATGCCTATGGGATATGCATAAGCAGGACATGTGCGCAATAGTAGTCTCACACGCATGATCCCCAGCAGCTGGTATGCAAAGGCAGAACATCATGGCTAGTGGGTATTGATAGCCTTACCCTACATGAATTTGTCTAATCTCCTTTTGAAGTGGTTCAAGCTGGCGGCCATTACTATGTCTTGCAGTGGTGCATTTCAGTTTTAACTATGTGCTGTAGGCCTCTGCACCATGCTGAAATACAATCCTCCTGTCTCTCACCTGGCTTCATAAATGGGTCTGCCTGTTATGCAGCCTACCAGGCAGGCTGCCAGAAGAACCTGAAAGGATTATTACCCCCAAGCCAAAGTGAGGGAAATGATTTTCTTGTAAGCAAAGCAAAGTTAGCACACATGACCTGGAACAAAATAAACACCAGGGCATGGACCACAACCACCACCAACTCAATTTCCCTTTCCAGTGCAGAGCAAATAAAACCAAGCCAGGCTTGACTTCAATAAAGAGTTAAATCTTTACCACCTGATGCCTCTTAATAGGATCAAAGGGAATCTGGGCCCAGTAAACCACAAAACTCTGCCTTAATACATCTGTGCCATATAAAATGCTTCTAATAAATTTTCAAGGTATATATCAGAACTCTTTAATGCCCAGCTGTACTTTTGAGAAGCCTCTTGCCAAAATTAAGGTGCCGAGGCTGGTGGCTCTCAAGCTTCCAGTGCCTCAGCTGCAGGACATTTCTGATGTTCTCAGCTGCTGCTGCCAGTCAGGGCAGATAACTCGATGGGCTAATAGTATGAAGTTGCTCCTTGTGCCCTTACAGAGTCCATGTTTTCTGCAAGAAGTCTTTTAGAAGAAGCACTGAGCTAAAAGGCAGCTATACTTACTCTCATAAGGGTGACAATTTCATCCATGTAAGGTCGGATGTGGCTTCTCACAAAGGACACCAACATCCCCAGCTGCTGGAACAGGAACTGAAAGGAGCAGGGAAAGGGGTTATAGAAACGTAGGTCAGGCTTGGGACAGAGCAGTTCTCAGGAACTCTTGCTCATAAGCTCTTTACAAGAACAGCCAGCCACCACGCTGCTATGGCATGCTGCAAACACAGGGCTCAATTTTGCTTTGGAACCGTTTCTGTGAAGTTCACAGGCACTCCTGTGCACAATTCAAAATCTTGGGTGCACACACACAAGAGGCATTCAAACAAGCCACAAAGCATCAAGACATGCAAGTGCTGACACCATGACTGGAGCGCCACAGAACTTCGCCAACTCATCCCGCCCCAACTTGCCCCACCAGCCAAACTCACCCAGGGTTTTCATGATATCCAAGCCATGCCCCCCTCTTGCACCCCACTTCCCTCTCTCTCAAACGCTTTCGCTCTCATGTGCCTAGATGCATTTGTAAGCACACGACACACAGCAAGAGAATCCACATCCTTTTCAGAAGAAAAGATGGCCGAGCTCTATGCTGAAAGTTCACCTTTTACTATCTTGTCAATATCCGTTTGGTGGTTCAGCTGAACAATGCAACAGAAGAGGGGAGGAACTAGCTCTGTAAATTTATTAGGAGGCTGTTGCAGAAAAGTGTGGGAAATTAGCTGGAAAACTATTTTGTGAAAAAACAGGTTCATTCACTGTTTCTATGACAGTATTAAATATAGGTATATTCACACAAAAATATGAGTAAAATGGCTACTATTGTGACAGGTTAGGTTACATGTTGGGTGGGGAGACTACTTGCATTTTGTAAGGACTTAACAGGAATGCATTTCCTTTCCTGGGGACCTTGTTAGCTTAGTTCATGCCAGGGAAAGTTGTCCCCAAATGAAGCCTGCTTCTTTTTTGCTTAGTTCCTATGCTGGGTGTTGCTTTATGACATAGTGCCTTTGCGGAGGGGAGAACCATGTGCTGAAATAGGCTCAAAGCCTGTTGCCTGGTTGGTATGCCATCGGCTAAACAGCTTTGATGCCATGGAATGTTCATAAACATTCCAAATTTGGGGTCGGGGGATAAGAGGTACAAGCAACAGAATCTTAGCAGCAAAGCTTTCATGAGGGAAGCAAAAGGTAAGTTTGGATGGGGTTCTGTGGGTCTGGCAGAAAGGGAAGCAGCGACAAGGGGTGCAGAGACAGGCGGGGTGGGGGATGAGGCCTGAAAAGGTACAGGCCAGTAATTCTATAGGGACTCCTAGGGAATGGAAAAACTGTGTGGTGTGTGCAGGAAGGGAGAAGTTAACAGGCAAAGGAGTAGGGAGGACAAAGAGGTGAATTTCACATATTGCCTACAACTAAAACATCTATATTTGGGTCCGGTTTCTTTTGTACAGTACTTCCATTTATTTTTATTAAAGATTTTCTCGGTTTACAAAAGTACATGCCTTGCCTCTTTTTTCAGGTTGTACAGTCTTTCTTACAAATCAGTTACATTTGTTGTGAGACATTAGTGTTGAGTACAGTATAAGGTTGGGGAAGAAGAGCGGGGAGAGGAGGGGTTAGGTGGTGAGGCTTATATTCTTTTGTATAGTGTATGTGTGGGGTTTTGTGTCAGCGTCAACTGGGTAGGTTCTCTTTCTATTTGTTTATTGCATTATTACCTTTCCTTGGCATTGATAGGTATTGGGGGGCAGGGTGTGGTTGGTTGGTTGTGTGTGGTTGGTTGCAGTGGGGTTTGTTTGCATTTGTGACGGGAGAGGGGAAGGCTTGTTGGGTAAGGTAAGCTAGATTGATTCATAGGCTGTCGGTAGATTCTTGTTGTCGTCTTCAGTACTTCCATTTATCAAAGATGTGTAACACCGAGCTTGACATAAAGCTGCCTTTGCTTGGGAATAAAAGATGCTTTATACACATCACATGAAGTGCCCTGTTTAGGTGTTTAAATGCCGTATGTACCCACCTCAGCTCTTCTCCCCAGCACACTTTCACCATCTTCTTTTACCTGAAAATTTGTAAAAAGAGTAGGCAAAAGTATGTAGCTTTCAAGGAAGTCAGATCAAGTCTGGTCCAGGCACCCAGAGCACCAGAATTTGGCCTTGAAATCCACAAGCTGTTCTGTTCTGGGAGAGAACCAGCCGGTGGTGGCTGCAGTCCTACAAAGGTAACTTTAACAGCAGTACATGCCGGGGAAAGCTCATCCCACATACAACACACAGCTCTTAACCAAACATACATTCCTAGCTTGTCCAATCTACATACATGGAGCTCAATCCAGGGAACAACCTGAGCCCTGTTCCCTCTTTAATGTTTTGAATCTGTGCTAATATTTTAAGAGATTTTGACAGGACTTGCACAGGCCCTAATTCCTCCAAATTGCGCTCCATTCGGGAAGCAAAATCAAGCAAAAAGCAGTTGAGGCCTTTGTGGGTCCCAGTGCAATTTCAATAGTTGTTTTCAGTTTGGCAGACAAACTGAAAACTCCTGGTTCCAATCCCAGCCTATTGGGTATGCCAATGACAAAGCAAACACACTTTTTTTGTCTCAGATCCTTACCATCCATTATTATAATTTTAAAATTAATGATAGGGCCTTGCAGTTTGCTTGAAGCAGAACATAAATTTAGGCCGCGGTTTAGTTCTTTGGTGGCAAGCGGAAGCGTATCCACAATCAACCATAAGAGTTTCTTAAATCTGATATAAACACTATAGGTTATATCCAATCTTAGTCCTCTTTAGAGCAAGTCCATTGAAATTAATAAGAGCATAAGAAGAGCTTGCTGGATCAAGCCAATGGCCTATGTAGTCCACAATGCTTGTGGGAAACCCTTAAGCAGGATCTAGGCACAAGAGCAACTCTCCCCTCCTGTGTTTTCCGGCAATGGGTATCTGGAAGCATTACTGCCTCCACTGTGGAGGCAGAGCACAGCCATCATGGCTGGTAGCCATTGATAGCCTCCTCCTCTAAGAATTTATCCAATCCTCGGTTTACAAGAAGTTCTGTGAGGAGTAATTTAAGAAATATTGTAAAAATGGAAAGGGGGAGATGATTTGTTAAGAAAGGTAAAGGCAAAATTCAGTCAAGAATTGCAGGAGAAGTGATCAGGACGGAGGATTATCAGAGGTGTTGAAGGAAGTCCAAATAAGAATATGTATGTAAGAATTTGTGTGGTATGTGGTATTTGTGTGGTATGTGGTGTGGTATGTCTTTAAAAAAAATTGTACATTAAAATTATATATATATATATATAAATGTACATTTTTAAAAAGAATTTATCCAATCCTCTTTTAAAGCCATCCATGTTGGTGGCCATCACTGCCTCCCTGTGGGAGTGAGTTCCACAGTTTAACTATGCACTGCATAAAGAAAGACTTTTTATTTGTCTTGAATCTTCCAACGTTCAGCTTCAGTGGATGACCTGGAGCTCTAGTGCTATGAGAGAGGGAGAAAGACTTTTCTATATCTACTTTCTACGTGGCATGCATCATTTTATAAACTTCTATCATGCCACCTCTTCCTCGCCTTGTCTCTGAACTTAAAAAGTCCAAAACACCGCAACTTTTCTGCACAATGACGTTGCTCAACTCCCTTGATTATTTTGCTGGTCCTTTTCTAAACCTTTACAAACTCTACAACATCCTTTTTGTGGTGAGGCAATCAGAACTATACACTGTGTTTCAAATGGAGTAATGGGGATAACTAGCTTAGGTCCATTAATTCCAATGGATTTACCCTTATAAACTTAATTGGATACAACTCTATAGCTTTGGAATTAGTATTGAAACTTGCTCAGAGCAACCCGGCACCTGCCAGACCAAGGTGGGGGAGTCTGGCCAGCTGCGGCATCACACATGTGCTTCCCCTGCTGACGGTAGTGAGGGCAGCAGCCACAACCACAACAAAAAAGCAGCAGGCGACTGGTATAGAGGTCTGAAGGTTACAACAGGCAGAAGGGCAAGGGAGACCAGCGAAAGCTAGCTCAGAACAAAAGAGGCTTTACAAAAGTGGAAGCCACTAAATAGCAGGTCTTGTAAGGGAGCAGCGAAGAATGGTTAGTAACAGACGATATTCCAAAAAAGATTGAAACGGAGACGGGAAGCGGTCACTCACTTTTGCAGCATGCCTGCAGACACGGACAACTCAGCAACGCCCCATATTTCAGGAATCGGCCTTCTTGGTTTTGTTTCCTCAAAGCCGATTCTGGTTTCAGGGGAGGGTAGAGGAGGACAGACAAGGGCGCACTCACCTCGCGGATGGCACCATCACAAACCCGAATGACGTTGAGAAAGGTCGGCATGACCTGAGGCAGGAACTGCACACACTTGAGCCCGAGAGACTTGAAAATGAACGTGATGGCTTGGACCACCATTGTGTGGTGGTGGGACAAGGACTGGTCCCGGAAGATCCTCATGAGGGCCACCATGGAGACGGCAGGGTAGAACTCATCCAGGGGGAGGTTGCCCATGTTGACCAGCATCTCGCTGGTGCTATAATCGGCTGAAAAGGGAGGGAGAATTAACCACAGATATTGGGTGCGGGGGCTATTATGTGATCACTATACAGTGGTACCTCGGGTTAAGAACTTAATTCGTTCTGGAGGTCTGTTCTTAACCTGAAACTGTTCTTAACCTGATGTACCACTTTAGCTAATGAGGCCTCCTGCTGCCACCGGGCCGCTGCTGCATGATTTCTGTTCTCATCCTAAAGCAAAGTTCTTAACCCGAGGTACTATTTCTGGGTTAACGGTGTCTGTAACCTGAAGCGTCAGTAACCTGAAGCATCTGTAACCTGAAGCATCTGTAACCCGAGGTACCATTGTTACCCGAGGTACCAGTGTTGAGTCACTAACCCTAGCCAATGTGAAGACACTTTGGAGCTCCTAGGCTAGGGCCTTAAGACTCTGAGATTTTATTTAAAGAAGAAAAAGAAGAAGGAGGAAGAAGAAGTCGCTAGCCCTTTCAGAAAGAAAACTTTCTATGTGATTTCTGTGAAATGTGCCAGCCAAGCTGCTCCTGCCTGTCAAGTGTTTTTGGCCAACAAGTGAAATTAGAGCTCTGATTGATAAATGAGCTGTTGGACATCGGTCATCAGAAATCCCTAGGGTCCTAAAATGCTACTGGTTCCACTTTAGTGCACTTTTCCTGCTTCTATCTTATCCTTGGAATCTCAATAGTTTGCCCTTCCAGCTAGGATGCTTCTTCCATGTGGTGGGTTCACCTGAGATCAAGTAGTCCCTGAAAGCTATTTTCTGCAACTACTACTACACAGTAAGCATGGGTGGATGTTAAAGAATTCCCCCGTCCCACAAAAGCAAATGTGAAAACTTTGCAAGGAGGCTTAAGAATGCCTCCTGTTGTGCAGGTGCCAAGGACCAGGTACTTGTTAAAAATGCACTGTATAGTTAATTTATAGTACAATTGTATATGTGTCTCCTCAGAAGTAAGTCTCTGCGTTCAGCAGGGCTTACTTCCACAGACACAGGATGGCAGCCTAGGTTTTTGGTTTAGGACTGGGAGGAAACCAGGTTCATTTACCTTTAACAGAAGATATTCAACAGATTAAGTCTTTTCTAGTATGGAAATACAATGGGAAAATCTGTGCCATGACTGTACTCTCTAATTTTGTGCTATGCCACTTCCTACACTTTGTGTCTGGTGCCCCCAGCACTCTCTCCAAATCTGAAATGTGCCCATTGCCCCAAAAAGATTGGTGACTGTTGCTATAAATGACATGTCTCCAGCCTTAGTTTACCTAATTTATTCTGCAGTTGTAAACTATTTTGTTGAATCTATACTGCTGCCACAGAGCATAGGAAGAGGCAAAGGGCTGAATGAAGCACAGTTGCCCCCTGGCCCAATGGAAAGCTTATTTAGCCGCTAATCTCTTGCTTCTGAGAATTGCCAGGCACTGCCCACACCCTTTCAAACCAATCATACTGTTGGTTTCTCAATCCTGGGCATTTCAGAAAGCTGAATTTGGTGCCTTTCCTGCACTTGTAGATTTGCAGCCATAACCCACCAGGGTATCTAGCATACAAACACTGTGTTTAAACTCAACTGACTGTGGATAGCGCTTGTTTCAGCTCTATCATTACAATGGAGCAAGTATTTGAGGTATTACATAGTGCAGGGTTGTTGAAGAGAACCTCAACATGAAACACTAACCCCTCTTTGCCAGGAACTTTCCAGATCCCATCTCTGGCCAAACAAGCGTCTCCGTCAAACAATTTCCTTAATAAATGTTGATCATAAGTCACAGTATTAAGTGGCTTTTCAGTTCTCAGGAAAGCTTACAAGCTAATCAGTTATAGTCACAGCTGGAGAGAGGGAGATTTATAATATCCTCTACTTATTTTTGGCTTTCTTCTCTCCATTTGGCTCTCCATGCCAGAATCCTGGTTTTCCATCAAACCCTAAAAGAGCTCCAGCTCCAAATAGTGCAAAATTGGTGGGTGCTTCATTATAGCTGCTTGTAAGTTTAATTCTGTGGGTTCAGGACTTGGCCAACAGGCATATCATGCCCAATTTTGTAAATCCAGATTGCTACATTTGGGTGCAGGGAGGGGACTCTTTGAACCAAAGGAGAGCAGACAGAGGCAAACATCTGGCAGGCAGCTGCATGGTTCCACCCCATCAAGTAGTTTAGCACCTTTAAACTTTCTAATTCAGGAAACAGCTACACAAACAGGCAGAAAGAGACAGGAAATGAGAAAAACTGAGCTGACGTGTGAGGTTTTCATGGGCAGCCTCTCCTCAAAAGGGGAGCCACAATTTTTGTGGATGTGGAGACAGTTTCACCATTTAAAACCAGGCTGCTATTGAAGGCTAAACTGCCCATCAACTTCCTTTCTTTTAAGAAGGATGGGTAGATCATTATGTCTAAATAAATAAACTGAGTGGTTATTTGCAGGAAAGGTTTCAAACAGAAAAGTCTATGACTGCCACTTCTAGCCCATAGCTTGACTGAAATCTAAAGGGAATGGAAGCAGCTCGGTGGGAGAGCACAGTTTTTTTTCATGTTCAATCTCCAGGGAGGGCTGGGAAAAATGTCCTGTCTATAACTCTGTGGAGCTACTGCTGGTCAGCATCAACAATACCGAGACTTAGATAAACCAGACTCTGTATAAGGCAGCTTCTTATGTTTCAGCTCCCGCCAGCTCCAACCCAACACAGCCAGGGGTTAGAGATGATGGGAGCAGTAGTTCAACAACATCTAGAGGACTACAGGTTCCCCATCCCTGCCATTTAATATGCAGGCTAGGGGGCCTGTGGATTACATTTCCCAGAATGCTGCTATCACAGAGAAGGAAGGTACATGTGCTCCATTGAGAAAGGCTGATCTACAAACCACAATGTACGTTTCTTTCTTCACATGTAAATAGATTGAATCAACCTGATCAATCAATCAATCAATCAATCACATTCCATATAACTAGTTAAGAAATTGGAGGGTTTTTTGTGTTGTTGTTTTTTTAAAAGAAGGTAACATCCCTATATATCACCCATGTCTTCTGAGGAGAATCAAGGAAGATCACTGCTTATCAACACTGCTGAGCTATTAATGTAATGTTGGGGGAGGGGTTTGGCAGAGGAGTGGTGGTAGAAACCATCTAACCCATCCTCACAGCAGCCCTCTGAACAAGGTCTCCACCTATTTCCATTTTATTGATTCAAGCATGAGGCACAAGTATTCCAACTTGTGTATACATTTGTGGGTGGAACTGCAGGTTTAAAAAAATCCATGCACCCCACACCTTATCTACCAGCCAGAGGTCACCAATGGGATCCAGATGTTGCTTGGACTCCAACTCCCAGCAGCCAGAATGTCCAATGGTTCAGGGGATGGTGCTGGGAGGTGGAGTCCACAAACATCTGGAGGGAAGCCACATTCTATATCTTGGTCATAAGAATTTTGGGGGACAGGAGACTCAGCACCAAGGCTAAGAGCTCTTCCTTGAAGCAGACTGAATCCCTGGACCTCCCCTTTCTGAGTCTACTTACAAGAATCCTGGCTTGATTTAGACTCTGACAGGCTGACAGCAGAGGCATCCCGCGACTGGTCTATCATGCCAATGTTCACTTTGTGCTTGTATGGATCCAGTGCCCCCAGGAGACCAAGGACACGGATAGCCTAACAGGAACAAAAGATGTGGGATGGTGTGGGGGAAAGAATCATCATGCTTCAAAGGAAAGCATCATCAAAAGAAGCATCACCAATGCAAAAGGCAGACAATAACTGTGAAAGCACAACCTCAAACCAGCAATTCCAAGGACAGAATTTTGGCTTTCAGTGTACAGCTGGACAATCCTAAGAGTCTCAGATCTGGCTTAAATATAGATAGAGAGACAACAGCGACTGATTCAAAGCAGAGAATTTACCAGATGGGATGATTCTACCAGCTATCCATCAGCTAGGAGGCACTTTGGGTCACTTTTATCAAGCCTTCTCCACCTATTTATTTAACTTGCATGTTATAAATATGTCATAAAGCCTGCAAATATGGTATAAAACCTCAAAGCGGTTTACAAAAAGCCCTTCACATGTTTTCCCGCGCTACTGTCACCCTATCCCTAGCTTTAGGGATCTTTAAAAAGTACATCACACATTTTTTTAGAAAAAGTA
This sequence comes from Podarcis gaigeae, assembly GCF_964106915.1. Taxonomy (NCBI): domain Eukaryota; kingdom Metazoa; phylum Chordata; class Lepidosauria; order Squamata; family Lacertidae; genus Podarcis; species Podarcis gaigeae. The sequence goes on from NC_139684.1 coordinate 15,481,603, forward strand.
TTGATTTAAGTAACCCCCCCCCCCCAACCTGTGGAGCACCTGTAATCATTCAACGCACAATTGTGTGTGTTGGTCAAATTGGTCAAAGCACAAGAGAACATACTTCCATTCATCCCCTTTGGCATGAATTCAAGAGAATTTTTACCAAGCCTGCCCTTGTTTCTCAGCCCATAGCAGCCTACCTCTCTCCGGGTACCCTGGTTCTGCTCCGTCTTCAGGAAGTTCAGCAACACCTCCAAGAGAGTTGGATATTTCCTATAGGGTTCCACCACATAGCCAGTGCTGGCCACCAGCTGACCCAGGGTCCAGAGAGCCACCTGGAACAAATCCACCGTAAAAAAGAATGCTTTTTGTTTTTGAGACATAGTTAGGATTGTGGCTAATAGCCATTGATATCATTCTACAGGTCACCAGATTGGAGAACGTGGCCTTAGACATTAAAAAGAAACAGACTGAGAGATATAGGGGCAAGGAATGGCAATTTGGCTTAAACGTCAAAGGTAGGCACTAAGTCCTTTGCTGATTTTTTAACATTGTGCCTCCCAGTCTTCCTGGCTTGGGGAATTACCAGCGTGGCAGTGAGCTCCTGTTTTGTGTAAGTTCGGTTCATTCAATTTATACATGGCTTCCCACTAAAAAATGTCCCAAATCAAAACTAAAGAAAATGCAATACTAAAATCAAAGAAATATTTTTACAAACAGTATAGTATCACATCATTGCTGCTGCCCCAAACACCTAGGAAAACAAATGTCAAGGTGGGCACCAGGCAAGTCTCCCTGAAAAGAGCATTCCATACATGTGTGGCTATCACTGAGAAGGTTGTAATTTCTGAATAAATAAAGGGAGGAGGCGGCTTCCTGAATGAGCACTTTGCGGGGGTTTCTGTCCTATTATTGTTCTTCTAAATTTGGTATTAATGTCTGTTATGCTATCTGTATTTTAAGAATTGCAAGTAGCTTAGAGGCATCTTTTTGTGAAAAGTGATTCTTATAATGAAGTTTGCTTTGTACAATATTCTAAGATTAGAGAGGAAAATCAAAAAGGCTATCATGAAAGCAGGCCACGCTGCTCACCTGTCTCTTTGCAAGTAGGGAGGAGTCTTGGAGCATGTCCATGATAATGATGAAAAGCTCATCCACCCATTTCCTCATCTCCAGCCCGCTAACCTGATGAGGGAGGAAAAAGAGGATTTGGCGAGTGAGCAGAAGGAACAGAAAGTTTACAGGCATGAAGTGACCATGGCAGCGCTCACACTGCCATGAAAAGTGTGGCTCTGTCAAGCAAAATAAAATTCCAAACTTCTAGAGGTTTACCTGTGCCAGTTCACCAATGGTAGCCAGGACGTTATTGATTACTCCAGGGTTCGGATCAGGGTCAGGGTCTTTCAGTTTCACAATCAGTGCCTGTTGAATGACATGCAGAAGGAGGAATTTTGATCAGGGAGGAAAATAAGTCTGCGTTTGCGGCCCATTTCAGCCAAGCATTCATGCCCCGCCCAGAAAAGCACAGCGGATGTAAATCATTCAATTAATGGAGTAATGTATAAATGAATTCCGGGGGGGGGGGGGGAGAGACAACCATCCTACATGTGCTATGAAAGGCCTACCTTGAGAATGGGTTCCATATAGGGGCGGATAAGTCTCGGGGCATTGGAGACCAGGTGCCCCAACATCCTTGCACTCTGCTCTTTGATCCTGCCAACGCCACTGTGCTCCAGCTCTGTCAGGATCTGAAGGGGGGGGGGGGAAAGATGCCATGGAGGTGAGAGCTAGTATTTCCCCAGTTAGAAGGAGATTGGGAAGTAAATAACAGGCCTACAACTCCCATTCTCAAGCAGCAAAAGATTATCTTTCTCCATCTGGTCCTTATCTCTATGTAATGGAACAGTGGACTTTAGCCTCCAATGGAAGAAGCAAAGATAATGAAGAAAAGACCTGCTTGTAACATCAGGCCAGGTCAGGGGTGGTTTCAGTTTTGGTCAGGAAATCAGGCTGCTGGTTGGCTAGGAAGCTTCAACCAAGAACACACAATGAAGTCTTGACTCTCCACACCATAGTTCTTCAACTTGAGTCCCCAGATGTTGCTGGACTGCAACTCCAATCATCTGCAGCCAGCTTAGCCAATTGCCAGGGATTAGGGAGCCGTAGTCCAACATCATCTAGGGATTGAAGAAGCCCAACTCAAGCATTCATATTCTCTCCATCAATTGCACAAACCCACATTTTTCCTCCTTAGTTGGGGCATATGCAGGGAAAAGTCCAAGAAGAAAACTAAAAATGCAAAGGGGATCTTTTAGGTCCTCCTAATCTGCCCTCAGGAAGCCCCCCTTGTATGAGTGCACAAACACATCCCCATCTCCAAGGGAAAGGTTATAGTTTAGTTGCAGAGCACTTGCTTTGCATGCAGAAGGCCCCAGGTTCAAACCACAGCATCTCCAGGTAAGGCTAGGAATGCCCCGTCGGAAACCCTGGAAAGCTGCTGCTGGTTATTGTGCTAGATGGGCCAATGATCTCTGTGAGAAGGCACCACAATGTGGTACCCTGGGCCCTATGCCATGTGGGGAAAGAAAGATCCAGCCAAACAGAGTGTACACTCTGCTTGCCCATACTTTCCTTTAGACAGGGGTCAGCAAACTTTTTCAGCAGGGGGCCGGTCCACTGTCTCTCAGACCTTGTGGGGGGCCGGATTATATTTGGGTGGGGGGGGAACGAACAAATTCCTGTGCCCCACAAATAACGCTGATTCCCAGGACCGTCAGTGGGCTGGATTTAGAAGGGGATTGGGCTGGATCTGGCCCCCGGGCCTTAGCTTGCCTACCCCATGCTTTAGACCTTTTCACTGCTACCAGGTGAATGAGTGGTTTGACCCCGGCTGCCTTTCACAAAACAGCCCTTGTGTCTGCTCAAGGACAACTCAAACAGCATGGAACTTGGCTCCAGATGTAGGGATGTATAAACAGAGACAAGTGTTAATGAAATCAAGTTAAATATTAACTAAAAAGGGAAGGAGGGAAGTTCTTACAAAAAATAGTTTACATAGAAAAACCTATAGAAAACAGCATATCTCAACAATGGAGCAAAAGAACAACTAAATAAATGGTTAGCCACAAAACCAGCTCTCCCCCGCAGTCACATTCCCTAAGACCACAGACTTATCAGGCAGTTCTTCACATAAGACTTTTCTATGATCCTTCTCACTGGTATATATCCTTTGTGAGAGACCCTCCTTGATCTGAATACTAAAGAAGAACTGTGGGTATGGTCTGGGGCTAGGTGACTCACAAGCCTAGCAATCAACAAGGTTCAAGGAAGCTTTTAGGTTTTAAATCTCAAGACAGGCTACGTGAGATCCCTCACATCTGCAACAGTTTTCCCACCTTCCAATCTGAGCACCCAGACAGGTCAGGCTTAACAAGTTAACTCCATATTCCCCAAGCAACATTACTAGACATGACAGTTAAATTCATTTCCTTCCCCATGTGACACAGTACAAGGCAGATTCCTCTGTCGCTATGACAAGGTCCCTTAAACAAAACCTAGAGAAGTGCACCTGGAACGTGGTCAAAACAAGGGTGTAGTGAAAGAGTTGTATTCAACTCAGGCCACATTCACTCCATATGCTTAACTTGCCATGACCTCCACCCAAAGAATTCTGGGAGCTGTAGTGGATTAAGGGTGCAGAGAGTTGTTAGACCTTCCTATTCCCCTCACAGAACTACAGTTCCCAGAGTGGTTTAACAGTCAATCCCTTTTCTCATGGAACTCTGAGAACTGTAGGTCCTCAAGGGGAATAGATGGGTCTCTTAACAGCTTTCAGCACCCTTAACAAATTACAGCTCCCAGAATTCTCTAAGGGAGGTCATGACTGGTTAGTGGTTCCACAGTGCTTTAAATGTATGGTGCAAATGTGGCCTCAGAGTAGACCCACTGAAATTAATAAACTTAAGTGAGTCATGTCCATTAACTTCAATGAGTCAACTCTAGCATTGGATAAAACCCGATCACCTCTGAACTGGAGCAGGGCTCCCTGTGCTTCCAGGGCCACACAGTTTTACCTTCTTGGTGCCACTCCGAAATCTTCCAACTCCCATTACCTGAATCAGCATCTTGCGTAGGAACGGCATGACGAAAGCCGGGTTCATGCTGCTCAGCCGGCCCACGGTGCAGATGCCGAGTTCGCGGATTTCAAAGACCTGGTCATTCAGGGCTACAAAAAGAGCCTGCAAGTTCTCCGCCTGGGCCAGGTGTGCGTCGAATCGCTCATCCAGGGAGGCCAGCACACAGTATCGGATGTCAGGGTCTGAAAGAGCACATTTGAGCAGGAGGTGCTTGAGTGAAGCCTAGTTTAACAGTGCTGAATGATATAGTCACATCACAGGGAGGGCATTGCTTCTGTGCCTGTTCTCTTGCTAGAGGAAGACATAGAAATGCCAGAAGCCGCCTCATACTGGGTCCGTCCAGTCCAGTTATGTCTGTTCTGATTGGCAATGGCTCTCTAGGGGAAGGGTGGCTAATTCCCAAAAACTCCACTGATTTTGGCAGCAATAACAGGGGGATACAAAGTAGACACCCCAATGAGCTCAGCATCCCAATGACCCTCTCTGATCCATCAACTGATGAGTGGGGAGAGGTCAAGAAACCCCTTCCACAGCCAAACTGAGGAGGTGTGCCTGGGCATGTATATTTAAGATTATGAGAGCATATGTAGTGACCACACCCACTTCTGACCACTAGCATGCATCCTCCAGCCCCTCAGAAAGTGGGCCAAATGCGAATGTAGCCTTTCGGCCAAAAAAGATTAGGCAGCCCTGCTCTGCGGTCTCAGGGAAAGAGATATGTTGCCCATCATTTACTACTCGATTCTTTTCACCAGAGATGTCAGGAACTGGATCTGGAACCTTCCAAAGAAGGTGCTCTCTTACTAAAGTAGTGTTGTTCTCCAGGAGTTGGCATATCACAGCACCCTGAAAAACTGATTATTGGGAGTTAAACTGCTGGCCTACCCAATGATCAGAACAGCAAGGTTAAAGCAGAAGGGGGTGGGCATTGTTCATATCCTTTGCTGGGAACCTGATAAAAGCACCATAGAAGTGGCAAACCTACCCCTGGCCTCTGCACTCACCTGGGTCTGTGATACCGACCACCAACAGTTTGCTGAGGACATCCGCCACCACCTGCACAGCAGTCTGGCTGACGACATGGGTGTGCCCGCTAATCAAGTGAATGGATGGCGTGAGCAGGCGCGAACATGTGCGAGCAGCCTCCATCCGGACCTCCTTGTGCTCGCTGTTGAGGAAGTGGTCCGCACAGTGCCGAACAAACTGAGTCAGTGAATGCCCTAAAAGGGAAGGGGGGGTGGACCGGATGGATAAAATATTTTGCTGCCACTCTCATGCATGAGACGCAAGGCAGGGGGTGACCCTGCTGCCCCTCTTATTTAGGATTTCAATTTGTTTTCTACCGCTGCTGTCACTCACCTTCAAACTCAAAGCTGCCCAGGGTGCGGAGCGCAAGTGTGGTGCTGCCCACATCGTTGGTCTCAGGGATATTGGTGAGGCTGGGAGAAGCCAGCTGGTGGGCCAAGCCTTTTGGCATGCCTGGGTGGCGCAGGGGCCTGTGCATCAGAACCATGGAGAGCATCTTCAGCAGCCCGTCCTGGATCTCCTTCTTCAGCTGGGGGATCTGGCGACTCAAGTCGTACAGCACGGCTGTCAGGGCAGGGCTGAGGGCAAGACAGAGGTCCGCACAGGTCCTTTAGCTTGGCAAGTCATTAAGCAGGGGTTCAAATCCTTTTGCAGTTCTCATCCTCTAGGCTGGAAATGTAGAACTTGTGCCACTCCAGATGTTACCAGGGTACAACTCCCATCAGCCACTGCCAGCACAGCCAATGGTTAGGAATTATTGGAGTTGTAATCCAGTAACACCTAGAGAGTTACAGGTTCCCCAACTCTGCCCCAGTCCAATAGTCCAGTCTTTGGGGCAAACTCTTTTGCAGGCTTTGGTGATGTCAAAGTCCACAAAAGATTTTTTTAAAAAATCAAAGTCATTTGGGTCTATTAGGAAAAGTCTCTCTAGCTTTCTCTGACACACAAATTAAAAAATCATCAGAAATGTCTTGGCAGAGTCCTTCCATGCCTGAAAACAATTCCGGCCTCAACTAGTTGCCTGGATATAATTCCCAAAAGTTGCCAGACTCCTACCAAGAGGGTTGTGGAAGGTCAGGAGACAAAAGAATTCAGCTCTCAAACTTGCCCCACTGGTAATAACGATTAATAAAAATTTCTTGCTTGTTTGCTTGGGCATTTGCCTCATAGGAGATATTTAAAATGACAGAAGTGGACATTGAGGCCTTCAGAGGAATTCATGTGGAATTCTGGAAATACTTTAAATACCAGCACAGACTCCATTCTGGAGAGACACATGGAGAACTTGACATTTCACTGAAAAACAGCAGCTTCCTCAGAGCTAACAACACATGCTTCACTCTGCATACCCACTACACTTGATAGAGGTGCACAAGACGATTAACAGCAGAATCCTAAACTTGCATGACGCCAGGATTAGGAATACCACCCCTGCTATGCCAGCAGAATGCTCACTGCATCCAGTGCAAAGCCAGCTCAAGAGGGGGAAAGAAAATCACACGGGTTGAATAAACAAAAACTCTGCCAGTGCCCACCAATTGGGAACTGTGCCAGCAGCGACACCCATGTACCAACAACACAGGAAGGTGAGCCAATGGATTCATGACGATGGGGACACATGTGCTCCCAGCAAACACCCCTGCATCATTATTTGTTATTATTAAAATTCTATCTGGCCCTTCCTCTCAAACGAGGTCCATGTCAGTAATAAAACAATGCAATTAATACTTTGAAAGAGTCAAAACTTCTGGGATGCTTCAGCACAAACATGCACACATAGGATAGCTGTAATAGGTGGCATGGGGTAACACACTTAAACTATATCTTATATCCCTTCAACTCCATTCTTCAGAGGTGGAGCCCAAGGGATGCATTCCTGCATGGGCAACACATGCCAGTATGGGATAGGGGCCAGAGGCAAAAAACAAGTGGGGCAATGGATGCTGCTCTCACCTTTGTACAGTAAGCTACAGAAGTCAGGTGTCAAGACATCACAACAGTTCAAGGACACATTCCAGCCAGGCAAAAGCACTCAAGGAGGAGAGTCCTGGGGAGAGTCCAGAGGGCCGGATCAAGATGCCTCAAGGGCCCCATTGTTTCCCAGCCCTGCAGGGAACACTGCTGCACTTAAACAAGAGGCATGTGTCTGCAACCATGAAGTGGGCATGCACCAAGGAGAAGCCACCAAGTGCAACAGCTCCGTTGCGTAAGCCCACTTGATGTTTCAGATGTATTTGGGGTAGTACTAACTAAGTATTACCCAGGGCAGACCCACTGGAGCTAAGTTAAACATGGCCATTAATTTCAGTGCATCCGCTCTGAGTAGAACTAGCACTAGAGATAAACCCTGCCCCCTCCAGGGTTGCTGTAATGTTTGCAGCAGGACCCAAAGAGAACATGCTAGAAATGTGGGTGGTGCTTAAAGCCTGAAGTGGAGCCCTAGCCAGTTGTATCTTTTGAAAAAAGGCTAGTGGTTAGCAGAGGGAAACGCAAACCCACAAGTGCCACATAGTGGCTGGCAGAGGTAACAGATAATCCCTACCTCAGTCCTACAGCCAGCATGGGTTCCAGAAGCTCCTTGATGTCTTGCTGGATGGAGGGCCCCATCGCACGTGCCAGCATACTGATACAGGTAAAGACGGTGGCATCCACCTGCACCGACTTCTGCCTCCTGCTGAAGTGAATCAGAATTACAGTTTCAAGAAGAAGGAAGTGTCATCCTGAATATCATCCTATTTGTATAACCATTTCTGCTGCCCCCAAGACAAAGGTTAACAGGATGCAAACACCACCTAAGGACGAGCCAGAAGAAAACCCAGTGGGCGTGTTATTATTATTATTATTATTACCATTATCAATTTGTAAGATCCCAGGGCAGGTTACCACAATTAAAATATAGGTTTTTTGTGTGTGTGCGCGCGTGCATGTGTGCGTAACGTGTGTGTTCTATTTGTGTGTGTGCATGTCTCTATATATGTATGTGTATAAATTATATCAATGAATCATAGGTGGTTTGTGTGAATTTGTTAACATTTTGTGCGAATGCATTAATGGAATAATGTAATTACACTTAGGTTTTTAAATATGTTCTGAGAAGCTTGGAAACCTCTAAATCATATTAATTATAATTTTGGCATAAGCCCAATTCTGGGCAGCTTCTGTATGTTTCAAAAAAAAAAAACACCAGGCAAAAAAATCATTCCCTCCTACAGATCACAGTTCGGAGATTATCATTTAAAAAGGAAACCTGTGAACACTTTTAAAAGACATCACAGCCGCCTCCTGACCTTTGCATGCAGCACACTCACTTGTGGGTAAGATCCTTTGGTGGGAGGGCAGCCTTGATAATTTCAAGGACTTTGGGAAGGTACACCTGGAATTCTGACCGCACGGCCACCGAGAGCAAACCCAAGGCCTGGAAAGCGGCAGTTCGCTCCTTCTCTTTTTTGACGCAGCTCAGCACGTGGTTCATGGTGTCTGGAAGGTAGTGGTCAGCTGGCCACACGTTCACATGAAGAGAGGAGAGAAGAAGCACAAGCAACATTATTTCGGGGCTGCATTTGTTCAGTGAGAAAGAGGTTACTGGCCAAATCTGCTCACAAACTTGTTTACCACAAGCCCGGCTATCAAATGTAGGTGGGCGATTTTTGGTTAAAAGTTGCTGGAAACAGCAAGAGGGGAGAATCATAGAATCATAGAGTTGGAAGAGATCACAAGGGCCATCGAGTCCAACCCCCTGCCAAGCAGGAAACACCATCAGAGCACTCCTGACATATGGTTGTCAAGCCTCTGCTTAAAGACCTCCAAAGAAGGAGACTCCACCACACTCCTTGGCAGCAAATTCCACTGTCGAACAGCTCTTACTGTCAGGAAGTTCTTCCTAATGTTTAGGTGGAATCTTCTTTCTTGTAGTTTGGATCCATTGCTCTGTGTCCGCTTCTCTGGAGCAGCAGAAAACAACCTTTCTCCCTCCTCTATGTGACATCCTTTTATATATTTGAACATGGCTATCATATCACCCCTTAACCTCCTCTTCTCCAGGCTAAACATGCCCAGCTCCCTTAGCCGTTCCTCATAAGGCATCATTTCCAGGCCTTTGACCATTTTGGTTGCCCTCCTCTGGACATGTTCCAGTTTGTCAGTGTCCTTCTTGAACTGTGGTGCCCAGAACTGGACACAGTACGCCAGGTGAGGTCTGACCAGAGCAGAATACAGTGGCACTATTACTTTCCTTGATCTAGATGCTATACTCAAGTGCTCTTGCACTTGAGTCCTGCTTGTGGGTTTTCCAAAGGCATCTGGTTAGCCACTGTGAGAATGGGATACTGGACTTGATGGGCCAGTGGCCTGATCCAGTAAGGCTTTTATTATGTTGGGTCCTGCTTGTGGGTCCTTACCTAGTGAGTGAGGAAGTAAAGGCAGTTTGCTTATGCTCAGAGGTCATTCACAGCCACCAGCCAGTAGGCACAGAGAAATAACAGCCGTGGCTAAGGCATGGCTCTGGTTCCAGGGCACCAAGAAACACTCAGTTGAAAGTAAGCACAGAATCTGGAAGTTCTATCCCAGCCTTTCCCAAGCTGGAGCACTTCAGATATTTTGGACTACCACTTCCATCAGCCTCAGCCAGCATAGTTGTAGCAGTAGGATATATTCCACCCAGTCACCACCAGTCTGTAGTAGAATAAGTATATTCCATTCTGTACAGGAATAGCAAATAGGTTTGCTCCTGCAGTCCCATCTCCTCCACCTGTTTGATTCCTGCAAAATGAAATTTTAAAATCCCACCTCTGAAAAAGCAGCATGCAAGAGCGCTTTTACCTGTGAAAGCAGAAGGACGAAAAGCTGCCAGGCGTGGCAGTAAGCTGAGGACAGTCATTTGGATCAGAGAGTTCTTGCTGCTTCGGCACTTCAGAACCCAGTAGCACACCTGAGAGACAGACAAAAGGTAAAAGGGTGTTATGGCAACAGAACAGAAAACAAGGCTTGAGATGTATGGTTGGGCCATACCACTCCAGACTGCAGATGTGTGGGTGGTTGTTAAGAGATGTGAAGGGCTGCGATAGCAACCAGAGGGGTCTTTCCCCCCTGCAATTTTTCCAGTGGGGGAAAAAATGGAGATCTGAGGATAAATGGGGGCAAAACCTCTCATGAACAATTTTCTTTTGTAGAATAGTGAGAGAAATGCACTTCAAGGGATAGTTTTAAAACATTGTTTGAGATACACTTCAGTCCCTCTAAAATTGTTTAAAATCTGCAATACACAGGAAGTTCAATGGCTGTCTACTGTAGAATTATTTATCAGTAATTATCTATATTATTATTTGTTGTTTTGTTGTTGTTGTTGTTGTTGTTGTTGTTTTCAATTTATATGCTGTCCTTTATCAAAAGATTGTAGAACAGTATACAACATTAAGAACACTTTACGGAACATAGTTGTAAAAACATAATAAAAAGTATAATAATAGATAGCATAATAAAAAAATAATCACAGTAACTTTAACTTTAGTATTAGACACATACATTGGTTTGTATCCCACTCAAGTCTCACCGAAAGCAGACCCACTGAAATTGATAGACCCAAGTTAGCTATGTCCATTCATTTCATGGGGATGTATAGCCTATACAGAGTAGGCCCACCAACATTAATTGACATGGCTAACTAAGGCCTGTTAATTTCAGTGGGTACATTTTGAGCAAGACCAGTACAGTATTGGATATAACCCACCAGACCTACTCCGAATAGAACAAATTCTTGGTATCTGAATGGGAGCCAGAGTCAACTCATATAGAACCGGCAGAGAACCAGAACCAAATGGGAGGGATCTCATTACCTTTTTCTGGGAAGCAAGGACTGTTGCATTCAATGTAAGACTTTCTGTGGGAGTTGGCAAAGAAGGGATGAAGTCCCTGAAAGTTGTGGCTAGTAGCTCTGAAATGAGCATGGTGAGGTTACTCCAGTCCTTCTCTGTTCCTTTCCAGGATGGAAAGGACAGAAGGTTTGTATGGAGATGTTCTCAGTCCATCAAACCTCATCTAAACAAATGTCATTTGCTCCTTGTATTTTTGCATTGATCAATGGTTTCTAACAAATAGCTCTGACTGTCATCCACACACAAAATAATGTTTTATTTAAACACTACTGATTTTCACATTTGAACCCATGTCAGATCATAAGCTGGAATATGAAACTATGGATGCAGCTAATTTACAAAGCCATTTGCACTGACTTGAAGTTATGTCTGATTTCACAAACTATACTATGGGTCTTTACTCTGCCTTAGGAGGCTGGTACACGCAGAAAGAAGGACCTTACAAGCTGAGCAGACAATAAAGCAGTGCAGTATCATGGTTGGCCTGTTGCATGCATGGAACAGATTGCCGCAATGGTTGAAATGAGCCACATTCACTGCTGCACTCATCAACAAGTATGTATAACCGCAGAGCTTCTTCAGAGGGAAATTTTGAACTGGGCGCATAAATTATCTCTCTTCAGCAACAGGTGAAAAGATGAACAGAGGGATTCCATAACTCCAAGGGATGCTATTCAAGCTGTGCCTGTCTTGTTGCAGTTTTAAGGGCAATATAAGGGGGGGGGGGGTGTTTCAAGCTCACCTGGTCGAACTTCTCTTCCATGAGTTCTCTGCAGCACCGACTTTCTACCAAGGTTGACTTGGGTGGGACAGGTGATGCGCCGAAACCCATTATTGGGTGGGGGCTGAAGCCCAGTAGCCCTACCAAGGCATTGGACTGCTGAGGCTGTATAGACTGGAAGCTGGAAAACGGGGTGATGTGGCGAGGTTTGGTCCCAAAGCCCAGCATGTCTTTGCAGTATTTGTCGTGCACCATCTGCTGCTGTGTAATCTCCTCCATCTCTTCTCTAAGACGCTGTGGGGAAGGGAAGGAAGAGGATGTTTAATGCTGCTTTTCCTGGCCACCCACCCCAGCATGGAAGGCAACAGAAGATCAGCCCGCTTGGGCTTTTCCTACCAGATGCCCTCCAGATTTTTTGGGCTACAGTTCCTGTCAGTGTGGCCTATGATCATTTACCTCTTCGTTACATGTCTATACCTGAGCTTCCATGCAGCCTCCTCCACTAAATACACACAGAACTATCATTCCCAATAACTCCTAAGGCAGGCATGGCTCAACTTGGCTCTCCAGCTGTTTTGGGACTACAATTCCCATCATCCCTGACCACTGGTCCTGTTAGCTAGGGATGATGGGAGTTGTAGTCCCAAAACAGCTAGAAGGCCAAATTTGGCCATGCCTGCCCAAAGGAGATGGACTCAGAGATAAATACAGTTCATCCGCTGTGCAGCTATGTCCTAAGAAAATGAGCAAAAAGAGTAGGGGGAGAAGGATATATTTTAAAAAATCAAACCAGGATCCTTTGTTTCAGGTTGGCATTAAAGATGGGTCTCAAGCCTGGGAAGGTTAATGAACCCAACCTGAGAACATGCTCCTAAATCGTCTGGAACACACAAGAGAGTCATTGGGTTCTATGCAAAATCTGGACACATAATTTCTTTGGCCTTTTACAGTCTTGCCATATTTTGGTTGCTTTTCTGCCATTTAATGCAGAGGAGGAGGAGGAGTTTCAAGAGGTTGTTGGCACCTGGTCACTGCAGGCAAGAACAGCTCACAAATATTTGCAATGCAAGCTGACTCTAAAAAGTCATCATTGGCCCAACCAGACCGACCTCAATATATTTGTGGGCTCTGATTCAAATCAGCAACCTTAAACTAGCTGACAGAAGAACATTAAGAACTCTGCTGGATCAGGCAAATGGCACATTGTGCTCTCACAGTGGCCAACCCGATCCCTATGTGAAGTTCACAAGCAGAACCTGAAGACAACAGCACTTCCCTTCCTGCCGTTTCCAGCAACTGATACTTTGAAGCATTGCTGACTCCAACTGTGGAGGTGAAACATGGCTAGCAGTCACTTATAGCTGTATTGTCCCATGTATTTGCTTAATCCCCTTTTAAAGCCGTACAAGTTGGTGGCGATTGTTGCCTCCTATGGGAGCTAGTTTCGTAGCTCAACATCCAGAGTAGCACCCAGCTGTGCCCCCTTCTTATCAACTCACCTCTCCTTCCATGCTGCTGATCCTCACCAGCTCATTAAGGATGAGCAAGGCCCCATGGATGCGGTCATCACGGTTCATACCCTTCTCCTTGGCCACAGTTTCATCAAAACCCTTCTCAGCTTCCTCGTATGTTTGCTAAAATGACAATATTATTATTACTTGGCATTTATATAGCTGTTTTTCTTACTGCTCAAACACTTGTATCTTATTCCTTCACACTGTCAAGCAAGTCAGTGTTTTATCTTCATTAACACAGAGTTGGGCAGCGAGGCTGAGAGACATGCCAGCAGATTTATGGCTGAACTGAGATTTCCACCAAGAATGCCAAGGCTTAGAATGCTGAGAGCCAGCGTGGCATAGTGCTTAAAGCATCAGACCAAGAGTTGGGAGTCCAGGGTTTACATGAAGGTCATTGGGTGATCTTGGGTCAGTCACCACTTCTCATACTAGCCTTACAGGGTTGTTGTGGGGATTAAATGAGGAGGGGGAGCATTATTTACAATAGTGTGGCATGGATAGGAGCTTATTCCACCCACATAAGCCCTGAAAGCTTTCTCCTTACTCGATACCACTGTGGTTTCTGCATCTCTTTTGACTCTCGCTGGGTAGTCAGGATGAGGCAGGCTCGTAAGGCAGAAACGGCTCCCTCACGGATGGCCTGCTTTGGGTCCCACACGGCCACAAAGATGTTGTCGAAAAATGGCTGCACTTGCTGGAAAAAGAAGGTGGGGACGCTGATTGCCAGCTCTCGCAGAACCAAGACCTGGAGGGGAGGTAAGAGTGAAAGGATACGAGTCAAGAGGAAGGAAACAAGAAATCAGGTGCTTACTAACAGTGCTGGCAGGCTCACTCACAGGGGTCATGCCTTCTGTCTGAAGCTCATACAAAGAGCAAGGTGGAGATTTGTTCATACTCAACTTCTAACTCACAAGGCCAAACTAGATACAACAGTAAATGCGGCTCTGCATTTAACACACAGGTTTTTTGAGAAACACAAATAGCATCTGCTGGGGGAGGAAGTTTAATAATTATCAAGGTCACAACAGGAGTGGATGGAGAGTTTAATTGTTTCCTCCCCTGCTGTGGTCCTAAGGAGAAACATATCTGAATCTGGTGCTTGTTTGGGGGGTGGGAATCCCCCATTGAGCAAGGGTTGAGCATCATCAACAGGTTACAATTCCAAAAGTTAATTTGGGGAAAGCAGAGAGTCTTAAGCTGGTATAAACCCAAACACATGTTTCATAGCACAATATGCCCTTAGAGCGGTTAACTTCCTGGACAACCCTGCCTTATGTTATGGTATGGTGCAAAGTTTGGTGTTTCAAAACAGCACTGGTTAAATGTATGGTTGGGTAGGGAAGACACTGAGATGAGGAAGGAAAAACAGTGGAAGACATGACCAAGGCTTAGGCATTTGCTCCCAGCTCCGGATCTCCCCTTGAAGTACCACTCCTGAAATCCTCAAAAGCCCTGTGAGCTGTTTGCATCCAAAGAATGGACTCTTACCGCCGCGTGCCTCCGTCCTTCATTTCTGTCGGCTCCCAGCCACTCCAGAGCCCGCTTCACTTCAAACTCGACGTATTCCGCTGTGAAGGTGTCACCTGCCATGGCCAGGCGCCCAATGGCCTTGGAGGCCATCTCCATAACAACGGGGTCATTCGAAGGAAGGAGATTCCTTAGGTAATTGGCAAACCTGCCAATGCGGGTGACATTGCCTCCCTCAACGCCAATTAGGCTCGCTGGGGAAAAGAAAAGAAAAATGCCAGGGGGTGTTTCAAAAGTGCCATAGCTGGGTAAGACATTGGAAGAAAGCGAATATCCCTACAATTCACTAATTTAAACATATCCCTGCTACCTCTTCCTATACCGCAAACCAGCCTAGAGAAAGACAACCCACCATTTTTGAAAATCGTAATTCAGAGGCAGGGGAATCTTTATCAGCTCAAGGGCCACACTTCCTCCTGGGCAACCTTCTGAGGGGCCACATGTTGTAGCCGGATAGGCGAAAGGGGTTCAAGCAATTAATGTAAACATTAGCCTACTGTACAAAGGTGCCTTCTACACACACTCACATGCCACTCCTTATCCTTCTTCCAGACAAACAAGAGGCACTGTCAGAGTTCAAGGACACATTCCAGCCAGGCAAAAACATTCCAGGGGGATATGAAGTAGGTCTGAGGGGGGACTCTCTGGACTGAGGAGAGGCCAGAGATCCAGACAGAGAGGCCCAGAGGGCTTCATTTGGCCCCAGCCCTGAGGTTCTCCATCCCTGGCTTGATTGGTAAGGTGTATATACAATTATCATCCCGCACAGTAAGAGTGAACTCCAAGAGCAGATTCTTACACAGCAAAAGAGCACCATCCATACATAAGAGAGGTAACAGCAGGCTTGAGGGAACCCCGGGGTTTGCAGAAGGAAAGAAAAGGAAAGGAAAGAAAAAAATATTTAGATTGGAAAAAAACAAAGGATGGAGGGAACACACACCCACACCCACACCAACAGTCTAATGATGGCTTAGCATGCTGAAGGCTGCTGAAATTCTATTAGAAAAGTGGAATGGAATGGAGTATCTTGGGAAAGGAAAGGCTGGCTAGAACCCAAACAGGAATATTCAACACTGTCATATACTGAGCTGCAGGTCCCACTTGTCCAGCAGATTCTGCTGCTTACAGAACTCCGCTCTGCAGTTTCCATTCCCAATAAGCAAATATCCATCTTTTTGCCAAGCTTTTTCCTAAACAGGCCCAGCTAAGTGGAAATGAAAAATGGACAATGGGTTCACTCACTCACCCCCTCTCCAGCTAATTGGAGGTTTAGGCTCCCTGGCAGGAGAGGAAACAGCATTTCAGTTATTTACAATATTGTTTGAAGTTGTGTTTTTATGGCCACTTTGAATGTTTAAAAAAAGGCTAATAATAATAATAATAATACTGCATGGTATAAGGCAGGAGTGATGAACATCAGGCCTGAGGGCCAAATGTGCCCCCTGTCAAGTCTCTCTATCAGGCCCTTGAGACTCCATCCAATTCCCCACTCCTAGAATAAGGGGAGGCTGTAAGGCAGCAGAACAAGCTGTTACACAGGCTTTTTTAAAATGTAGGGAATAAAATAAAAATACCCCTTTTTTAATTGTTCTTTTTTGCATTCTGAATGGCTTTCTTGTCAAAACATTGGGTTACATTGGGTTATTAAACAAAAGAACTATTTATAAGTGTGTGTGTGAGAGAGAGAGAGAGAGGGGGGGGGGAGGGAGGGAATATGCTATAACCCAATGTGACAAAAAATAAAGGAACTCTCAGCATATCAAAATTTTTGTTAGACAAAATATGCAGGCACTTACCTATGGCCAAAATGCCCCCTTTCCTCTCATTTGCATCTGAACTAGAGACAAGCTCAAAGATATGATGATTCAGCTGGTCGTAAAAACGGGTAGATTCCTCTTGGCTCATCTGTGCAGGAGAAAACAAACAAAAATTTTTGAAAAGCAGTCCTTGGCCATGAATAAATAAAAGCTTTTCCAGTCTCCATAATTGTGCGGGGGAACGGGGGAGGCAGAAATGAATAAAAAGTGTTAAGAACATATGACTGATCCAAACTCAAAGAAATCTCTCAGGCTTTCTCGTTTGTGCCTTGATGGAAAGGTGTTGGACGTTGGAGAGGAACCAGAGTTGGGTATTGCAGCATGTGCTTTGCATGCAGGAGGTTCCAGGCCCAATCCCAGGCTCTCCAATTAAAAGGGTTCAGCTATGGACAGAATGGCCTGGTGGAGGACAGTTGCCTATGAAATTTGAAAATGTTTTTAAATAGCCTGTGGGTCAAATTATTATTTAAACGGCACCCGTTTACATGATGTACACGTCAAACAAAATCCAAAGAAAGGTATCTGCCCCCAGGGAGATTACAATCTAAGTCTGACAGCAAGGAGAGGCAACTGAGGGAAGGGAGAGGCAACTGAGGGAAGGGAAAGGCAAATGTGAACAAACTGAAGCAAAGAAATCATAGAATCACAGAATCATAGAGTTGGAAGAGACCACAAGGGCCATCGAGTCCAACCCCCTGCCAAGCAGGAAACACCATCAGAGCACTCCTGACATATGGTTGTCAAGCCTCTGCTTAAAGACCTCCAAAGAAGGAGACTTCACCACACTCCTTGGCAGCAAATTCCACTTTAAATCATTAAAGCAAAGACTTTATTGGAAAGGTAGAAGGGAAATTATACGTCGTTCAGGCTTCCACTCCCAGGAAAAACATATATGGAGCTCTGCCCAGCTCTCCTCCCATCTCACTCACCTCACGGAGCTCCATGGTGACATAATGCTGCAAATCTTTGGCAGCTTTTGCCCTGGCCTCTTCGTTCCGGCTCTTGAGGCCACCAGCAAACTGCTGAAGGATAATGACCGTCCCCGACATGGTGGCGGCAAATCAGAGCGAGAAACATCAACTCGTCTGGGCCCTTAAGGAGAAAGAATGACAGAAAGAGACCATTACGAACTGGTGAAAAAAGAGAAGGCTGCAGGTCACTTCATCCCAAGCCTCTGTCATAGGGGTTATGTTTCCAGTTTACTTTGGAGATTCTGCAAAAATGGGACAGCTTCAAAAGAGAGGCATACATAATTCATCTCTATGGTCTTTTCAGCACGTATGGAAGCTTTTCCTTTTTCAACAAGCTGTGGCAATATTTATTTATTTATTTAATTTCTATACCGCTTTATATTTTTAAGAAAAATCTCAAAGCGGTTTACAGCATATTGAATCAATAAAACGTAAATAAAACAATAGAATTCTTTATCCCACTGTTGGATAGTTCACAAGTAGTTCATGCACTGGTTGCTTCAAGACTGGATTACTGCAATGAGCACTATGTGGGGCTTCCCTAACGCTTGATCTGGAAACTGCAGTTAGTGCAGAATGCTGCAGGGCGATTGCTGATGGGAGTGAGGCTTTGTCAGCATATAACACCTGTACTCAGAGATCTGCACTGATTACTGATTTGCTACCATTTCAAAAACCGAGGCGCAAAGGGCAGTCTGCAATTTCAATTGAGAAAATATGGGGGGGGGGGCGAGTAACTCAGCGAAAGTTGTTCGACTTTTGAGGCATGTCCGGAAACAGAAGCATTTACTTCTGGGTTTTTGGCATTCCAAAACCGAAATGTTCAGCTTCCGAGACACTTGAAATCCGTGGTACCACTGTGTGTGCGTGCGCATATATATATATATATATATATATATATATATATATATATATTTGCTTTCGTATATATACATACACACACACACACACACACATATATGTGTGTGTGTTTATATATGTGTGTGTAGTTAATGTGTGTGTGTGTATATATTCTAATTAGCAATGACTAAATAATAATAATAATACCAATGACAAGCAATAAAGCCAGTGCCATCCTTGACAGGAAGCCTAATCGAAGAGATGCAACCCTTGCAAGACCAAGTCCGTCATGTTACAGGTCTCTGATCTGATGCAACCTACTTGGATTAACGGGCACAACTAATTTAGGCTCATTATTTGTTGTTGTTGTTGTTTATTTAAGCCCCACCTTTTTCTGACAGGGACTCCAGACTGTTTTATGGATAAAGAACAGCTGAAAACAAAGCTACAATGGAAATACTCTTGAGTAGGACTAGCATTGAGTTGGATACCACCTAGAAGAGGCTCTCTCTCTCTATATATATATATGTACAGTGGTACCTCGGGTTACATACGCTTCAGGTTACAGACTCCGCTAACCCAGAAATAGTACCTTGGGTTAAGAACTTTGCTTCAGGATGAGAACAGAAATCATGGGGCAGCAGCAGGAGGCCCCATTAGCTAAAGTGGTACCACTGTATGTGCATGTACATATACATGCACACACATATATACATATATACATACATGTGTATACATACACGTGTGTGTGTGTGTGTGTGTGTGTGTACAGTGGTACCTCGGGTTAAGTACTTAATTTGTTCTGGAGGTCCGTTCTTAACCTGAAACTGTTCTTAACCTGAAGCACCACTTTAGCTAATGGGGCCTCCCGCTGCACCGCCGGAGCACGATTTCTATTCTTATCCTGAAGCAAAGTTCTTAACCTGAAGCACTATTTCTGGGTTAGCGGAGTCTGTAACCTGAAGCGCATGTAACCTGAGGTATCACTGTATATAATCATGTATATATATGAATATGGATACTACCTCTTAAGAACCTATACATATGTGTGTTTACACACACACACACACACACACACACAAGCTGTTACGTTAAAAGGTATTATTAATAAGGAAAACGGCAATAAACCGTAATTGGGATACAGAGAAACTGCAGAACGGAACTGAGATGCGGACAGCCCTACCTGGGAGTAAGCTCTACTGGCGAAGTTTACTCACGAGTAGACACAAATCCTGAGGTAAAAATTAAAATGCAAACCCCGAGGTAATTCCTCCAACCCCTTTGCCTCCCTCACCCCCGAGTGTCACCTTTTCCTTTCCTTCCTCTTCTCCTCTCACCGCCTCCTCGGCCTCATTCTCTCCTTCGCGGCCCGGCAGAGCGCTCGCCTTCTTTCCCCGCTTCTGCGCCCGCCCTCAGTGTCAGCACCGCCCCCTAACCGGCTAAACTAACCAACCAGAAGCCTCCAAGCTGTTGACGGATAGGGGCCCTGCTAGTAGAAATAGAGAAGAGGAGGGAGTGACAGGGTGTTGTCCCCGCCCTCTTTAAAAAATAAATAAGAAGAAAGCAACCTTCCTCTTTTCCCCGCCCTCTCAGGGCGGTACGGAGAAACCGTCTAATCAGAAGAGAAAAATTGGGAGATTGACATTCACAAGGACCAGTAGGACGCCAGTTAAGAGGGAAGGTGGGGGTGTCGCGCAGTCGCTTCCGCCCAGGACCGAGCAGGAGTCGCAAGTGCGCGTGCGCCAAGCTTATCATAAACCATAGAGAGCTCAAGACTTCAGCCATCTGAAGGCTCTATGATTGTGGGGGTGGGAAGCGGCTCTCTCTTTTGCCTTTACGGAGCCGAAGACTCTCTGACCTTCCCTACCGTAATTACAAGACTTAATTTGATGGACCCCACTGCGCAGGAAATTTTAAATTTCATAGCTAATATTGAAAAAATAAATTTTAATGGTTGAGTTATTTTTGTCCTATGGTATGCTTCATTTATATATTGCTTTAACCAAAGGTTTCCAATGCAGTGAATATATAATCAAAGTGCAATACAGTACATACTGTAAATCAGCAATACAAGATCGGACATTTTCCTATTCCTCAATAATACAGGATAGGATTATTACTAGGTGCATTGCACGGGGAGGGTTGCAAAAAGCTTCCATTCTACTTTGCAATATATGTGTATTTTCATCTATCTCGACACACACACACACACATACACACAAACACATATTAACACACATATATGCATATATATATATATATATATACATATATACATATATACATATATACATATGTACACATACATACACATATATACATATATACACATACATACACATATATATACACACGCGCGCGCAGATAGATGCACAAACACACGCACTCAAAAAACTCCCCCCAAGTGAACCCGGAAATTTAACCTCCGAAGATGCAGTCACCTCTTTTTTCATTACGTCTGTGGTTCGTTTTTCTCGCGAGAGAAAAACGAGATGAGCGCTCTCCTGCGGGAAGTGTGATCCCAATATGGCGGCGGCCCACTGAGTGGCGAAGCGGCGGCAGCTGGGAACGGGAAAGGAAAATGGCGGCGAAGGAGCGCGGCGGCGGCTCAGACAACAACGCCGAGCCGCCGGGGGCAGAGAGCGACACGGCAGCGGACGTGCTGCCTGGGTTCAAAGACGCCGACTCCTTCGTGAAGGTATAGGAGGTGAAAACTCGGGAAAAGGCAAAGTCGCTACGGGTGCCGCTTGCCTTGCATGGAAGAGCAAAGCATGGCGGGATTTGTAGTCTCTTGGGTGACCCAGCAGCGTGGGGAAAGATAAAGGAAAATGCATCAAATTTTGGGCTGCCGCTGTTTCTGCGAGTCATTACAAAATATATAATAAGCCTTATTTACTTAGTCCTTTGTTTGCCATATTCTGCCAAAGCAGCTTGCAGGGTTATTAAAGTTATTTATTTCATGAAAGTTATGCACCGCTTCATTGTAAAAAAGGAAAAGCAAAAACCCACCGTCAAAGCGGTTTACAAAAAAAGTTTCTTTAATAGTATTAATCCTCCAACATTCAGCTTTATTGGAAGACCATGAGTTCTACTGCTGAGAGAAACTATTCTATTTATCTCTGCTGTTAATAATTTTACATGCTCCTATCATGTTGCCTCTTAACTCTAAAGTAGAAAGGCGCAAACGCTGCACCTTTCCTCGTAACGGGAGCCCCTCCATTCCCTTGATCGTTTTAGTTGTCCTTTTCTCAACCTTTCCCAACAATATCATTTTTGAGTTGAGGCGACCGGAACTGTACATGGTATTCCAGTGCGCCCACACAATGTCCCCCTCTCCCTGTGGAAATTAGGCTTGAAAAGAGCTTTTTATTGTAGCTGGTATTTAAGGGTCGTAGTTTAGTCGTCAGGCATCTGCCTTGCTTCACTGGTGAAAGAAATAGATAAAACTGTTCGGCAATGACCACTGCACTGTCCTTTTCCCCACGGTCCAGCATGCTCTTGGCACGGTGGTGTCAGCCACCAAGGCTTCTGGTGGCCTTCCTCAACCCGGAGACGAATACGATTTCTACCGCAGTTTTCCTGGTTTCCAGACCTTCTGCGAAATGCAAGGGGATCGGCTGCTGCACTGGTGAGTCTTGCTGCTCTCTTGCAGGCTGGTTGTGATGCCAAGATTGACATATATTTATTTGAAGCTGGGGCACTTTGCACATTGCTTTTGCTCCGTGTGCCCAAGATGTGAACCAACCACCCTGAGATCTATGGGCGCTATACAAATTTAATTAATAATAATAATGAACTCCCCATCAGTCTTGATTTGTCAGGAACTGGTTGGGTCTGGAAGAGGAGATCCGGGAAAGCTTGGGGTTGGGCCAACAGGAGGAAGATCCCAGGGGCTGCCACTGTGGGTGAAGACCCTGAGCAATGGTGACACAGGCAGTGGGGGAGGAAGCTGTTCCCTCGCTGATGCCCTCCCCCAAGTGAGTGCTGCTTGCCCCTCCCAACAACCCCATCAGCTCCTCCCCCCGGGGGGGGAGGTTCCTGGGAATAAGTGAGTTCCTGCACAGTTGGAGACTGAAGGTGGGTTAGGAGACCAGCCAAGGGAGAGGCAGCTGCTGGAGACACCACCACTGTATCTTAGGTCTAGCAGGAGCAGCAGGGACAGATCTTGCACCACAGCTTTCTCAAACTGCCAGATGATGTAAGGTAAGGGTGGGAGGAGCCCCAGGTCACTTCAGCTTAGCAATTTGGAGGGCAGCTTAGCATTTCAGAGGTGAAAGGAAATTGGCATCAAGTAAAGCTGGATAGGGATGCGGGTGGCGCTGTGGGTTAAACCACAGAGCCTAGGACTTGCCTAGGTCGGCGGTTCGAATCCCCGTGACAGGATGAGCTCCCGTTGCTCGGTCCCTGCTCCTGCCAACCTAGCAGTTCGAAAGCACGTCAGAGTGCAAGTAGATAAATAGGCGGGAAGGTAAACGGCGTTTCCGTTTGCTCCTCTGGTTCGCCAGAAGCGGCTTAGTCATGCTGGCCACATGACCCGGAATCTGTACGCCAGCTCCCTCGGCCAATAAAGTGAGATGAGTCCCACAACCCCAGAGTCTGCCATGACTGGACCTAATGGTCAGGGGTCCCTTTACCTTTACCTAAAGCTGGACAGGCAATTAGTATGACCTATGGAGCCAAGAGGGGCTGATGTACCAAAGTGCTTGTATCAATAGAGATCGTAGGACTAAGATTGCAGGTTCTGGTCACAGCTTGGTTTTGGGAAGCCAAAACACACTGCTAAGGATTGTGTGACACACTCCAACACCCTGTTTTTCCTTTCCCAGCATGAGCAGAGTGATGCAGTACCATGGCTGCCGCAGCCACCTCCGGGACCGGAACAAGGTCACGGAACTGGAAGACAAGTTTGACCTGCTGGTCGATGCCAATGATGCCATCCTAGAAAGAGTGGTGAGCATCGTTGGGCCTTGTGCAGTGCTTCTCACTCCCCACCCCCACCCCTGAACACCTTGGTGTTGCCGCTCCATGAGAATCCCATGTTGGGTGTGCTAATAATAATAATAATAATAATAGTACCCCACCCATCTGACTGGGTTGCCCCTGTCACTCTGGGCAGCTTTCAGCAAATATAAAAGCATACAGTGGTGCCCCGCAAGACGAACGCCTCGCAAGACAAAAGGGTTTTCCGTTTTGGAGGCGCTTCGTAAAACGAATTTCCCTATGGGGTTGCTTCGCAAGACGAAAAAAATCTTGCATCCCCCCGCGGGTTTTTTCGCTTTTTTCGCCCTTAAGCCACTAAGCTGCTTATCAGCTGTTCCGCTGATAAGCCGCTTAACAGCTGATCGCTGGAAGCCGCTTGACAGCTGTAGCGCTAATCCGCTAAGCTGTCAATGGGCTTGCTTCGCAAGACGAAAAAACCACTAGACAAAGAGAATTGCGGAACGAATTCTTTTCGCCTAGCGAGGCACCACTGTAATAAGATATCAGGGCTTTAATAAGATAGGGCTGCTTTCAGATGTCTTCTAAAAGTCAGATAGTTGATCTGGTAGGAAGGTGTTCCACAGGGCGGGTGCCACTACCGAGAAGGCCCTCCGCCTGCTTACCTGTAACTTCACTTCTTGGAGTGAGGGAACCCCCAGAAGGCCTTCAGAGGAGGACCTCAGTGTCCAGACTGAATGATGGGGGTGGAGACACTCCTTCAGGTATCAAGGGCCAAGGCAGTTTAGGGCTTTAAAAGTCAGCAACATCACTTTGAATTGTGCTCAGGAACGTGCTGGGAGCCAGTGTAGATACTTCAGGACCAGTGTTATATGGTCCTGGTGGCTGATCCCAGTCACCAGTCTTGTTGCTGCATTCTGGATTAGTTGTAGTTTCCGAGTCACTTTCATAGGTAGCCCCAGGTCTTCCCCCAAAATTGCATCCTCCGCCTGCCAGCCTTGGTCTCACACTGTGGCCTGCAATTTCAGGGCATGCTATTGGATGAAGCAGCAGGTGTCAACAAAAACCAGCAGCCTATCCTCCCCTCGGGCTTGCAGCCTCCTAAGACCATTGTCTCCAGCTGGAACCGCAAGGTGAGAAGCTTCCATTCTTCCTTTGTCCTTTAAGGGGTTCTTTCTCTTTAAGCCTGGGGTGGGGGAACCTGTGGCCGTCCAGACGGTGTCAGAATACATTTCCCATCAGCCCCCAGCCCAACAGTCAGGGCTGAAGGGGGTTGTCTGATTTTTCTCTTCCAGCAGACTGGGGAAGCCAACAAGCGAACAAAGTCAGAAACCTTCCGCCTGCTGCACGCCAAGAACATCGTCCGCCCTCAGCTCAAGTTCCGTGAGAAGGTGGACAACTCCAACACCCCCTTCGTCCCAAAGCTCTTTGTCAAGCCCAACGCTCTGAAGCCACTGCCAGAAGGTAAGGGCATGCCATCTCCAAGGCAAGGCTGGGAGAGACTCCCTGCCTAAAACCCTGGAGAGCTGCTGTCAGTCAGTTTAGAGTAGAAAACACTGAGGAAGATGGACAAAAGGTCTCTAGCAGCGTGCTATGTTCCTATGCTCAGAGTGCAAAGGTTATTATTGCAGAGGGAAAGCAGCAGGCTGCCAATTAAAAAATAAATAAATCCTAGAAAGTAGATCCATCACCTCTAACCCTTTTGTTCTCTCCGGACATCCAGTGCTCTCGAAAACCAGGCGGGAACGGAAGGAACGCCCGGAGGATTTGGATGTGCCAGCTGCCTTGGCCGACTTCCTGTATCAGCAGAGGACCCAGCAGACAGAGCAGGACATGTAAGAGAGCAATTGGTCAAGCCGGTCGGGGCCTTTCAGTTCCCCCGAGTTTGACAGGTGGCCGGAGGCGGGGGCAGGCACCCACTTGTCAAAATGCCTGGCGGCACGACCAGCACAAAGCTTCGCAGGACCCAGGGATCAGCTTGATTGTGGAGGCTCGCACACCCTGTATTGGCCCAACCATGTCCTTCGTTGGCTACTAGCCAAGAAGGTTACATTCTCCCACCTCTGTCCAAAGCAATATGCCTTTCAATGCCAGTTATTGGGAATCGCAGGTAAGGAGAGAACTGCTGTTGCGCTTAAGTCCTGCTCTTAAGCTTTGGGGCATCTGTCTGGCCACTGCGAGAACAGGAGACAGGACTAGACAGGCCCCCTTTGGCCTGATCCAGTTTCGGGGCTCTTCCTGAGTTCTTATGTACCTGCTCCCACACCCGTGATGCCATGTTTGACATCAGGTATACAGCAGGTGTGTGTAGTTTGTCCCTAAATGGCCTGGCAGGCCTAAATATCTCCCTAGGCAATTGATTCTGCATCTGGAGCTTGCTCAGAGCTCTCTGACTTTCCCTTCTCCTTCCTCTCATCCTAAAAGGTTTGCTCACCCTTACCAGTACGAACTGACACATTTTTCACCACCAGCTGAACTTCTTGAAAAGCCACAAGTCCAGGTAAGCTAGCTTCCTTCCTTCCTTCCTTCTTTCCTTCCTTCCTTCCTTTCTCAAATAATGTTTCATTGAGTAGATCACGCACAAAGTTAAAGCCTCCTGGCTTCGTGCCTGCCGAGCCATAATGCCTTGCTGTTTCTCCCCTCCCAGATGTTCAGGCCCCTGGAGGAGACACCCTGCCACTTCATCTCCACCTTGGACGAGCTGGTGGAGTTGAACGAGAAGCTGGTGGGCTGCAAAGAGTTCGCCCTGGACTTGGAGGTAAAAATTTGTCCTGGTTTTTTAGTTTTGTGTCCTGCAGCAAAACTTTTGCAATGGGCCAAGAAGAGCCAGGTGTGAAGTGCTCATAGCCTGGGTGTGAAAACTAGAGGTTTCACATTCAGCTTGGTAAAAGGTAAAGGGACCCCTGACCATTAGGTCCAATCATGGCAGACTCTGGGGTTGTGGTGCTCATCTCGCTTTATTGGCTGAGGGAGCCAGTGTACAGCTTCCGGGTCATGTGGCCAGCATGACTAAGCCGCTTCTGGTGAACCAGAGCAGCACACGGAAACGCCGTTTACCTTCCCTGCGGAGTGGTACCTATTTATCTACTTGCACTTTTATGTGCTTTCGAACTGCTAGGTTGGCAGGAGCAGGGACCGAGGAACGGGAGCTCACCCCGTTGCGGGGATTCGAACCGCCAACCATCTGATCGGCAAGTCCTGCCTGGGTAGGCTTGTCTAAACAAAAAATGTTTTTAGCAGGCTCTGAAAACATTTCTTCCAGTTACCCACCCAGGGAAGGCGAGCTGTTGCGTTTGCTGTGAATTGATGGACCCCTTTCCTTTCTTTCTCTCCCTCTCTCATCCTGCCCTCCACAGCACCATTCCTACCGGAGTTTCCTGGGCTTGACATGCCTTATGCAGATTTCCACCCGGACAGAAGATTTCATCATCGACACGTTGGAGCTCCGGAGTGACTTGTACATCTTGAACGAGACCTTCACAGACCCTGCAGTGGTCAAGGTGAAAGGCCTTTTCTTTCTTTTTACAAATGGCGGCAGGGTCAGGTTTGGGTTTGCCCTTCACCCCACTCTTCCAGTCAAGCTTAAAACAACAAGCCGATGCAAATAAAATCTAGCAGGGTTATCCAGGTGCTTCTTCTAAGGACAGATTCCTCAGGGTGAGGAACTGAGCCTGGAGGAGCAGCCGGGCTCCTCTTGGTCAAGTCACCTGGCCAGGCTGGACCGATGAGCTGCTGTGCCCTGTTTGGCCATTTGCATCAACGGCTCTGTAGAGCAGCAGACACCAAGCCAGTAAGCCTAAGGATGGGCAGGCTGTGACCCTCCAGATGTTCTGGGGCTCCCAGCTCCTGTCTGGCATCTTCTCTTGTGTCCAGGGATAACAGTAATTGTAGAAACACCGGGGGGGGGGGGGGGAGGGGAGCCTTGCAAAAGGTTGCAAACTGCCCCAGGGGTGCAGGAATTCAAGCGCTTAGGGTGGAGTTTACCAAACTTGGGTCTCCCTGTTTTTGGACTGCCGTCCCCATCATCCCTGACCACTGGCCCAGCTAGCTAGCGATGGTGGGAGTTGTTGTTGTTTTTAAGTTGTTATTTATACATTTCATTAATTTTACAATCAATTTAACATTTCAAAGTTTGACTTCCTTCCCCCTCTTTCTGCGGTTCCTTACAGTTATTTTTTTCATATCTTCTGCATGTCTAAATTAACTTAATTTGCTCATTTATTCATTTTCTTTAAATACATACTCTTATAAAACTGCAGGTTATTACAATAATCCTGCCAATGTTTTTATCTGTTTGCAATTTATCTGTAAGTATTCAATGAACCATTTCCATTCTTTTTATAAAAAGATTGTTATCTTGATTTCTTATTCTTCTGGTAAGTTTCGCCATATTTGCATCTTCCATAAGCCTATGTATCCATTCTTCCTTTGCTGGTACTTCTGCTTCTTTCCACTTTTGAGGGAGTAGCATTTTTGCTGCTGTAAATAAATAAATTAAGTTAGGTCTGTCCCTATAATCCCCCCCAAGCTTCTGGGTTTGTTTGTTTTTAATAATAATAATAATAATAATAATAATAATAATAATAATAATAATAATAATATATTTATACTCCGCCCATCTGGGTGGCTTCCAACAAAATATTAAAATACAGTTATTTTGAACATCCTTTTCAATTCATTATATATCATTTCCCAGTAAGCTTAAACCAGGCATAGGCAAACTCGGGCCTCCAGATGTTTTGGGACTACAGCTCCCATCATCCCTAGCTAATAGGACCAGTGGTCAGGGATGATAGGAGTTGTAGTCCCAAAACGTCTGGAGGGCCGAGTTTGCCTATGCCTGGCTTAAACCTTACTACAAGACCACCAGGGATTGTGAGTTGTAGTCCAAAAACAGCCGAAGACCCAAGTTTCAGAAACCCTGGCCTAGGCAGTGCCATCCTGGAATGATCAGAAGGATACATACACGGGTGGGTGGGAAGACGGGGAACCTTCTTGACATTTCCCCCGCTATTTATGGCTCTGGTGCTTCGCAGGTCCTGCACGGGGCCGACTCGGACGTGGAGTGGCTCCAGCGAGACTTCGGCCTCTATTTGGTGAACGTCTTCGACACCCACCAGGCGGCTCGGCTCCTCAATCTCGGCCGGCACTCCCTGGACCACTTGCTCAAGCTCTACTGCAAGGTGGATGCCAACAAACAGTACCAGCTGGCGGACTGGAGGATACGGTATGGGGGGTGGGGGTAGATTTGGGATGTTCCAATCCCATCTTGAGGTTATACCAATGTGAGTCTGTACAACAAGCTTCCATCCGCCCTGGTCTCCCAGAACCAGAAGAGGCATGAAGTGGGAGGGGCAACGATAGGCCTAGGCTCAGTCACAGTCTTTGATTGCTTGGGGGAAACCCTAGAGAGAAGAAGACATACAGTAGATGGCTGTAGGGAGGTGGGGACCTTTAGTCTTGGCAAGTGATCCATTAGGGAAGACCTGCCAGGGATGAGCGGCTGTCCTCATTAGGCCTGATACTCCACCAAGTTTGTGCAGATCCTGTTCTATTATTATTGTTGTTATTGTTATTATTGTTATTATTGTTATTATTATATATTATTTATACTTTACAAGTTTATACATTTTTAGTTTTACAATCAATTTAACATTTCAAATTTTGACTTCCTTCCCCCTCTTTCTGCAGTTCCTTAAATTTATTTTTTAACGCCTTCTGCGTATCCCAAGTTCATTTAACTTGCTCATTTAATTATCTACTGTAAATGTATACTCTTTTAAAACTGCAGGTTATAACTCTAATCCTGCTAATGTTGTTATCTGTTTACAATATATCTGTAAATATTCAGTAAACCATTTCCATTCTTTTATTAAAAAGTTTGTTATCTCGATTTCTTATTCTTCCAGTAAGTTTCACCTTTTTCTGCACATTCCACAAGCTTTTATATCTATTCTTCCTTTACTGGGACTTCTGCTTCTTTCCACTTTGGGGCAAGTAGCATTCTTGCTGCTGTAGTAGCATACATAAATAAATTTCTATACAATTTAGCTAGTTCTGTCCCTATAATTCCTAAATGAAAAGCTTCTGGGGTTTTTTAAATAAAGGTTATTTTGAACATACTTTTCAATTCATTATATCATTTCCCAAGGAAAGGAAATGTGAGGGTCCCGTTCTTTCTAATAAAGAGTTAACTCTGCTTGGTGTGATTTACTGCTGGCTCCCTCCTGACCACCACAATCCATGACCACCCTGTAATCCATGTTTCTCTGTCTCTCCTCTAGACCCCTCCCAGAAGAGATGCTCAATTACGCCCGCGACGACACACATTACTTGCTGTACATCTATGACCGGGTCAGGGAGGAGCTTTGGGAGAAGGCCAATGGGCAGCCTACTCAGCTCCAAGTGGTGTGGCAGCGGAGCAAGGACATCTGCTTGAAGGTGAGCTCCTTGTGTTGGGCAGAGGCAAGCAAGGGAAGGAGGAGCACACACACACACACACACACACACACACACCCCTCCACCCCCAGATAGGAAAATGCAGCACACTAGACAAGAGTTTCAAAAAGCATGGGGAAAATGCAGAGAACGGTTCACAAAACAGTGCCCTAAAATACATACCTGGGCTTGTTTCGATTAATGTCTGCTGGAGACTTTGTGGATATTTAAGTTATAAATGGAAAAATCTTAATAATTATTCGTAAAGGAAACAGTTTACAAGAAGTAAATAAGGAGGACAGATACAGGATAAAGGAAGTATTTTATTTTGTTGTTTGTATTGTTGTATGTTATGCTCATTGTATGTTATGTTCACATTTAATGAGGGTGGATTTGTGTATTGGGGGGTGGGGGGTTATGTTATGTTGTAAATGAAATTCCAGTAAAAAAAGAAAGGAAATGCAGCATGGAAGGCTTTGAGCGGGTGCTGGGAAACTAGAGCTGGACTCCCACCCACGCCAGGCAGCTGTGGGTCAGGGATTCCCCCCTACCAGCAGCAGCACACAAGTCCTTACAGGTCGCCCGTGCCGCTTCCACCTGCCTCTTCTCCCTTAGAAATACGTCAAGCCCATCTTCACTGAAGACTCGTACCTGGAGCTCTACCGGAAGCAGAAGAAGCACCTCAACAGCCAGCAGCTGGCGGCCTTCCGGCTCCTCTTTGCCTGGAGGGACAAGATGGGGCGGCAGGAAGATGAGAGCACAGGGTGAGCTCTTTTACAGGGGACTGCTGGAGTGGGCTATAGGATCCAGTGTGGTGTAGTGGTTAGAGTGTCTGACCAGGACCTGGGAGAGACGCAGGTTCTGGTCCCCACTTGGTCCTGGAGCTCTCACTGACCCAGTCACTTCCTTGCTCAATCCAGCCTACCTCTCAGGGCCATCGTTGGTATTAAATGAGTGGCGAGCTGTCCACTTGGCCTCCTTGGGGGAGAAATATGGGGTATAAATGCTATAAATAAAAGGGGAGCTGTTAGAATTGGGATGGAACAGAGCCCTTGCTCGGCAAAGGAATCCTTTCAAAACTGCTTGTACCACTGAGCCTCTTGAGCTTGCCGATCGTAAGGTCGGCAGTTCAAATCCCCACAACAGAGTGAGCTCCCGTTGCTCTGTCCCAGCTCCTGCCAACCTAGCAGTTCAAAAGCATGCCAGTGCAAGTAGATAAATAGGGACCTCTGCGGGAGGAAGGTAAAAGGCGTTTCCGTGCACTCTGGTTTCCGTCACAGTGTCCCGTTGCACCAGAAGTGGTTTA
Organism: Podarcis gaigeae; assembly: GCF_964106915.1. Taxonomy (NCBI): domain Eukaryota; kingdom Metazoa; phylum Chordata; class Lepidosauria; order Squamata; family Lacertidae; genus Podarcis; species Podarcis gaigeae. Next base: position 15,512,692 of record NC_139684.1, read on the forward strand.
GTCCTGCTGGCCACATGACCCAGAAAGATGTTTGTGGACAAACACCGGCTCCCTCGGCCTGAAAGCGATATGAGCGCCGCAACCTCATAGTTGCCTTTGACTGGACTTGGGGTCCTTTGCCTTTTACCTTTACCAGCAGTGGAGAACTGGATCTGGCCACCCATTATTATTTCACCCACCCATTCCTTCCTCCGCAGGGCACGTTTCACAGGTGGGCAGAGTAATAGTAGGATTTGACGTTTCTATCTGTCCCCTACAGGCTTGTTTCCCTTCCTCTTCCTCTCTTAAAGGGGAAGGAGAAAGAGAGTTAAAGCTAGTAATATATTTGGCAGGTCTCTTTACAAGACTGATCTCATTGTATAGCGAAAGTAGTGGCATTTAACATTTAGTTCGTAATTGATTCATTGGAGGTTTTCCAACAGAGGTTGGATACCCATCTGCCTGTGATTCTCTAGCTGTGATGCTAGCATTGCGGGGGGGTTGGACTCGATTACCTTTGGGGGTCCCCTTCCAAATCTACGATTCTACCATTCATTTCTCCCCTTGTCCTGCAGGTACGTGCTGCCGAACCATATGCTGCTCAAGATAGCGGAGGAGCTGCCCAAGTGAGTGTGCCTTTTGCTTTGTAAACGAGTGTTTATTTGCAGCAGCAGCAACGAAAAAACACACATGTGCTGCCAACACTTGAGAAAAAATATATATCATGGCCGCGAACAGAATAAACTCCCCAAAGCCAAATGACATCCCCATTAAACAAATGTACGGAACACATTGCTAATCAGTAGATCCAATTAATAGTATTTAAAACATTAACTGGGTCACCTCTTTGGGAAAAGAATGGGGTGAACAGGTGAATTTTGAAATCAGGTGCCCAAATAGTAATTTTCCTTTCTCCCAAACTGGCAGGTTTTCCATGAGAAAATTCGATCAGAAGCTAGGAAGGAAAAATGCTCATCCTATCAGAATTCTTTCTGCTTTCCTTCTTCATCCTCTCCTAACCTTTACATCTCTGTTGAGGATAGGAATTGCAAACACCCCTGAAGCTTTCCTTCCTTCTTCTCCTGTGATTGGTCTGTGGCTCCATCATTCTGCTGTGACCCACCCACATTTCTTTAAGGACCAGCTCTGGGACAGGAAGTGGCTAAGATCATCCTGGACCTATAGCATCTCAGGCTCAACACGCTGTTGTTGTTGTTGTTGTTGTTGCTGCTGCTGTACTTGTTACATTGCAGGGGGTTGGACTTGATGACCATTTTTGTCCCTTCCAGATCCACAATGCTATGGTTTTCATGGGCTAGCATTTTATCTTTTTTTTAATGTCCTGCTCCTTTTGTTGATTTGCAGGGAGCCCCAGGGCATCATTGCCTGCTGCAACCCAGTTCCTCCCCTCGTTCGCCAGCAGATCAACGAAATGCACCTCTTCATCCAGCAGGCCAGAGAGATGCCACTGTTGAAGGTATGGGGAAGGGGGGGCAGTTTTAAGTACAGGACAGCTGTGTTTCAAAGCAACTGAACAGGTTCAATCCCTGGCATCTCTGTGGAGTTGGAAGAAGAAGAAGAAGAAGAAGAAGAAGAAGAAGAAGAAGAAGAAGAAGAAGAAGAAGAAGAAGAATTCTATTACAGTGGTAAAGGTAAAGGTAAAGGTACCCCTGCCCGTACGGGCCAGTCTTGACAGACTCTGGGGTTGTGCGCCCATCTCACTTAAGAGGCCAGGGGCCAGCGCTGTCCGGAGACGCTTCCGGGCCACGTGGCCAGCGTGACATCGCTGCTCTGGCGAGCCAGAGCCGCACACGGAAACGCCGTTTACCTTCCCGCTGGTAAGCGGTCCCTATTTATCTACTTGCACCCGGAGGTGCTTTCGAACTGCTAGGTTGGCAGGCGCTGGGACCGAGCAGCGGGAGCGCACCCCGCCGCAGGGATTCGAACCGCCGACCTTTCGATCGGCAAGTCCTAGGCGCTGAGGCTTTAACCCACAGCGCCACCTGCGTCCCATTACAGTGGTACCTCGGGTTAAGTACTTAATTTGTTCCGGAGGTCCGTTCTTAACCTGAAACTGTTCTTAACCTAAAGCACCGCTTTAGCTAATGGGGCCTCCTGCTGCTGCCACGCCGCCGGAGCACAATTTCTGTTCTCATCCTGAAGCAAAGTTCTTAACCTGAAGCACTATTTCTGGGTTAGCAGAGTCTGTAACCTGAAGCGTATGTAACCTGAAGTGTACGTAACCCGAGGTACCACTGTATTTATACCCCACCAATCTGGGTGACTTACAGCACATAAAAATTTGTAAAACATTGGACATTAAAAATTTCCCAATACAGGGTTGCTTTCAGATGTCTTCTAAAAGTCAGATAGTTGTTTATTTCCTTGACAACTGATGGGAGGGCGTTCCACAGGGCTGGTGCCACCACCAAGAAGCCCCTCTACCTGGTTCCCTGTAACCTCACATCTCTCATTGAGGGAACTGCCAGAAGGCCCTCGGAGCTGGACCTCAGTGTCTGGGCTGAACGATGGGGGTGGAGATGCTCCTTCAGGAGAGACTCCTGTCCCTGAATTCTTGGAGAGCTGCTGCCAGTCGGTGGTAGGTGGGCCAACAGTCTGACTTTATAAAAGGAAGCTTCCTGTGTTCCTAGGATCATACAAACTCTCTTTCCTAAAATCACCCTGCTCTTATGCCAAGTTAGCACCAGTTACGCAATAGGAATAAAATTATGCACTGCCAGCCTTCTAGCATATGTTTCCTTGAGCAGTTAGAATTTTTATGGGCATTCCTTGACTGCTGATATCATTGCTGTTCAGCCAGTGACTGGGAATTAGACTTGGAGGTGTCAGGGTGGAGCGTTTGTGTGTGTGTGCAAGAGATCTTTAATGTGATTTTAATTTTATCCTTATAATTATTTCTCCTTGCCCCTTCTTAGTCTGAAATTGCAGTTGGAGTGAAAAAGAGAGGACCTCTTCGAAACACAGAGGTAAGCTTCTTTCTGATGCCAAACTTGCATTTGTTTTGCTTTTTCATGTACCAAATTTACATACCACTTGACTGGAGTGAGACATCTAAGCGGCTTATAGGGAAATATTAAAACTATCGATAGAAAAACAGCTTGAAATAATTTAACCTGAAGTGTAAGAGATTGAGACACATTGATGGGTGTGTATTTGGATAGGCTTGCCTAAACAAAAATGTTTTAAGCGGGGGGCTAAAAAGAGTGCAGCGACAGCGCCTGCCTGGTGTCAATTGGCAGAAAGTTCCAAAGTTCAGATTCAGCCACACTAAAAGATCAGTTTCTTCCAACTAAGGAACAAGTATTATGTGGCATCCACAGATCAATGCAGCTGGGTGGGCGCATAGTGGGTATGGCGACCCTGCAAGTACCGTATTTTTCGCTCCATAGGGCTCACCGGACCTTAGGGCGCACCTAGTTTTTAGGGAGGAAATAAAGAATTCAATATTGCCGCCGCTCCCTGAGCTTGCGGGCTGGGGGAGCGCTCTGAAGGTTTGTGGATAGCTGCCTGAAGCCTGGGGAGCACAGTGGGAGTTGGCACTGCGCTCCCCAGGCTGCAGGCTGCTATCCACAAGCCTAGAGAGCCAACCGGGAACTCCCGCCGCACTCCGAAGGCTTGCGGATAGCTGCCTGAAGCCTGGAGAGCGAGAGGGGTCGGTGAGCAAAAGCCTGCATTCGCTCCATAAGACACACACACATTTCCCCTTCATTTTTGGAGGGGAAGAAGTGCGTCCTATAGAGCGAAAAATACGGTACTGCTTGCAAGAGGTTAAAGGCTTTACCTGCCAACAGTAAGTAAATAAATTAAAAGTTTAAGGATTCTGGGTGTTGTAGCTTTGCATGCAGAAGGTCACAGGTTCAATCTCCAGCTAGGTCTGAAAGCCTGGAGCGTTTCTGCTAGTCAGTGTAGGTAAACCTGAGGGAGAGGGGTCAATGGTTTGACCTGATATCAAGCAGTTCCCTATGTGACCAGCCCTTCCTTCAGAATCACGAGGACTAGGATATCTTTAATTTCCTTTGGCAGAAGCCGGAGAATCATTTGTTTGGACCTCACGACAGCTCGCACGTGCCTCAGGACGAGAAGCCGAACCACTTGGATCCAGGTGGGTCTGGACCCCACCCCCCACCCCTGGGTTCTAAGCGCACAAACCCCTGTAACTGGTTCACTTTGTTGGCAGGCTCCCACGATTCCGTGGGGGAAGCCATGACAGTTTAAAGCGGTCTAGCAGAGCCTTAAATGTATAGTGCAGATGGGCCCTATATAAATGGGGGGGGGGGGTGTACGAGTTTGTCAACCTAAGTTGCCTCAGGGGGAGTGTTAAAAAGTAAGGAAAGAAGAACCATGCGCCCATCACAAAGCTTGTTTGAGGATTAAAGTGTAATAAGTAAATGTTAGTCTTTGTTTAAAAAAGGTTTATTTATACTTTTCAAGTTTATACATTTCATTAGTTTTACAATCAATTTAACATTTCAAAGTTTGACTTCCTCCTCTTTTTGCAGTTCCTTACATCTATTTTTTTTAATATCTTCTGCATATCCAAATTTAACTTAATTTACTCATTTATTCATCTTCTTTAAATATATACTCTTATGAAACTGCAGGTTATTACAGTAATCCTGCCCATGTTTTTATCGGTTTGCAATTTATCTGTAAGTATTCAATGAACCATTTCCATTCTTTTTATAAAAATGTTTGTTGATTTCTTACTCTTCCGGTAAGTTTTGCCATTTCTGCATATTCCATAAGTTTTTGTATCCATTCTTCCTTTGCTGGGACTTCTGCTTCTTTCCACTTTGGGGCAATTAGCACTCTTGTTGCTGCTGCTGTAGTAGCATGCATAAATAAATTTCTATGCAGTTTAAAGTAAATGGTAGTCTTAATTCCTTGTGCTTTTGTTTCCTTCCCCCTCCTCTTGTCATTCAGCACCTGGGCTGAGCCAGGATCAGGCGCGCCTCTTTTCAGAAGCAGAGGAGGAGACGGAAAGGTCGGACGAGTCACCAAGTCTGTCCTGCCTCCTGCTGAGAGCCAGCATTGACATCTTTAATGTATGTTAGGTTTCTGAGAACAGGGCAGGGGACCAAATGAGCTAGAACGGGGGTAGGGAACAGTATTCAGCTGTTGGCCCACAATCCTGGTCTTTTCCCCAGCCACTTGCGAGCGGGGACACAATCCCTGTCTTTTCCCTACCCTGCCCCACTGAATGGGGCATGATCCTTGTCTCCGCCCATGTTTTACACCTAGCTTGGGTTGCCCACCTATTAGTCGCCTGACCTCACGACAGATTAAAAAGCAAGTACAATCGTATCTTGGCTGTCAAACGGAATCCGTTCCGGAAGTCCGTTCCACTTCCAAAACGTTTGGAAACCAAGGCGTGGCTTCCGATTGGCTGCAGGAGCTTCCTGCACGCGATCGGAAGCCGCAGAAGCTGTGTCGGACGTTCGGCTTCCAAAGAACATCCACAAACCAGAACACTCACTTCCGGGTTTGCGGCATTCGGGAGTCAAAACGTTTGAGTCACAAGGCAAGTCGTTCGGGATCCAAGGTACTAAAGTCTCTACGTTACAGTGGAACCTTGGTTCTCGAATGGCTTAGTTGACAAATCGGCTTAGTTGACAAACCCAGAAGTAAGTGTTGCGGTTTCCAAACGTTTTTCGGAAGCTGAACATCGAACTTGACTTTCACTTGAGTGCAGGAAGCTCCTGCAGCCAATTGGAAGCTGCACCTTGGTTTTCGAATGGTTTCAGGAGTCGAACAGACTTCTGGAACGGATTAAGTTCAAGAACCAAGGTTCCGCTGTATTTATTAATAAAAGCAAGAGTGGATCAAAATGCTATAAACAACCAGCCAAACCAGAAGTACAATTCAGCATCTGTTTGCTTCTACTTACCATTCTTTTAAAGCACAAGGGAGGGCGGCGGCAGGGGGGGACCTTTTGATATTTAAAATGCAATCTTAACCCATTCAGGGGATTTCCAGGCAGGCCTCTCCAGTTCTGTACTTAGTCCCACTAATCTATATTTCTGCCTTCCCAAAGGAGGCAGAAGCAAGTGAGGAAGAGGACGAGAGTTTGACAGTCACCCAACGGAAAGCCCGCCAGATCATGGAATCCTTCGAAAACCCATTCCGAATGGTAAAAAGTCCTTGTTTTCCTACCCAGTGGTTTGGCTCGTATATAACACTTACAACCATGGTTTGCTTAACAACTGTGAGCTAATCACAGATGATCAAGCAAACCACAACTCATTTATTCCAAAGTCTGTTCTGTCTTCCAGCTTCTTGTTCCTTGTGCCTTTGTATTTTGGGGTGCGATGGCCAAACAAACCATGGTTGATAAAGGGTACTGGGTTCACACATAATGACAAGCTATAATTAAGACAAGCCAAGGTTGGTAAAGATAGCAACAAACCATGTCTTCAGATCATAGTTTGCTAACATTCGAACAAGCTATTAGGCAGGGTTTGCACCACACTAAACCCTGGGTTAGTAAACCATAGCTTAGCACTATGTGTGAACCTAGCCAGTGTTAATAAGCAAATGACAACTCCCATCATCTCTAACTTATTGGCTGTGCATATTTTAAGCATAATGTTTTCCTGCTATTCTGCTTGTAGGGAGAAGGAAAACATTTCCAAGTTGTAAAAAAAATAAACCCAGAGATTTTTCATGTTGCCCTTCTTTCTCTCTTTATGTCTTGGCAACGTGATTATATATGTAAACAGATATATTGCTTGTTAATGCAGTGTCTGAATTGCACATACTCCACAGCTGGGAAGCTGTTGCTTCTAGGGGGCTTTGTGAGTCTCCCCACTCCTTGGGAGTTGCAGAATTCATACTGCAAGATAGATTCCTGCTGCACGAATCCTGTTGGGAAGTGAAGTGGTCCCTTGGAATTCTGATTTCTTTTAATTAACAAGCGGTGCACCCCACTTTTAATTCAGGATTGATTCCCCCAAACAGCTTACAATTGCAAGTGGCCCTGGTTAGTCAAGATCAGAAGTGGGGAATCTGGCCAGGGCAGCAGGCAGGTTGTGGCCCTCCAGACCTCTCTGTGCGGCCCTCTGGCCCCTCCCCAAGCCACACCCCTTCACTGTTCCTGCTCCAAACCCTCCTTGAACGCTTTTGCCTGGCTGGAATATGTCTTTGAATTCTTACCTGTCTGGACAGAGGATAAAGAGGGCTGTATGTGTGAGAGAGGCAGGCGGAGAGAGACAGAGAAGAAACTAGCTACTTAGGCGAAGGCAAAATTAACATTAATTGCTCTGCTTGCTTTTGCCACATGGCCCCCGGCAGGTTACTCGGAAGGGAAATGTGATTCTCGGGCTGAAGAGGGTTCCCCAGCCCTAATCTAGATATTAGGGGGTATCTATATACCTACGGGACCACCTCTCCTGGTATGCCCCACGGAGAGCCTCAAGGTCCATAAATAGCAACACCCTAGAGGTCCCGGGCACTAAGAAAGTTATATTAGCCTCAACCAGATCCAGGGCCTTCTCAACACTGGCTCCGGCCTGGTGGAACGCTCTGTCTCATGAGACCAGGGCCCAGCGGGATCTGATTTCTTTCCACAGGGCCTGTAAGACAGAGTTGTTCCACCTGGCCTTTGGCTTAGAATCAGTTTGATTCCCTCCCCCTCTTTCTTTCTCCTTTCTCCTCCTGTGAAGAGGCTGCATCCTAATGTTTTAATGTTGTATTTTAATCTTGTTTCTTAAATTGTATTTTAATCAGCTTGTTTTTATTATTGGTTGTTAGCCACCCTGAGCCCGGTCTTGGCTGGGGAGGGTGGGGTATAAATAAAATTTATTATTATTATTATTCCCATGGTTGTGTTTTTCCTTCCCTCCAGTATTTGCCAGCGGACCAGAACCCCGCTCATATCTCCCAGCTGGCAAAGTTTGACCCGTCATCGAAAATCTACGAGGTAAGAACAGTTATTTAACAAAACTGCCCCCTGCTCTGGTTATAAGCTGGAGTCGTCCACACTGGCTGCCATTGGCCTTTGGGCTGTGGTCCCCTCCAATGCTGCTGCCTGATCCTGTTAACTGGAGAACAACAGGAGCGTGGGTGGCAGTCTGCCTCACACCACGTCTGAACATTGCTTCATCTAGCTCAGTGCTGTCAACACTGACAGGCAGCAGCTCCCCAGAGTTTCAAATGGGTCCGTCTCCCTACCGTACCTGGATCTGCCAGGGATCGAACCTGAGACCTTCTGCACACAATGCAGGTTCCTCAACCACTGTGCTACTCCCTGCGCCCTTCCTGGAGATTGGGCTGGCTGGGCCACATGCATCAGAATAATGTGCAACATTGGCAGAGCTGCAATTTTTGTGTGTGTTTCCTCCTCCCAGATCAGTAATCGGTGGAAGCTCCTAAGCCAGGCCCAGCTTCAAGCAGGGACAAAGAAAGAATCTGCTAAGAAAAAGATCCAGCAGACAGGTGTGAGGCTGGCCTGTTTGTTTTTGTTTTGTTTTTACTATATTTTTATTAAAGATTTCTTAGTTTACAAAAAAATACATGCACTGTCTCTTTTTTTCAAGTTGCGTTTTCTACAGATCAAAGGTCTTTTTAAAAAATAACTTTAATTAAATTTGCCAAAATCTATACTACCAACATGGGCTGCCACACGTCCCGATTTTCCGGGACTTTTCAGCGATTACGAGGGCTGAATACTGGCTACATCTGGGAAATCCTGGACGCATGGCAACCCTAGGCTTGGGTGTCCTGGATTCTCAAAGCTCTGATTGACCACAATGCATTGCTAGTTGTGTGCCAGCATGGCTGTCCTTGTGCTAACTTTGCCCTTTCCATCCTTCCCCCACCAGCGGCTCATGAAGTCCCCAAGAAGGAAAGCAAAGGCAAAGCGGAAAACGCAGTCTCTGTCCGACAGCTGGTTGCGGTAAGTGGGGTCCCCCAACCCAGCATCTACGACTAAACGTTTGCAGATCTAGGGCCCATCTTTTAACCCACTGGTAGGCAAACTAAGGCCTGGGGGCCAAATCTGGCCCAATCGCCTTCTAAATCCGGCCTGCGGACAGTCCGGGAATCAGTGTGTTTTTACATGAGTAGAATGTGTCTTTTTATTTAAAATGCATCTCTGGGTTATTTGTGGGGCATAGGAATTTGTTCATTCCCCCCCCCCCCATATAGTCTGGCCCCCCACAAGGTCTGAGGGACAGTGTACTGGCCCCCTGCTGAAAAAGCTTGCTGACCTCTGTTTTAGCCCAAACATACATTTGGGGACCCACCCCCAGCCACACTCACCTGTAAAAATAATACCCAAATTTTTAAAAACCTCAGTTTCGACTTGCATGTAAAATATTATAGCTGAGGACCAGTGATCTAGATTTGGGGGGCTCTGCCTCCTTGGCTCCATAAACCCATCCACAGTGCGTCCTACCCTATAAAAAGCATAATTCAGAATAGTGGTTATCTACGGCCATACTACCCTGAACACACCCAGTCTTGTCTGATCTCAGAAGCTAAGCAGGATCAGGCCTGGTTAGTACTTGGATGGGAGACAGCTCAGGAATACTGGGTGCCGTAGCCTTAAAAATATGGATTTGTCATGGCTTTTGGCCAGTACAATAAATTTATTGGTGATGATAAACAACCCACCAAGGTAGACAATCCAAGGAAGTTTAAAACAGTAACACTTAATTTTACACTCATTCAAAATCCCATTAAAACTATTTACATTCTTTACATGGAGGTCAACCTATAGAATTTCTAGCAACATACACATTTGTTTTGTGTTTATTTACTCCATCTTCTTTGCCACGTTTCCCCCAACGGAGGCTGTAGGTTACTGGTTCGCTAACTTTTTTCTCTGGGGCACACTTTCAGAATAAAAAATTGTTCGTTCAGTAATGTATTTCTTTATTGATAAATAAAAAAAATCACAGCTGGGATTGTCCTCAGTATCATTGGTGCTCTTGTTCTAATTTTGAAAAGATATCTATCCATATTCTGCAATTATTACTTTTTAAAAATTGACTACTATACTGTACTGTACTGTACTGTACTATACTGGTACAGTGGTGCCTCGCAAGACGAAATTAATTCGTTCCGCGAATTTTTTCGTCTAGCGAATTTTTCATCTTGCGAAGCACGAAATCCCATAGGAATGCATTGAAAATCAATTAATGCGTTCCTATGGTCAAAAAAAGTCCAAACAAAGCCAAATTTGGTACAACAAGAGTTTATTAAGTGCTCTTTAGAGTCACACATACTGTAAAGAGCATTTCAAAATTCAAACCCAGATTTTTTTAAAAAAAAAACAGCAGAGTGGCCCAATGGTCACAGAAAATCATAAAAATGCAGGAAAAAGAACACAAGCTTCCAGATTCTTGCAAACCCCTCCCCAACTGTTCCCCCAGCCACCCAGCACACAGAAATTCAAATCCAGATTTTTTTAAAAAAAACAGCAGAGTGGCCCAATGGTCACAGAAAATCATAAAAATGCAGGGAAAAAACACACAAGCTTCCAGATTCTTGCAAACCCCTCCCCAACACCAAGTCCTTGAATTCCAAACACCCCAACCCAAAATCCAACCCCCCCAAAAAAAAGTTTTAAAAGCTTAACTTACCAAATGGCTGCAAAAGAAGTTTTGGAAAAGCTTCAAAAATCACCAAAGTCTTTAAAAACCTCAAAAAAGGCTACTATGTACACTGCGTTCTATGAGTTGCTCCTCAAAGTCAAGTTGCAACTGTATTAATGGTGTTAAGAAAAAGGAAACAAACTTGCAAGACGTTTTCGTCTTGTGAAGCAAGCCCATAGGGAAATTCGTCTTGCGAAGCAGCTCAAAAAACGGAAGACCCTTTCATCTAGCGAGTTTTCCATCTTGCGAGGCATTCGTCTTGCGGGGCACCACTGTATACATGTTTAAATGTTTCCTTGATTGTCCCTGGATCTTATCTTCCCAACTCTCTTGCCATCTTCTCCTGCCAAACCCTTTGAGAACCACTGCTCTATGTGGTGTACATGATTCGCCTTCTCCTCCCCATTTTATCCTCAAAACAACCCTGCTAAGTAGGTTAGGCTGAGGGATAGCAACTGGCCCAAGGTCGCTCGCATGAGCCCGGAAACAAACTGGAAGCCAGTGTGGCTGCTTTAGAGCAGGGGTTATATGGGACCCAAAGGGAACCCCAGCCAGTAATACAGCCGCTGCTTTTATCTGTATTGTAGTTTAACAGTTATTAGACTGTTGGATTATATGACCTGGGAGATCAGGGTTCGAATCCCCACTCAGCCATGAAGCTCACTGGGTGATAGCCCTAGATAACCCAGGCCTTGAATACCTGAAAGGCCGTCTCCTTCCCTATAGACCCTCTTGGGTGCTGAGATCAAACGAAGGGGCCCCCTTGCTAGTTTCCCTGACCTTGGGGGTGCCAGGGGTTAGCCTGGATGAGGGCATTGTCTGTGGGAGTACAGGCACAGCCCCACCTGGAAAAAATGTTGGGGTTAAACCTGGGACCTCCTGCATGCAAAGCAGATGTTCCTCTGCTGAGCTGCATCCCTTCCCTGCCCTCTTCTTCCAGGCTATGTTTTGAATCTCCTTCCTTCCTCCCTCCTTTGGTTTTACAGCAAGAACAAGCAGGCCACAAGCGGGAGAGAGTGGAAAGCGATCCGGGTACCGAGACCCCCAGGGCCGAGAAGAAGAAGCCCAAAGCTTCCCCGCAGCCGGAAGAGCCAGAGGCCACTCCAAAGCCCTTCACCCCCTTTGATTACAGCAAATCCGACCTCCAAGTGTTTGCCGGTGAGGCTCCTGTCGGCCCCCGTGAGCTCAGCAGGCTGGACTCAGGATCCACTAGGGCTCTCCTCATGTAATAGTCACATGTGGGGAAGGTGCCTAACTCAGTGGTCCCAGGTTAGATCCCCAATGAACTCTCCAACTATGGCTGGGAGAGATGGAAATGCCAGAGGGCTGCTGCCAGTCAGTGTAGACAGTACTGAGCTGGATGGACCAATGGTCCGTGTACAGCAGCTTCCTAACCTTTTTATCACCAACATTGTTATTTATTTTATTGCTGTTATTACTGCCGTTTAGTTTTGTTTCCGCCCTCTGCTTTGTTTCGACGCCAAGGCAAAAAAAGACGCTGCCTAGTTCCTTTTTTTTTTTTAGGGGCGCGGGTGGCGCTGTGTGTTAAACCACAGAGCCTCAGACTTGCTGATCAGAAGGTTGGCGGTTCGAATCCCCGCGATGGGGTGAACTTCCATTGCTCAGTCCCTGCTCCTGCCAACCTAGCAGTTCGAAAGCACGTCAAAGTGCAAGTAGATAAATAGGTACCGCTCCAACGGGAAGGCAAACGGCGTTTCCGTGTGCTGCTCTGGCTCACCAGAAGCGGCGTAGTCATGCTGGCCACATGACCCGGAAGCTGTATGCCGGCTCCCTCGGCCAATAAAGCGAGATGAGCGCCGCAACCCCAGAGTCGGTCACAACTGGACCTAATGGTCAGGGGTCCCTTTACCTAGTTCCTTTTTTAGAAGTCTTGGCTGTTTGAATTCTTCCACTGCATGTCTGTTTTACAGCCGGTGCTTTTTATTCATGCCTAAACTTTGCTGGTCTTGACGGCTCTTGAAATGATCTATTCTCTGCAAGAGCGATCTCCCTTGCTAAGATTTGCTTTTTACCCCCATCTTTCTCCCTCTCTCTCTTTCTCAGGAAGCAGCAGGCCTAAACCCTCAACACAGTTTGATCCCTCCAAGCAAGCTGGCAAGGTAAGGTTGTTTTCTGCACACAGGAATTTTGATAAATCTCTTGAGGCAGGGGAGCCCATGAAGGCTAGTAGCAGAGGATGGCTCAGTTCTGCCTCCATGGTCAATAACGCTTTTGAATATCAGCTGCTGGAAAACACAGGAGGGGAAGAGTGTTCAGGCCCTGGTTCTGGGCTTCCCTTGGGGGCATCGTGAGAATAGGATGCTCGACTAGATGGGCCAGTGGGGTAGTGGTTAGAGTCTGGACCAGCTTTCAAATCCCCACTTGACCATAAAGCTCACTGGGTGACCTTGGGCCAAGAACTGCTGTTTTGACATGACTACCTTCTTTCCGCCTTTTTCTCTCTCAAAAATAAAAACCAAACATAGAAGTTTCCCGGAGCCGGCAAAGTCCAGCAACCAGCCGGAACGAAAAGCATGTCGTACATGGCTGGGAAATCCAACAGGTATGTCCGGACAGTTGTTTGCTAGAACATTTGAGCTGCCTTGCAAATAGGACTTTAAAGCTTTCTAGTCCTCAACATTGTTTGTTCGGGGGACGGGACGCTTTTTTCCAAGTACATTCTGCATCAAGAGAGCAATTAAGCTTCAGCTGATGGTTGGAACGTCCCCGGCTAAACTTTATTCTGAAATAAGAATTTATAATGTAATTCTCTTTGCAGAGGCTTCAGGCATAACTGGCCGAAAAGATAGTACGACTCATAGAAGCTTTTGGAAGGAGCCGTGGAATGCAGAGTTGGAATGGCTTTTAAACAAAAGGGGATGCTGTTTGCCACTGCCGTTTTTTGTATGGATACCTGCTGTTGCTCTTTTTTAAAAAAATAAAAAAGATATATATTAATCTGCTTTTCTTTCCCCCACAAATGATGGAGGAAAGGGAGCATCTTAATAGATTCGCGTGGCTGTTTGTTTGTTTCTTCTCCCCCTTTCCTTCATTCGTTTAGAAAAGCCACATCCCGCTTCATGCAGCCCCGAGAGGCTCTCAAAGCATCTTTATATAAGATCCTCACAATTTAAAATTGCACATTTGAGTCTGGTAGAGCCAGAATTCACAGCTCACCTGATCGTCGTCCTGCCACTTAAGGAGAAATGATCCTTGTTCCATCTAGCTCAGTACTGTCTGCACAGACAGGCAGCAGCTCTGCAGGAGACCAGTGTGGATCTCAGCTGCCTTAACTTGAGCTGACCACTGGTCCATCTAGCGCAGTATTGCCTATTATTGTTATAATAATAATAATTATCATCTCAACTTTTCCCCAGTCCCAGACTCAAGGCAGTTTACGCAGACAAAACAGAGCTAGCTAAAAAACATAGAAAAGACCATTGTCAAAATGTAATTAAGCACTAATAGAATTAAAATTATATAAAGAAGGATCCTTTGAAAACACAGACAATAACAAGAATAGCCCCACAGCACCAGCCCTTTCCTCAGAAACAGTCAGTTCCCAAAGGCCTGTTGGAAGGAAAAGTGGGCGGAAGAAGGCCAGCAAAGGAGGAGTCAGTCTGGCTTCTCCAGGGAGGGAGTTCCAAAGATGGGCAGTCACTGAAAAGGCCCTGTTCCCATCTGGGCAAGTTTGCATGGGAGAATATGGCCTTTCAAATAGCCCAGGCCTAAGCCATATAGGTCTTTATAGGTGATAATCAACATTTTGAATTATGCCTGGAAACAAGCTAGTGGAGCTGCTGTAACAGAAAGAGTTGTCTGCTTCCTATTATCGGCCCTGGTCAGCATTAAGATAAATTCAACAGTGTAAATAAGTTTTGATGGAAGTAATAATGCAATACTGAATGGTTTGGTTTGTATAAAATATGCAGGGATTTATGCTATGCAAAAATGAACCATGGAAAGAGAAGAAGGGGAAATTGATTTTTAAGGTAGTTTAAATACTCTAAATTGTAAAACAGATTTTTTTTAATTATTTTTTTTGTTTACAACATAAATCCACCACAACTCAAATAAACAAATCCACCACCATTAGACATAAACAAAGCTTAAACATAAAATTTAACAAACAAAATAAAAGACTTCCTTTATCCTGTACATGGCCTCCTTGTTTACTTCTTATTAACTGTTTCCTTTATGAGTTGTTATTATGATTTTTCAAATTATGACTTTAAAAAACCCCAACACCCCCCCCCCAAGTCTCCAGACATTAATCGAAACAAGTCCAGGTATGTATTTTAGGGAACTGTTTTGTAAAGTTTTCTTTACATTTTCTTGTCTGGGGAGGCCCCATTTGCCTCTGTTAATCTAGCCAATTTGATATACTTTAATAATTTATCCTGCCATTCTGCTTTTGTCGGCACAAATTCTTTTTTCCAATTTCTGGCGGTTAAAGTCCTTGCCGCACCTGTGGCATAGAGGAATATTTTCTGATCGTCTCTTGTTATACCTGTGTCCGTTATCCCTAATAGGAAATCTGTATTTTTCATAAAGTTATACTTTAACATTTTTTTAAGTTCATCATACACTATGTCCCAGAAGCTTTTGGTTTTTTCACAGGTCCACCATACATGTATGAATGTCCCCTCTGCTTTACCGCACCTCCAACACAGATTTGTTTTTGTTTTATACATTTTAGCTATTTTGGCAGGTGTTAAATAAACCATCGATTAAATTTCCCCTCAACACTTCACAGGCTGTAAATTTCCAGTTCTTTTTCCATAGTTCTTCCCATGCTGTTGATAGTTTTCCCTATATCTAAAGCCCACTTGACCATTACCTCCTTGACCTGTTCATCTTTGATCTCCCACTCCAATAATGTATCCTACATTTTAGATATTACTTGTAAAACAGAAAATTTAATAAAAATGATAAAAAGGTAAACCCTACACAAATCCAGAGTGGAGTCCCTAAGAGGGTGACCCAATCTTACAAATAATAAATAATTGTTATTATTCTCTTCTGGCAACCCTCGCACTCAAGCAGTCACTTTGGTGCTGTCTATCACAGAGGTTTGTCTTAACCCCTGAAAGGCACACTCCATTGTTTCTTGAGATGTTGTTGTTGTTTAGTCTTTTAGTCGTGTCTGACTCTTCGTGACCCCATGGACCAGAGCACGCCAGGCACTCCTGTCTTCCACTGCCTCCCACAGTTTGGTCAAACTCATGCTGGTAGCTTCGAGAACACTGTCCAACCATCTCGTCCTCTGTCGTCCCCTTCTCCTTGTGCCCTCCATCTTTCCCAACATCAGGGTCTTTTCCAGGGAGTCTTCTCTTCTCATGAGGTGGCCAAAGTATTGGTGCCTCAGCTTCAGGATCCGTCCTTCCAGTGAGCACTCAGGGCTGATTTCCTTCAGAATGGAGAGGTTAGATCTTCTTGCAGTCTATGGGACTCTCAAGAGTATCATAATTCAAAAGCATCAGTTCTTCGGCGATCAGCCTTCTTTATGGTCCAGCTCTCACTTCCATACATCACTACTGGGAAAACCATAGCTTTAACTATACGGACCTTTGTTGGCAAGGTGATGTCTCTGCTTTTTAAGATACTGTCTACGTTTGTCATTGCTTTTCTCTAAGCTTTTATATTCGACTGAGAATATCAGGCTATGCATGGTACTTAAAGAACCTTTGAAGAAGCCCCGCGGAGTTTAGTGGACTTGCTCCAATACAGGGGGGGAAAAACCACCCCGTGCACTTGGATTGAAGATGCAACGTGGCCTCACTTGCCCTTGCTGAAGAGCCACGTGGAGAGGCTTCAGCCTTCCCCTCCTTCCCAGCCAATCAGGAGCGCGCATCGCCCTCCCTACCGCAGCTGCTCCGCGACGTCTCTATCTCGCTCTCACGCGCAAGGAACGCCCAGCGCCCCACGTGGCCCGCCCGTCCCGCGAGCGCACCCTACCCTGCTCGCTCGCCTCGCCTCCCCGTCGAACCCTCTCCGCCCGCAGCCAACCAGAGGCCGGCGCTGCCTCCGCCGGCCCCGCGGACGCGGCTCCTCATTGGCCGGCGCAGCGCTCCGGCGCGCCTCCCTTGAAGCCGCCGCTGCGCCGGTTCGGCTGAGGCGTGCACAGGTGGCCTGCGCTTGCGGAGGCGAGGCGGAGCGGAGGGGCAGCCGCTTCGCCTTGCCCAGTTCGGCCGGCCATGGAGCTTGGCCTGGGAGGAAGAGAAGGAGGAGGAAGGAGGGCAGCAGCAGCGGGAGGGGAGGCGGAGGAGGAGGCGGCAGCCCCAGCAGCCGTCATCCAAGAGGGTTGGTTCCGCGAGACGTGCAGCCTCTGGCCCGGGCAGGCCCTCTCTCTGCAAGTCCAGGAGGTCCTGCATCACCAGCGGTCGCCCTTCCAGGAGATCCTGGTCTTCAGGAGGTAAGGGTGCGGGAGAAAGGCCAGGATGCGGGGATTGAGCACGTGAGGATGGCGTGCACGGGTGCGCTGCCCCGATCCTGTCAAAAGCACAGGGCGGGGCTGCCCTTTGGTGGCGTTCATACAGCCCACCTTTTTGTCTAAGGAGTCTTCCCACCCATCCAAGCACCCCTAGAAAAATATCTCATTGTTTGACTCCCTGTAACAACCCCACGAGCTCACCCCATTGAGCTTTTATGGCCAAGTGGGGCATTTGAACCTGGGTCTCCACCTGTGTTTCTCAAACTCTGGTCCGCAGCTGTTGTTGGACTGCAACTGCCACCATCCCTCATCACTGGTCCTGCCACAGTAAGGATGACGGGAGTTGTAGATGGAGACCCAGATTTGAGAAACGCTGCCCTAAGCGCTGCCTCCCTCTCAAGGTGACTCCATCCTGGCTGGTGGCAGCAGGCGCTGCCTTGGAATTTGACAACTGGTCCATCTAGGTCAGCGTTACCTGCACTGACTGGCAGCGGCACTGTTGGGATTCAGAGGCAGGAGTCTTCCCCAGCCCTACTTGGAGATGCAGGGGGTTGAACTTTGGGCCCTTTGTATGCAAGGCAGGTTCTATTGGGCTCTAGCCAGCTGTTAGGGATGATGGGATCTGTAGTTCAACATCTGGAGGGCTGTATCTTCATCTGCCTCTGATTTTTTTTTAAAGGCAGAGTTATTTTGGGGGTAGCTAGGGGCAGTGAAGGCGAGTGGCAATCTGGTTCAGGAACAGGGGCCCTTTGCATCCCTATACATTGTTCAAGTTCTCAGAAGCCCCAGACAGCAGCCCCTGTCCTTGCCTTAAAGGTAGCTTAGGGGCAGTGAAGGCAAGCGATGGTCAGATTTATGATGGAGGTAACTTGGGACAGGAAAGGCAAGTGATGGCCTAGTTCAGGAACAGAGACTCTTTGCACCTCTATACGTTGTTAGATTCCCAGTTCTCATCAACCTCAGCCAGCATAGCCACAGAGGTCCCTGTCCTTGCATTAAGGGCAACCTAGGGACAGTGAAGGCAACTGATGGCCTACTTCAGGGATGCAGAAATTGTGGCCATCCAGGTATTGTCCCTGGAGCTCTGCAACGTTGGTGTTCAGGGACTTAAAGGGGCATATTTTGGAGACCGTACACCTTTGCCCTGCTATTCACACCCATCATTTCCCCTGCTCTCTTCTTCCTCTAGCAAAACATACGGGAACGTCTTGGTCCTCGATGGCGTTATCCAGTGCACAGAAAGGGATGAGTTTTCGTACCAGGAAATGATTGCTAACCTTCCCTTGTGCAGTCACCCAAACCCACAGAAGGTAAGCCTCGTCCTGGAGGAATCCATCTCTGGACATGATCCTATGAAGAACTTTGCTGGATCAGATCCTCTAGGGCAGCACCCCCCCCCCTTTTTTTTTGTTACCTGCATATTTTGCCACATTTGATTCTTTGGGCTGTCTTCAACTAAGTCCTGCCGGAGAGCAGACCTGCTGAAATTAATGGGCCCAATTTAGTCACGTCCATTGACTTCAATGAGTCGGCTGTGCACATGGCTAGCACTGGATTCAACCCTTTGTTAATTTTTATTGGGCTGCCATTAGCTTTTAGGGTTACATGTAAAGGTAAAGGACCCCTGGACGGTTAAGCCCAGTCAAAGGCGATTATGGGGTTGTGGTGCTCATCTCGCTTTCAAGCCAAGGGAGCCGGCGTTTGTCCACAGACAGCTTTCCGGGTCATGTGGCCAGCAGGACTAAACTGATTCTGGTGCAACAGAACACCGTGACGGAAACCAGAGCGCACAGAAACACCATTTACCTTCCCACCGGATTGGTACATATTTATCTACTTGCACTGGCGTGCTTTTGAACTGCTAGGTTGGCAGGAGCTGGGACAGAGCAACAGGAGCTCACCCCATTACAGGGATTTGAACCGCCGACCTCCTGATTGGCAAGCCCAAGAGGCTCAGTGGTTTAGACCACAGTGCCTCCCGTGTCCTATAGTTACATGTATTCCTGGTTTAACTGTAAGTTGCTTTGGGTCATTCTTTGAGAGTGGGTGGTAGGTAATCTAACTTAAGAAGTAAAGAAGTAGAATATTGTAAAGTACAGAAAGGGGTGAGGGCAGGTTTCATTGCTTAGATTAATGACCATGTAACTTGACAGAAGGGAAGGTTGCAGTTGGTCAGGGATGGGGATCCTAGACTCATAGAATTGTAGAGTTGGAAGGGACCCTGAAGATCATCTGCTCCAGCCCCCTGCAATGCAGGAATCTCAACTAAAGAATCTCTGACCACACACCCTCTCTGCTTTGCACCCTCCTTCCATGTTTTTGCCTAGCTGGAATATGTCCTTGTCCTTGGTCCGTGACTATGCTTGCTTGTTTGAATGGAGGGCAGAGAGGGGTGTGTGAGTGGAGTGGGGAAACTAGTCTACTGTCCAAAGGTAAAATTCGCATTCGTTGCTCCACCCACTTTTGCTTCTGGCATGTGGCCCCCGAAAGGGAACACGGCCCTCGTCTAGGGGGATGAATGGGTGGGCATTCTCAGAGCAAAGTAACAGTGCCGTCTCCACTACACAGGTGCTCATCATCGGGGGCGGCGATGGAGGAGTCTTGCGGGAAGTGGTCAAGCACCCCTCCGTGGAGTCCGTAATACAGTGCGAAATTGACGAGGTAACAAAGTTAGTTCTGCCTGTCAAATGGGATTCCCTCAAACTGTGATCCTCAGCCTGCAGTCCACGACATGAAATTTAAAATTGCACGGCATCTCCCACGACACATTTATGATTGCTACAACAAGGGGGTCTGTTTGGTTGACCAGTAAATTGGTGGCCAGTGGTCCGCCAAGACCCCTGGCAGTTTCCAAGCAGTCCTCCAGCAGTGGGGTGGGGTGATGGGAAACTAGTAATAGAAAATTTAGAAGGATTTGACCTGAAGAGCTCACAATGGGTGAGAGCCAAGGTTAGGCTTGATAGAACTGTAGCGTTGGAAGGGACCCTGGCGGTCATCTAGTCCAACCCTCTGCAATGCAGGAATCACCGCTAGAGCATCCATGACAGATGGCCACCTTAGAAACCTCCAACGAAGGGGGAGAGTCCACCACCTTCCCATGGAGCCAGTAGACCCGTTGAAATAAATAAATGACTCATAAATTTCAATGGGCCTAGGGCTTTGCTGGCTGCAAGCCAAAGTTTCTATGTTAGTATCCTAATTTCTTTCCTCTTGCCCAAGCTCTGAGGGCGTTGGCTGTCTTGTTGCCTGGTACATTTCAGAGCTCTCTGACAGGATAAAAGCAATTATCACCTATCCTTTCCCCGGGGCTATGATTTCTTAACCGCCTTCCTTATTAAAGACCTACTTCCTTGTCCTCTAGTTGTGAAGAATTATAGACTCTTAGGACTGAAGGAAACTATGCAGCTTATCTTGTCAAACCACCTGCAGGGCAGGAATCTTTTTGCCCAGCGTGGGGCTCAAGCCCTCGACCCTGAGATTTAAGAGTCTCATTCATGCTCTACCAACTGAACTCAAAGAGGGGGGAGGCGGTTACCACATCCTCCTCCACCCAACCTTGGAAGTTTTGGGGGGGGGGTTTGCAAGATGAGGCAGAGAGAGAAAAATGCATTTTGCATCATGCTAATGAAATCTTGCCAGGGCAAAGTCAGCAGGAATCCAAATTGGGGGTGGGGGGGTGGCAGGTTTGCACAGGTAGCAGCTGCAACAAAATGCTGCAGTGCAAATCAGAAATCAAGGTCACAATGGATATGGTTTGAAGAATATATGAGTAAACACTTCTCTGAAGATAGCATGCTGATATGTTTAGACTGAGTTGTAAAGTTGACCTAGAAAAAAATAACAGTTTAATAAGAGAAGTAAGGTAGAGATACATGAATTGCAATGCAAACAAGAACTTTAAAGTAATAAAGATGACGAGCGCTGGTGGGGGGAAGTCACATGGGTGTTTACCTATTTTATGTATTTTTCTTTTTCCTTTATCTTTTCTTTTTTTGTCCATAAGTGTATGTACATCATTGTTATGTATGTATGTATGTATGTATGTATGTATGTATGTACAGTGGTACCTCGGGTTACAGATGCTTCAGGTTACAGACACTTCAGGTTACAGACTCCGCTAACCCAGAAATAGTACCTCGGGTTAAGAACTTTACCTCAGGATGAGAACAGAAATCGCTTGGCGGCAGCTGAAGGCCCCATTAGCTAAAGTGGTACCTGAGGTTAAGAACAGTTTCAGGTTAAGAACAGACCTCCAGAACGAATTAAGTTCTTAACCTGAGGTACCACTGTATGTATGTCTAAATAATAATAATAATAATTAATAATAATAATAATTAATGTTAAGGTGCTGCCTTTCAGTCTCTAACAGGAGCGTTTGTGTTCAGAGCTCCTCCAAAAATGCAAAGCAGGCCAGCTGAGCCTTTCCTCCCCATCCCAAGGCTGGTTACTTCTACAGCCAACATTCCTTGGAGATGCAAGGCACATTGCCTCAATGGGAGGAGAGAAGCTGAACCATTTTGGTTTGAGATTTCTTTAAATCCCCAAACTTTTCTACGTGATTCTGGATTCTCCCGAGCATCCCTGAAACCTCCCTCTCTGTTCCCCGTGGTCCTGATTTGGCTCTCCGAGCCGAATAGGAGTCCCCTAACAACTCTCTGCACCTTTCACAAACTACAGTTCCCAGGATTCTTTGGGAGAAGCCATGACTCTTTAAAGTGGTATGATGCGGCCTAGAATGTATCGTGTGGATAGGACCCAAATGTGGTTTCCAGGGATTTATTTATTCCAGTAGTTTTAGTGATTTATTACTGTTGCTTATTTAAAGCAATTTCCCTGCCTAAAATCCTGTTCTTCATCCAACCCAAGCTCATGGAATCTCAGCTTGGAGTCTTAGCACAAAAGGAAAAGGGGATAGGGAAGCAGGAGGAAGAAAGCAAACTCGGGCGCGTTTATTAATTTATTATTTTGTTTGTTTTTCTTACTGTACACCTAGGACTTGGTGGGAGGTTTGCCATCTAAATTTGTGGTTTATCAATTGGGCGAGTAAATAGACAAGACCTTTTCTTTTGGGGGGGGCAGGATGTGATCCAGGCATCTAAGAAGTACCTCCCAGGGATGGCCGTGGGATATTCCAGCCCGAAACTCACCTTGCATGTTGGGGACGGCTTCGAATTCATGAAGCAGAACCAGGAGGCTTTTGATGTGATAATCACAGACTCTTCCGACCCCATGGGTGAGTGCAGAGGGCATCGGGGATCTTGACCAGCAACTGTGATTGGATCGTGAATCTTGTGTACCTGCTGGGGCTCTTGGGGTTGACCTGGAGGCTTCAGATTGTACAGGTCGCACACCTAAGTGGCTTGTGGGGGTCAGTGACTTCTGGGATTAGCACCATCTGCCAGTCCACTTCCAGGTCAGTTTCAAGGTTTTGGAAGTCCCTATACAGTGGTACCTCGGGTTACAGACACTTCAGGTTACAGACGCTTCAGGGTACAGACTCCGCTAACCCAGAAATAGTACCTCGGGTTAAGAACTTTGCTTCAGGATGAGAACAGAAATCACGCGGTGGCGGCAGGAGGCCCCATTAGCTAAAGTGGTGCTTCAGGTTAAGAACAGTTTCAGGTTAAGAACAGACCTCTGGAACAAATTACGTTCTTAACCCGAGGTACCACTGCACAGCTCAGGAGCAGGTGACACGAGAGACCGCCTTACGCACCCAGCAAATCACTATGGTCTGCGGGAAAGCTTTCTCTGCAAGTTCCAAAAATACCTGAATCCTGCTTTGTTGGAAATCCCAGCAGGGCCTTCACTGTGGCTGCCCCTGTTCTCTTACAGGTGGTTTTTGTTTTTTGGGTCATATTAAGTAGTATGTAAATGCTTTTAAACACTTTGGACCTTTTGGGTCAAAAGGAAAAGAGAAGAGGAGAAGCAAATTCAGATACTCTGATTAAAGGTAAAGGTACCCCTGACCAGTTGCGGAGGACTCTGGGGTTGTGGTGCTCATCTCGCTCTATAGGCCGAGGGAGCCAGCGTTTGTCCACAGACAGCTTCCAGGTCATGTGGCCAGCATGACAAAGCCGCTTCTGGCAAACCAGAGCAGCGCACAGAAACGCCGTTTACCTTCCCGCCGGAGCGGTACCTATTTATCTACTTGCACTTTGACGTGCTTTCGAACTGCTAGGTGGGCAGGAGCAGGGACCGAGCAACGGGAGCTCACCCCGTCACGGGGATTCGAACCGCCAACCTTCTGATCTTCAAGCCCTAGGCTCTGTGGTTTAACCCACGTCCCTTGCTAGGTGGGATTAGCATTGGAAAAATGCTCTTTTTCTTTGTTAGGTGGGAGGTTTGCCCTCAAAGGTGTGGCTTGCAGATTGGGTGAATAAATGGATGAATGCAGTTTTGCAGGGTGTGATCCGAGCGATCCCAGAAATACCTCCCAGGTATTTTCATACTGAACCCTCCCTGGTGCTGTTCCTTCCCCTCCAGGTCCTGCAGAAAGCCTCTTCAAAGAATCCTACTACCAGCTGATGAAGACAGCTCTGCGGGAAGATGGCATTCTCTGCTGCCAAGGTGAGGGTCAGCCGAAATAGCCTGTGTGCTGATGACCAGTTGGAGGCACTGAGCACATTCCTGAAGTGTTGGGTTTCCCCCCACCCCTCCTTAAAAAAAAAAAAAGCAGGGATGGAAAGCCTGGTGCCCCCTAGATCAGGGGTCCCCCTACTCAGGTAGGTCCATGAGCTTCATTCAGGTGGTCTGCAGCACGCCCACAGTAAATACTCGTATTGGGTTTTAATTGTGTTTGCATTTCTTCCTGTATTATTTTTCATTCTATTGCAGTTCAAACTAACACATCAATTTTAATAAGTAATGGGGGAAATTTATAATTTATCTTGAAAACCATTGTATACAGTTAAAATCGTTAGTAGGATTGGAATAACATTGTAGTTTAATGGTGAATTTTGGACACAATGGAGAGGTAAAAGATTTGGATTGTTGTAGAAGATGCAGGAGGAAATGATTAACAACAGGACCCACAAAGGGGAGATTCTTTGGAATCTTGTTTTTATGTTGTATGTTGGATATGGGACATTAAAATTTTAATGTGAAAACCAACCAAATACATACATACATACATACGCAGCAAAAATGCAATATGTAAGAAATGAGGCAAGGTATAAAAGTACAAATTGAAATACCATGCTGCATTTAACACAGCGTATCAGGGTTACTGCAACAGCCAAAAAAATAATGTAGGGCCTTCTCAGTGGTGGCACACGTGCAGTGGAACTCCCTTTCAGGTTTCTGGGTGGTCCAGCTCAGATCTAGTTCTTTGGAAGACTGCCCCCTAGTGCCTGGGAGGTGGAAGGGCCCCAGATTCTTGGCTAACCAAATACCAGCTCTTCTTTCCCCCAGCTACCCAGGAAGGCTTTGATAACGCTCCTCTCCACATTTGTGTCTCTGCCAGGCGAATGCCAGTGGCTGCACCTGGACCTCATTAAGGAGATGCGCCAGTTCTGCAAGTCGCTGTTCCCTGTGGTCGAGTATGCCTACTGCACCATCCCGACCTACCCCAGCGGACAGATCGGCTTCATGCTCTGCAGCAAGAATTCAGTAAGGGATATTGCCACTTCTTTCCGTCAATTGGGGCTTGGGGAGCAGAGGCTTGCATGCTGGAGCAAGCCCTTTGCAGAGCATTGAAACGTGAATCAGTCTGGTCCATCAATGTCACTGGGCCCGCTCTAAGTACAGTGGTACCTTGGTTCCCAAACATAATCCGTTCCGGAAGTCCGTTCCAAAACCAAGGCATTCCAAAACCAAAGCGTGTTTTCCCATAGAAAGTAATGCAAAACGGATTAATCCATTCCAGACTTTTAAAAACAACACCTAAAACAGCAATTTAACATGACTTTTACTAACGAGGCCATTGATCCATAAAATGAAAGCAATAAGCGATGTACTGCAGGCACACAATCAATCAGTAGCTGAACTGGGTTCCACACAGTCACAAAAACGAAACCAAAAGAGCCGCAAAAACACAAAATAAATAGCAGAAACAGACAGACCTCAACATAACACTCAAAACGTAAGTGTGGCACTTAAATTGGAAGCGTAACACTCAAAACGGAGCACGTTCGGCTTCCGAAAAATGTTCGCAAACTGGAACACTTACTTCCGGGTTTGCAGTTTTGGGTTCCAAGTTGTTTGAGTACCAAGACGATTGAGAACCAAGGTACCACTGTAAATCTGGGTTGCGTGCAGTCCCCCAGGGACTCTCTCCAATCCACACCTCTTTCCTGTGTTACTGCCTCTTGGCCACTCCTACCTCACAGGATCATTGTGAAGGGGGCAGAGGAGATGCATATACACTCCCTTGAGCTCCTTGGGCTATAAATGCAATAAATAAAGATAAAACGAGGAGATGGAGAACCTTGAACTCCTTTGGCAAGAAAGAGTAGGGTGGGTGCAATACAGGCAACATGCCATTGATGCGGGGATTAGGATACTTATGCATCAGTAAGCCCCCCCCCCCATTTCTGCCCCCTTGTGGACGCAAACAGGGATGTTCCTGCAAATAAATCCAATTTTTATTCTTCCTGCAGAACACTAATTTCAGGGACCCTGTCCAACAGTTGTCCCAGAAGGAAGTGGAAGCAATGAATCTTAAGTATTACAACTCGGATGTCCACCGGGCAGCCTTTGTCCTGCCTGAATTTGCACGAAAGGTAAATCACCGGGGCTGAGATGCTGTCCTTACAAAGTGAAGTTTTCTTGGGGGTGGGGGGGAATCAGCTGTTATTCAGAAGCATTGCTGAATTCACCATTTCTCCAGGAAAAGCCACAATCACACCATACAGTGGTACCTCGGGTTACATATGCTTCAGGTTACAGACTCCGCTAACCCAGAAATAGTACCTCGGGTTAAGAACTTTGCTTCAGGATGAGAACAGAAATCGCGGGGTGGCAGCAGCAGCGGGAGGCCCCATTAGCTTAAGTGGTACCTCAGGTTAAGAACAGTTTCAGCTTAAGAACGGACCTCCGGAATAAATTAAGTATGTAACCAGAAGTTCCAGTGTACATCTAAATTATTACCGTTAATAATGATAATAATTGTCATTCATCCAAGGTCCCAGGGCGGATCCCAACATTAAAACACAATATTAGTTTTAAGACTACTTGCCATCACAGAAAGAAGGCAAGACCTAAAAATTACTGCACTGTGATACCACTTTTAAGTAGTCACATTTTCCCACCCCAAAGCATTCTGGGATCTGTAGTTCGTTAAGGATGCTGAGAGTTGTTAGGAGACCGCTATTCCCCTCCTAGGAACACAGGTGGCGCTGTGAGTTAAACCACAGAGCCTAGTACTTGCCGATCAGAAGGTTGGCGGTTCAAATCCCCACGATGGGGTGAGCTCCCGTTGCTTGGTCCCTGCTCCTGCCAACCTAGCAGTTTGAAAGCACGTCAAAGTGCAAGTAGATAAATAGGTACCGCTCCGGTGGGAAGGTAAGCGGCGTTTCCGTGCGCTGCTCTGGTTTGCCAGAAGCAGCTTAGTCATGCTGGCCACATGACCCGGAAACTGTACGCCGGCTCCCTCAGCTAATAAAGCGAGATGAGCACTGCAACCCCAGAGTCGGCCACGACTGGACCTAATGGTCAGGGGTCCCTTTACCTTTACTTTTATTCCCCTTTCAGAGCTACAGTTCCCAGAGTTTCCTTTGAAGAAGGATTGGTTGTGAAACTCGGAACCGTAATTTCTGGAGGGGAACAGGGGGTCTCCTATCAACTCCCTGGACCCCTAACAAACTACAGTTCCAGGAATTCTCTGGGGGGAGCCACGGCTGCTTAAAGTGGTATCACAGTGTTGTGGATGCGGCCATGGAAAGCCCTAAATGAGGGTCACGCAATCCTGTTGATTATCCTCGTTTCCCTTTTCCTCCTCACCAGGCTCTGAGCGCGGTGTGAGAACCCCGACGCAGATCCACCTCTGGCCTCGGATACCGCGGCGGGACGGAAAACCCCAGAAGCCTCATCCACCTAGCGGATCGTCTCTGGCGGGCGGGCGGCCTGACGTGGTCCTCGCTTGCCTTGCGGCCTCCAGCCTGCCAGCTAAACATTCCTTCCAATTATGTATTTAAAAAAATGAAAGGACTCTGGGCTTGAACCCAACCGCAGGACCCCACTTCCAAACAACCCTGCCCCCATCCACCTAGTTCGGGCTAAGCTGTTGGCCCATTGCTTGAACTCGTCTCTCCAACATGGGGAGCATTAATGTAGAGCCTTCAGGCGCCTGCCTTCTTCCTTTTTAACACCCCCATCCTGAAAATGCTGTATTTATAACTGACAATGTATCTCCCTTTAAAGTGGTTGCCATCTAGTTTGGAAGCACCAGGCACAATGGTTTGTTGCTCTGCCTTTCGAGGGGGCATGGGGATTGGTATTGGGTGGGGTGGGAGCTGACATAGTTGGATATGTTTTCTCTGCTCCCCCCCCCTTTCCCCTTGCCTCGCTCCCCCTTGCCCCCCCCACCTCCATGGAATGCCCACACTTCTTTCCTCCTTGCCTGGTCAGGTGGTTTTGGTCACCTGCCCCGACTCCTGAGTCCATCAATGGAGTCTCTTCGCGGCGTTTTAATTGGCTGAGCGCAGAAAGACCAAAGTTGTCTGTAGAGAACCGTTAACCTCTTTGTATAGTAAACGGACTCAAATAAAATTTAAGTATCGTTTTCTTAAGGGTTGGGTGGGTGGGTGAGCTTTTGAGATAAGCCCCCTCTCTTTTCCGTACGATCAGGGTGCCTTGCTTATTACGATCTTGCCAGGCCCTAACATCAGCCGGCGTCTCCAGTGAAACATTTCCAACCTCTCGTCATCACCTCGGCGCCCAAATTGCAGCTCTAAATCATGTTTCTTCTTGGGGGGTGGACCTAGAAATTAACTGGGCCTCTTCCCCTCTCCCCAGTTACTAAAAAACCTAGTCCCATCAGCATTCAAGGCCTCAGCAGTAGCATCTGCCTTTGTGGGAAGAGTTAATGGGATTTTGTTAAGAGTCACAGAATTGTTGGTCCTTGAGATCTTTCTGTACAGCTTCCATCATCACTGGCCGTGGCTGCTGAGGCTGATGGGAGTTCAGCTGCAGCTGGGGTGGGGGGCATTCAGCTTACCCACACGTGTCTTAAGAACTGCTGGGTTGGGGTCCGAGGATCTTTTTATCTTGTTTTAGAGCAGGTTTTCCCAAACATGGGTCTACAGCTGTTTGGAGACCTCAGTTCCCATCATCCCTGACCACTGGTCCTGCTAGCTAGGGATGGTGGGCGATGCAGTCCCAAAACAGCTGGAGGAAGTTTGGGTAGCCCTGTTTTAGAGCTCTGCTCATGCATCTGGTTCCCTCCCTCTTAGCAATACAGTGGTACCTCGGGTTACATACGCTTCAGGTTACATACGCTTCAGGTTACACACTCCGCTAACCTAGAAATAGTGCTTCAGGTTAAGAACTTTGCTTCAGACTGAGAACAGAAATCGTGCAGCAGCGGTGCGGCGGCAGCGGGAGGCCCCATTACCTAAAGTGATGCTTCAGGTTAAGAACAGTTTCAGGTTAAGTACAGACCTCCGGAACGAATTAAGTACTTAACCTGAGGTACCACTGTATATATTATTGTCAGGTATCTGTGGCCTTCCAGCTGTTGTGAGGTGCTCAACAGCCAACATGGCTGTCACCTCTCCAAGAACTCTAGACTAGTTGCCTATCTTGGACCATTTATATCTCATTGCAAAATGTCTGTTTTCAAAGGTGATTGTGGGTTGGGAGGGGGGGATCCGTTAATATCAGTCTGTGCTTGAAAATCACCTGAACTCTGCCCTGTCATACAAGAAAGGTTTGCCCAAACTGTTGAGTTGACTTTGTTCTCCCCTTTTTAAAAAAATGTCACGAAGGTGGAACACTGCAGGTATAGAATGGGGCAGTAAAGGTAAAGGTAAAGGTACCCCTGCCCGTACGGGCCAGTCTTGACAGACTCTGGGGTTGTGCGCCCATCTCACTCAAGAGGCCAGGGGCCAGCGCTGTCCGGAGACACTTCCGGGTCACGTGGCCAGCGTGACATCGCTGCTCTGGCGAGCCAGAGCCGCACACGGAAACGCCGTTTACCTTCCCGCTGGTAAGCGGTCCCTATTTATCTACTTGCACCCGGAGGTGCTTTCGAACTGCTAGGTTGGCAGGCGCTGGGACCGAGCAGCGGGAGCGCACCCCGCTGCAGGGATTCGAACCGCCGACCTTTCGATCGGCAAGTCCTAGGCGCTGAGGCTTTAACCCACAGCGCCACCAGAGAGAGACATTATTTCCCCTTTAGGGCATTTGCTCTACCTAAAGCAGAGAAGAGGGAGGTTATGGCTTGCCACATGCTGTTGAACTCCCATCCTTGTCATTTGCAGCCAGCGAGGGCCAACAATCAGTTGGGTGATGGCATTTGTAGTCCAGCAACATCTCGAGGGCTGCAGGTTCCTTCTCCCTGCCTTGTATACCTGAAGGAGCGTCTCCACCCCCATCGTTCAGCCCGGACACTGAGGTCCAGCGCCGAGGGCCTTCTGGCAGTTCCCTCCCTGCGAGAAGTGAGGTTACAGGGAACCAGGCAGAGGGCCTTCTCGGTGGTGGCGCCTGCCCTGTGGACTGCCCTCCCATCAGATGTCAAGGCAATAAGCAGCTATCTTACTTTTAAAAGACATCTGAAGGCAGCCCTCTTTAGGGAAGTTTTAAATATTTAATGCTGTATTGTGTTTTAATATTCTGTTGGGAGCCGCGCAGAGTCGCTGAGGAAACCCAGCCAGATGGGCGGGGTATAAATATTATTATTGCAAGTTGCCGTGAATGGAGGACTTGTGGCCTTCCTTTTATTGCTGGACTCTAGCTCCCATCATTCCCAGCAACCTGGGCCCAGTGGTCATGGATGATGGGAGTTGTAGTCCAGCAACATCTGAGAGGCTCACAGGGCCAGCAGCAGGAGAAGCTTCCCCTCCTCCCAAAAAACCCAGACTTTTTTCTATTCTGTTTACATGAGAACTTGGTAGTACATGTAGAGCTAACTTAATAAGAATCTCATTACTTGCATGGCTCTTGTTTTGTTTTTAAATCTAGGAATTTAGGCAGCCTCTAATTAACCCAGTCAAACTATTGGACCACCTAAGCCAGTATTGTCCACACTGACTGGCAGTGGCTCTCCAAGGGTTCAGAGAGAGAGGGTAGTTTTCCAAACCTACCTGGGGATTGAACCTGGGACTTTCTGCATGCAAAACTGGTGCTTTTCCACTAAGCTACTGCCCTCTTGGAGCCATAAGAGATGCTTCTCCTAAGGTTTTAGCTGTATCTTCAGTTTTATTATGTTCACTGGTTAGAGAGCTCTAACCTGCTTCCACTGTCTGGCAGCAATCCAAACAGGGAGTCTCTCTCCCAGCCCTTCCTGGACTTGAACCTGGGACCTTCTGCTTGCAAGGCGGGGGCTCTGTCACTGAGCCACAGCCCTTCTCTAGTTTCTACCTGGCAGTTCTTGCCAGGAGAGAGGTGGGGGCAGGGGGGATGATATGCCATGAAATCTCAGCTCAGCATGTTTCCGGTGGCGTGGGAGAGCTTGGGTACATGGGCCCCAGTAGGGCAATGGCAAATTCAGAGGGGCAGGCTTCCTTTATGACACAGCCACACCCACTTCTAAGATTATACAACTAAGATTATACAACCATCTTATACAATAATAAGAATTTGGGATGCATAGCAACTATCAGTGCAGATCTCCCATGTGTTGCCTTTCAGCTAGATCTGCCGTTTTCTGGAAAAGTAGATGGGCAAGTAAGCGCCAATATCTGCTTTCGGAGTGGCTTAAGCTGTGTTTTCCTATTGTCTGCGGCAGAACGTGCTACTGAAGCACCTTGAGTTTTCAAGGTTACCAAAGGCTTAGCTTTAGAGCAGTGTTCCCCAAACGTAGGTCTCCAGCTGCTTTTGGACTGCAATACCATCACCCCGACCGCTGATCTTGCTAGCTAGGGATGATGGGAGTTGTAGTCCAAAAGCAACTGGAGACCCAAGTTTGGGAAACATTGCTTTAGAGCAGTACAGAAACAACTCCAGGTTCTTCCCACACACCACCTCCAAAGTGACCCTAGGAGCCAATCACCGGTGACCGACTCGCCTCCTTTCTCTCTGATTGGCTCCAATCAGCACAAAGGTCGAGAGGACTTATCAGCTGCTAAATACGGTAGTTCCCATTTTGTGCCGATTGGGCAGCCCTAGGACCCTAGAGGCAGGGATCCTGCTACAAAATTAAAAACGGGTCTTTGGCCCCTGCAACCCTGGATTCCCCCCTCAACACTGGTGGGTACTAATCTATTTTAGGGACACAGGTGGCGCAGTGGTCTAAACCACTGAGCTTCTTGGGTTTGCCGATCAGAAGGTTGGCTGTTCGAATCCCCGTGACGGGGTGAGCCCCTGTTGCACTGTCCCAGCTCCTGCCAACCTAGCAATTTGAAAGCACACCATTGCAAGTAGATAGATAGGTACTGCTGTGGCGGGAAGGTAAACGGTGTTTCCATACGCTCTGGCTTCCGTCACAGTGTCCTGTTGCGCCAGAAGCAGTTTAATCATGCTGGCCACATGACCCAGAAAGCTAACGCTGCAACTCCCTTGGCCTGAAAGCTGCAACTCCATGGTCGCCTTTGACTTGACTTAACCATCCAGGGGTCTTTTACCTTTACCTTTTAATCTGTACATGCTGTGAGCTTCTGGAACAGAGGCTGTTCTCACTGAGGGCTGTAAGAAACTGCAGTCTTCTGTGCCAAACCATTGCCCCACCAGGTTCAATATTGTCTACACAGATGGGCAGTGATTCTGCAGGGTTTCAGACAGGAGACATCGCCAGCCCCTACCCGGAGTTGCCAGGGATCGAACGTGGGACCTTCTGCATGCTAAGCAATTGCTTGGCCACTGAGCTACAGGTATAGAGGTGTTTTAAGCAGGTGCTGAAAAGAACACAGCAAAGGCACCTCCCTGCTATCAACAGGCAGGGAGTTCCGAAGTGTAGGTGCTGCCACGCTTTGTAAAACGGTATCTTGCAAGTGTGGAATAAGTAAGATGTGGCGCCTGTAAGAGTGCCGGTTCTGATGATTGAAGCAGTCAAAGTGGGTGCTTATGGGGGAAGGCGATGCCAGAAGTAAACTAGTCCCAAGCAGTTTAGGGCTTTATAGTAACACATTGGTCTGGTAGCAAATCGGCAGGCAGTGCAGAGCTTCTGAGCAAAGGTGCCAACAGAATCTCATTCCTACCAGCAATTGTGCATTCTGAGCACAAGCTGCAGGTTTTGGATAAAGTGCAAGGGAAGCTCCACACATTGTACATTCTTCCAATTTTTTAGGGTTTCTGTTCCTGAAAACGAGACCGCGTATGACATGCTCCAGGCCCGAGTCGCTGACGAAGGCCTTGCTAAAGTGCATCAAGGAACAAGTCATGCCATGGTCCGAGGAGGCTTTGCCAAGTGAGGAGGTGCGTGGCTCGAATTGCGTGGGGAAGAGCTAACGGATGCAACACAACAGGCTCCAAATCCCTCTCCGCTGGCTGATGGCAGAATTGTTTTGCATTTGTGCTGCTTTTCTAATTAGAAAAAGGACATTACAACCCATAAAGTTAGGCTTAGCACAGAACCACTGCTGTCCTGTCCCTGTTAAGAGGAGGAAATGTAAAAAGAGGCTATTAAAAAGATGAAGGCCCCCAATAATCATATTTTCAAAAATGAGTGTAGGAATCTGCCTTGCCCTGAGTCAGAGAATTGAATGTTGGGGCCATCTAGCTCTGTACTATCAGCACGTGACTGGCAGCGATTCTCCAGGGTTATGCAGAGCAGATAATCCTGGTCCCTTGAGGGCCCTGGGACCCATGCGACAACTTCTTTGGTGATCACTCATAGACGAGTAAGATTGTCTGCCATAAACGAAGGTTACCAGATGTCCCCCTTTCCCGGGACAGTCCCCGGATTTACAAATCAGTCCCCTGACAAAATCCATCTATTTAGTAGGAAGTTGAAAAGTGTCCCCGGATTCATTTAAAAACAATCTGGTAACCTTACCATGAACACGGTCTTAACAGTGAGCCCGTAAGTTACTGCAGAGGCCCATTCTGGATCCACACGTCCTTCCACAGTGGGGACATAGGTTTCTGGGTGGAAGTTGATCATGGTGAGGGCTTGCCAAGCGTGCCTTCCTCTTAGCACGTCTTCAAAGCCCATGTTAAAAGGTGTTCTCCAATTGGAGCACTCGCAGGCCAGTGTTCTCCAATTGTCTGTGTTTATACTACAGTGGTACCTCGGGTTAAGTACTTAATTCATTCCGGAGGTCCGTACTTAACCTGAAACTGTTCTTAACCTGAAGCACCAATTTAGCTAATGGGGCCTCCTGCTGCTGCTGCACCGCCGGAGCATGATTTCTGTTCTCATCCTGAAGCAAAGTTCTTAACCTGAAGCACTATTTCTGGGTTAGCGGAGTCTGTAACCTGAAGCGTATGTAACCTGAGGTACCACTGTACATTTTTTTAGACTGAGAGAGTCTTTGAACCTCTTTTGTTGTCCACCAGCATTACGCTTTCCATTTTTAAGTTCGGAATAGAGCAGTTGCTTTGGAAGACAATAACCAGGCATGCGCACAACATGACCAGTCCAACAAAGTGGATGTTGAAGAATCATCGCTCCAACACTGGCGATCTTTGCTTCTTTCCAGTACGCTGGCATTAGTTCACTGGTCTTCCCAAGTGATGTGTAAACTTTTTTGGAGACACTGTTGATGGAATCTTTCGAGGAGTTGGAGATGGCGTTTATAAGTGGTCCATGTTTCACAAGCATACTGTGAGGCCTGTAAGCACCTTTGCAAACTGGAGGGACTGCTCAAGTCATGCATGTGGACTGTGGACACACACACACACACACACAGAGGCATGCATGCAGCTGCACACAGTGACAAACCTTGGTGCTTGAAATTTCAGTGGCGCCCCTGCCTCTTGCCTTCCATTGGATTTCATAGCTGCGGCGCCCCAGAAGCTCCCTCTCTCATTATGCTACAATTCATGTACATCGAAAGAGGACGAACATTGGAAGCATCAAGGCAAAAGCTACAACCTTTCCTTGTAGGAAAGTTGCTCAACTCCCCAAAACCAACTCAAAGATTCTCCTGCACTTTCCTGTTGTGCAGATCCAGAATTGAACCCAGTATCAGTTGTGCATGTTTTAATCAGACAGAGATTGCTTCAAGCTCCATAAAGACCAGTGCTATACATTGAAATTCAGTTGACCAGAAGTAATATTGGATACAGAGGAGACCTGTTGAAATTAACAGATGTGTGTGTGCATCATGACCAAAGCATTTGCTTGGCTTCTAAATCAGTGGTGAGGAGGCGCTGTTGCAAAGTCAATGAACACAACCTGAAAAATGGACTAGAACCATTTTTCCTTTTTACATTTATGGATTATTGAGTACAAGTGCCACAGGCAAGTAATAGCACCATCACGAAAAGTTAGAGGCATCCAGTAGTCGTAACCTGCTGGGAACAAAACAGACCCTGAAATACTCAGCAAAGCCTCCTCTTGTCACACACAGCCCTCTCATAGATCACTTGGCATAAATGGTTTGAGAAAAGGACCCCCCCTATACCATGCTTAGGACTGCGCAGTAGGTAGATAAAACTGGGCTGTCTTTTCAGTAGAATATCAAGGTTTATCTCAGAGCTTGAAGGCAAGCTTGTGGCCTTGTTCCTGATTGTTTGAAGTGGGTCTGAGACAGTGCTGGATTTACACATAAGCTAAACAAGCTATAGCTTAGGGCCCCACTCTCTTGGAGGCCCTCAAAAAATTTAAAGGAAAAAAAAACCCTGGATGTCCATTTCCAAAATCTAAGATAAAAAACAAAATAAAACCTACATACAGCAACAGTGTTTTGTGTAGGTTCCTATTTGTTATGTGCAAAGGGCTTTAGATACCTATTAGGTCCATAAATTACCATATAGCATATATTCAACAACAAAAACAGTGACAATTTGTTGTTGACAAAGGACAGCTGGACATATAAAGGGCCCCATTACCTTCAGTAGCTTAGGGCCTCATCAAACCTAAATCTGGCCCTGGTCTGAGACCCTCAAAATTAAATCTGAACAAAATTGGTGAAGCAACAAAGAGATTATTGATTACAAAACGTTATTGCAAGAACGGGTGTCCAAAGTAGACACACCCAAAACTGACAAAGCATAAACATATATTCCCTATTACTCGAAGTGCAGGTTCCCTCCCTTGTCTCCCCATCGGCTGGGGTACCACAAGATTTACAGCCCATCATGACTGCCTAATTAGCTTGCCCTTATTTGGTCTATATCCCTATGCAATTATTTGCTAAGCCAAACAAAAATACCTGGAGATAAGTGTGAATTGAACTCTCTGCTTTGCTGTTGCTTGTCTACTTATCACACCCACATCCGGACCACCAGCAGGTGTCAGAAAGTTCTATATTTGCTGATGCCTGTTAATCTACTGTCTAAAGTTATCTAGCACTACGGCCTTGTAGCCCATGTGAATTAAAGTAACGTTCTATCCGAGGTTGTTTTTAGCAGCTGCAGCCTTGAATGAAAAAGCAACATGAATGAAAAAGCAAAAGGTTTTATCATTTCTCACACTGATGAAACAAACCAGCTGAATGGCTGGACACAAACCCAGATTCTTCCTTTCTCAGGGAGGAAAGGCTATATAAAGAGAGCTAATGACATCACCCAGGACAGGACAGATCGAAGGAGAAGCTCTTCCTCTCCATTGACCAACGTGGAGCCATTGTGATAGGAATTTTGAGGTCTTAGATATATGGAAATGTTCATAAATGTACTAACCAAGCACGTACATAGATCAGCACAGGAAGACCAACGTGGAACCATTTTGATTCCTAAACTGACCAAATGTTTTCTCTGCAAGTTCAAAGTGGGAAACCTCCCCATTGTCTCTTTCCTCACAAATCCTGTCTTAAGCACACATTTAAGATATGAATAGGGTGTGAGCCTGTGACATGGCCCAGGAACTAAGTATTTATCATTACAAAAGACTGGCCAGGCTACCCAGGCAATCCAGTCAAATAACCTGTCAGACAGGAGAAGAGCAACATTCAAATTTCTGTTTAGAGCGCCTTTTCTGTGATGTAGGTGTGATGTATCTGAGGGGTGGTCTTAGGTTACACCCCTTCTGTGATGTATGTATGATGTTTCTGGGGGTGGTCTTTATCTACAGGGTGGCAATTTCAAAAGTCTTTATAAAGCCTTGCACACCATTTTTCTGGGTTCCTCCTCTCTCCTGTGGGTGAGGGAAGCACCCTGTTGCAACAGATCAATATAGATCAAGCTTACTAGCTGCTTTGCCTCTCAAAATTCTCTGGTTGGCCTCTGTTATTCTCTCCTACCAATAGGGAACCTATGTAAGGACTCTATATGGGCTCTTGGATACCCCAAAGGGGAAAAGGGGAATTTTTGTTTACAACACCATCATGAAGTTCTTGGTTGGCCTCTTCGCTGTGGTGCTGCTGATCTGGTCCATGATGGCTGAATTTTTGAATGCTTTTTGGATGCTTTTGGACAATAGGGATGTATTGGATTTAGAAGGTTTTGATAACAGATTCGGCTGGCATGCTTATTTGTGGTATGACAAGGTTAAAGTACATAGAGGCTTCTTAAACCACACTATAAGAAAATTAATTTATGAGGTCTGGAACAGATACAAAACATTATTAGAATGGAAAACTCCATGGTGGCTTTCACCACTGGAAGCCTTCACAGTAAAAAAGAAAAATATGTTAAGTGATTGGGCTACATACAAAGACTTGGTAATGGAAGTTGATAACAAATTGAAGCTAAAGTCATTTGAAGAGATAAGAGGTAAGCTATCAGATTGGTTGCAGTGCCATCAATTTCAAGATGTACTTAAGGAAGATAGTGAGAAAAATGTTTTGGTAACACTAAATCAAAACTAGAGACAGAGTTGCTAAACAGCAAAAGAAAAACACTGTCAAAAATGTATAAGTTATTATTAGAATGGCATACAAAGGATGAAGAAGTTAAGTTGGTTATGATTAAATGGGCTCAAGATTTTGGTCATAATATTGAATCAGATAAATGGGAAAGATTATGGACAAATACAATTAAATTTACTACATACATGGCACTTGAGGAAAATTTAATGAAGATGATGTATAGATGGTAATTGATGCCAACTAAACTTGCTAAAATGTATAGTGCTCAAAATAAGGCATGTTGGAAATGCAAGGAGAAGGAAGGGAACTTATTCCATATGTGGTGGGCATGCAGTAAAGTTAAAGCCTACTGGGACATGATATACAATGAATTGAAAAAGATCTTTAAATATACTTTCATTTTAAAAAGGAGGCTTTTCTATTGGATATTGTGGTAGAAGAAATTCCAAAAGTAGACTTAAATATGTTTATGTATGCTACCACGGCTGCAAGGACACTTTTAGCCCAGAAATGGAAGCACAAGGAACTTCTAACTTTGAAAGAATGGCAGATAAAAATGACTGAATATGCAGAACTGGCAAAGCTGACACGGAAAATCTGAAACCAGCATGAAGAACTGTTTGAAAAGGACTGGAATAAATTTATAAAATATATGAAAGAACATTGTAAAAATTTGAGAACGTTTGCAGGTTTGATTTAAAATATTTTGTAACGATAATTTTTGAAACTGATTTTTAAAGTAATTTTTTTAAGTATAGTAGGAAGGTAAATAGGGTGATATTCAGGGGTGCCGACTTATAAAAAATATTGGGGGGGCCCATACCGGGGTCCTGCCCCGGGAAGTTTTCTAAATTTTAGATGAAAATTAGTGAGTTTTAAAGTTTTTTAAAAGTATTTTAGAGTCATATGATCAACATTAGAACACCGAAAACTCGACTCTCTATAACTCCACACTCCGGGAAACTCGACAAGCCTGAAACACTTTTTGGCTTTGAAAAAAGAAACAAAACATAAACAAGCACGATATTTTCGTAAAAAGCTAATTTAATTTGCAGTAACAATTATGCTTATAGACTATTACAGAGCAGTGAATATATAGCTCTGAAAAGACTGAAATGATATTTAAATAAATCTTAAACTATCATTAAAAGAATAAAACATAAAATATTGCTGTCGCACAGTAATAGCACTTTGATTAATAAGTGAAATAGCTAATTTAAGCTTACTTTGAATAAGGCTGAGGGTTCATTAAATAAAAATAATATCTCAAAGTTAATGCTTTAATACAGTTAATAAAGTTAATACAGTATGCCTAATACTGTATGTAAATACTGTAATACTGTATGTAAATAACGGGCTTTAATTGGGTCTTACACCCTAAAAATATTTAAGTATTTGAAAATAACTAATACAGTACTATAGTAATATAGAAATACAGTACTAAACTAGTACTAATATTTCAAAACTGAAAATTTAACATTCTGTATGTATTTAATTCTCTATTTTATAAAGATTTTTAATATCTGACAGTGAGTTTGGAGTAGCCCAATGCAAAAATCCTGAGGATCCATGTGGATCCGTGCTTTGTAACCACGTTTTTGCACCATTGCAGACCCTAGGCAACAGTGGGTGCGTGATTTTTTTGGTGCAAGATGCAGCCATGGACATGCTATGTGATCTGATGGTGAATTTGGAGTGACCCAATGCAAAAATCCTGAGGATCCATGTGGATCCGTGCTTTGTCACCACGTTTTAAATGGGGAGGGAAGGAAAAACACAGAAGGGACAAGAAGCACAAGAGGGGTGTGTGGAGAAGCAGCTGGCTAAGAATGCAGGGGAGGAGTTTAACGGGGTGGGGGGGAGGAAAGGAAGGCAAAAGTCCCCCCCCAAGCCAGCCCCCTCTCTCTCTCTCCCACCTGCGAGTCCCTAGAGCACGGAGAGGAGGAGGTGGTGGGCTGGAGCCTGCACGCAGTGTGACTAGGAAAGAATTAGAAAGAAGGACTCGATCCTTTCCTTAACCCTCTGCTTGCCAAGAGGGCAGGGGATTCCCTGCTCTTTGTTGAGTTTGAGCAAACGCAGCAACAGAAGCAGGTGGGCAGTAAGACCCCCCCAAACGAATTTTTGAGGGGGCTCGGGCCCCCTCAGGCCCCATGGAGTCAGCGCCTATGGTGATATTAGAGATGCTAAGAGGATTGTGATTGCTTAAGAAAGCCAGGGAGTGGGGGGTGGGGGAGTTGATGCACAGTACGAGCAAAGTTGTATGTGATGATATGATTTGATATGAATGTGACAAAGGAAAAATATGAAAACTTGATAAAAATTTTCAGGGGCTCAGGAGCAGAGGCACAGGAGAGGGAGGAAATGGAGAGCGAGGGGGAGGAATCCGAGGGGAGCGTAGGCGGTGACAGTGGTCAGAAGGATTCCATGAGCCTCTCCAGCGAATCGGAAGATTCACAGAAGGGAGCGCCGATGGCCAGGGCAAGGGGGGTGCCAAGGGGGAAACCCCAGAAGGAAGGGGCCAGCGGGGACTCCCAGAGCAGCAGTTGGAAATCAGGACCAGCTTCCCCACCAGAGCGCAGTGGGGGGGAGGAGTCCCAGGCATCGGGACCAGTGTTCTCACCACCAGCGAGAGGAGATGAGTCAGGATTGACCACGCCCCCATCGAAGAGCGGGGAAACGGTCAAGAGGAAAGTTACCGTCTGGGCGCGCGCGCCAAGTTCAAATGTACAGGCGAGCGGCACAGCAGGTAGCCCGGATAGGGAGCCAGGTCCTAAAGCCCGCCGGAAGGAGGGGCAAGACTCGGGGGGGTCAGCGTCAGAAGAGTCCAGAAAGGAAGAAACCCCAGGGGGCAGAAGGACCCAGAGGAGGAAAGAACAATGGAAGAGGTGGAGTAAGGCTAGAGTCTTAAACTGGTGTCTAGGAGGCGGAGACTCAGATGGAGCTTCGCCGGTCTAGGTTCTAAGACGTAGAGTTGCACGCTGCGGTTTGGAAATGGAAACTAATCTTCAATA
Organism: Podarcis gaigeae; assembly: GCF_964106915.1. NCBI lineage: Eukaryota > Metazoa > Chordata > Lepidosauria > Squamata > Lacertidae > Podarcis > Podarcis gaigeae. The sequence goes on from NC_139684.1 coordinate 15,552,743, forward strand.
AAGACTTTTATACGTTATTACTGACTAGCGTTGGTCCTCTGTGAGCTGGGACCTAGAGGCAACTCTGACAGTAAGCTCCATCTCTGAAAAAAAAAACCTCGCAACGTGAGTGGACGCAGCGAGGGGCGAAGATTGGTGCTTCGCGAGCTCACGAAGGCAGGACAAGATGAATACCGAACAACAAATAACAGCCCTGCAAAACGCGGTGGCACAACTTAACTCGGAAGTACTGGCATCCAGGAAAAGGGAAGAAGAATCCGCTGCTGTCTGCAAGGATCTGCAAATCAGGTTGGAAATATTGGCTAAACAGGGGGCGCCGGGAACCAGACCAGAGGGGATTGGGCTGGGAAAGAGAGGAGGCAGCCTTGTGTCGCATTTCGATGGGAATCTGCAGCAGTATCTTAACTTCAGAGCAGACGTGGTTTTCGCCCTAGAGTTGCTGGAGAAGGACTTTAGAGATGAGCAGGAGAAAGTAGGCTTCATACTAATGCATCTCCACGGAGACGCTAAAGCGTGGCTGCGGAATCTGTACCGAGATAAAGACCCAGCCCTCCAAAATGCGAAAGCCTTCCTTAAGGCGATGGATGCGTGCTTTTTATCAGAGATTGATGTAGATATCGCCAGGAAAGAGATACATGGATTGAAGCAAGGCAGAGCCACTGTAAGGCAATATCACTCCCGCTTTTTTGCTTTGGTCAACGCGCTGGGATGGGAAAAAGAGTCAGCTGCCGTCAGGGACCTGTTCTGGGAGGGGTTGAACGGGGCTGTGAAATTGACGAAATTGCGAGGGGGGAGCGACCCCAGACCACTAAAGACGTGATCCAGAGAGCGCTGACGATTGGGGTGAGGCTGGAGGAACGTTCCTGGAGCAAGGAAGAAGGGCGTTGGGGACGCACACCAGCAAGAGCACCTCCTTTCTTTCCCAGGGAGACAGCGCGCGCTCAATCCACGCCCCCATTGGGAGGGGGAGAGGAGCCGATGGAGTTAGGTGGTGCCAAGGCTCAGTCAGCAGCCAGAGCCCTAATGCCGGGAGCAATCAAACCGAAGCCTCCTAGAGGGAACAGGAAGTGTTACATCTGCGACAGTGCTCAGCACATGGCGAAAGAGTGTCCCCAGAGGATTCACAAGCACACTGCAGCCTCAGCGACAGTTACAGAAGTAGTTCAGCAGAGTTCACCACAGCAGGGAAACGATGGAGTCTGGCTGGAATCAGAGGCACTGGGGCCCAGCCAGACGGGTCAGTGAAGCAGTCCCCAGGGATCTTACAGCCCACAGAGCCCCTCCCACCCAAACCAGTGGTGCAACTCACGGCATCGCTTCAGCTGCCCACTGGACTCACCATGGAAGTCCCTATTACCATTGACTCTGGCAGCAATGCAGACTTTATAGGAGTGGATTTCGTCACTCAACATGGCACAGCACTCCTGCCTGCCACGATGCCTCTGAAAGTGGTAACAGTCGACGGCAGGGAGCTGCTAGGGGGACAAGTGGTACAGCAAACGCCGCCAATGGTGATGCAAATTGGGAATCACCGCGAAATCATCAGCTTCAACGTCACCCAACTGTCAGACACTCCCATAGTGTTGGGCATGAGCTGGCTGGACCGGCATAGTCCGGCATTAGCATGGTACCAGCGCCAATTGACTTTCGTCTCCTCCTACTGCGCAGAACGCTGCATCCTGACTAACCAGGAGGATGAGGGGCAAGAGGATGCTCCACAACTGCGACTAGGCATGCTGCAAGCAGTACCCGACAAGTACAAGGCGTTTTTGGAGGTCTTCTGCGAGAAGGAAGCGGACAAGCTGCCTCCCCACAGGCCCTACGACTGCAAGATTGACCTCCTGCCGGGGGCGACGCTGCCGACGGGGAAACTGTATTCCATGTCTGAGGATGAAATGCAGGAACTTAGGGAGCTCATAGATCACAACTTGAAGCGGGGATTCATCCGAGAATCCAAGGCAGTTGGGGGCAGTCCCGTGTTTTTTGTGAGGAAGCGGGACATGCCCCAAAAGAGGCTTGTAGTTGATTACAGAATTTTGAATTTGAAAACCAAGCCCACAGCCTTCCCCATGCCCAAAATCGATGACCTGCTGGCGACGGTGAGGAAGGGTCGCATCTTTACCAAGTTGGATCTACGCGGAGCGTACAATCTCATACGCGTGCGGGAGGGTGATGAGTGGAAGACGGCCATGTTTACGCCGCTAGGCACCTATGAATATAGAGTTATGCCTTTTGGATTACAAAATGGTTCCCACTGTTTTCAAGCCTTCATGCACCACGTCTTAGCGGGTCTCCTCTACAAGAAGTGCGTCTGCTTCCTGGACGACATCCTGATCTTCTCGGAGTCGCTGGAGGCCCACGAGAGAGATGTCAAGGAAGTCCTGCAAAGGCTGAGGGAGCACAGGCTTTATGCCAAGCTGGAGAAGTGCCAGTTCGACATGACGGAGGTGGATTTCCTGGGCTACAAGCTGTCCGACAAGGGGCTCGCCATGGACAGCGCCAAGGTCCGCTCGGTGCTGGACTGGAAAAGCCCGCGCAATCGGAAGGAGGTCCAGAAGTTTGTCGGAGGTCCAGAAGTTAGGACCTGGCTCCCTATCCGGGCTACCTGCTGTGCCGCTCGCCTGTACATTTGAACTTGGGTTTCGCTATGCAGACGGCGGCCATCACCGACACCCTCAGCTCCAAGAAGAAGAGGTTCATCTGGACGGAGCAGGCGGAGCAGTCCTTTCAGAAGCTCAAGCGTCTCTTCGCGTCCGAAGAACAGCTGCTACATGTGAACCCCAGCAAACCCATGAGGGTTGAGACGGATGCCTCAGACAGAGCCGTGGGGGCAGTCCTGTTGCAGCAAGATCCGCAGAGGGACTGGAGGCCGTGCGCTTTCTACTCCAGGAAACTCAGCAAGTCGGAGCAGAACTACACCATCTGGGACAGAGAGTTGCTGGCCATTCATGCAGCATTCAAGGCGTGGCGGCACTTCCTCATCGGAGCCAAGCACACAGTGCAGGTCCGCACGGACCATAAGAACTTGGAGTACTGGCGCACGGCGAGGTTCCTGAACCAGAGACACATCTGCTGGGCGGAGTTCTTTGCAGATTTCGACTTCAGGATAGAATACATCCCAGGAGACAACAACATCATGGTGGATGCGCTATCCAGGAAACCGCAGTATCTCGAGGAAGAGGCACCGGCGGCGGCCAAGCACATTTTCGCACCGAAAGCGTGGGCATGCGCCTCAGCCACGGTGGACCTGGACGCAGTACGTCGCGCGCTGCAGACGGACTCCTTCGCACGAGCCAAGATGGAGGAGGTGCGCAGCGGCACAGCGAAGGACGATGAGTTCCAGATACACGACGGACTGCTCATCCGCAAAGGGGCCCTCTACGTGCCGGGAGACGACCTCCGCGCGAGAGTACTGCAACAGTTACATGACACGCCCAGTGCTGGGCACTTCGGCAAAGAGAAGACTGTGGAATTAGTAGCCAGAAACTTTTGGTGGCCCAAGATGCGGGGAGAAGTCGCGGATTACGTCAATAGGTGCGACACCTGCCAAAGGGCCAAGCCAGTACACAGGCCGCCGGCAGGACTGTTGGAACCGCTACAGACCCCGCTCGAACCGTGGGAGAGGGTGGCCCTGGACTTTGTCACTGATCTGCCCAGCTCGAGGGGCAAAACAGCAGTACTCGTGGTAGTAGACTTGTTCACCAAGATGGCCCACTTCATTCCTTGTGCGAAGGTGGCCACAGCGGAGCAGACCGCCAAGCTGTTCATAGACCACGTGTTCAAGGTGCATGGCCTACCACGGTCTATCCTGTCCGACCGGGGGCGCCAGTTCATCTCGAACTTCTGGCAGAAGCTGATGGTCATCCTGAACGTCAAGGTCAGCCTAGCGTCAGCAAGACACCCGCAGACCAACGGACAAGCGGAGAGGGTCAACGCCATCATGCAGCAGTACCTGAGATGCTACGCGAACCAGCAGCCCTCGACCTGGGTGGACTACCTACCGCTGGCCGAGTTTGCCTACAACAACACGAAACACGTGTCTACGGGGGTGACACCGTTTTTCGCCAACAATGGGTGGCATCCCAGAACCTTCCCGGGTTTAGAGAAAGTGAGGGAGGGGGAGCCGCAGGGAGCAGAGGCCTTGGCAGCAGAGTTACAGGAGGTCCACGAGCAACTCCGAAGGCAGTTAGAGCTAGCTAAACACGCGTACAAAATGCAAGCGGACAGACACAGGAGAGTTGGGGAGGACATCCGGGTGGGGGACTGGGTCTGGTTGGCAGCCCAGGCAGTGCCGGCCAGATCGTTAGCTAAGAAGAAGCTCGGACACAAGCAGATAGGCCCTTACCAAGTCGAGGCACAGATCAACCCAGTGGCCTTCCGGTTGACACTCCCGGAGGGCTCCAGAATGCACCCGGTCTTTCATAGATCAGTGCTCACGCCCTACAAGGCACCTCACAGGTTTCAGGCGCCAGGGACAGCACCAGACCCGCTCAGGGGAGCGCCCACGAAGGGGGGGTCACCGAGAGGGGAGTCACTCAACGAGGCCACAGAGATTTTAGACTCAAGATGGGGGGAGGAAGGGATTGAATATCTCCTTGCCAGGGAAGACATCCCGGTCAGCGCCAACAGGTGGGTACCGGACTATGCCGTGGAGGAGCAATGGCTCAAAGACGAATTCCATGCAATTTTCCCACACAGGCCCATGCCGGCAGATTATTTCGACGAATATCTTTTCACACCCACACTCTCAGCCAGCACGTTTCAGGGGTTCTCTTCAGCTGAGGACACGACGCTAGAGACTAGCTCTCCAGAGGGATCGCTCTCGGGGTTTGGCACAGGGGGCTCCTATTGGTGGGAGGATCAACCTGAGGTGGGGTGGCGCAGAGAACTGCTGAGAGGGCCATTGCACACAGCATCACCCCAGGCGACAGGGGAAGAGGGGGTCATGGGCGAGTTGGGGGAAGATCCCGGGTTCGAACACACCACCCAGGAGATGGAAGCAGAGGAGATCGCCGTCGACGAGACCATGGAGGACTTCCCGGACTTATCCGGCTGGCTGCACGCCACGGGGGACGAACTGTATCCTGCACTCACCCCCACAACACTGAAGCACCCAGAACCCGCACCTGAAGAGGGGGAGGGGGAAGGGGGGGCTTCGAGGGGGGATGGATGTCAGGGGTCTTCAATAAAGACTTTATCTTCAATAAAGACTTTTATACGTTATTACTGACTAGCGTTGGTCCTCTGTGAGCTGGGACCTAGAGGCAACTCTGACAAAATTATATGTGTGTGTGAGTGTGTGTGTAAAGGAAAAGGTGCACACTGCCCTGATAGGGAAACAACCATGGCTTCTAAGAGCCATGCTACATCTGAGCTTCAGTAATCAGCTCAGACCTCTTTACATGCTGAGCTTCTGAGGGAGACTGAGGAAGAACCATAGGCCTGATTCCCTAGCTCCTCCCAAGGTGAGCTAAGCCTGGCAGGACAGCTTACTCAATGGTATTAACCCCTTTATGCCTTAATTAGACTTAAGCATGTTGGTTTTATGAGGCTGGTTAGTCCACAGAACTTCGCAGCCAAGAGGGAGCGTAAGGAAGGGGACTATCTTTCAGATATTTGGAGCCTGACTCCTTTAGGGCTTTAAACACAAATAGAAGTACATTGAATTGACCCTGGAATCAAACGGGCAACCATGCATCTGGTTTATATGTGATGAAAATGGAACTCCTGCTAGTAAACTGGCTGATGTATTATGAACCAAAGGAAGTTAGGGTAGCCCCATTTTGCAGAGGTAAGGCTGGAAGTTACCAGAACATGGAGCACAGAGGTCAGGTCATCTGTGTCCAAAAGGGGTAATAGCTGGTGAACCAGTTGGAGCTGGAAAAAAGCACTCCTTGCCAAGGCCACCTGAGCCTCCAATGACAATCACAGCTCAGTGGGGCAGCCCTAGTGAATAAACCTCTTCTGCTTGAAACTCAACTGACGTGACATTAGCGTGTTGGACTAGGTTCCTGGAAGACCAAGCTTCAAACCATGAAGCTCATTGGGTGACCCTGAGCCAGTCATTGCCTCTCAGGCTTACCTACCTCACAGGGTTGTTGTGGGGATTAAATGAGGAGTGGCAGAACCATGTACACCATCTTCAGTTCCTTGGAGAAAAAGGTGGGATAGAAATGCAATAAATAAAGAAAATAAAACAATCAGTAGCCACGGATGGCCTTTTGGTGGTATCCACTGTGAGTCCTTCTCAGAATAGAACCACCAAAACGAATGAACATGAGCAATTGGGTCCATCACCTTCAGTGGATACACTTTGAGTAGAACATAATTAGGCAGAAACCCTATTATCAATGAATTAGACTAATCCACTTTTCATGCCGTCCAAGCTGGTGACTATCAGTACCTTTTGTGGGACTGAGGTCCATAGTTGAACTATACAGTTTGTTTCCTTTGTCCTGAATCTTCTGGCATTCAGCTTCATTGGACAGCCCTGACTCCGTTCTAGCATTATGAGAGAAGACTGTCCAAAAAAATGGAAAGCTGAATGTCTGTATGTTATGATGAGGACAGACCGGTTTAAGCTGATGTCTCAATGTTCTGAACATAGAAGTAAATAATCTGTGGACACAAGAAGAGCCTGGCTGCTGGATCAGGCCAAAGTTCCTAAATTATTAGCATAGGGACACAATAATGGCCATGCTACATCTGAGCTTCAGCAATCAGCTCAGACCTCTTTACATGCTGAGTCTCTGAGGGAGACTGAGGGAAGAACCATAGGCCTGATTCTCTAGCTCCTCCCAAGGTGAGCTAAGCCTGGCAGGACAGCTGACTCAATGGTATTAACCCCTTTATGCCATAATTAGACTTAAGCATATTGGTTATATGAACCCACAGAACTTCGCAGCCAAGAGGGAGCGTAAGGAAGGGGACTATCTTTCAGATATTTGGAGCCTGACTAGGGCTTTAAACACAAATGGAAGTACATTGAATTGAGCCTGGAATCAAACAGGCAACCAATGCATCTGGTTTATATGTGATGAAAATGGAACTCCTGCTAGTAATCTGGCTGATGTATTATGAACCAAAGGAAGTTAGGGTAGCCCCATTTTGCAGAGGTAAGGCTGGAAGTTACCAGAACATGGAGCACAGAGGTCAGGTCATCTGTGTCCAAAAGGGGTAATAGCTGGTGAACCAGTTGGAGCTGGAAAAAAGCACTCCTTGCCAAGGCCACCTGAGCCTCCAATGACAATCACAGCTCAGTGGGGCAGCCCTAGTGAATAAACCTCTTCTGCTTGAAACTCAACTGACGTGACATTAATCCCAGGTAAAAACAGACACAGAGAAATGCTGGATGACCTTTATTTTTTTGATTCGGCTATTGCAATTGATGCCCCAGTGAGAGAAATCAGCAGTGATAGGCCGATGTTTGAAGACCATGTGCTGAACCTCTGAGCATCTTGGGGGGGGGGGTCGGAGGTTAGATCAAAATGAACCGGAGCATCGCAGGGTCTGGTTGCAGAAGTGGAGGTGCCTCGAGCAGCAGGCAGGAAGGTCATATTCGACAAGTTGTCAATTTATACCTAGCTCTTTGTCTGGTCCAGGACGATTTAAGCCCCCATTAGGCTCTTTAACCGGTCCGCTTTTGCTATTCCTTGCCTTTGTGGCCCGTTTCCTGATGGCATGAATCCCATCGTTCAATGCCCCCTGTTGGCAGGAAAGAGAAGACAGCTGGTATCATGACCCAACATCTGCAGACACCCTTCCTCCCGTGACAAGTGTGGACTGGAACCTTTGTCCCTCTGGTCAAGCGTGGAAGAGACTAGCCTCTTCCACTGCAAACTGTAGCTCAGTGTTAGAGCATCTGCCTTGCGTGACAAGGGTCCCAGGTTCAAACCCCAGGTTCAAGCCCCCAATCCCCAGGTAGGGATAAAAGGTAAAGGTAAAGGTACCCCTGCCCGTACGGGCCAGTCGTGACCGACTCTGGGGTTGCGCGCCCATCTCGCTTAAGAGGCCGTGAGCCGGCGCCGTCCGAAGACACTTCCGGGTCACATGCTCAGCGTGACGAAGCTGCTCTGGCGAGCCTGCACCAGCGCAGCACACGGAAACGCCGTTTACCTTCCCGCTATAAAGCGGTACCTACTGGTATTTATCTACTTGCACTTAAGAGTGCTTTCGAACTGCTAGTTGGGAGGAGCTGAGACCGAAGGACGGGAGCTCACCCCGCCGAGGGGGATTCGAACCGCCGACCATACGATCGGCAAGTCCTAGACGCTGAGGTTTTACCCACAGCGCCACCCGCGTCCCCCACAGCGCCACCTGGTAGGGATAGAAACCCTTTAAACCACAGGCAGCTACAACGCGTCAATCCATAGACAATACTGACAAACCAATTGTCTGACTTGATTAAAGGCAGCTTTCTCCAGGTTGCTGCTATTAATATTACTTTCGTTATTATTACTATTACCACAATAATTTATATTCTGAAACAGTCAACAGAACTATATGGAAAAACCTTACATTTACAAAGCAAGATATCCTCTTGAATTATATACCCACCTCATGGAACCTTACAAAAGGACCATATGAGTGGACTCTCTGTGCCCTTGCCACAGCAAAAAGACTGATGCTGAGTAATGGGAAAAATAAAAAGGTGGCTCCCTTCTATGATTGGATTGAAGACTTTTACAGACTCGCAACATATGAAGAACTTGCATATAAATGCAGACTTGCTATGGACAAATTCAATGATATTTGGAATCCATTCTCGCAAATACTGTAATAGGTTAAGATATGGTGAAGTACAATAACAACCTTGCAAAATATACAGTTTTGGGTCCACCCCCCCCCCCTTTGTTTCCCCTTCTGCACGTTTTCCGTTCCTCTTTCTCTTTTTAATTTGCATCTCACCATGGCTGGTGCACATATAGTTACGTACTTTTTGAACTTCCAATGAAGATGTTTTTAAATTTAAAAACAAAATACCCCCTCCCAATAATTTATATCCTGCCCTTCCTCCAGAAGGAACCCAGGATAGTACACACAAGAGATAAACCTATTAACAACCGAAAGAGTCCACAAGTCCTAGAGATCATAGAATCATAACATCATAGAGTTGGAAGGGACCCTGAAAATCAACCCCCTGCAAGGCAGGAATATGGCCACATTCCATTTGAAACAAGTGGCAAATCCCTGGCAACAGGATGGAGACCCCTTGCTTGAAACGCCACCTTTGACATCCAGCTTTTCCTACAGAAAACAGGGCACCCCTGATTGGCAGTTCCTGGGAATCCCAAGTAGCAGGGAGAGTGGCTGTTGTATCCAGGGCCTGCTTGGGGGCTTCCCCTTCAGTTGACTACTGTGAGAAGAGAATGCTGGACTTGATGGACCCCAGGCCTGATCCAGCTTCAGGGCTCTCCTTATGTTCTTCTACTTACCGTCTTGCCCTGGGCTGAATCCTCAGCCTGGACCTCATCCAGAGCTATCACGGACCAGATCAGCAACACAGCAACAAAGAGGGTGGTGGAGAACTTCATGATGGCTCCACGCTGGTCAGTGGAGTGGAAGAGTTTCTCCTTTGGTCTGTTCTGTCCCAGGTGATGACACCAGCTCTCTTTATATACCCTTTCCTCCATGAGCAAGGAAGAATCTGGGTTTGTGCCCAGCCACTCAGCTGGTATGTTTTATCTGGTGTGGCTTGGGTCGTAAGGCATTGTTGGCTATGGAGCAGGAATAAGATTAATGGGGACACCATCTACCTTTGGTCTTGGCAGACATCTCTTTCCCACGCGTCAAGTTTCCAAGTTTGCTGGGGTCCTAATTGGTTATGCGGCTGTCATGGCTCAGATATTCAGCTCATGGAGCTCTATATGCAATTATATAGAACTTCCCAAAGACAAAAGAAAGTGTCTGTTTCTTTAAATATAGCCTTTACATAATGTATGCAATACCAAAATCATTTTCAAGTGGAATAGACCAGAGAAAACTGGATGATCCTTTAGCAAGAAGTTGACTTAACCTTTAGAATAAGAGAACAGGAAGAACATACTGTATATTTAAAGAACATTGGAAAACATTTATTGAATATATGGGAAATACTGTAGTTGTGTCCAGCTGAAAATGCTGGCAGTATTAAGATAAATTCAGCAGTGTCAATAGGTTTGGATGGATGCAGTAATCATGGAATACTGAATGGTATACTTTTTTGTAAAATATGCACGGATTTATGCTATGTAAAATGAATAATGGAAAGAGAAGAAGGGAAGTCATTGATATCTTAAGGATGTAAAATGAGCATCTTAAACTGTAAAACAGGAAACTGAAAAATAACATTCTCTCTCTCTAAGCAACGAGTATACTTTTAGAGATTCTCTTCTATTTTTTAAATGAATGAACACTCAGACAGAACTTTGGTTTTGAGATATCCTGTATTGCACTTGAACATGATTTTGATATTGCATAAATTATGTAAATGCTATATTTAAAGAAACAGACCCTTGGTGGAATATAAATGTCTTATTATTCCATTTTGCCTTTGGGAAGTTTTGTATCATTGCAAACAGAGTTATATGAGCGGTGTTTCTTTATTTCTCTGTATTCCTTTCTGTTGTGTATGGTTCGGATATTCCCTGGTCAATGAGTGGATGGGAGACCATTTCCCACCCCACAGCATTTTAGTGCCGCAAGGGAGATAAGAAGCCCAGAAGGGCCAGTGGCCAATCTAGTCCAGCGTCCCGTTTTCACAGGAGTCAGGCTGTGGGAAACCTTCAAGCCAGACCTGAACATAAAAGCCTTTTCCCTTCCTACAAACCCCAACCCTTTAAGTCTGGGTGGTGGGCTCAATTTTGTTGATGTACAACAAGTATAGTAGTGGGGACTCTTTGGAGTTGCTTTTGAGGATGGTTGAGAAACGGGCAACCAAGAACAACTCCTCTTTGAGGAAAGGCATAGAGTAAGTGGACAGAGAAAGGTTCTTCTCCTTCTCTCCCTTCTATCTTGCACTCTTTATAAAGCCTCTTTTATTCTCCATTCCGGGTTGCCCAACCACTGCCACAGTGTCCTTTCTCTTGGCAGATCAAGTTGAGCAGGTGACAGCAAAGGTTGCAAGGTTTTTAGCTGGGGCAATCAGAATAAGAGCCACTATTGGACTATTGATTCAAAACCCTAAAATGTATTCTGTATAATTGACTTTTTATTTCTATGCTTTATATATTGTATTGTTCTGTTATTGCTATGGCCGATGGCTGATGCCAATAAAAATTCACTCATTCATTCTTCTCCCTCTTTCATAAGACTAGAATTCGTGGGCATCCAATGAAGCGGAATGTTAGGAGATCCAGGACAGATAAAATTGAAGGGCTTAATCACACAGCACATAGTTAAACTATGGAGCTCCCTTCCCCAGGAGACAGTGGTGGCCACCAACCCAGATGGCTTTAAGACAGGATTCAACAGATTCATGGAGAAAGGTTATCAGTGGCTGCTAGTGATGGTGGCCATGCTCTGCTTCCACTATCCCTGTATACAGTGATGGTATCTAGGAAAGAGGTATGTGCCATTTCTAATATCTAATCTACAGACACATGCAAAGCCTCTCTTCCTCCTGGAGGGGAGGGATTTTGACCGGGAACCGTTCCCACGCTTGCAGGGGGCGTGTCACCCCCTGCCTGATGTCACTGCTGACGTGCCATGTCCCTTGGTCAGTCTTCCAATTGGTGGGAAGCAGGGTTTAGCTGCTCAAATGCGGCCGTGGCAGCTCTTCCCCTCATTACGCTCCCGGGTTTTCATCGAGTCACCCACCCAACCTTCCCTCTAGTCCATCCTTTACGCTTGACTTTGCTATGGACCTATGGTTGGTCGCCTTGGTTGCCCAAGGGGCCTGGTAGGAGTTTTTTCCCAATTGGCAAATTGGCACCGGCCTCTTGGTTTTTTTGCCTACCTCGTAGCAATTCGTCACACCTTTTCCGGTATTTGGCAGTTAGGCATTGGAATATGTTGTCGGTGTATGGAAGGGGGCAGAGTGTGGCCATCGCCTACCCCTTTACTTATGGGTATTCCGTTAAAGCCACTTCCAATCCTGGGGAGGAGGTGGGGTTGCGGGCTTCACGCCCACCCCACGTGCCCGGGGGCTGGCTTCAGCCCCCACGAGACTGAGGGAATCCCGGCCGTGTCACCCACCCAGCCAGCCAATCAGGTGGCTGGGGAGCGTGGCCTGCCCTATTTAGGGCCGGTGCGGCCAGGGCTCGCCCTCTTTTCGTCGTGCCAGCCAGGTGATTTTGGAGGTTATCCACTTTGTGGTTTGTATTGGGTTTGTTTTGTCTCTTCCTCACCTTGCTTTTAGGTCTTGTTTTGTCCCAGGGCCGTGGAGCAGTGTCGGACCCCTAACGCCTCCGTGTCTTCGGCGATCGTATTTCTTCTGTTGTGCCGGTGCTTCGCTAATCACATTTCCCTCCACTTGGATTCTTTGCCGCAAGCCCGCAGCTGTGTTCTGAGTGAAACTGCGGAAATAAAGCCTCATCGATCGGAGTTGTTTTCCCGGGTTTCTGGATCGCTTACTACAGAGGAGCCTTGTCAGTCGGCGGAGCCTTGCCGGGCACGGTTTGCAAGTCTCGGCCAGCAGTTGCGGGTCTTTTGAGCTCCGTGTGGGCTTGGCTGGGGCTCAGTGGGGTCTGGGCAGCGCAAAAGGAGGGAGACTTGAGGCTGCTCCAGGGGGGGCTTGTCCGTCGACTTAATTCACCGCTATCTTAGCGTTCACAGCATTGCCTTTCCAGGGGTGTGTGGGCTTATTTGCGGACCAGCTTGTGCTTTTGGGGGGACCTTTATTTCTGCACTGAAGCTGAGAAATAAGTGGCGGCGCTGTTGCTAGGTTACCAGCCTGTCCCGGGTGCCATTTTAACGACCACGTGGCCCAGGAGCAGCCGTCATCTTAATATAGGCAACCCCAAGTGGGAGGATTTCATTTTCTGTCTATATCTATCGCAAATCGGCCGCGAAGGCAATGCCTTTTTCAGCGTGAATTAATTTTATTAGCAATATTACTGCAGGCAACATTAATTGACGGATCCTGCTGCATTAGCCGCTTAGCATTGGGCCGCGTGAGTGCAATTAGATTTGCCTAGTGTTGTGGTGTGTTTCTGGTACAGGCGGCAGCCTCTTTCATTGTACAGTATCGGAAGCATTTCACTGGTAATTCCCTATACAGTATTAGCGGCTTCACAGGAGGCCCCCCTGGGGTCACCTTTTGCCTTGCTCTGCCCTCTCTGGATCCATAGGCAGCTAATTCAGGCCTCAAGTTTTGTTACCTTTAAATTTATTTTGACTTTGTGGTGTGCTGTGAGAGTTATTTCCTTCAATACACTGCCTAAGCATTTTATTTAGGATTAGTTAATCAATAGTTTATATCTTTATAAGGCTTATCCTTAATAGTTTATAAGGCTATATTGTTCTGCAGGGGGCTCCTTATTTGGCTAAATAATTCATTGGGTTAATTTTAATTAAGGTATGCAAGGGCTCTAGGGAGCTTCTCATTTGGGCTGAATAATTCATTAGAGGAATTTTAAGTAAAGTGCACAAGGGTTCTGGGGAGCTTTTTATTTTGTGGGATTAATTAGCCAATCTTAATTAAAGTGCAAAAGGGGCTCCAGGGAGCTTCTCATCTTTGGTTCTCAGTTCATTTGGTTTATTGCAATTCAAAGTGTTTCTCGGCCCCAGGGTGCTTCTCCTCTTTGGCTAAGGTCATATAGATTTTGCTAAATATTTCATTTGTCTCATCTTAATTCCTAATTGTTTTGGCCTTTATCAACACACCTCAGCACCACTGGATCTCTGGGTTCTTATTCATTTTCCTCTGTAGGTTTTGGTCATAGCTGCCTACTTCTCGGAGGTACTCTTGTACTCATATTTATAGACCCAGGTCGGTGCTAAAGACTAGGCTTTTGCATCTAGATACCTTGGTTTGAGGTTTGGGTAGGCATCTTTGTTTTCCTTTAAAACTTGCTAGTGCAGACACTGCTGAACTATTTCGGTAATACTTCTGACTTATGTATTCAGGACAGGACCCGCCCTATTACTAGGCAATCCAAACCAGCCAGTGTAGACTTTACTGAACTATCTTATAAGGGTATTTGTCTCTAATTATGTCTGCTCAAGAGAACCAACAGATCCCCGCTGGATCTGGGTTGGCGCAGGGAAATCAGGAAGGGACCCAGGCCTTGGTAATGCCTTGTAACCCGCAGGCATTTGCCCAGTTCTTTTGAGGCGTTTTATAGACAATGCAAGCCTGCAGGCCAGTTGGCCTTGCCTCCTGTGCCACCCTCACAAGAATGCATCCCCGATACCCCCCTTTGCTATTTGGATCACCCCAGCACTTAAGCTGCTAGCGCGGCCACACTGAGGTTGAGCAATGATTCAGCAAACTGTCCCAACACACAGTCGCAATCGTCCAGTGCAGGCAAGTCAAAGGGGGGTCAGAAGGGTGGTAAGGCTGGCAAGGCAAATCCTAGAGGCCCTAATACTACTAACCCCCACAAGGATGTAGGCATCCCTAGTCTTTTGCAGGATGCACCACCGCAAGCCGCTGCAGCAGAAGGTGCGTCAGGTTCCTTTTCTGACAAGGAGGCGCAGGAGCACCAGGGCGACCAGGTGACCAGCGTTCCAACACCGGTCCCAGGCGAGGGCCAAGCTGGAAAGAGGAAGGAAAAAAGGAAGCATACCTCTAAGAAGAGCAAGAGAAGCAGACGGTCGGAGTCTGAGGAGGGATCAGGTACCTCATCATCAGATACTGATAGCGACACACCTATGGAGGAGTACTGGGGTTGGGGGGAAGACAGCTCAGGGCTCCCCTTATGGGTGCATTAAAGAAGGGCTAATTCATACCACGAGTCCTTCAATGGTTCCCTGGAATGGAAGGACGGTGCTTTAGTCCAGGATGTAAAAACATCCACAAATTTATCTACTGATTTTATTCTGGGGAATCATTTGTCTCAAAGAAAGAGGACCAAAATACTTAACGGTGATTTCATTGACATATTTACTTTGTTGCCCCCAGCTAAGATGACTGGGAAGGGGGAAAAGAAGCGTAGCTATGGCAAGCGGCGTTATAGAACACCATGAGCCGAGCGTAACTTTGAAAATTGGCTGGACGGGTTCCAGGTGTTCATGGGTGTGGTCAGTGCAACTTATCCTAAATGCGTGATGCACCTAATAGCTTACTTAGCACATGTCAGGAGGGCACGGGAATTAGCAGGGGAGAACGCTGCTCTAAATTATGATGAGGATTTCCATAGAAACGCTTCTCTGTTATCATCTACACGTTGGGATTTGAGGGACCAAAATTATTGGATGGAGCACGTCGGTCCCTATGTAGAGAAGAAGTCCCAGGATTCGTCCAAATTTGGAAAGGCCAACTCAAAGCAGAGGAGGCTGTGCTGGGAATTCAACAAAGGGGTTTGTATGAGGCCTATCTGTAAGTATAGCCACAAGTGTGAAAAATGTCTCGATAACCACCCAGCCACTGCTTGCATCAAAGGAAGGCAGCCCTTTTGGGGCAGGAGAGGCTTCTCTAACCAGGGTGCTAGGGGCTCCCATGGTGCTTCTTTCGGACCACAGGGTAACCGATAATAACTTGGAACTTGGCCTGGCCTTTTCTCCCATTAAGCTGACCCCTTTAAAAACTCTTTTAGATCTCTACCCCAACAGGACAGCAGCACTATATCTTTGGGAAGGTTTTAGTTTAGGATTTAGGATTCCAGTCGCTTTCCCCCCCAATTCAGGTGACCCACCAAATCAGAAATCAGTCAGAGAAATGCCCAAAGTTGCGCACAAGAAAATTTTCAAAGAGATAAGAGCAGGGAGGGTTGCCGGTCCCTTTCCGGTCCCTCCCATAGAGGGTTTGCACATATCCCCATTAGGCATTGTCCCCAATTAGGCATTGTTGCCCGGTGAGTTTCACATGATTCACAACCTGTCCTACCCGAAAGGAGGGTCTGTCAATGATGCAATACCTCAAGAACTCTGCTCTGTGAGGTATGCCTCCTTTGACCAAGCAGTCAAACTTATTTGCAAATTTGGAAAAGGCGCGTTGCTGGCAAAATGCGAAATTCAGTCTGCGTTTCGACTCCTGCAAGTCCACCCAGAGGATTTCCGGTGGCCGGGCTTTAAATTTGAGGGGGCATACTTCATAGACAAGGCAATGCCCATGGGCTGCTCAGTAGCCTGCGCAGCCTTCGAGGCATTCGGTACCTTCTTGGACTGGGCACTTCGTTTTAGAACAGGCTCGGAGGGTGTGTCGCACTTCTTGGACGACTTTATCCTCGTGGCTGATAATAGACAAAAGTGCTCGGCCCTTCTGGAAGCCTTCACGACTTTAGTGGCTGAGCTGGGGGTGCCATTGGCCGCAGACAAAATAGAGGGCCCAGCTACAATTATGGTTTACTTGGGTATTGAATTGGATACTGTCGCCCAAACCTCAAAGCTTCCCAGAGAAAAATTAATTGCACTCAGAGACCTTATTTGGCAACTTCTTCCCCTAAGGAAAGTAACCCTCAGGCAGATTCAGTCACTGCTTGGTCATTTAAACTTTGCTTGCTGTGTGGTTTCCCCTGGCCACCCATTTTGCGGCCGCCTCGCGAGGCTATCAGCTGGTCTGTGATCACCTCATCACAGGGTTCGCCTATCAAAAGAGGTAAAGGCCTTGGAGGGCTGGCGTAGATTGCAGCCCCCCAGCTGCGATAACAGAAGGCCAATATCATTTGACATACTTTACCAGATCCATAAAAAATTGAGAACTGTTTACTGGTCTAAGTACGAGGCCCGCTTATTCTCAGCAGCGTATTCCATCGCCTTTTTTGGCCCACTCCGCCGATCCAAGGGGAGGTAGTATATGAGGCTGGCCAACGCTGTTCTTCCCGAGGCTTACTGTTGAGCAATGTCACACTATCGTGGCAGGATCTAGTCTTGCGGATACGCAGTTCTAAAACAGACCAGTACGGGAGGGGGGCTTTAATTCAGCTTTTGGCAACCGGTAAATCGGGTCCATGCCCGGTTAAGGACACTAGGCGCTTCCTGTTTTTGAGAGCTAATATGGCAGGGCCACTCTTGATTCATGCGGATGGCTCACCCCTGAGTCAGCACCAGTTCACTTGTGTCATGTGTTTAACAATTGCAGCATGCGGCTTACCCCCCCCCCGCTGATTTCGCAGCACACTCATTTTGCATAGGGGTGGCCACCACAGCAATGCACCTGGGCCTGACTGCAGAGAGGATTAAGGACCTAGGCTGTTGGAAATCTGATGCTTAAAAGTGTTATGTGAGAAAAAAATTATGACTGCTCACCGGAGGTAATCTGACCTTGGCCTCTTGTTTCAATTCTTACAGGAACTATGAGGGCATGCATCTGAATAATCGGGCACAGCACTATGTATTGGGCCAAGGTCCGTGCCATCAATGCCGGTCTCGGGCCGCATCTCAACTTACCTGCAGACATTACTATTTCCTGGATCTCCTGGAGGTGAATGCGCTGTGCAGAAATGCTGCCTGCAGTTAGGGCCAAAGCGGCATTGGAGGGTCCCCCAAATGCTTTAATAATTCAATTAGGCAAAAATGATTTAGCTTATCGAAAGGCAGTCGATTTGATGTGGCATATTTATGGCGACTTTGAAGAACTGAAGGCCTCTTACCCAGACATAATCATTCTGTGGGCATCACTGATGGAGAGGCGGGTTTGGAGAGATAGCCGGTGCCCGATAGCCATAAATAGGGCTAGGAAAGCCTTGGATCGGGCTGTGGTGCATAGAGTGGCAGCCTTGGGTGGTCGGGTCATTGACCACCATGGCATTCGTTTCAGCAGTGAGGCCCTCTACTGGTCTGATGGCGTGCATCTGTCGGGTGCGGGAAATGACATATGGCTGACTGATATAGCAAAGGGGATCAGGGATTGGTTGCAGGCATGAGGGTATTGGAGGCGAGCTTTGCTCAAGTGGTGGTTAGGCATTGGTAAGAAGGGGTTAAGAGGATGTGTGTGTGTGGGGGAGGAAACGCCATCACCTCCCCACAAAAGCTAAGGGTAGTCCGTTAAAGGATTCGAGGGGGGCGTGGCCCTGTCCGAAACCTATGGAGGCGTGGGCCTAAGGCACACCCCCGAGTGGTGACCCGGGGGAGTTCCTAGTTGACGTGCCTCAGCAGGACTCCCCCTTCTGGTGTTAACCCATGCCGGTCTTCATGCAATTGGGCTGGAGCCGGTTAGTCGATAGGACCAATGCCTAAGCCAATACCTCTCATTCCTGAAATCAATAAAGTTGTGGCCTAATTCGCCCATTTAACATTAATACTTGGTGTCCTGTGTCATTATTTCTCCTTGCTGGGGGACAGGAACTCACCACGCAAATAGGAAATCCGGCGGTCGTGGATCCTGTCCAATGCCCTGCTGGGGGCTGGGGGCCATGGCACGACCCCCGGTGACATCAGGGGAGAGCTTACAGTTGTATTTGCATCAACAGGCTCCCCCTACTGGTGGTTAACCCTTGCTAGACTCACCTCTCCTTGAGTGGGTGGAGTCAAACTTCGCTGTTTCTTCCACTGCCTAAGCCAGTACCTCTCACATGCTGTAATCAATAAAGTTGTGGCCTTTTCTAGCCCATTAACCTAAAATACTGTGTCCATGTGTCTTTCTTATTCCCAAGCGAAGGGGGCGGGTCCTCGAATCATAATTCTCTGCCCCTGGAAATGGTGGCAGGCCAGATGTGGAATGCAGACCAGATATCCCCACTTGCTGGTGTACAGGACTGAGCTGGGCTCAAGGACACCCATTCAAGGGCGTATCTGATTGGGTAAAGTTTTGGCCATTAAATATGGAGCAGGAAGAAAAACCAACGGCATGGCGTTATGCCTCAGCCTCATCAACTCTGTTCTTTCCACATGGCCAGCACCAGATATTGCCAGCGCCGTGTTCCGTTGAGAGGCACATCCACCAAGACAGAAGAAATGAGTCATATAACTTTAGAGTTGGTGAGCTGTAATATTGGGAAATAATCCATAATGAGTTGGGGGGAAAAATGTTTAAAAGTACTTTCCAAAAAAAACAAGGGTCCTTCTTGTTGGGGATAATTCAGACAAAAATTCCCAGGTGTCAGAAAAAGTTATTTATGTATGCCACTACAGTGACCCATGTTTTGTTAGCCCAAAATGGAAAATGAGTGAGGTCCCAATGAAAGAAGAATGGCAACTTAAATTAAAATTTTACATTAAATTTTCTGTTTTACAATTTAGAATATTCATTTAAACCACCTTGAAATATCAATGACTTCCCTTCTTCTCTTTCTATGGTTAATTTTGCTTAACACAAATCCCTGCATATTTTACATCAACCAAACCATTCAGTATTCCATTACATCCATCAAAACTTATTTACACTGTTGAATTTATCTTAATGCTGCCAACGTTTTCAAGTGTACACAATATCCCCCCATATATTCAGTAAACATTCTCCAATCTTCTCTAAACATATGTTCTTCTGGTTATCTTATTCTATGTGTTAGGTCTGCAAACTGCAGATATCCCATCCGTTTATGTTTCCATTCTTCTTTAATTTGGACCTTGCTCGTTTTCCATTTTGGGCTAACAAAACACGAGCCGCTGTAGTGGCATACAGTACATAAATATCCTTTTTTGACACCTGGAAATTTCCGTCTGAATTATCCCCAACAAAAAGAACCCTTGTTTTTGGGGAAAGTACTTTTAAACATTTTTTTTCAACTCATTATGGATTATTTCTCAATATTGCAGCTCACCAACTCTAAAGTTATATGACTCATTTCTTCTGTCTTGGTGGATGTGCCTCTCAATGGAACACAGTAATATCTGGTGTTGGCCATGTGGAAAGAACAGAGTTGATGAGGCTGAGGCATAACACCATGCCCTTGGTTTTTCTTCCTGCTCCATATTTAATGGCCAAAACCTTTCCGATCAGATACGCCCTTGAATGGGTGTCCTTGATCCCAGCTCAGTCCTGTACACCAGCAAGTGGGGATATCTGGCCTGCACTCCACATCAGGCCTGCCACCATTTCCAGGGGCAGAGAATTGCATGCATCTGTGGATTAGATACAGAGAACAAGGACATTTTTATTGGCGACACTGCATATTGACTGGAAGATGTGCACAATGCCCAGAGAATGTGCAAAAATTTCCTCAAGTATTTCTGCAGGCTCAGTTAGATATTATCCATTATGGCTTGGTCTCAGATCAGGCTCCTGGCAATTTCTGCTGCTGCTCATGTGGAACTAACACAGATGATGGAAAATGGTATGCTCATTAATTTTCTTTCTGCTTCATAGACACTAAACCTGAATGACCAAAATTCTTCCTGATTAGATATCCCCCTCACATTGGTGGACTTTGATCTAGGTCATTATGAGCTCTTTGTGGGTTATGAGCTCTTTGTAATGTGTGTGGGCATTATTGTCTTGGAAGATGTTTAGTAGGGCCAGTTCTGGGGTGACTTCTAATACTTGCTTGGTTATTTTGAGGAGACTCGAAGCCATCATCTAAGACAGGGCATTCTTTAAGGTGGTTCTTCCCTGCATAACCATTCAGGAAGACCTTCCTGTGTACAGCCATCATGGAAAATATCAGCTGTCCTGCTTTCAAGCCTGGTGCTCTTCTGGTCTGTGATGAGAGCCACAAATGAAGCAGAAGCTCAGCCCAGGGGAAATTGAGTAGAAGGAGCAGCTGTTCTTCCAGGCACCAGAAATTTGGGGGAAAGAGCTGGAGGGCTGCACCCAATGTTCATGCTCCTCAGAGTAGATCCATTATAATGAATGCACATCATGTGGAACCATTGATTATGCTGGTTGGAACTCTTGGGAGGTGGAGTCAAGCACATTCTGGAGGACCAATGGTTCCCATACTCTGGTGTAAAAGCTGCTGGGGTGGACATGATCGCCTATGGGTGTGGACCCAATAATTAGGTGGATGAAGGTGATCTCAGGGTGTCCCCCTCCTGAGTCAAAATTGTTTTGAGGTCAATTGTTTTGTTTCCTTGTACAATGCTTAGAGATTATCATATGATGCAGTCTACAAAGTATTCAAAGCAACAACAACAAATTCCTCTTCAGTGTGACTAGGATCCTGCAAAGCCTCATGCCACTTTGTTTCTGAGCTTCACTGTGCTGCATAACACTATGCTCAGTGCTATTTTTCTAGAAAAAGAAGTGCCAGAACTCACAATGAAGTCACATTCTCTTAGAATGGCAATGGCACCAACCTGAGAGGTTTGGGAACCTTTCGGTTCCGGCTGAAAAAAAGCCCCATCTATGCTTGCCAAACTAAAATCTCTCTGTTCATCTAGATTCCTGGACTTTGCAAGAAGACAATGTGGTGTATTGGTTAGCGTGTTGGACTAGGTTCCTGGAAGACCAAGCTTCAAACCATGAAGCTCATTGGGTGACCCTGAGCCAGTCATTGCCTCTCAGGCTTACCTACCTCACAGGGTTGTTGTGGGGATTAAATGAGGAGTGGCAGAACCATGTACACCATCTTCAGTTCCTTGGAGAAAAAGGTGGGATAGAAATGCAATAAATAAAGAAAATAAAACAATCAGTAGCCACGGATGGCCTTTTGGTGGTATCCACTGTGAGTCCTTCTCAGAATAGAACCACCAAAACGAATGAACATGAGCAATTGGGTCCATCACCTTCAGTGGATACACTTTGAGTAGAACATAATTAGGCAGAAACCCTATTATCAATGAATTAGACTAATCCACTTTTCATGCCGTCCAAGCTGGTGACTATCAGTACCTTTTGTGGGACTGAGGTCCATAGTTGAACTATACAGTTTGTTTCCTTTGTCCTGAATCTTCTGGCATTCAGCTTCATTGGACAGCCCTGACTCCGTTCTAGCATTATGAGAGAAGACTGTCCAAAAAAATGGAAAGCTGAATGTCTGTATGTTATGATGAGGACAGACCGGTTTAAGCTGATGTCTCAATGTTCTGAACATAGAAGTAAATAATCTGTGGACACAAGAAGAGCCTGGCTGCTGGATCAGGCCAAAGTTCCTAAATTATTAGCATAGGGACACAATAATGGCCATGCTACATCTGAGCTTCAGCAATCAGCTCAGACCTCTTTACATGCTGAGTCTCTGAGGGAGACTGAGGGAAGAACCATAGGCCTGATTCTCTAGCTCCTCCCAAGGTGAGCTAAGCCTGGCAGGACAGCTGACTCAATGGTATTAACCCCTTTATGCCATAATTAGACTTAAGCATATTGGTTATATGAACCCACAGAACTTCGCAGCCAAGAGGGAGCGTAAGGAAGGGGACTATCTTTCAGATATTTGGAGCCTGACTAGGGCTTTAAACACAAATGGAAGTACATTGAATTGAGCCTGGAATCAAACAGGCAACCAATGCATCTGGTTTATATGTGATGAAAATGGAACTCCTCCTAGTAATCTGGCTGATGTATTATGAACCAAAGGAAGTTTCTGAGTTGCCTTCAAGGGTAGCCCCATTTTGCAGAGGTAAGGCTGGAAGTTACCAGAACATGGAGCACAGAGGTCAGGTCATCTGTGTCCAAAAGGGGTAATAGCTGGTGAACCAGTTGGAGCTGGAAAAAAGCACTCCTTGCCAAGGCCACCTGAGCCTCCAATGACAATCACAGCTCAGTGGGGCAGCCCTAGTGAATAAACCTCTTCTGCTTGAAACTCAACTGACGTGACATTAAACCCAGGTAAAAACAGGCACAGAGAAATGCTGGATGACCTTTATTTTTTTGAGTGGGCCATTGCAATTGATGCCTCGGTGCTGGGTTCCTTCTGCATGGAGAGAAATTAGTGGTGATGGGCTGATGTTTGAAGACCTTGTGCTGAAGCTCTGAGCATCTTTGGGAGGAGGGAGCGGTCGGAGGTTAGATCAAAATGAACTGGAGCATCACAGGGTTGGGTTGCAGAAGTGGAGGTGCCTTGAGGAGGGCCAGCAGCAGGCAGGAAGGACATGTTGCTATGACATAGCTACTGGGTGGTCTGGTGCAGGCTGATATACCTTAGGCTTGTCAGCATTTGCAATAGAATTAATTATCCCTTTCAAAAGAAGGGCTGCCTCCACTCCACTCCTATTTGTCTTTGGGGCACGTTTCCTGATTGTATGAATCACATCGTTCAATGCCCCCTGTTGGTAGCAAAGAGAAGATAGTTGATATCACGACCCAGCATCTGCAGACACCCTTCCTCACGTTACAAGTGTGGAGTGGAACCTTTGTCCCTCTGGTCAAGAGTGGAAGAGACTATCCTCTTCCACTGCAAACTGTACTCAGTGTTAGAGCATCTACCTTGCAGGCCAAAAAGCCCAAATTCAATCTACAATGGCATTCCCAGGTGTGCTTGCCGGGTCTCCTGTCCTAAACCTTGGAGATCTTTTGTTCCTCAGAGTGGACAATACCGAGCTATATGGACTGTCTCAGTATAAGGCAGGTTCCTCTGTTTCTCTTTAAACCACCCCTTTCTGAGAACCACAAAGACTAGGATTGTACTTGAGTTTGAGGGAAGGAATGTAGACCTAGGTCCTTCATGCCTATGGGACCGCCTCTCCTGGTATGCCCCATGGAGGACCTTAAGTAAAGGTAAAGGTACCCCTGCCCGTATGGGACAGTCGTGTCCGACTCTGGGGTTGTGTGCCCATCTCACTTAAGAGGCCGGGGGCCAGCGCTGTCCGAAGACACTTCCGGGTCACGTGGCCAGCGTGACAAGCTGCATCTGGCGAGCCAACGCAGCACACGGAAACGCCGTTTACCTTCCCGCTAGTAAGTGGTCCCTATTTATCTACTTGCACCTGGGGGTGCTTTCGAACTGCTAGGTTGGCAGGCGCTGGGACCGAGCAACAGGAGCGCACCCCGCCGCGGGGATTCGAACCGCTGACCTGACGATCGGCAAGTCCTAGGCGCTGAGGTTTTACCCACAGCGCCACCCACGTCCCATGAAGGACCTTACGGTCCACAAATAGCAACATTTTGGAGGTCACGAGCCTCAAGGAGATTAGACTGACCTTGACAAGGACCAGGGCCTTTTCGGCCGGGGCCCCGGCCTGGTGGAACACTGTGTCACAAAACACCAGGGCCTTGCAGGATTTGACTTCTCTCTGCAGGGCCTGCAAGACGGAGCTGTTCTGCCAGGCCTTTGGTCGGGGTTCAGTCTGACTCCTCCTCCCCTTTCATAAGAACTTGCATGAAAGTGGCCTCCCAATTTTTCTCACAGACCCATATAAGTTCAGCAGAAACAGTTGGGCCTGGTGAGCATTTAAGATCCCCAACCCTAATCTGTGGGTTGCCATCTGATTGGATTTTATTTTGATCCTGATCTGATTTTAGGATGTATTTCAATTGTTTGCCTGATTTTATGTTAATGTGTTATATGTTTGATGTTAGCTGCTATGAGCCTGGATTTGGCCAGGGAGGGTGGGGTATAAATAATAATAATAATAATAATAATAATAATAATAATAATAATAATAATAATAATAATAATCTCAGTGTTATAACATCTGCTTTGCATGCAGAAGGTCCAAGGTACCAAAGACTGTGGTCTAAACCACTGAGCCTATTGGGCTTGCCAATCAGAAGGTTGGCATTTCAAATTCCTGTGACGGGATGAACTCCCGATGCTCTGTCCTCGCTCCTGCCAACCTAGCAGTTTGAAAGCACGCCAGTGCAAGTAGATAAATAGGTACCACTGCGGAGGGAAGGTAAATGGCATTTCTGTGTGCTCTGGTTTCCATCACAGTGTTCCGTTGCACCAGAAGCAGTTTAGTCATGCTGGCCACATGACCCAGAAAGCTCTCTGTGGACAAATGCCAGTTCCCTTGGGCTGAAAAACGAGATGAGCCCCACAACCCCATAGTTGCCTTTGACTGGGCCTAACCATCCAGGGGTCCTTTACCTTTACCTTTTACCTAATCCCTGGCATCTGCAGGTGGGGATAGAAAAGAGCCCTGACTGAACCCCTGGAGAGCTACAACCAGTCAATTCATAGATAACATTGAAGAACCAATTGTTCGACTTGGCAGAGGGCAGCTTTCTATGAGTTGTTGAGATTTAGTTGTTATTACCATTACCATAATTATTATTAATTATATTTATATCCTGCCCTTCCTCTGGGGCACCAAACAAAACAAGAGATAAATGAATTAACTCATCTAACAACATCTGAAAACAATTTCAGTTCAGATGCCACTGGTAGCAAGTGCTAGTCCTACACAGAGAAGACCCTACTCAGAGTAGATTCCTTGCAGTTAATGGACCTAAGATAGCCATGCCTCTTAACTTCAATGAGTCTACTCTGAGGAGGACAAGCATTGGATACCAACCTGTGTCTTAGGAGATCTGAGAGGAGTCCCACTAGACAGCAAGCAAAGGCCCATCTGGTGCAGTATCCTGTTCCCAGTGTGGCCATCCAGAAGTCCACAAGAAACCCACAAGCAGGACCTGAGCACATTGGAGGCCCCTTGGATGGCCATGTTCAGTTTGAAACAGCAGAATGACAACTCCTTGGCAACAGGATGGAGACCCCTTGTTAATATCAGTTCCTGGGAATCCCAAGTGTCTGGGAGAATGGCTGTTACCTTCAGGGCCTGCTTGTGGGCTTCTCCTTCAGTTGACTACTGTGAGAAGAGGATGCTGGACTAGATGGACCCCTGGCCTGATCCAGCTTCAGGGCTGTCCTTATATTCTTCTACTTACCGTCTTGCCCTGGGCTGAATCCTCAGCCTGGACCTCATCCAGAGCTATAATGGACCAGATCAGCAACACAGCAACAAAGAGGGTGATGGAGAACTTCATGATGGCTCCACGCTGGTCAATGGAGTGGTAGAGCTTCTCCTTTGGTCTGTTCTATCCCAGGTGATGGCACCAGCTCTTTATGTACCCTTTCCTCCATGAGCAAGGAAGAATCTGGGTTTGTGCCCGGCCACTTAGGTGATTTGTTTGTTTTTAATCAGGAGTGGCTTGGGTTGTAAGGTATTATTGGCTAGGGAGCAGGAACAAAGTTATTTGGAACACCATTTACCTCTGGTCTTGGCAGACATCTCTTTTCCACATGGCCAGTTTCAGAATTTGCTGGGGCCCTAATCGGTTATGAGGCTGTCATGGCTCAGATATTCCCTGGCCAATTAGGGGAAGAAAAACTGTACTGAACAGGGGGTTCCCTTCTATTTCCCCATCCCACAATATTTCCACTGCCACTAGGGTGATAATAACCTAAGAAATGCTCTGCTGGATCAGGCCAGTGGCCCATGCAGCTCAGCATCCCATCTTCACAGGGTCCAAGCCAGACCTGAGCACAAGAGCATTCTCTCTTCCTGGAAACCCAGGATGGGTTTCCTGGATGGGGGCTCAATTTTGTTGATGTAGATCAGCAAGTTAAGTAGAGGAGAATCTTTGGAGTTGGTTTTCAGGATGGTTCAGAAAAGGGCAGCCAAAATGTGGAAGGGAATAAAGTGACTCCCCTACAAGCAAAGGATGCCTCATTTGGGACTTTGGGGTTCATAGAAAAAGTGAGTAAGAGGTGATGGCAGGGAATGGACAGTGGAGGAGGAATGGTGGAGACCGCCTCCCCCTCCTCCTGAACTTTCCAGAGAAGAGGAAGTCAGTGGTCTGCGGAGGGCATAGCTCAGAGGCAGAGGAGGAGAGAAGCTGGGAAATAATGGGAGAGGAGCAGGAAGAAGAAGAAGCACCAGGGGAGAGATAGCTGACAGACTCAGAAAGCATGCCAGACCCCCCCTCCCAGAACCTGGAGGTCATTGAAAGTAGGAGAGCAGAGAGCTCAGAGGTAGAAGACACAGATCAGGCACCGTAGGAATGACGTATAAAGGGAGAGATGGAGG
This sequence comes from Podarcis gaigeae, assembly GCF_964106915.1. NCBI lineage: Eukaryota > Metazoa > Chordata > Lepidosauria > Squamata > Lacertidae > Podarcis > Podarcis gaigeae. The sequence continues at coordinate 15,579,611 of NC_139684.1, forward strand.
GGTGGGGCTTAACTTGGAGAAATGCCATTATCTAAGAAAGATGGCATTGCTATCTCTCTCTCTGTGAATACAGTGGTACCTCGGTTACATACGCTTCAGGTTACATACGCTTCAGGTTACACGCTCTGCTAACCCAGAAATAGTGCTTCAGGTTAAGAACTTTGCTTCAGGATTAGAACAGAAATCATGCTCTGGTGGTGTGGCATCAGCAGGAGGCCCCATTAGCTAAAGTGGTGCTTCAGGTTAAGAACAGTTTCAGGTTAAGAACGAACCTCCAGAATGAATTAAGTACTTAACCTGAGGTACCACTGTATTGTATAAAAGACTTGGTAAGAACTCTCCTTGTTTATCTAATACTTGGCTGCCTACCGCGGGAGGGATTGGATTCCCTGAAGCCTGACTGGTGACAATGATAGAAGCTCATAAAATTCCACATGGCATGGAGAAAGTGAACAGAGGAAAGCTTTTCTCCCTCTCTGATAATACTAGAACTCATGGGCCTCCACTCACTCCCACAGGAGGCACTGACCTAGGTAAAGGTAAAGGTAAAGGTAAAGGGACCCCTGACCATTAGGTCCAGTCGCAAACGACTCTGGGGTTGTGGCGCTCATTTCGCTTTATTGGCTGACGGAGCCGGCGTACAGCTTCCGGGTCATGTGGCCAGAATGACTAAGCCGCTTCTGGCGCACCAGAGCAGCACACGGAAACGCCGTTTACCTTCCTGCCGGAGCAGTACCTATTTATCTACTTGCACTTTGATGTGCTTTTGAACTGCTAGGTTGGCAGGAGCAGGGACTGAGCAACGGGAGCTCACCCTGTCGTGGGGATTCAAACCGACAACCTTCTGTTCAGCAAGCCCTAGGCTCAGTGGTTTAACACACAGCACCACCTGCGTCCCCGTTTGTATAAGGTGCTCCAACATTAAATAAAAATCATTTCCCCATCAGAGAAGAGGCTATAGTTTTGGGGGTGGCGGGATTTTTCACATGATAGATTACGGCTGTAATCTCTTTTTTTACAATGTTAACATTACAAATATTTCTTTGAGAGGTGGCTAGCAACTTCCTTAAGCATCTCGTCTGACTCCAGGTTTCAGAGAGCACCTGGCGAGTCTATCTTTTCATTAGTCAGGAAGCGCAAAATTCTGTTCCAGTCCAAAAATGAATACTTAAGAGGTATATTTAAGAGGTACATTAACTTTTCAACATGAAGGAGTACAGCAACTCTGTTGATATGTCTAAGGCTTATCCCCTTGTTGCTGTTCCAATCTCCAAGCTGCACAATGGCTTTTGCAGAGAAAGTACTGTACCTTTTGAGAATGTTTTGAACAGGTACATTAATTTTCCAAGAGTACATCAGCTCTGCTGCAGCAACAGTATGCAAGTTGTTTAATGAGCTTGGTAGGTTACTGGTGGGGAGTGACCTACACAGTGAAACATGCTGTTAACCAAGCCTAACTTATATTGTCCACATCATCCATATGGCAAAGTTGCCCTGAGGAGGACTTGGACCTAGATGACTCTCAAGACCTTAGTCACTCCTTCTCCACTATCCAGTTTTGAGGACGTGGCTCTTCCACTATCTTCAGACTCACTTGTAGTTTTGCCTGCTCCAGACATGCAGGAGGATGTGACTGCGGAATCAGCTGTGGATGCTTTTTGGGCATTGCAGACAGCTCTCCCAGAGGGGGTTCCTCCACAGGAGGAAAGCCTCCGCAGCCCTCTTAAGCCTTCATATGCCTCTTGTTCTTTTCTGAAGCAACATCTTCCATGCCTCTGCTAGCAGGGCCCATTGAGAGATCTGTAGGATCCTGATTTGCCTTTCTTTGCCAACCTCTCACAATTGCTCCCACCTCTGGGGTGAGTGCCAAGCCCCAGTAGAACAGTAGCAGAATTCTTTCAGGCTTTGGGGCTGATGTAGTCAATATGCTGCCTTCCAAATCCTTTGGAGAACAGCTCTCGGCATCTCTTTCCACGTAGCTTCTCCTACTGCACTACTGCACAGGAGGCTGTAACTTCAGAATCAGCCATGGACTATTTAAGGGTTGCAGATGACTCTTTTGGGAGGGTGTAGATGCTTCAGGAGAAAGTTTTTTTTTAGCAATTTCCCTCCTCCGACGCTGCATTTGTGAATGGTGTAAATCACATGCCTGTCTGAGAAGAGTGTGGGGAATGGAAGACAGTTTTATCTCTTCCGCTGTATGTACTTTTTTACTTGTGCCTGCTTGTTCTCTCAGAGCTGGAGAGAACGGACGCCATTATGCTTTTGTCTGTACATAGTGCCTGGATAGTGGAAAGGGGGGCACTGAGGACTTGGGAGTCATATAACTCCAAGTTCACCTCAGGTAAAGGGGCCCCTGACCATTAGGTCCAGTCGTGGCCGACTCTGGGGTTGCAGCGCTCATCTCGCTTTATTGGCCAAGGGATCTGGCGTACAGCTTCCGGGTCATGTGGCCAGCATGGCTAAGCCGCTTCTGGCGAACCAGAGCAGCGCACGGAAATGCCGTTTACCTTCCCGCCGCAGCAGTACCTATTTATCTACTTGCACTTTGACGTGCTTTCGAACTGCTAGGTTGGCAGGAGCAGGGACCGAGCAACAGGAGCTCCCCCATCAAGGGGATTCGAACCACCGACTTCTGATAAGCAAGTCCTAGGCTCTGTGATTTAACCCACAGCGCCACCCACGTCCTGCAATTATAAGTTAGGCTTGCGTCAGTGTCCTGGTCAGTCCACACCTGTACCCAACCAAGCGCATTATACAACCTGCATACTGTTCCTACAGCAGAGTTATTGTACCCATTAATGAGACTGTTGAAAAGTTAATGTACCTCTTAAGTATGTTGGGGAAGTAACATTGCTTATTTTTTTTTCAAAAGGACTGGGGAGCTGTGGCAAACTTTGCATGATGCAAATTTGGAGTCAGTATCAGAAATGTCTAAGCCAGGAAGGGTGAGACCCAGAGTGGAATGAACCAGACGAACAGTCAAGGAAGAGAATGGAGGAAATCTATTCAGCCCTGGCAAGGAACTCAGTGTTCCCCACACAAGATAGCCAATTGCTCTCCCTATTTCTGGTTTAAGGCCAGAAATAGGTAGCATCACCCAACAGATCTCAACAAGGGCTATATAAGGAAGGCAGAGCTCCACCTCAGGCAGAGCAGAGACAAGGAACGGCCCTTCCTCACCTCTATTCCTTTCTGCCAGCCGAAGGAGGAATTCCGAATCTGACCCATCATGAAGTTGTTGCCTATCCTGCTATCTGCAGCACTGCTGGTTTTGACTCTGAGCATTTCGGTTCAGGGCAAGGAGGATGACGGCGACACAGCTAAGAGACACACAGCTAAGAGACACACAGCTAAAGTGAAAGAGAAAAGTCACTTTGAAAATTTCAAGGCGCAGGTGGGTACAGGCAGTTCTGATGAGTTTGGGGAAGGATGGGAGCTCAGCGGTCGTGCTGCTTGCTTTGCATCCAGAAAATCCCAGTCCTACCCACAGAATCCTTAGGTAGGGCTGGATCCTAGGAGTGTTCACAGCTCTTGCCTCCCATCTGCCCTATGGCCTCAATCCAGGCAGGGTCTGAATCAGGCCTTGGGCCAATCTGGCAACTACTTGGCCTTTATCAGATATTATTTTTTATTAAATTTTCCAGTTATAGAATTTCCACAAATAAACACCCACCAATAAAACAAAATAATACACCAACTTCCCTTCTTCTCCTTCCATGGTTCTTTTAAGTTTCCCATTCTTACTGCATATTCTATTCCAACCATCTAATTTCCCCTCCTTTTCATGTTACCTCAAACAAAATTGTAACTGTTGAATTCACATTAATCTTGCTCATGTTTTCACTTGCTTTCACTTATTTCCCACATATTCCACACACAAAAATCATTCCTCTTTATAAACTCAATCATCTTGTTCTCTTACCCTGCTAGTTAAGCCTGCTAACTCTGCATACACCATCATTTTTAGCTGCCATTCCTCCTTTCTTGGGACCTCTCCCATCCTCCATTTCTGAGCTTACAAAATCTGAGTTGCTGTAGTTGCATATATAAATCTGCTCTTCTGGCCCCTGGGAGCCTCTGTCTGTACCATTCCCTAAAGGAATGCCTCTGGTCCTCTGCCCAATTTTATTATAAGTCATTTCCCAAGCAACTGCTTGTTCTGTCCTGGATTTGTTCCTGCAGTAGAATAATAAAATCATAGAACTGCAGAGTTGGAAGGGAATCCAGGTGTCATCTGGTCCAATCCCGTGCGATGCAGGAATCACAGCTAAGACATCCCTAGCAGATGGCCATCCAAACTCTGTTTGAAACTCTCCAAGGAAGGAGAGTCTGCCACCTTCTGAGCTAGTACGTTCCACTGTAGTTCGGTGCTTGTGCTGACGAAAGGTAGAGGGGGATCACTTTTGAAGTGTGCACCTTTGCAAGCTGTTTGGCAAAGGCACCCATCTTGCCTTGTCCATGCCATTCCTATGCAAGGGGCTTCTCTGCAGGGCTTGCCTCTGTAAGTGTTTCAGAGGTTCTGCCTCACCTTCCTGCCTGAAGCCTACTCTGCCCTGAGAGTCATGGATGACCCTGGGGCATCCACATATGCCCGATTTGAATCAGGCCTTGGCAGAATCCAGCTCCCAAAGGAGCCCACGACCACTTTTCTCAGCCTACCACACTGACCTTCCAAATGCAATTCTAACAGGGGTTCAGGGGGAGGGGTCCCCAGGCAGGCAGGTCAACGTAGGGAGTGTTGCTGATGGAATCAGGCCTCAACATCCCTTCTTCTTTCTCCAATCAGATGAGCAAAGCAATGTCAGCCTCAGCAGAGGCTGCAAAATACTTGGCCAAAGGGGCAAAAGCGAAATTTTCAGCAATAGTCCGAGGTGCAAAGGCGAAATTCAGTAATGTATTTGGGTAAAAAAAAGAGAGCGAGGGACAACCAACAAGCCGGTGAAACAGAAAACACCTTGTGTCTGATCTGTGCAGATGTGACTCTTTGGTACTTTCGCCAGCATCGTGGAATCAAAGATAGATCTCAAGATGAACCCCGACCTCTTTCCTCCACCAGGCCACCCACACATCGGAGACTCTCGGTTCTTATTGATTATGTTAAATTCCTCCTGTTATTGAGGTTTGGCGGAAGCTGCTTCCTTCACTTGCACAAACACAGAGACACACACTGCAATGAAGTGAGCCCACTCTGCCCCCTATCTCAATTGGCTTTTGTACCCTCTGCAGGGGAAGATGAGGAGTGGCCACAAATTTGCATCCACTCGTCACAGCCGTGGCACAAAAGGGGGCTTAAGGAGAGCTGTTTAATAGACACCTATGTACAACATCCATTTCTGTACCGTCCTAAACGGACAGCCATGCCTTTTAATGTAATTGAATGTCATGCAACTATAATATTATTTCTTTAAATTTATACGGTATAAATGAACGGTCATGTAATTAATTCATTAATCATGGTGGCAGCATTTTTGCTTTGTGTACTTAATAAAGAGAGTCTGTTTATTCCCACATTGCTTGCTTCAGTGTCTGCCTTCAAGGAGGGGGGGACCATTCTCAGCCCGATGACTGCATTCCCTTCTGGGTGACCGTATGATTTTACCTTTACAGACTAAGCTAGATTACACACACACACACACACACACACACACACACACACACAGACCTCCATCCAGGCAACCAAGAGGCATTATCAGAGTTGAGGACACATCCCAGCCAGACAAGAACACAAATAATAATAACAATGTTGTTGTTGTTTAGTTGTTTAGTCGGGTCCGACTCTTCATGACCTCATGGACCAGAGCACGGCAGGCACTCCTGTCTTCCACCACCTCCCACAGTTTGGTCAAACTCATGCTGGTAGCTTCGAGAACACTGTCCAACCATCTCGTCCTCTGCCGTCCCCTTCTCCTTGTGCCCTCCATCTTTCCCAACATCAGGGTCTTTTCCAGGGAGCCTTGTCTTCTCATGAGGTGGCCAAAGTATTGGAGCCTCAGCTTCACGATCTGCCCTTCTAGTGAGCAGTCAGGGCTGATTTCCTTCAGAATGGAAATTAATAATAATAATAATAATAATAATAATAATAATAATAATAATAATAATTTATTTATACCCTGCCCATCTGGCTGGTTTTCCCCAGCCACTCTGGGCAGCTCCCAACAGAATATTAAAAACACAATACAGCATTAAACATTAAAAACTTCCCTAAACAGAGCTGCCTTCAGATGTCTTCTAAAAGTCAGAGAGTTGTTTGTTTCCTTGACATCTGATGGGAGGGTGTTCCACAGAGTGGGCACCACTACTGAGGAGGTCCTCTGCCTGGTTCCCTGTAACCTCACTTCTCCCAGTGAGGGAACCAGCAGAAGGCCCTCAGAGCTGGACCTCAGTGTCCGGGCTGAACGATAAGCGGTTCACTCGCTGCGAGAAGCCAAGTCACAGGGAAGCAGGCAGAGGGCCTTCTCGGTAGTGGCACCCGCCCTGTGGAACGGCCTCCCACCAGATGTCAAAGAGAAAAATAACTACCAAACTTTTAGAAGACATCTAAAGGCAGCCCTGTTTAGGGAAGCTTTTAATGTTTAATAGGTTATTGTATTTTAGTGTTTTGTTGGAAGCCGCCCCGGGGAAACCCAGCCAGATGGCCGGGGTATTAATAATAAATTATTATTATTATTATTAGTCATGATGGCTCGGCTCTGCCTCCATGGTCTAAGGCAGCAATGCTTCTGAGTACCAGTTACTGGAAACCTCAGGAGAAGAAGGTACTCTTGTACTCAAATCCTGCTTATGGGTTTCCCACAGACAACTGGTTTGCCACCATGAGAAGAGGATGCTGGACTAGATAGGTCCTTGACCTGATTCAGAAGGCTCTTCTTTTCTTCTGCTCTGGGAGAGACACGTCTTCAAGCCTGGACCTGGATAGTGGAGAAAGGGGCGCTGAGGACTGCTTGGTCATCTTAATCAAAGTCCTCCTGAGGGCAACACTGTGACATGGCTGTTGGGGACATAATAACTTATCTTGGTCAATTGCATGAGTACTAATCACTCCACACCAGTAACCAAAAAGTTCACAATGCAACTTGCATACTTTTCCTACAACAGAGCTACTCTATCCATTAATGATACTGCTGAAAAGTTAATATACCTCTTAAATAAGTAGGAGAATGTCCTTAATTTTTTAAAAAAGTTATTGTGGAATTTGGAACAACAATGCAGTGATGAGTTTCTAATTAGGATTTGAAAATCCTCTATAGTAACTTCCAGACTGGACTCTTGTGATTCTCCATACCTGAATTGAATAAAATAAAATAAATAAAATAAAATAAAATATAAAATAAAATAAAATAAAATAAAATAAAATAAAATAAAATAATAAAGGGTAGCTTCAGTGGGTTCAAGACATTCCTTTTGGAGCATTTTTCTAATGCACACATACAGTTTTATGAGATTGGTGGGGATGGGGAGAGAGAAGAAAAGGAGCTGTTGCAAAGAGTGTGAGCCAATTTCCTCACTGAGCTCAGAAACTGTGAAATTTGGGACGTGTGGGACCCAGAGCAGAATGAACTGAAGAAACAGTCAAGGAAGAGAATGGAGGAAATCCACTCAGCCCTGGCAAAGGCCTGAGTGTTCCCCACATCAGCATGAAATGGCTTATTGCCTTACTAAACTTCACTTAGTTTAAAGTAGGTAGCATCACCCATCTCAAACAGGTCTGTACAAAGAAGGCAGAGACAGGGGCAGAGGAAGGGGGTGCGGTGGGTGCGGGCCGCCCCGGGTGTCACCACGGAGGAGGGTGACAAAATGCCAGGCAGCACTCACTGAGGAGCACCACCTCAGACAGATCAGCGACAAGGGCCAGCTCTTCGTCACCTCTATTCGTCTATGCCATCCGAAGGAGGACACTTTGATTCTGATCCATCAGAAATGTGAGCATTTCAAGTCAGCGCAAGGTGAAGAACAAGAGTAGGAGCAAGTCTGAGGAGCAGGAATAGATTGAGGACAAAGACGAAGATGGGGGGAGTAATCAATTTTCTTGCAGTCACTAAGAACAAGGTGAGTAGAAGCAATGCTAAATGCAATATGTGTGTTTTTGGGAAGCATGGTAGAGCATCTGCCTTGCATTTAGAAAACCCCAGTTCAATCTCTGGAATCTCAAGGTAGTGCATAGATAGTCCTCTGTCTGAAGGTACGGAGAGTCGCTGACAATGCAGACAATAATGAACCAGATGAAACAACATGGTAAAAGCAGCTTGTTGTGTTCCTATGAACGGGGCCTTCAAAGCCTCCGCAATGTATTCAGCAGCGGTTTGTACAAGAAATGAACATATAAGATTGTGAGAGGCACACTCTTGTCTAGTATTATTATTGTTGTTGTTGTTATTAATAAACTTGTGGCACAAAAACTTATCCAAGCGATTCACAACATTCTTAAGAGTCCTTAAGCAAAGGCTTTGTGTTTGTGTGTGATACACGGCTGGTGTCTAGTGAGACTGATGGGGCAGAAGGCAGGGAGGCCCACAGAAACTGGAGCCACAGGCAAGGACAGGTGGTTCCAAATAATTCTAGTTTTCATAGAATCATAGAATTGTAGAGTTGGGTCATCTGGTTTAACCCCCTTGCAGTGCATGAATCACAGCTAAATAATCACTGGCAGATGGCCACCCAACCTCTGCTTCAAAACCACCAATGAAGGATTGTCCACCACCTCTTGAGGAAGTCCAGTCCACTGTCCAACAGCTCTTTCCACCAGAACGTTATTCCTAAAGTTGAGTTGGAATTTTGATCTATTGTTGTGGGGCCCCTAAAAGGCATGGGGCCCATAGGCTAGTGCCTGTTCTGCCTATTTGGTAATCTGGCACTGTACACAGCCACCCCCCCCCCATAGCATCAATCAGGGTGGGGGTGGTGGTTTCCAAATCAGAGCACCCTGCCCTGAACCAACCTGAGGGTCACTTGCACTGTTCTGGATTTGGAAGAAGTTTGGGGGCAGAACCATATTGAATCATAGAATGATAGAGTTGGAAGCGACCACAAGGGCCATCGAGTCCTACCCCCTGCCAAGCAGGAAACACCATCAGAGCACTCCTGACATATGGTTGTCAAGCCTCTGCTTAAAGACCTTCAAAGAAGGAGACTCCACCACACTCCTTGGCAGCAAATTCCACTGTTGAACAGCTCTTACTGTCAGGAAGTTCTTCCTAATGTTTAGGTGGAATCTTCTTTCTTGTAGTTTGGATCCATTGCTCCGTGTCCGCTTCTCTGGAGCAGCAGAAAACAACCTTTCTCCCTCCTCTATGTGACATCTGTCAGGGAACTGCCATCGGAAGAACAGGTGGTAGAAAGGCTCCAGGAGAATAGGAGAGACTCTGCAGCAGAAGAGGGAACCAGTAGGGGGAGAGCAGGAGCTCAAAGGGAAAGGGAGTCGGAGGGGAGGCTCTGGGATACTTCCAGTGAGAACAGTGAGGAGGTAACAAGACCCCCTTTAGGAACCCCCACCCCTCACCGGAAGCTGTCACGCAGAGAGTCCAGGAGGCGCATGTCCGTCAAACAGCTTTTATGTTGGAGTAAGTTCCGTAAACGCCCACTGTCGGATTCTACCAGCGACTGATGGAGTCATGCTTTGGGGGCTCCGTTAGAGACTTAGGTTGGCTGACCAGCCAAAACCCGGAGGGATCAAGCTTTACGCACAAGCACCTCATTATCCCATCACAGCAATCCGACAGTCTTTGAAAGCAGCTTGTGCAAGCAGAGGGCATCATGAGCGAACCAGCCGGAACCGGAGGAGCAGGAGCTGGAGCTGGAGCGGGTCCAAGCCTGGAAGAAAGGTACAGGGCGTTGGAGGTCCAGCTTGCGCTGCAAATGGCGAGGCTCGAGGAGAGGAGGGCTCAAGATGCGGATAAGGGGAAAACCACCCCACTTGCCAGAAAGGTGCCTGGATTGGTGCAGAAATTTGGGGGGGATCCCAGGAACTATCAAGCCTTTAGAACAGAGATGCAATATGCTCTCAATCTACTGTTTGATGACTTCCCCGATGAGAACTCTAGAGTGGCGTACGTTATTGGCCATCTAGAGGGAGGGGCGAAGGACTGGATTAGACCCCTGATGGCAGCCAACAATGAAATCTTAAAGGACACAAGGAAGTTTTTCCACGCCATGGACCTGATGTTTTCCAGCGAGATTGAGCAGGGAGTGGTGCGCAGGCAGTTAATGGCGTGTAAACAGGGGAGCCGATCTGTACGTGAGTACTGGACTGAGTTCACCATGTTGATATGTAGCACCCTGCTTGTGGTTAACGCTTAGCTGGAATGAAATATTCAACGCAGCAATAGAGAAATTAAAATAATAATTTATTTGTCAGACAAATAAATGAGAGGCACAGTGGTATATGGTTACCAAGCTCTGGCCTGGCCTCCTGCCATTCTGGCCAGCACTTATATTTCCTTAATCCAGCCCCCTTGCTCCTCCTTTGGCTGCCTCTGTCCAATCAGCCTGGTTGAAATTCCTATTGGCTGTTTGCTAGAACCAATCACAAAAGATACACCCATTTCCTTCTGTCCTTTTATGGGACACAAAGAGCTATATATTCTTCCATCTATAAATGACAAATAAGTAGTAATATATCTTACATGTGTCTCAACAAGGAATTGCTCTACAAGAACTGCGCAGCGTTCTTAGATGACGTCCTGGTGGACTCTGAAAATGAGGAGCAGCATGTGCGAGATGTAAGAGAGGTACTGAGCAAACTGCGAGAAAACCGGCTGTGGGTGAAACTGGAGAAGTGTCATACCAGGGAGGTGGAATTCCTGGGGTACCGGTTGTCTGACAAGGGATTGGCCATGGATCCCAGCAAGGTTCAAGCGGTACTGGAATGGAAAACACCAAAGACCAAGAAGGACGTGCAAAGGTTCCTGGGCTTCGGAAACTTCTATAGGAAGTTCATCAAAAACTTTGCCCATTTAACAGCGCCCATCACGGATTGTCTTAGCAGCAAGAAGAAATTTGTTTGGACGGAAGAAGCGCAGCGGGCGTTCGAACGCTTAAAGCAGGCGTTTGCGTCGGAAGAGCAACTTTTGCACGTGGATCTACAACAACCAATGAGAGTGGAGACTGACGCGTCAGACCGAGCGGTGGGGGCCGTGCTTCTCCAGCCGGGAAAAGATACGTCTGAATGGAGACCGTGTGCATTCTTCTCGCGGAAGTTGAACAAATCCGAGAGGAACTACACAGTATACGACCGAGAACTGCTCGCCATTCATGAAGCATTCCGGAAATGGCGGCACTTGCTGATTGGGGCGCAGCACAAGGTTCAAGTCAGAACTGATCACAAAAATCTGGAATACTGGAGAACAGCCCAAGTGCTGAACCAGAGACAAGTGAGATGGGCCCAGGAGTTCTCCAAATTCCACTTTGAAATTCGTTACGTGCCAGGCTCCGAGAACGTAAGGGCGGACGCTCTTTCCAGGAAACCTGAGTACTTAGAGGGGGAGGGAGCGCCTGAGGAAAGGCATGTAATCCCTGAGGACCGCTGGGTGTGTGGGGCGGCTTTGGTGGGGCAGAGGGAATTGATAGCGAGTACTGAGAACGATGAATACGCCCAAGAGAAACTAAGAGAACTCAGGAGGACAGAGGAGAACACAAGGGGGTTTGAAGAAAAGAACGGGGCGTTGTATTACAAAGGGGCACTGTACATACCCGATGGGGAACTGAGGGGCAGAGTACTAAAGCAGTTGCACGACAGCCCCACAGCGGGGCACTTCGGGCAGCACAAGACCATGTGGTTGGTTACCAGGGAGTTTTGGTGGCCCAAGGTGAGGGAGGACGTACGGGAATATGTCAGGGGGTGCGACAGGTGCCAGCGAGCGAAAGGGGAGAGGCTGGCACCGGCGGGGCTATTAGAACCCTTACCCACACCAGAACGGCCATGGGAGGCAGTATCCATAGATTTTATGACGGACCTGCCAAAATCCAAAGGCAAGACAGCGGTCATGGTGGTGGTAGATCTATTAACTAAGAAGTGTCATTTTATAGCCTGTTCACATGCGGTCACAGCGGAGGAAACCGCCAAGTTGTTTGTAGAGCATATTTTCAGGTTGCATGGCGCCCCCTTGAGGGTGGTCAGCGACAGAGGGAAACAGTTTACTTCCAGGTTCTGGAGGAAACTCATGAGCTTACTGCACGTGGAAATCAATTTTTCAACTGCCCGGCACCCAGAAACAAATGGGCAAGCGGAGAGGGCAAACGGGATTTTACAACAATACCTGAGGTGTTATGTTCAGGACAGAGAAAATGATTGGGTAGATAAGTTACCTCTGGCAGAATTTGCCTACAACAACGCGGAGAATGTGTCCACAGGGATGAGTCCCTTTCTGGCAAATTATGGGTGTCATCCCCGGGCTTTTCCAGGAGAGGGAGGGGAGAGGTGGAGCGTGCCGGCGGCGGAACATTTTGTTGAAGAGATGGAAGCGATCCACCGTCAGCTTCAACTCAACTTAGAGAAAGCCAAGGAAGAATATAAGAAGCAAGCAGACAGAAATAGGAGGGAAGGTGAAACTATAAGGGTGGGAAACCGGGTGTGGCTATCCACCCAAGGACTACCGTTCAAGGGAGGGAGTAAGAAATTGAGACCCAAAAGATTGGGACCCTTTGAGGTCATACAGCAGGTCAACCCAGTAGCATTCAAACTCAGATTGCCCAATCACATGAAATTGCACCCAGTATTTCACAGGTCATTACTGTCGCCGTACCGAGAGGGACGTGAGTGGGGGGAACGTGAGAGGGAGGTCACCCAAACGCCCGTGATAGAAGAGAGAGAACGTGACATGAACGTGGCAGGAATCATTGATTCCAAGTGGAAGGGGAATCAGGTGAAATATTTGGTAGAATGGGAGGGGGAAGTAGAGTCAGAAAACACATGGGTACCAGCAGAGGCAGTCAATGACGAGATTTTAATAGAAACGTTTCATAGGCGTTTCCCAAGGAAACCGCAGCCCGTGGCACGATTTAGAAGGGAACATTTCGGGACCACCGATGAGGAAGGGGAGTTTGAAGGGTTCCCAGAGTCAGGGGTGGATGAGGAAGCAGACTCCGACGAAGAAGAGGAAGACGGGGCAAGAGATGGTAAGCCGTGGCAAGAAGTGTTTGAATCCACGGACGACGAGGAGAGTTCCTTCAGGGGCTTTCCACCCTCACCGCCAGTGGGAGAGGAGGCGGGAGGGGGTGAAGGGGGCCCTGGGAGGGAGGTGGATGTCAGGGAACTGCCATCGGAAGAACAGGTGGTAGAAAGGCTCCAGGAGAATAGGAGAGACTCTGCAGCAGAAGAGGGAACCAGTAGGGGGAGAGCAGGAGCTCAAAGGGAAAGGGAGTCGGAGGGGAGGCTCTGGGATACTTCCAGTGACAACAGTGAGGAGGTAACAAGACCCCCTTTAGGAACCCCCACCCCTCGCCGGAAGCTGTCACGCAGAGAGTCCAGGAGGCGCATGTCCGTCAAACAGCTTTTATGTTGGAGTAAGTTCCGTAGACGCCCACTGTCGGATTCTACCAGCGACTGACGGAGTCATGCTTTGGGGGCTCCGTTAGAGACTTAGGTTGGCTGACCAGCCAAAACCCGGAGGGATCAAGCTTTACGCACAAGCAGCTCATTATCCCATCACAACTTTTATATATTTGAACATGGCTATCATATCACCCCTTAACCTCCTCTTCTCCAGGCTAAACATGCCCAGTTCCCTTAGCCGTTCCTCATAAGGCATCGTTTCCAGGCCTTTGACCATTTTGGTTGCCCTCTTCTGGACACGTCCCAGTTTGTCAGTGTCCTTCTTGAACTGTTGTGCCCAGAACTGGACACAGTACTCCAAGTGAGGTCTGACCAGAGCAGAATACAGTGGCACTATTACTTCCCTTGATCTAGATGCTATACTCCTATTGATGCAGCCCAGAACTGCATTGGCTTTTTTAGCTGCCGCGTCACACTGTTGGCTCATGTCAAGTTTGTGGTCAACCAAGACTCCTAGATCCTTTTCACATGTACTGCTCTCAAGCCAGGTGTCACCCATCTTGTATTTGTGCCTCTCATTTTTTTTGCCCAATATTGGATACAGCTCCCAAAGAAGCCCACTACCAGTTTTCTCAGCCTACTACACTGACCCTCCTGATGCAATCCTAAAAGGAGCTCAGGGAGTATGTTTTCTGGCAGGCAAGTCAAAGTAGAGAGGGTTCGAAAGCCACTGTCACAGAAGTTAAGCTTTCACTTTCCTTCTTCTTTCTGCAAATAGATGCTGGAAGCCTGGACGATCTCTAAAGCAGCTGCCAAGGGGGCAAAACAATAGTTGAAAGCCAAATGGAACCAGCTAGTGTGTTGCACTAGCTGAAAAAACAACAAGCTTGTGGAATTGGAAATGTTTCAAACCATGATTATGTTCCTCCTTGGCACTTTCACTGGGATTGTGGGATGAAAGATGGATCTAGAGATCATGTCCAACCTCTCTCTTCCAATGGATCACTCACCAACTAATACCCCACCTGTGCACCTGAGACTCTCGAGTTTTTGGTGATTATGGTGAATGCTTGCTTTTCTCAGGGTGGGTGGGCAGAAATGGTTTCCTTCACAATCACAAACACACTGCAGCGAAGTGAGCCTACTCTGCTACCTGAGATGCTGGCTCTCACAGGGTGATATTTGCCTCAGGGAAAGATTGAGGATGGCTCAAATCAAATATCTTTAATACGGTCAATGACCAGGAAGCAATTTATAAAAAATATGACATTATACGTAGTATTGTGCTACAAATAACAGTGGAAATATGGCCAATTCACAGAATTGGTGCTTATATTTATAACCAGGTTTCGACTTTTAAGGTTTTAAGAATTCAGTTCAAATGTCACTACTGTTTATTATCATTCCTTCAATGTTTACGATTTGAACTCCGTTGCTGACATCATTGCTCATCTTATTCTTGTTGCAATGTAACAATACTTTGCCACAGGCCTGTTGATTTCGGGCTCTTTGTCAGCTAAGAGGTGTCTGATATAGGTGTCGTCTGTACTACGAGATATTTTCCTCAGAATCGGCTCGATCAGCAATTTTCTTGAGTCTCGATATAATGGGCAGTATAAGATGACATGCCCGATGGTTTCGATTTCGTTGCTGTTACAGGGACGTAATCTTTGTTTGATCGGTATTTTGTTATATCTTCCCTCTAGAAGAGCTGAAGGGAGAGTGTTAAAGCGGGCCGATTGAGCATGGCTGTAGCTACCTAACCTTTGCCCACGGGTCACTGCAGCAGCAGAATGAGGGGCTTAACAGGAGCTGTTTGATCATTTGCCCCCCTTCTGTACAATCCTACATGGAAAACTAGGGACTTTAATATAACTGACTGAACATTAGCATAATGCAAAGATAGCAACCCTTGTTTCATTTTCTGTAGCAAAAACAATCAAATTATCAATCAATCAATCAATTATGGCAGCAGCAATAAAGCTTTCAATTATTTTGATTGATGCATTTTCCTGTCTTAATCTAGGCCGCTTCTGCACTTCTGAACTGAATGAGCAGGTAGAAACCTCCTCTTTAGCCCTACGAACATTTTGCTGCAGCAAGCAGGTGCACAGAAAATAAAAATAAACATAATGCATCTCTCGTGACACCCTAAAAAGTAACACATTTAAGGTGCCACATTTGCTTTTGCTCCAAGAAACCTTAGACCAGCGTGTTAGCCTTTATCGTGCTGCTTTGGGTTTTCATAGCAAGAGATTAACATGGCTACCCTTCTAGAAACAGAATAATAATAATAATAATTTATAATTTTGTTATTTATACCCTGCCCCAGCCACTCTGGGTGCCTCCCAACACACATAAAACATAATAAAAATCAAGTAACATTTCGGCAACATATTAAAAAGCTTACATTATGGAATCAACCAGGGTTTTTTTTTTGTTAAGTTTTTGTCATCAGACCCTTGGCTGGTTTTGTTACAACACATATCAACTCTGCTATTGTTAAGCAAGCAAGACACACGAACACTATCAAATAGCTAATGGGCAGTTTACAGACTTAGTCGAACACAACATACCATTCACATTTCTTTTAAAAAACAAAACAAAAACAAAGCAGCAACCCTTTAAAGCATTATTCTGTTAAAGTCCTGTACACAGAAGAAAATCCTGCACTGAAGGAGAGCAGGTCAGTGTGCTTGGAAAACAGCAAAGCAATATGAGCAAGGAGGACTTTGCATCCCTCGCGCTTGCCCTTTCCATCCTTGTGGATTCGAACCGCCGACCTTCCGATCGGCAAGCCCAAGAGGCTCAGTGGTTTAGACCACAGCACCCCCCGTGTTCCTGTGATGTGGGTTAGGCAGGGACTGATCCCAAGGTCAACCCTTCAAGATTGAGTGGAGATTTGAACCTTGATCTCCAGATTCTTGTCCAGCACTCTAACCACTGCACCACTCTGGCTCTCTTTTCCCATCATTGGAGGTACTGATATATTTCATCACATACCCAAGGTACTTTTCTATATAACCTTCCATTAAAATTGAAACCGGGCTCATATCTTCCCCATCCAACCATTGAATGCAATATTTTGAATGTGTAGCAATGTATGTGTCAGGGACTGGGCAGAGGAGGAATGGGGGCGACCATCTCCCCAGCTTGACCTTTCCAGGGAGGAGGAAGAGGAAGACAGTTTAGATTTACCACAGGGGTTGTAAATCTGCTCAGAAGCAGATGAGGGGAAAAGTTGGGAAATAATGGGAGAGGAGGAGGAGGAAGCACCAGGGGGGTGACAGCTGATGGACAGTGTCTTTAGAAAGCATTTCAGACCCACCCACCCCTCTCCCAGTACCTGGCGAGCCTTGAAAGTAGGAGAGCAAAACCTCAAAGACAGAGGGTGCATAGCAGCACCCGTAAGAGAGACGAATGAGAAAGTGGGAGAGATACAGGGTGAAGATTCACTCAGATCAATGCCATTTTCCAAGAGGCTGGGTTCTATAGCCTCTTTCTGTGAATATTGAATAGAAAGCGGATAGTAAGAACATTCCCTTGTCTTTGTACGTTCCTGGGCAACCAGCCGGGAGTCGCTCCCGGCAGCCTGACAGTATTGCTCGTGAGTTTCTCTAACAGCACTATGTAGGATCTTCCACACTCTTTCATGCCATCAGAACTTAAGAAGAACCTGGTCGCTCAAGTCCATCTGGCCCAGCATCCAATTCTCACAGTGGCTAACCAGTTGCCTCTGGGAACTCTGGAACCAAGATTTGAGTGTACTCATTCATATTGATGAGATAGGAGGGAGAGGCAAGATAAGAAAATGACTGGGGAGCTGTGGCAAATTGGGCGTGACCTGTGCACAGAAATTATCAATTTATCGAAGTGTGTGGGACCCAGAGCAGAACGAATTGGAGAAACAATCAAGGAAGAGAGTTGAGGAAATTCACTCAGCCTGGGCAATGAGCTCTGTGTTCAACATGCCAGCATGAACTGCCTAATTGTCTTTCTGAAAGGAACTTGGCTTTAGTCCAGAAGTAGGGTAGCATCACCCATTGAAGCTCAAACAAGGCTATATAAGGCAGGCAGGGAGCACCATCTCAGGCACAGCAGAGGCAAAGAGCAGCTCTTTCTTTCTTTTCCATTTTTTGCTGCTGCTGAAAGAGGATACTCCGATTCCAACCCATCATGAAGTTCTGGCCCATCTTCCTATCTGTAATGCTGCTGGTTCATACTACAGGTGTTTTGGGTAATGATGAATATCAGGCTGAGTTCCAGGGAAAGGTCAAAAGGATCAAGAAAAGTCTTGTGAGTAGACTAGTTGCATTTGCCATAGAACTGTAAAGTTGGAAGGGACCCCTGAGAGTCATTTAGTCCAACATCCTACAACACAGGAATCCTGCTACAGCTGTCCTGGGTCGGCTCAAACCACCTGCACTCCAAATCCATTCAACACTTAGTTCTATTGGGACAAAAGCACAGTGGGAGGAGGCTTACAGGCTGTATCATTCATTGGGTTGGTTTGAAGAGACCTGCAGGTGGAGGATGACTGAGGGTGACTGAGGTTAAGTTGGGCAGAGCCTTATTCAATGTGTGCCTATTGCATTGGATACAGACCATGAAAACGATGAGCAGTATACAATTTTTTTGCTGCAGTGCTCCAAAAAATAAAATTAAAATAAAAATTACTATCCAATGGGTATGCTCTGAACAAGATCATCATCATCATTATTTTCCAAGCCCCTCTCCTCATTTTTTATTTCATAAGCTTAGATTTTATTTATGCATTTAATGTTTTGATGTTTTAATGTTGTATTTTAATCTTGTTTTTCAAGTTTCATTTCAATCAACTTGTTTTTATTATTGGTTGTTAGCCGCCCTGAGCCCGGTCTTGGCTGGGGAGGGCGGGGTATAAATATTTTTTATAATTATTATTATTTGTCTGTGTATGTGCCAGTAGTGGCTGGTGCCCATTGCGACTGATGGGGCTGAAGACAGGAAGGCCAACGGTAAGGGAGCCAGAGCCAATGCATGCAGAACCCATTCCCCCCACTGCTGAGTTCTGCAAGGGGGAAAGCTCTGCACGAGTGGGGGTTGTAGTTAAGAAGCTGTCAGGTGAGAGTTGGCGGATGGCAGACTGAGGTTAATGGGGACATAATAATAATTTATTATTTGTACCCCACCCATCTGGTTGGGTTTCCCCAGCCACTCTGGGCGGCTTCCAACAAAGATAAAAGATACACTGAAATGTCACATATTAAAAACTTCCCTGAACAGGGCTGCCTTCAGATGTCTTCTGAATGTCAGGTAGTTGTTTATCGCTTTGACATCTGATGGGAGGGCGTTCCACAGGGCGGGCGCCACTACCGAGAAGGCCCTCTGCCTGGTTCCCTGTAACTTGGCCTCTCGCAGTGTAACCTGGCCTCTCACTCTGTTTGTTCTGTTGCAATAGCCTCCCCTGGTTTGCATGCTTACAGCATTGGATATAGCTCGAGTAAAACTATTGCCCATTTTCTTGGTCTAATTAGAGGACCTTCTTGATGCAATTTTTAAAGGGCTTCAGGTGATGAGCTCTCTCATAGGCAAGTCAATGTAGGAAGGGTTCAAAAGCACTGCTGCAGCTGTTTGGCCTTACCCTCTCTTCTTCTTCCTACAGCTTGATGGCTGGAATAAGATCGGAGTGCCTATTGTGGGGGCTTTTACTGATGTGGTCGAGAAAACACTGAAAACAGTGGAAATAATAAAAGGCATAGGAACTGGTCCAGAAGAAGAAATACCTGAGGAATCGTCCAATCCTTAGGGCAGATGTTCTTTCTGGGCACCTCAACCAAGAACCCCAGATTCAGCTACAAATCAGTTCCAACGTCTCTGCCCCATTGGACCCCCCCCCCACCTACAACCCACACATCTGAGGCTCTCAATTCTTCTGAATGATGTACTAATGAAGCAAGCCCCCAATGCAGCCCATCTCAACTGACTCTACCAGGACTGGCCATGGACCCTGCTCAAGGAATGGATGGGCATGGCCAGAGTTGTGTAATCTGCACCCCCATATCACAGTGGTGGCAGAAAGAGGGGCTTAATGGGAGCTGTTTAAAATTCACCTATCTACACACTCATTTCTGTAGAATCCTGCATTGGAAACTATCTTTGATATAGTTGCATATCATTAAATGCAATGTGAATAATGAAACATTCTTTGTTTGAATTATTGTTGTATAACCAATGATCAGATGATCGTATAATTACCTCAACAGTGGAAAAAGCTTTAAATAACTTTGATGTTTTCATTTTATTTCCACACCTGAAATGGCACCTGAACCTGGGTTACAGAATCACAGCTTGATCAGTTCAAGCCCCGCTCCCCTATTGGACACCCAGCTAATATACCACCCAAGAACTTGAGGCTCTCAATTCTTGTTGATTCAGAAGAGTTTGGATTTGATATCCCGCTTTATCACTAACCGAAGGAGTCTCAAAGCAGCTAATATTCTCCTTTCCCTTCCTCACCCACAACAAACACTCTGTGAGGTGAGTGGGGCTGAGAGACTTCAAAGAAGTGTGACTAGCCCAAGGTCACGCAGTAGCTGCATGTGGAGGAGCGGAGACATGAACCCGGTTCACCAGATTACGAGTCTATCGCTCTTAATCACTACACCACACTGGCTCTCTCTTTTTAGGGGGTTGAATATAGCTCTCTAACATGCACACAAGCTAAAATGAAAGAAGTCCACTCTGTTTTCTAGGCACATGTACACAATCATTTCTCTACAATCCTACATGTGAAACCATGCCCTTGGTATAATTAAATATAATGCAAATGTTTTTGGTCTCCTTTCGGTCTTTACAATGAAGAGAGGGAAAACTGGTTGTTAAAGTGTTTATGGTAGAGGGGAAAGCCTGATTTATGGTTGACAAAAAAGATTAAATAAACAAGGGAATTCTCAGTGAAAAAAAAATTATTTTTCTTTTTTTAAAAAAAATTCACTGAGAAACTGAAATAATTCAACCATTACTTCCTCCATGAGAAATAATATTGTTTTGACTGTGATCTTAAGGTGGAAATCTTAAGGCAGGGTTGGGACTTATAAAGAGACTGAGTTATTAATAGCAGTAAAACACTGAGTATGGCAAAGGTATCTTTGGCTGTCCCAGTGACTGTTGATATTGTTCGGCAGTTGATGCTGGGAAAATTTAAAATGTTCAGCTCAGCGTTTGATGAAAGAGGGAAACAAAATCTGAAAGATATGAAATTCCAAAAAAGCTGGCAGGACTGGATGAGGAAGAACTCACACACTGTCCATGCAACACAGTTGTGTACTCTGTAATGACTCTGCTGGAAAGTTAATGTACCTCTTAAATACATTGTGCAGAAATCACTGAGCAGCCTGGAGATTGGAACAGCAACAAGGTGATAAGCCTCACTGAGAGACTTCCGGAGGTGGCGCCATCGGCAATGGCGGATTCCCTCTAGTCTTGAGGGAGTAGCTCCGTGGAAATCGGGTCTTGCCGCTACGGCGAAGCAGGGACCCCTTCAAAAATCACAGGCGTGTGAAGCCTGTGACTGTGGGACTCGGCGGGCACCTTTAGCGCCCCCCCAATCTGCGAGGGAACCCTGCAAGGGGCTCCGAGCGAAACGGGGAGTCTGGGGCGGTGCTGAGAGTCAACTGCTTCTTCCGTGGAGTGAAGCCGCACAGCTGTTGCCGGAGAGCGCTGACCTTTTTCCTGTGACAATTCGGCTATTAACCAACTACCTGTGAGTAGGTCAAGTTTAAAGATTGGGGATTAAGAAAAAAAAAAGGATTTATTTGGCACTGAAGCGGGAAGGCGTAAACAGGAAGTCCGCCTTCCGCTTTCTGTATACAGATCAAAGCAAAGACTGTCTAAGCTAAGACCTGGAGAGTTGCGTTAAAAAGACTTAAATCCAAACGTCAAATCAAAAGAATTCCCTCCCTGAATTGCAGGAGAGGGGAGGGAAGAGGGGAAAGTATTTTTTTTTGTCTGCAAAAAAAAGAAAAGGAGAGAAAAGGGAATAAAGACCAAGACTTAATCCTTGGGAACGGATTGCCAGGACTATTAGAACTGCAGTATTGAGAGTCGCACTATTTTATGGACAATGTAACTTTTTCACAGTTAACTCTGCAAGCGAGATACTTTGTGTAGGGCTTCTTTGGACTTGAAATTGTTGCTTATTTTGTTGAAGGGGGGACTTTGGAAAAGTTGGAAAAGACACTCTATTGCAATATCATTGACTGTTACTGTGTCCCCCTAGAGGAACACTGAAATTGTTACAACTAGTTGGGGAATTTTCCACTTCTAACTAGCCAGGGAAATTTCCACTGCAAAACAAGCCTTGGCCGTGGGACTGACCTTGAGTCCCAGATAAAGTGTTATGGAGGAAAAAACTACAAGATCGGGCAAGGTTAGACTGCAGCAGGCCAGTGCAGCATTGCAGCAGCGTAGAGCATCTGCATCCGGCCCTCCTGCACCACAAGGGGAAGATCTTGTACAAGCTGGGTCAAAAGGAATGACTTCTGAAGAGGGATTTACTTCAGTATTAAGTAAAATTTATGAAACCTTGGAAAAATTAAGCAAACAAGTTACTGAAGCAACAACTAAAATTGACCAAAATACTACTAGCATCAACAACGTGGGGCAGAAGGTGAATTCAAATACAGAATCCATTGAAAAACTGCTGCAAGAATCTACTTCAAATCAAAAGACAGCTGAGGAAGCAAAGGAAAAAGCAGCGGTTGTAGAGGAAAAGATAACACCGATATGTAAACAGCTTGGGGACCACCAGTCGCTTTTGTCTATGATTGAACTGAAGGAGAAACAGACTAATCTGAGGATCAGGGCGGTACCTGAACTTGAAAAGACAGCTCAAGCCTAAGTGATTTTCTAACACAGGAATTTGCAGGCTTTTGGAACCTGGATGATAAACAAGATTTTAAGATAGTAAGTGCTTTTAGACTTGGAAGAGGAGGAGGGAGAAAGAACAGGGTGAGAGACTGTTTGATTACCCTCCGATCAAAAGAGGAGAGAGACAAAATACTGAGTCTGCACTTCCAGAAGACCTTGGAAATAAACGAATCAAGAGTGGAGATATTTAAGGACATTCCGAAACATCTTTCGGACCTTAAGTCTAACTACGGAGACTTGGTGGCCCTGCTGAGAGGAAACAGAACCATTTTTAGGTGGGAATTCCCCCAAGGCCTATCTTTTACCTTTAAAGGGAAAAAGTTTAAAATAAGATCAGTGGAAGATAAAGAAAAAATTCTGAGAGAACATGAAGAAGACCTGCAAAAAGAAGCTGAAGAAGAGCCAAGAGTTTTAAAACCAGGAATATTATAGTATCACCACCTTTGGGACTGGACAAGCTAGAGAAAGTGATACCACCATCAGATCAAGAGCAATTATTGGGAGCAGTTGGAGGAAAAGCAAAATAAATACACCATGTCTCTGCAACTATTAAGTTGGAACATTCATGGTTTTAACTCCCCGGAGAAAAGGAAGAAAGTCTTTCATTTATTGAAAAAGGAACAACTGGACTTGATTTGTTTACATGAAACACATGTGATAAGGCTACACAGGAAAGTATTGATTAATAAAAGATTGGGCCAAGAGTTTATTTCACTGGACAAGGTTAAAAAGAGAGTAGTAGTTATTTATGCAAAAGAGAGCCTATCACCGAAATTTGTTTTTAATGATGACCAAGGAAGATTTGTGGCAATCGAAATTCAAACACAAGAAGAACATTTTTTGATAGTAGGAGTATATGCACCGAATGAGGGGAAATCTGATTTTTTTAAGAAGTTGCATGACACATTGTTAGACTACATGGACTACAACATTATCATGATGGGAGATATGAACAGAGTGGTATCTACAAATATGGATAAGTCGCAGAGACAGGTAGTTACAAAAGATGGCAGACTACCCAAAACTTTTTTTGAACTGACTGACAATATGGATTTGATTGACATTTGGAGAACTAAAAAGTCCTTGGGTAGAGAGGGAACCTTCTTTTCTGAAGCCAAAATGACATGGACAACAATTGACCAAATCTGGATAACTAGAGGACTGGCACCTAAGACTCGAAAAGTGGAAATTTGCCCTAAAACTTGCTCCGACCATAATGCTGTGAAAATGGAGATGAAACTAACACCAACCGGTTCCTTCAGATGGAGGATGAATGACACCTTGTTTAGAGATCAAGAGGTTATCAAGAAGGCCCCCAAAACCTTGAGAGACTACTTTGAGATAAATTTGAATACCAATATTGAAAAAAGAGTAATCTGGGAGGCAAGTAAAGCAGTTATGAGGGGGTTTCTGATCCAACAGAATGCAATAAAGAAGAGAGTTCAAAATGAGAAAAAAGACAAAATTTTGGAAAAAATAAAAGAGGGTGAGAAGAAACTGAGCGAAACCAAAGTCACAAGAGATTCTGAGAGATATAAAGTTATATCAAGTGCAATATATGAAGATGATGAATCAGGAAATTGAATGGAAAATCAAACAAATGAGACAAAGGACATTCGAATCGGCTAATAAATGTGGAAAATTGTTAGCCTGGCAAATGAAAAAAAAGACAAAAGCTCAATACCATTACCAATTTGGAAGTGGAAGGAAAGAACATTCAGAATCCAGTGGAAATTAGAAAATGCTTCCAGAGGTATTTTAAACAGTTATATACACAAGGGCCACAGAAAGAGTTTGATATAGACCAATTTTTAAAAACAAATGGATTACAAAAAATCTCTCAAGAAAATAAGTTAATGTTGAATTATAAAATTACAGAACAGGAGGTAGAAGGTGCCATTCAAAATATGCAGCTGGGCAAATCTCCAGATCTGAGGGTGGCATGATTGATAAAGAAGTGGGCCAGGAATAAGGCCAAGAAGTTTGTGACGAAAATAATCAATACGAAGCTCGAATTGGATGGATACAATCTCAGTGACGAGCTCAAGGAGAAGTTAATCGAGGAAATTTTGACAGCTGTGAGTAGAAGTAACCCTAGATGCCTTATATGTGTGTACTTGGGGAAGGATGGTAGTGGCTCTCTGAAGCACCACAACATATTCAACAATGATTTTTGTCCTGAAGCCAAAGAGATAAGATTGTTATGGCAGAAAGCAGTCTGGGTTGTATCCAAAGTTGGTTATACTCAGAATAGACCCGCTGAAATTAATTGACATTAATTATTTTGCACGAGTGATTCCAGTGGGTCTACTCTGAAGAAAACTATATATAAAAGCATGTGCGCACACACAAACACATAAGTACGCATAGAAGTGACCTAGGTTTTGCAAAAGAGAGAGGAGGGGAGAGAGGAGGGGCAGAAGGCCAACAATAGAGGGAAACAATGGCAGGCAGAGCCCATCCTGCACCCTGCTGAGCATGGGAAAATGATGTTGCGGCCAAATATAAAATTTCATTTTTCCTAGATGACCATGGGTTAGTAGAAAATTTCTAGAGAGAACTCTGTGAGGTCATTTCACAGAGGGAAAATGGAGGGAATTTCTTGCAAAGCAGATTATCCTATGTACTTTCTTCCTGCCTAAGCACCTTCCTGACGAGCAGATAGGATGCATATCTTTTGCTCTCCTGAGCAAGAAGGTCTATTTTGATCTTCAACAATGTGTTTTGCAATTTAGTAACTAGTTTTTGCCTGTCTTGATTTACACTATTGTTTCTGATCAATCTTGTACAAGGCTATGTAAGTAAACATTCTTTTTATATGCTTACAGTTCAGTCAGCTGTGTCTGGGGATTACAAAGCAGTGAAATCCACAAATGATCCGTTCTGCTAACACATCCTCAATAATTATAGAAAGACTGTGCCACAACTCCTTGAGTTGTGTATGTGGCTGGTGCTCATTGTGACTAATGGAGCAGAAGGCAGGAAGGCCAACAGAAAGTGGAGCCAGAGCCAATACATGCAGAGTCCACCCTACCCCCTGCAAAATCTTGGTAGGTAGGGGGGTTGTAGTTAAGAAGCTGGCAAATGGGGGGGTGGCTGAAGGTAGACAAAGGTTATGGGGAAATGCTTTGTGCTGCTGCAGTAGCCTCTCCTGATTTGCTTACAGCATTGGATACAGCCCCTTGAGAACTATTCTTGACCTAAAAAACTCACCTTCCCAATGCAATTTTAAAGGGCTTCAGGGGATGGGATCTCTAGCAGGCAAGTCAATGTCAGAAGGATTCAAAAGCCACTGTTGTAGCTGTTAGGTCTTCATCTCCCTTCTTCATTCTACAAACAGTTGAAGGATATCTGGAAGAATCCTAACAAGCGTATTGCAGAGAATGTTGCTGAAATCTACCGGATGTATGTGAGTGGTATGGTCACTACTTGTCCAGAAGCAGAAAAGCCTGTGGAATCAGGCAATCCTTAGGGTAAATCCTGAGCAATTTGACCAGGATTGCAGAATCTCCAATTGAACTACAGATCAGTTCCAACCTCTCTCCTCCATCGGACCCTCCATCAACTATTACACAACCCATACATCTGAGGCTCTTAATTCTTCTAGACTATGTTATCATGAAGCAAGCCCCCACTGCAGCACATCTCAACTGACTCTACCGGGCTGACCTTGGAACCCACTCAAGAAATGGATGGGCATAGTCAGAGCTGTGTAACCTGCACCCCCAATATCACAGTAGTGGTGGAAAGAGGGGCTTAATGGGAGTGGCTTAATATTCACCTATGTGTGTGCTTATTTCTGTAGAATCCTACATAGGACACTCTATCTTTCATATTTTGTGGTTTAGTCATTTAGTCGTGTCTGAGTCCTCAGAACCCCATGGACCAGAGCATGCCAGGCACTCCTGTCTTCCACTGCCTCCCACAGTTTGGTCAAACTCATGCTGGTAGCTTGGTAGCTTCAAGAACACTGTCCAACTATCTCGTCCTCTGTCGTCCCCTTCTCCTTGTGCCCTTCATCTTTCCCAACATCAGGGTCTTTTCCAGGGAGTCTTCTCTTCTCATGAGGTGGCCAAAGTATTGGAGCCTCAGCTTCAGAATCTGTCCTTCCAGTGAGTACTCAGGGCTGATTTCCTTAAGAATGGTTCGGTTTTATCTTCTTGCAGTCCATGGGACTCTCAAGAGTCTCCTCCAGCACCATAATTCAAAAGCATCAATTCTTCGGCGATCAGCCTTCTTTATGGTCCAGCTCTCACCTCCATACATCACTACTGGGAAAACCATAGCTTAAACTATATGGACCTTTGTTGGCAAGGTGATGCCTCTGCTTTTAAAGTTGCTGTCTAGGTTTGTCATTGCTTTTCTCCCAAGAAGCAGGGGTCTTTTAATTTCATGACAACCATCTGCAGTGATCATGGAACCCAAGAAAGTAAAATCTCTCACTGCCTCCATTTCTTCCCTTATACTGTATATAGTTGCATGTAACTCAAATGCAATGCAGATAATGAAACATTTTTTACATATAACCAATGATCAAAATGAATAATTGAATAATTACCACAACAGCGGGAAACCTTTAAATGACTTTTATGTTTTCATGTCATTTCCTTGTTGGCACTTGAACCTAAGTTACAGGATCTCAGTTTGATCTAGTGATCAGTTTCAGCCTCTCTCCTCTACTGGACACCCGACCAGCTATTATACCACCTACGTACGTAAGGCTCTTAAGTCTTGTTGATTCAGGTTAACTGTAGCTTTTCAGGGGGTGGGAGATATTTCTTGAACATGCACAGACACTAAATGAAGGAAGCTAGTCCCCTGGGTACATGCTCATTTCTGTACAATCCTGACCTTGATGATAATTGAATGGAACACAAGTGTAATGCAAATAATGAAACATTCTTCAATTTTGTCAGCAGCAAAAAAGCTTTGCATAATTGATGGGTGTACTTTCAATTACATTTCATGTATCTCCTGTTTCTACTTTTCCTGCAATGCACACCATCAAAATAAAAATGTGTGAGAGCTAACATTGTGAGATCTTCCTCCAAAGCCTTGAGCCTTGTTCCATTCACAAATTAATCCTGACCACATGGCAACCTGTGAGCAGTGCTGATTCAGGCTGACAGGGCAGGAGGCAAGGAAACCACAGCAGGTGGGTCCAGAGTCAATGACAAGCAGAGCCAGAGCCCATGAGAGACAAAGCCAGCCCCTGATTGCTTATAAATTAGAAGCGAAGGGACGCAGGTCTAACCAACTGAGCCTCTTGGGCTTGCCAATCGGAAGATTGGCAGTTTGAATCCCCGCAATGGAGTGAGCTCCTATTGCTCTGTCCCAGCTCCTGCCAACCTAGCAGTTTGAAAGCACGTCAATGCAAGTAGATAAATAGGTACCACTGTGGCAGGAAGGTAAATGGTATTTCCATGAGCTCTGGTTTCTGTCATGGTGTTCTGTTGTGCCAGAAGCGCTTTTGTCCTGCTGGCCACATGACCCGGAAAGCTGTCTGTGGACAAACGCCAGCTCCCTCTGCCTGAAAATGAGATGAGCGCCGCAACCCCATAGTCGCCTTTCACTGGACTTAACCGTCCAGGGGTCCTTTACATTTACCTTTTACCTAAGTTAGAAGCAAGGGGCATAGGAAGGGGGTGGGGGGGCGGGTCGTCCCAGGTTCCGTCAAGGTGGGGGATGACAAATTATCAAGGAACAATTACTGCCCTACTAGGGCAGTTAATAAAAAACGCTTTTTTAAAAAATGCCTGCTCCAAGGTCTTATCTTACTACACTAGGGATTATATAGCTATACAGTGGTACCTTGGGTTACATACGCTTCAGGTTACATACGCTTCAGATTACAGACTCTGCTAACCCAAAAATAGTACCTCGGGTTAAGAATTTTGCTTCAGGATGAGAACAGAAATAGTGCTCTGGCAGCACGGAGGCGGCAGGAGGCCCCATTAGCTAAAGTGGTGCTTCAGGTTAAGAACAGTTTCAGGTTAAGAACAGACCTCCGGAACGAATTAAGTACTTAACCTGAGGTACCACTGTATATGAAATTTCATGCATATCAGTTAATATCTTGACCCTTCTCCACAAAAATAGCTGTTTACTTGGCCTTTTTCCTATGTTGTGAAGGCTGAAATTTCAATTCAGCGGAGCACTTATTGTTTGATTTTATACCAATGTTATGTATCTGATGTTAGCCGTCCTGAGCCCAACTTCGGCTGGGGAAGGCAGGATACAGAATACCACAAAATGCATTGTGTGTGTGTGTTTATGGGGGGGGGGGTGTTACTGGCTCTTTGTAGCCCTACGACATATTCAGCCATGATGCTTGCCCTGGAGCCAAACAGAGAAGATTGTGAGTGGCAAAAAGGATTGGGGTGTGTGTCCAAACTTAGTCATACGTTGACCCCTTGAAATGAATGGACATTACTTATTTAGGGGAAGTAATTCCAAGTATTTATTTATTTATTTATTTATTTATTTATTTATTTATTATAGTAGTTCTACTCTGAGGGAAACTATATATACTGTCAAGGCAGGATCTGGAAGCCGGTCAGCAATAACTCACAAGGTGTCAGTGAAGTCAACTCTTTCTTCAAAGAAAACAGAATAGCCCAGACATAGTGAGCACAACAACTCTTCCCAGTAGGTCTTGCTCTAATGAGGCACTTGCGATGACTGAAGGTCCCTGCCTTCTCATGACTTGCTAAGTCTCCTCCTCTCCTGGGTCGTTCCCAAGCAACCTGAGCCTTCTTTGCCTTGTCAGTTTTTGCTCCACCCTCTTATACCTCCTTGTCAGGGAATCTCCCCTTCCTGCTGTGACCAGGTCTCCTCATCTTTGGTCTCCTAGAACACATAGAGTAATGAAGAGGAAGGAGCCATGAGACCAAGATGTCAGAGCCTTAGGCTGGTGGGGAAGAGATCTGGGGAGGAGCCTGAGAGAGCGGTTGGAAGGCGGGGTTCTTCAGTCCTTGCAACCCCTTCAATGGGGCAAGACCTATCAAAAAGGGTAGAAAAGACAGAGCCTGTCTCTGACTGGCTACCAAAACACCCCCAGAGTGTTTGGTGGTGGAGCAGCACTGGTGGAAGGAGAGGAAAAAGAGAGAGCAGTTTCTGAGAGGATCTTCAGATAGGGCTTGATTTGAGAGGGGAGAAAAGGATTAGGTTAGGGAGAGAGAGTTGGTTCTGGGTAGAGACTTCCACTCCGAAGAAAATAAGGTTAGAGAAAGGAGTCTCTGAAGGACAGTATGCAGTGTCCTAGGAGAGTATTCAGACAGGAGCTAACTAGAGGGCTGAGTTTGAGCAAAGGGAAATAGAAGCCGTGAGGATACAATTTCCTTATATCCAGTCACGAGGGGAGTGATCTCCTAGGTAGAGAAGACTCCCAATCCAGTTAAGAGTGGTGTGCTGATCCTCTGGGTCCGTTATACTGCTAGGAGCACATCAAGAGTGTGATTGTTAAAAGGCTGGGTGACGGATAGAAAGTACCACCTTGTTTAAGAACCAAAGTATTCTGCTGTAACACCTATGCAAACAAGTTGAGGAACTAAAGTAACTGGAAATAAGCTAATCATTTGCCATCTAGTATACTCCCCTGTAATATCTACCTGTTGTTATAAGAACCCAATATAGGCCTGAATATAAGCTGTGGGTTTACTACCTTATTAGAAGTCTGTAAAATTTGTTAGATTTAGTACAGATATTAAATAACTCTTTCTTGAAAGAACATTATCTCCTGACATATCCTTTCTTTAAAAAATTTGTTCTATAAAAAAAAATCTTTCATATTTGTTCAACTTCTGTCCAAGTCTCCAAATCACTAAGTTTTCCCTCCCACATAAAATCCACGAGATAACCTGTTGTGGTTATTATACAGTTATACCTGTTACCGAAGGGGCGGCATGTCTTCTCCACCTTCTTCTTCGCTACAATATATCCATTTATTCCCAATGGTCAATGTCAAAAGGGACTAAAATCTATAAAATCCATAGAAAATCAACGTGCCAATTTGCTCAATTTCTCTAGGACTCCATCACCCCTCCCCTGTCCTCCATAATCCCTCAAGTAAGGTGTCAAGACCCTAATCCTGTCAAATCACTCTGCCAAGCCTTTCCTCCGGGCAATGCCAGGTGGCAGACTATGCATACATGGACCATTGTCTTTCCATCACCGGCACTCAGGAAGCGCTTATCTGCGCATATCTCCAGCTCTGCATATTCCCCCCTCCCTCCTCCATATGTTAATCCAGTGTGACCCAACCTCTCCTTAATGTATTCATGATGTAATCCGGTGTAACCCAACCTTTCCTTAATATATTCATGATGTAACTGGGATGTATTTTGCACTGTATTCTGGGACATGGAGGGAGTTTCAAAAGTTCATGTCACCCCTTTCTCGCTGTTCAATCTCGTCTTGAACCTGTTGCGCAATAAACTTGGATCTTCTGCAGTTTGCTCCTGTGCCCGGCTGAGCTCATTTTCTTCCGCAGGGACCCGCGGATTTAGTCCGACGAGCTGGGTGGCAGAGTAGCCCCACACCCAGATTTTAGCCGTAACATACCTAAGTAGGAGATCTGCCAGCTGGCTGAGTTTCCCTAGCCACTCTGGGCGGCTCCCAATCAAGTGTTAAAAACAGTACAGTGTTAAATATTAAAAACTTCCCTAAACAGGGCTGCCTTCAGATGTCTTTTAAAGATAGGATAGCTGCTTATTTCCTTCACATCTGAAGGGAGGGTGTTCCCCACAGGGCAGATGCCACTACCGAGAAGGCCCTCTGTCTGGTTCCCTGTAACCACACTTCTCGCTATGAGGGAATCGCCAGAAGGCCCTCGGCGCTGGATCTCAGTGTCCGGGCTGAACGATGGGGGTGGAGACGCTCTTTCAGGTATACAGGACCGAGGCTGTTTAGGGCTTTAAAGGTGAGCGCCAACACTTTGAATTCTGCTCAGAAACGTACTGGGAGCCAATGCAGATCTCTCAGGACAGGTGTTATGTGGTCCCGGCGGCCACTCCCAGTCACCAGTCTAGCTGCCGCATTCTGGATTAATTGCAGTTTCCGGGTCACCTTCAAAGGTAGCCCCACGTAGAGCGCGTTGCAGTAGTCCAAGCGGATGAGCCTTTGGAAGAAAAGCAATAAAGATAGGTTTAAAACCCAGAGTTAGGTTTGGGATTCTGAAGGCATCTCAGCCACTGCAATTTGGTGTCTACTCTTAAATAAATAAATCTGTCACATTGGCATTGTATAAAACAGATTAGAGTTGTCTTACATCAGGCGACAAGGTTAGTTTTATAACAATCTACCCTCCCAATACTGACTGAATAATTGTATTTGTTTTCCTTCATTGTTGGAGCTCCCTAAACATTTTATCATATGCTCAAGATACATTTTCTGTAGTGGCTCCCCAGTTGTGGAATGCTCTCCCTGGGGAGATGTAAGAAGAGCCCTGCAGGATCAGGCCAAAGGCTCAGCCAGTCCAGCATCCTCATGGCCACCAATCAAATGTCCAGCATGGGAAGCCCCAGGGCTGACTCCATCTTTCTGGGGGCATTTGGGTACAGGGTATCAGTGGGGTCCTTGCCCTAATAACAACATCAGAACACAAGAAGAGCCTGCTGGATTGGGCCAATGGCCCATCTAGTCCATTCTCCCAGGATGTAAAATAAAGTCCCAGTATATAGTGTTAAAGGACTGTGGCTGTCCTTTACTCTGCAGGATGTAACAGTCTGTGGGCAATCTTTTCTAAGGCTGCAATGTTCCTAATGTTCTTATACCATTTTTGCAAGGATAGATGGTTCAAAAGTTCCCATTGTTCTACTACTGTTTGCAAGAAGTTCCTTAGAATGGAAGCCCTTGTCTGAGCCCTGAAATAAAGGTAGTATTGGTTGATCGAACAGATACCTAATTATCATGTTGCACTGTTATATCAAAGCATCATTGCAAGCCAAAGACAGAATAGTAAATAAGGAGATGTCCTCTTAAATTAAGATATATATTACATAAGTCCCTCCATTGTTTCAAATCCTGGATCGAAGTGTGTGGGACCCAGAGCAGAACAAATTGGAGAAACAGTCAAGGAAGAGAGTCGAGGAAATTCACTCAGCCTGGGCAATGAGCTCTGTGTTCAACATGCCAGCATGAACTGCCTAATTGTCTTTCTGAAAGGCACTTGGCTTTAGTCCAGAAGTAGGGTAGCATCACCCATTGGAGCTCAAACAAGGCTATATAAGGCAGGCAGGGAGCACCATCTCAGGCACAGCAGAGGCAAAGAGCAGCTCTTTCTTTCTTTTCCATTTTTTGCTGCTGCTGAAAGAGGACACTCCGATTCCAACCCATCATGAAGTTCTGGCCTATCCTCCTATCTGTAATGCTGCTGGTTCATACTACAGGTGTTTTGGGTAATGATGAATATCAGGCTGAGTTCCAGGGAAAGGTCAAAAGGATCAAGAAAGGTCTTGTGAGTAGACTAGTTGCATTTGCCATAGAACTGTAAAGTTGGAAGGGACCCCTGAGAGTCATTTAGTCCAACATCCTACAACACAGGAATCCTGCTACAGCTGTCCTGGGTCGGCTCAAACCACCTGCACTCCAAATCCATTCAACACTTAGTTCTATTGGGACAAAAGCACAGTGGGAGGAGGCTTACAGGCTGTATCATTCATTGGGTTGGTTTGAAGAGACCTGCAGGTGGAGGATGACTGAGGGTGACTGAGGTTAAGTTGGGCAGAGCCTTATTCAATGTGTGCCTATTGCATTGGATACAGAACATGAAAACGATGAGCAGTATACAATTTTTTTGCTGCAGTGCTCCAAAAAATAAAATTAAAATAAAAATTACTATCCAATGGGTATGCTCTGAACAAGATCATCATCATCATTATTTTCCAAGCCCCTCTCCTCATTTTTTATGTCATAAGCTTAGATTTTATTTATGCATTTTAATGTTTTGATGTTTTAATGTTGTATTTTAATCTTGTTTTTTAAGTTTCATTTCAATCAACTTGTTTTTATTATTGGTTGTTAGCCGCCCTGAGCCCGGTCTTGGCTGGGGAGGGCGGGGTATAAATATTTTTTATAATTATTATTATTTGTCTGTGTATGTGCCAGTAGTGGCTGGTGCCCATTGCGACTGATGGGGCTGAAGACAGGAAGGCCAACGGTAAGGGAGCCAGAGCCAATGCATGCAGAACCCATTCCCCCCACTGCTGAGTTCTGCAAGGGGGAAAGCTCTGCACGAGTGGGGGTTGTAGTTAAGAAGCTGTCAGGTGAGAGTTGGCGGATGGCAGACTGAGGTTAATGGGGACATAATAATAATTTATTATTTGTACCCCACCCATCTGGTTGGGTTTCCCCAGCCACTCTGGGTGGCTTCCAACAAAGATAAAAGATACACTGAAATGTCACATATTAAAAACTTCCCTGAACAGGGCTGCCTTCAGATGTCTTCTGAATGTCAGGTAGTTGTTTATCGCTTTGACATCTGATGGGAGGGCGTTCCACAGGGCGGGCGCCACTACCGAGAAGGCCCTCTGCCTGGTTCCCTGTAACTTGGCCTCTCGCTCTGTTTGTTCTGTTGCAATAGCCTCCCCTGGTTTGCATGCTTACAGCATTGGATATAGCTTGAGTAAAACTATTGCCCATTTTCTCGGTCTAATTAGAGGACCTTCTTGATGCAATTTTTAAAGGGCTTCAGGTGATGAGCTCTCTCATAGGCAAGTCAATGTAGGAAGGGTTCAAAAGCACTGCTGCAGCTGTTTGGCCTTACCCTCTCTTCTTCTTCCTACAGCTTGATGGCTGGAATAAGATCGGAGTGCCTATTGTGGGGGCTTTTACTGATGTGGTCGAGAAAACACTGAAAACAGTGGATATAATAAAAGGCATAGGAACTGGTCCAGAAGAAGAAATACCCAAGGAATCGTCCAATCCTTAGGGCAGATGTTCTTTCTGGGCACCTCAACCAAGAATCCCATATTCAGCTACAAATCAGTTCCAACCTCTCTGCCCCATTGGACCCCCCACCTACAACCCACACATCTGAGGCTCTCAATTCTTCTGAATGATGTACTAATGAAGCAAGCCCCCAATGCAGTCCATCTCAACTGACTCTACCAGGACTGGCCATGGACCCTGTTCAAGGAATGGATGGGCATGGCCAGAGTTGTGTAATCTGCACCCCCATATCACAGTGGTGGCAGAAAGAGGGGCTTAATGGGAGCTGTTTAAAATTCACCTATCTGCACACTCATTTCTGTAGAATCCTGCATTGGAAACTATCTTTGATATAGTTGCATATCATTAAATGCAATGTGAATAATGAAACATTCTTTGTTTGAATTATTGTTGTATAACCAATGATCAGATGATCGTATAATTACCTCAACAGTGGAAAAAGCTTTAAATAACTTTGATGTTTTCATTTTATTTCCACACCTGAAATGGCACCTGAACCTGGGTTACAGAACCACAGCTTGATCAGTTCAAGCCCCGCTCCCCTATTGGACACCCAGCTAATATACCACCCAAGCACTTGAGGCTCTCAATTCTTGTTGATTCAGAAGAGTTTGGATTTGATATCCCGCTTTATCACTACCCGAAGGAGTCTCAAAGCAGCTAATATTCTCCTTTCCCTTCCTCACCCACAACAAACACTCTGTGAGGTGAGTGGGGCTGAGAGACTTCAAAGAAGTGTGACTAGCCCAAGGTCATGCAGTAGCTGCAAGTGGAGGAGCGGAGACATGAACCCGGTTCACCAGATTACGAGTCTATCGCTCTTAACCACTACACCACACTGGCTCTCTCTTTTTAGGGGGTTGAATATAGCTCTCTAACATGCACACAAGCTAAAATGAAAGAAGTCCACTCTGTTTTCTAGGCACATGTACACAATCATTTCTCTACAATCCTACATGTGAAACCATGCCCTTGGTATAATTAAATATAATGCAAATGTTTTTGGTCTCCTTTCGGTCTTTACAATGAAGAGAGGGAAAACTGGTTGTTAAAGTGTTTATGGTAGAGGGGAAAGCCTGATTTATGGTTGACAAAAAAGATTAAATAAACAAGGGAATTCTCAGTGAAAAAAAAATTATTTTTCTTTTTTTTTAAAAAAAGTCACTGAGAAACTGAAATAATTCAACCATTACTTCCTCCATGAGAAATAATATTGTTTTGACTGTGATCTTAAGGTGGAAATCTTAAGGCAGGGTTGGGACTTATAAAGAGACTGAGTTGTTAATAGCAGTAAAACACTGAGTATGGCAAAGGTATCTTTGGCTGTCCCAGTGACTGTTGATATTGTTCGGCAGTTGATGCTGGGAAAATTTAAAATGTTCAGCTCAACGTTTGATGAAAGAGGGAAACAAAATCTGAAAGATATGAAATTCAAAAAAAGCTGGCAGGACTGGATGAGGAAGAACTCACACACTGTCCATGCAACACAGTTGTGTACTCTGTAATGACTCTGCTGGAAAGTTAATGTACCTCTTAAATACATTGTGCAGAAATCACTGAGCAGCCTGGAGATTGGAACAGCAACAAGGTGATAAGCCTCACTGAGAGACTTCCGGAGGTGGCGCCATCGGCAATGGCGGATTCCCTCTAGTCTTGAGGGAGTAGCTCCGTGGAAATCGGGTCTTGCCGCTACGGCGAAGCAGGGACCCCTTCAAAAATCACAGGCGTGTGAAGCCTGTGACTGTGGGACTCGGCGGGCACCTTTAGCGCCCCCCCAATCTGCGAGGGAACCCTGCAAGGGGCTCCGAGCGAACGGGGAGTCTGGGGCGGTGCTGAGAGTCAACTGCTTCTTCCGTGGAGTGAAGCCGCACAGCTGTTGCCGGAGAGCGCTGACCTTTTTCCTGTGACAATTCGGCTATTAATCAACTACCTGTGAGTAGGTCAAGTTTAAAGATCGGGGATTAAGGAAAAAAAATGATTTATTTGGCACTGAAGCGGGAAGGCGTAAACAGGAAGTCCGCCTTCCGCTTTCTGTATACAGATCAAAGCAAAGACTGTCTAAGCTAAGACCTGGAGAGTTGCGTTAAAAAGACTTAAATCCAAACGTCAAATCAAAAGAATTCCCTCCCTGAATTGCAGGAGAGGGGAGGGAAGAGGGGAAAGTATTTTTTTTTTTGTCTGCAAAAAAAAGAAAAGGAGAGAAAAGGGAATAAAGACCAAGACTTAATCCTTGGGAACGGATTGCCAGGACTATTAGAACTGCAGTATTGAGAGTCGCACTATTTTATGGACAATGTAACTTTTTCACAGTTAACTCTGCAAGCGAGATACTTTGTGTAGGGCTTCTTTGGACTTGAAATTGTTGCTTATTTTGTTGAAGGGGGGACTTTGGAAAAGTTGGAAAAGACACTCTATTGCAATATCATTGACTGTTACTGTGTCCCCCTAGAGGAACACTGAAATTGTTACAACTAGTTGGGGAATTTTCCACTTCTAACTAGCCAGGGAAATTTCCACTGCAAAACAAGCCTTGGCCGTGGGACTGACCTTGAGTCCCAGATAAAGTGTTATGGAGGAAAAAACAACAAGATCGGGCAAGGTTAGACTGCAGCAGGCCAGTGCAGCATTGCAGCAGCGTAGAGCATCTGCATCCGGCCCTCCTGCACCACAAGGGGAAGATCTTGTACAAGCTGGGTCAAAAGGAATGACTTCTGAAGAGGGATTTACTTCAGTATTAAGTAAAATTTATGAAACCTTGGAAAAATTAAGCAAACAAGTTACTGAAGCAACAACTAAAATTGACCAAAATACTACTAGCATCAACAACGTGGGGCAGAAGGTGAATTCAAATACAGAATCCATTGAAAAACTGCTGCAAGAATCTACTTCAAATCGAAAGACAGCTGAGGAAGCAAAGGAAAAAGCAGCGGTTGTAGAGGAAAAGATAACACCGATATGTAAACAGCTTGGGGACCACCAGTCGCTTTTGTCTATGATTGAACTGAAGGAGAAACAGACTAATCTGAGGATCAGGGCGGTACCTGAACTTGAAAAGACAGCTCAAGCCTAAGTGATTTTCTAACACAGGAATTTGCAGGCTTTTGGAACCTGGATGATAAACAAGATTTTAAGATAGTAAGTGCTTTTAGACTTGGAAGAGGAGGAGGGAGAAAGAACAGGGTGAGAGACTGTTTGATTACCCTCCGATCAAAAGAGGAGAGAGACAAAATACTGAGTCTGCACTTCCAGAAGACCTTGGAAATAAACGAATCAAGAGTGGAGATATTTAAGGACATTCCGAAACATCTTTCGGACCTTAAGTCTAACTACGGAGACTTGGTGGCCCTGCTGAGAGGAAACAGAACCATTTTTAGGTGGGAATTCCCCCAAGGCCTATCTTTTACCTTTAAAGGGAAAAAGTTTAAAATAAGATCAGTGGAAGATAAAGAAAAAATTCTGAGAGAACATGAAGAAGACCTGCAAAAAGAAGCTGAAGAAGAGCCAAGAGTTTTAAAACCAGGAATATTATAGTATCACCACCTTTGGGATTGGACAAGCTAGAGAAAGTGATACCACCATCAGATCAAGAGCAATTATTGGGAGCAGTTGGAGGAAAAGCGAAATAAATACACCATGTCTCTGCAACTATTAAGTTGGAACATTCATGGTTTTAACTCCCCGGAGAAAAGGAAGAAAGTCTTTCATTTATTGAAAAAGGAACAACTGGACTTGATTTGTTTACAGGAAACACATGTGATAAGGCTACACAGGAAAGTATTGATTAATAAAAGATTGGGCCAAGAGTTTATTTCACTGGACAAGGTTAAAAAGAGAGTAGTAGTTATTTATGCAAAAGAGAGCCTATCACCGAAATTTGTTTTTAAAGATGACCAAGGAAGATTTGTGGCAATCGAAATTCAAACAGAAGAAGAAAATTTTTTGATAGTAGGAGTATATGCACCGAATGAGGGGAAATCTGATTTTTTTAAGAAGTTGCATGAGACATTGTTAGACTACATGGACTACAACATTATCATGATGGGAGATATGAACAGAGTGGTATCTACAAATATGGATAAGTCGCAGAGACAGGTAGTTACAAAAGATGGCAGACTTCCCAAAACTTTTTTTGAACTGACTGACAATATGGATTTGATTGACATTTGGAGAACTAAAAATTCCTTGGGTAGAGAGGGAACCTTCTTTTCTGAAGCCAAAATGACATGGACAACAATTGACCAAATCTGGATAACTAGAGGACTGGCACCTAAGACTCGAAAAGTGGAAATTTGCCCTAAAACTTGCTCCGACCATAATGCTGTGAAAATGGAGATGAAACTAACGCCAACCGGTTCCTTCAGATAGAGGATGAATGACACCTTGTTTAGAGATCAAGAGGTTGTCAAGAAGGCCCCCAAAACCTTGAGAGACTACTTTGAGATAAATTTGAATACCAATATTGAAAAAAGAGTAATCTGGGACGCAAGTAAAGCAGTTATGAGGGGGTTTCTGATCCAACAGAATGCAATAAAGAAGAGAGTTCAAAATGAGAAAAAAGACAAAATTTTGGAAAAAATAAAAGAGGGTGAGAAGAAACTGAGAGTGAAACCAAAGTCACAAGAGATTCTGAGAGATATAAAGTTATATCAAGTGCAATATATGAAGATGATGAATCAGGAAATTGAATGGAAAATCAAACAAATGAGACAAAGGACATTCGAATCGGCTAATAAATGTGGAAAATTGTTAGCCTGGCAAATGAAAAAAAAGACAAAAGCTCAATACCATTACCAATTTGGAAGTGGAAGGAAAGAACATTCAGAATCCAGTGGAAATTAGAAAATGCTTCCAGAGGTATTTTAAACAGTTATATACACAAGGGCCACAGAAAGAGTTTGATATAGACCAATTTTTAAAAACAAATGGATTACAAAAAATCTCTCAAGAAAATAAGTTAATGTTGAATTATAAAATTACAGAACAGGAGGTAGAAGGTGCCATTCAAAATATGCAGCTGGGCAAATCTCCAGATCTGAGGGTTGCATGATTGATAAATTCAAGAAGTGGGCCAGGAATAAGGCCAAGAAGTTTGTGACGAAAATAATCAATACGAAGCTCGAATTGGATGGATACAATCTCAGTGACGAGCTCAAGGAGAAGTTAATCGAGGAAATTTTGACAGCTGTGAGTAGAAGTAACCCTAGATGCCTTATATGTGTGTACTTGGGGAAGGATGGTAGTGGCTCTCTGAAGCACCACAACATATTCAACAATGATTTTTGTCCTGAAGCCAAAGAGATAAGATTGTTATGGCAGAAAGCAGTCTGGGTTGTATCCAAAGTTGGTTATACTCAGAATAGACCCGCTGAAATTAATTGACATTAATTATTTTGCACGAGTGATTCCAGTGGGTCTACTCTGAAGAAAACTATATATAAAAGCATGTGCGCACACACACACACATAAGTACGCATAGAAGTGACCTAGGTTTTGCAAAAGAGAGAGGAGGGGAGAGAGGAGGGGCAGAAGGCCAACAATAGAGGGAAACAATGGCAGGCAGAGCCCATCCTGCACCCTGCTGAGCATGGGAAAATGATGTTGCGGCCAAATATAAAATTTCATTTTTCCTAGATGACCAAGGGTTAGTAGAAAATTTCTAGAGAGAACTCTGTGAGGTCATTTCACAGAGGGAAAATGGAGGGAATTTCTTGCAAAGCAGATTATCCTATGTACTTTCTTCCTGCCTAAGCACCTTCCTGACGAGCAGATAGGATGCATATCTTTTGCTCTCCTGAGCAAGAAGGTCTATTTTGATCTTCAACAATGTGTTTTGCAATTTAGTAACTAGTTTTTGCCTGTCTTGATTTACACTATTGTTTCTGATCAATCTTGTACAAGGCTATGTAAGTAAACATTCTTTTTATATGCTTACAGTTCAGTCAGCTGTGTCTGGGGATTACAAAGCAGTGAAATCCACAAATGATCCGTTCTGCTAACACATCCTCAATAATTATAGAAAGACTGTGCCACAACTCCTTGAGTTGTGTATGTGGCTGGTGCTCATTGTGACTAATGGAGCAGAAGGCAGGAAGGCCAACAGAAAGTGGAGCCAGAGCCAATACATGCAGAGCCCACCCTACCCCCTGCAAAATCTTGGTAGGTAGGGGGGTTGTAGTTAAGAAGCTGGCAAATGGGGGGGTGGCTGAAGGTAGACAAAGGTTATGGGGAAATGCTTTGTGCTGCTGCAGTAGCCTCTCCTGATTTGCTTACAGCATTGGATACAGCCCCTTGAGAACTATTCTTGACCTAAAAAACTCACCTTCCCAATGCAATTTTAAAGGGCTTCAGGGGAT
Organism: Podarcis gaigeae; assembly: GCF_964106915.1. NCBI lineage: Eukaryota > Metazoa > Chordata > Lepidosauria > Squamata > Lacertidae > Podarcis > Podarcis gaigeae. The sequence continues at coordinate 15,620,312 of NC_139684.1, forward strand.
GGGATCTCTAGCAGGCAAGTCAATGTCAGAAGGATTCAAAAGCCACTGTTGTAGCTGTTAGGTCTTCATCTCCCTTCTTCATTCTACAAACAGTTGAAGGATATCTGGAAGAATCCTAACAAGCGTATTGCAGAGAATGTTGCTGAAATCTACCAGATGTATGTGAGTGGTATGGTCACTACTTGTCCAGAAGCAGAAAAGCCTGTGGAATCAGGCAATCCTTAGGGTAAATCCTGAGCAATTTGACCAGGATTGCAGAATCTCCAATTGAACTACAGATCAGTTCCAACCTCTCTCCTCCATCGGACCCTCCATCAACTATTACACAACCCATACATCTGAGGCTCTTAATTCTTCTAGACTATGTTATCATGAAGCAAGCCCCCACTGCAGCACATCTCAACTGACTCTACCGGGCTGACCTTGGAACCCACTCAAGAAATGGATGGGCATAGTCAGAGCTGTGTAACCTGCACCCCCAATATCACAGCAGTGGTGGAAAGAGGGGCTTAATGGGAGTGGCTTAATATTCACCTATGTGTGTGCTTATTTCTGTAGAATCCTACATAGGACACTCTATCTTTCATATTTTGTGGTTTAGTCATTTAGTCGTGTCTGAGTCCTCAGAACCCCATGGACCAGAGCATGCCAGGCACTCCTGTCTTCCACTGCCTCCCGCAGTTTGGTCAAACTCATGCTGGTAGCTTGGTAGCTTCAAGAACACTGTCCAACTATCTCGTCCTCTGTCGTCCCCTTCTCCTTGTGCCCTTCATCTTTCCCAACATCAGGGTCTTTTCCAGGGAGTCTTCTCTTCTCATGAGGTGGCCAAAGTATTGGAGCCTCAGCTTCAGAATCTGTCCTTCCAGTGAGCACTCAGGGCTGATTTCCTTAAGAATGGTTCAGTTTTATCTTCTTGCAGTCCATGGGACTCTCAAGAGTCTCCTCCAGCACCATAATTCAAAAGCATCAATTCTTCGGCGATCAGCCTTCTTTATGGTCCAGCTCTCACCTCCATACATCACTACTGGGAAAACCATAGCTTAAACTATATGGACCTTTGTTGGCAAGGTGATGCCTCTGCTTTTAAAGTTGCTGTCTAGGTTTGTCATTGCTTTTCTCCCAAGAAGCAGGGGTCTTTTAATTTCATGACAACCATCTGCAGTGATCATGGAACCCAAGAAAGTAAAATCTCTCACTGCCTCCATTTCTTCCCTTATACTGTATATAGTTGCATGTAACTCAAATGCAATGCAGATAATGAAACATTTTTTACATATAACCAATGATCAAAATGAATAATTGAATAATTACCACAACAGCAGGAAACCTTTAAATGACTTTTATGTTTTCATGTCATTTCCTTGTTGGCACTTGAACCTAAGTTACAGGATCTCAGTTTGATCTAGTGATCAGTTTCAGCCTCTCTCCTCTACTGGACACCCGACCAGCTATTATACCACCTACGTACTTAAGGCTCTTAATTCTTGTTGATTCAGGTTAACTGTAGCTTTTCAGGGGGTGGGAGATATTTCTTGAACATGCACAGACACTAAATGAAGGAAGCTAGTCCCCTGGGTACATGCTCATTTCTGTACAATCCTGACCTTGATGATAATTGAATGGAACACAAGTGTAATGCAAATAATGAAACATTCTTCAATTTTGTCAGCAGCAAAAAAAGCTTTGCATAATTGATGGGTGTACTTTCAATTACATTTCATGTATCTCCTGTTTCTACTTTTCCTGCAATGCACACCATCAAAATAAAAATGTGTGAGAGCTAACATTGTGAGATCTTCCTCCAAAGCCTTGAGCCTTGTTCCATTCACAAATTAATCCTGACCACATGGCAACCTGTGAGCAGTGCTGATTCAGGCTGACAGGGCAGGAGGCAAGGAAACCACAGCAGGTGGGTCCAGAGTCAATGACAAGCAGAGCCAGAGCCCATGAGAGACAAAGCCAGCCCCTGATTGCTTATAAATTAGAAGCGAAGGGACGCAGGTCTAACCAACTGAGCCTCTTGGGCTTGCCAATCGGAAGATTGGCAGTTTGAATCCCCGCAATGGAGTGAGCTCCTATTGCTCTGTCCCCGGTCCTGCCAACCTAGCAGTTTGAAAGCACGCCAATGCAAGTAGATAAATAGGTACCACTGTGGCAGGAAGGTAAATGGTATTTCCGTGAGCTCTGGTTTCTGTCATGGTGTTCTGTTGTGCCAGAAGCGCTTTTGTCCTGCTGGCCACATGACCCGGAAAGCTGTCTGTGGACAAACGCCAGCTCCCTCTGCCTGAAAATGAGATGAGCGCCGCAACCCCATAGTCGCCTTTCACTGGACTTAACCGTCCAGGGGTCCTTTACGTTTACCTTTTACCTAAGTTAGAAGCAAGGGGCATAGGAAGGGGGTGGGGGGGCGGGTCCTCCCAGGTTCCATCAAGGTGGGGGATGACAAATTATCAAGGAACAATTACTGCCCTACTAGGGCAGTTAATAAAAAACGTTTTTTAAAAAAATGCCTGCTCCAAGGTCTTATCTTACTACACTAGGGATTATATAGCTATACAGTGGTACCTTGGGTTACATACGCTTCAGGTTACATACGCTTCAGATTACAGACTCTGCTAACCCAAAAATAGTACCTCGGGTTAAGAATTTTGCTTCAGGATGAGAACAGAAATAGTGCTCTGGCAGAACGGAGGCGGCAGGAGGCCCCATTAGCTAAAGTGGTGCTTCAGGTTAAGAACAGTTTCAGGTTAAGAACAGACCTCCGGAACGAATTAAGTACTTAACCTGAGGTACCACTGTATATGAAATTTCATGCATATCAGTTAATATCTTGACCCTTCTCCACAAAAATAGCTGTTTACTTGGCCTTTTTCCTATGTTGTGAAGGCTGAAATTTCAATTCAGCGGAGCACTTATTGTTTGATTTTATACCAATGTTATGTATCTGATGTTAGCCGTCCTGAGCCCAACTTCGGCTGGGGAAGGCAGGATACAGAATACCACAAAATGCATTGTGTGTGTGTGTTTATGGGGGGGGGGTGTTACTGGCTCTTTGTAGCCCTACGACATATTCAGCCATGATGCTTGCCCTGGAGCCAAACAGAGAAGATTGTGAGTGGCAAAAAGGATTGGGGTGTGTGTCCAAACTTAGTCATACGTTGACCCCTTGAAATGAATGGACATTACTTATTTAGGGGAAGTAATTCCAAGTATTATTATTTATTTATTTATTTATTTATTTAAGTAGTTCTACTCTGAGGGAAACTATATATACTGTCAAGGCAGGATCTGGAAGCCGGTCAGCAATAACTCACAAGGTGTCAGTGAAGTCAACTCTTTCTTCAAAGAAAACAGAATAGCCCAGACATAGTGAGCACAACAACTCTTCCCAGTAGGTCTTGCTCTAATGAGGCACTTGTGATGACTGAAGGTCCCTGCCTTCTCATGACTTGCTAAGTCTCCTCCTCTCCTGGGTCGTTCCCAAGCAACCTGAGCCTTCTTTGCCTTGTCAGTTTTTGCTCCACCCTCTTATACCTCCTTGTCAGGGAATCTCCCCTTCCTGCTGTGACCAGGTCTCCTCATCTTTGGTCTCCTAGAACACATAGAGTAATGAAGAGGAAGGAGCCATGAGACCAAGATGTCAGAGCCTTAGGCTGGTGGGGAAGAGATCTGGGGAGGAGCCTGAGAGAGCGGTTGGAAGGCGGGGTTCTTCAGTCCTTGCAACCCCTTCAATGGGGCAAGACCTATCAAAAAGGGTAGAAAAGACAGAGCCTGTCTCTGACTGGCTACCAAAACACCCCCAGAGTGTTTGGTGGTGGAGCAGCACTGGTGGAAGGAGAGGAAAAAGAGAGAGCAGTTTCTGAGAGGATCTTCAGATAGGGCTTGATTTGAGAGGGGAGAAAAGGATTAGGTTAGGGAGAGAGAGTTGGTTCTGGGTAGAGACTTCCACTCAGAAGAAAATAAGGTTAGAGAAAGGAGTCTCTGAAGGACAGTATGCAGTGTCCTAGGAGAGTATTCAGACAGGAGCTAACTAGAGGGCTGAGTTTGAGCAAAGGGAAATAGAAGCCGTGAGGATACAATTTCCTTATATCCAGTCACGAGGGGAGTGATCTTCTAGATAGAGAAGACTCCCAATCCAGTTAAGAGTGGTGTGCTGATCCTCTGGGTCCGTTATACTGCTAGGAGCACATCAAGAGTGTGATTGTTAAAAGGCTGGGTGACGGATAGAAAGTACCACCTTGTTTAAGAACCAAAGTATTCTGCTGTAACACCTATGCAAACAAGTTGAGGAACTAAAGTAACTGGAAATAAGCTAATCATTTGCCATCTAGTATACTCCCCTGTAATATCTACCTGTTGTTATAAGAACCCAATATAGGCCTGAATATAAGCTGTGGGTTTACTACCTTATTAGAAGTCTGTAAAATTTGTTAGATTTAGTACAGATATTAAATAACTCTTTCTTGAAAGAACATTATCTCCTGACATATCCTTTCTTTAAAAAAATTGTTCTATAAAAAAAAATCTTTCATATTCGTTCAACTTCTGCCCAAGTCTCCAAATCACTAAGTTTTCCCTCCCACATAAAATCCATGAGATAACCTGTTGTGGTTATTATACAGTTATACCTGTTACGGAAGGGGGGGGGCATGTCTTCTCCACCTTCTTCTTCGCTACAATATATCCATTTATTCCCAATGGTCAATGTCAAAAGGGACTAAAATCTATAAAATCCATAGAAAATCAACGTGCCAATTTGCTCAATTTCTCTAGGACTCCATCACCCCTCCCCAGATTCGTGCTGCATCATAGTTGCTAAGGTTGTGTGTTTCTTCTGTAGTATAAATGCTGTTGCTTCACACTTCCACTTGCCTCACCACTTGTACCCAGCCAACTCTAGGGGGCCCTGGCAAGTAGGTCACCAATAATAATAAAAAAATTGTGTGGGCACTCAGCACCCACACCATGGGGCTCCAACACGACCTCCCAGGTAACTTTGAGGCCATGCCAGGCCTCCAAGCGCAACATCCGGTATAAACCGGAAGTTGTCTCAAAGGGCTCGTGAGGTATCAGACATGACCTTAGAGACCCCACAAGGCCCAGATCAGCACTCCTGATCCCCAGGAATCAGAACCAAAGTTAACCAGGTTTTCTCTGGATTGATAAATGCTCTGATTTAGTGATCAAGAGCAGATTTTCTTGGGGAAAGCGGTGGGACAAAGGCAAAGCAGCTTGGAATAGTGGCAAGAAAGTGCAGGACAAGCAGGAAGCCCCTCAGCCCCATACTTTCTTGGTATGAGACAAGCAGAAGTGTGGATGAGCACTGGCGGAGGAACGGGAGTGGACCACCACCGGCACCACTATTCTGGGAGGGTGCCATCACGGCGGCCCCCCTTACACGTCCCGCGCCCCCCCACGGCAGGCGCTGCACCCCCACAGGAGGCGCGTCATGCCCCCAGGATGCACACCACGCCCCTGGGGCACAAGTCACGCCCCATAGGTGGCACCAGCCATGCCCCCGCCCACTCTCCGGCCCTGGTAGTGGAGCATGCAGCTTCGCCACTGTGGATAATAATAATAATATATTAATAATAATAATAAATTATTATTTATACCCTGCCAGCTGGCTGAGTTTCCCTAGCCACTCTGGGCGGCTCCCAATCAAGTGTTAAAAACAGTACAGTGTTAAATATTAAAAACTTCCCTAAACAGGGCTGCCTTCAGATGTCTTTTAAAGATAGGATAGCTGCTTATTTCCTTCACATCTGAAGGGAGGGTGTTCCTCACAGGGCAGATGCCACTACCGAGAAGGCCCTCTGTCTGGTTCCCTGTAACCACACTTCTCGCTATGAGGGAATCGCCAGAAGGCCCTCGGCGCTGGATCTCAGTGTCCGGGCTGAACGATGGGGGTGGAGACGCTCTTTCAGGTATACAGGACCGAGGCTGTTTAGGGCTTTAAAGGTGAGCGCCAACACTTTGAATTCTGCTCAGAAACGTACTGGGAGCCAATGCAGATCTCTCAGGACAGGTGTTATGTGGTCCCGGCGGCCACTCCCAGTCACCAGTCTAGCTGCCGCATTCTGGATTAATTGCAGTTTCCGGGTCACCTTCAAAGGTAGCCCCACGTAGAGCGCGTTGCAGTAGTCCAAGCGGATGAGCCTTTGGAAGAAAAGCAATAAAGATAGGTTTAAAACCCAGAGTTAGGTTTGGGATTCTGAAGGCATCTCAGCCACTGCAATTTGGTGTCTACTCTTAAATAAATAAATCTGCCAAATTGGCATTGTATAAAACAGATTAGAGTTGTCTTACATCAGGCGACAAGGTTAGTTTTATAACAATCTACCCTCCCAATACTGACTGAATAATTGTATTTGTTTTCCTTCATTGTTGGAGCTCCCTAAACATTTTATCATATGCTCAAGATACATTTTCTGTAGTGGCTCCCCAGTTGTGGAATGCTCTCCCTGGGGAGATGCAAGAAGAGCCCTGCAGGATCAGGCCAAAGGCTCAGCCAGTCCAGCATCCTCATGGTCACCAATCAAATGTCCAGCATGGGAAGCCCCAGGGCTGACTCCATCTTTCTGGGGGCATTTGGGTACAGGGTATCAGTGGGGTCCTTGCCCTAATAACAACATCAGAACACAAGAAGAGCCTGCTGGATTGGACCAATGGCCCATCTAGTCCATTCTCCCAGGATGTAAAATAAAGTCCCAGTATATAGTGTTAAAGGACTGTGGCTGTCCTTTACTCTGCAGGAAGTAACAGTCTGTGGGCAATCTTTTCTAAGGCTGCAATGTTCCTAATGTTCTTATACCATTTTTGCAAGGATAGATGGTTCAAAAGTTCCCATTGTTCTACTACTGTTTGCAAGAAGTTCCTTAGAATGGAAGCCCTTGTCTGAGCCCTGAAATAAAGGTAGTATTGGTTGATCGAACAGATACCTAATTATCATGTTGCACTGTTATATCAAAGCATCATTGCAAGCCAAAGACAGAATAGTAAATAAGGAGATGTCCTCTTAAATTAAGATATATATTACATAAGTCCCTCCATTGTTTCAAATCCTGGATCGAAGTGTGTGGGACCCAGAGCAGAACGAATTGGAGAAACAGTCAAGGAAGAGAGTCGAGGAAATTCACTCAGCCTGGGCAATGAGCTCTGTGTTCAACATGCCAGCATGAACTGCCTAATTGTCTTTCTGAAAGGCACTTGGCTTTAGTCCAGAAGTAGGGTAGCATCACCCATTGGAGCTCAAACAAGGCTATATAAGGCAGGCAGGGAGCACCATCTCAGGCACAGCAGAGGCAAAGAGCAGCTCTTTCTTTCTTTTCCATTTTTTGCTGCTGCTGAAAGAGGACACTCCGATTCCAACCCATCATGAAGTTCTGGCCTATCCTCCTATCTGTAATGCTGCTGGTTCATACTACAGGTGTTTTGGGTAATGATGAATATCAGGCTGAGTTCCAGGGAAAGGTCAAAAGGATCAAGAAAGGTCTTGTGAGTAGACTAGTTGCATTTGCCATAGAACTGTAAAGTTGGAAGGGACCCCTGAGAGTCATTTAGTCCAACATCCTACAACACAGGAATCCTGCTACAGCTGTCCTGGGTCGGCTCAAACCACCTGCACTCCAAATCCATTCAACACTTAGTTCTATTGGGACAAAAGCACAGTGGGAGGAGGCTTACAGGCTGTATCATTCATTGGGTTGGTTTGAAGAGACCTGCAGGTGGAGGATGACTGAGGGTGACTGAGGTTAAGTTGGGCAGAGCCTTATTCAATGTGTGCCTATTGCATTGGATACAGACCATGAAAACGATGAGCAGTATACAATTTTTTTGCTGCAGTGCTCCAAAAAATAAAATTAAAATAAAAATTACTATCCAATGGGTATGCTCTGAACAAGATCATCATCATCATTATTTTCCAAGCCCCTCTCCTCATTTTTTATGTCATAAGCTTAGATTTTATTTATGCATTTTAATGTTTTGATGTTTTAATGTTGTATTTTAATCTTGTTTTTTAAGTTTCATTTCAATCAACTTGTTTTTATTATTGGTTGTTAGCCGCCCTGAGCCCGGTCTTGGCTGGGGAGGGCGGGGTATAAATATTTTTTATAATTATTATTATTTGTCTGTGTATGTGCCAGTAGTGGCTGGTGCCCATTGCGACTGATGGGGCTGAAGACAGGAAGGCCAACGGTAAGGGAGCCAGAGCCAATGCATGCAGAACCCATTCCCCCCACTGCTGAGTTCTGCAAGGGGGAAAGCTCTGCACGAGTGGGGGTTGTAGTTAAGAAGCTGTCAGGTGAGAGTTGGTGGATGGCAGACTGAGGTTAATGGGGACATAATAATAATTTATTATTTGTACCCCACCCATCTGGTTGGGTTTCCCCAGCCACTCTGGGCGGCTTCCAACAAAGATAAAAGATACACTGAAATGTCACATATTAAAAACTTCCCTGAACAGGGCTGCCTTCAGATGTCTTCTGAATGTCAGGTAGTTGTTTATCGCTTTGACATCTGATGGGAGGGCGTTCCACAGGGCGGGCGCCACTACCGAGAAGGCCCTCTGCCTGGTTCCCTGTAACTTGGCCTCTCGCTCTGTTTGTTCTGTTGCAATAGCCTCCCCTGGTTTGCATGCTTACAGCATTGGATATAGCTTGAGTAAAACTATTGCCCATTTTCTCGGTCTAATTAGAGGACCTTCTTGATGCAATTTTTAAAGGGCTTCAGGTGATGAGCTCTCTCATAGGCAAGTCAATGTAGGAAGGGTTCAAAAGCACTGCTGCAGCTGTTTGGCCTTACCCTCTCTTCTTCTTCCTACAGCTTGATGGCTGGAATAAGATCGGAGTGCCTATTGTGGGGGCTTTTACTGATGTGGTCGAGAAAACACTGAAAACAGTGGATATAATAAAAGGCATAGGAACTGGTCCAGAAGAAGAAATACCCAAGGAATCGTCCAATCCTTAGGGCAGATGTTCTTTCTGGGCACCTCAACCAAGAATCCCAGATTCAGCTACAAATCAGTTCCAACCTCTCTGCCCCATTGGACCCCCCCCCCTACCTACAACCCACACATCTGAGGCTCTCAATTCTTCTGAATGATGTACTAATGAAGCAAGCCCCCACTGCAGTCCATCTCAACTGACTCTACCAGGACTGGCCATGGACCCTGTTCAAGGAATGGATGGGCATGGCCAGAGTTGTGTAATCTGCACCCCCATATCACAGTGGTGGCAGAAAGAGGGGCTTAATGGGAGCTGTTTAAAATTCACCTATCTGCACACTCATTTCTGTAGAATCCTGCATTGGAAACTATCTTTGATATAGTTGCATATCATTAAATGCAATGTGAATAATGAAACATTCTTTGTTTGAATTATTGTTGTATAACCAATGATCAGATGATCGTATAATTACCTCAACAGTGGAAAAAGCTTTAAATAACTTTGATGTTTTCATTTTATTTCCACACCTGAAATGGCACCTGAACCTGGGTTACAGAACCACAGCTTGATCAGTTCAAGCCCCGCTCCCCTATTGGACACCCAGCTAATATACCACCCAAGCACTTGAGGCTCTCAATTCTTGTTGATTCAGAAGAGTTTGGATTTGATATCCCGCTTTATCACTACCCGAAGGAGTCTCAAAGCAGCTAATATTCTCCTTTCCCTTCCTCACCCACAACAAACACTCTGTGAGGTGAGTGGGGCTGAGAGACTTCAAAGAAGTGTGACTAGCCCAAGGTCATGCAGTAGCTGCAAGTGGAGGAGCGGAGACATGAACCCGGTTCACCAGATTACGAGTCTATCGCTCTTAACCACTACACCACACTGGCTCTCTCTTTTTAGGGGGTTGAATATAGCTCTCTAACATGCACACAAGCTAAAATGAAAGAAGTCCACTCTGTTTTCTAGGCACATGTACACAATCATTTCTCTACAATCCTACATGTGAAACCATGCCCTTGGTATAATTAAATATAATGCAAATGTTTTTGGTCTCCTTTCGGTCTTTACAATGAAGAGAGGGAAAACTGGTTGTTAAAGTGTTTATGGTAGAGGGGAAAGCCTGATTTATGGTTGACAAAAAAGATTAAATAAACAAGGGAATTCTCAGTGGAAAAAAAATTATTTTTCTTTTTTTTAAAACAAAGTTACTGAGAAACTGAAATAATTCAACCATTACTTCCTCCATGAGAAATAATATTGTCTTGACTGTGATCTTAAGGTGGAAATCTTAAGGCAGGGTTGGGACTTATAAAGAGACTGAGTTGTTAATAGCAGTAAAACACTGAGTATGGCAAAGGTATCTTTGGCTGTCCCAGTGACTGTTGATATTGTTCGGCAGTTGATGCTGGGAAAATTTAAAATGTTCAGCTCAACGTTTGATGAAAGAGGGAAACAAAATCTGAAAGATATGAAATTCGAAAAAAGCTGGCAGGACTGGATGAGGAAGAACTCACACACTGTCCATGCAACACAGTTGTGTACTCTGTAATGACTCTGCTGGAAAGTTAATGTACCTCTTAAATACATTGTGCAGAAATCACTGAGCAGCCTGGAGATTGGAACAGCAACAAGATGATAAGCCTCATTGAGAAACTTCCGGAGGCGGCGCCATCGGCAATGGCGGATTCCCTCTAGTCTTGAGGGAGTAGCTCCGCGGAAATCGGGTCTTGCCGCTATGGCGAAGCAGGGACCCCTTCAAAAATCACAGGCAGGTGAAGCCTGTGACTGTGGGACTCGGCGGGCACCTTTAGCGCCCCCCCAATCTGCGAGAGAACCCTGCAAGGGGCTCCGGAGCGAAACGGGGAGTCTGGGGCGGTGCTGAGAGTCAACTGCTTCTTCCGTGGAATGAAGCCGCACAGCTGTTGCCGGAGAGCGCTGACCTTTTTCCTGTGACAATTCGGCTATTAACTGACCTTGATTCCCAGATAAAGTGTTATGGAGGAAAAAACAACAAGATCGGGCAAGGTTAGACTGCAGCAGGCCAGTGCAGCATTGCAGCAGCGTAGAGCATCTGCATCCGGCCCTCCTGCACCACAAGGGGAAGATCTTGTACAAGCTGGGTCAAAAGGAATGACTTCTGAAGAGGGATTTACTTCAGTATTAAGTAAAATTTATGAAACCTTGGAAAAATTAAGCAAACAAGTTACTGAAGCAACAACTAAAATTGACCAAAATACTACTAGCATCAACAACTTGGGGCAGAAGGTGAATTCAAATACAGAATCCATTGAAAAACTGCTGCAAGAATCTACTTCAAATCAAAAGACAGCTGAGGAAGCAAAGGAAAAAGCAGCGGTTGTAGAGGAAAAGATAACACCGATATGTAAACAGCTTGGGGACCACCAGTCGCTTTTGTCTATGATTGAACTGAAGGAGAAACAGACTAATCTGAGGATCAGGGCGGTACCTGAACTTGAAAAGACAGCTCAAGCCTAAGTGATTTTCTAACACAGGAATTTGCAGGCTTTTGGAACCTGGATGATAAACAAGATTTTAAGATAGTAAGTGCTTTTAGACTTGGAAGAGGAGGAGGGAGAAAGAACAGGGTGAGAGACTGTTTGATTACCCTCCGATCAAAAGAGGAGAGAGACAAAATACTGAGTCTGCACTTCCAGAAGACCTTGGAAATAAACGAATCAAGAGTGGAGATATTTAAGGACATTCCGAAACATCTTTCGGACCTTAAGTCTAACTACGGAGACTTGGTGGCCCTGCTGAGAGGAAACAGAACCATTTTTAGGTGGGAATTCCCCCAAGGCCTATCTTTTACCTTTAAAGGGAAAAAGTTTAAAATAAGATCAGTGGAAGATAAAGAAAAAATTCTGAGAGAACATGAAGAAGACCTGCAAAAAGAAGCTGAAGAAGAGCCAAGAGTTTTAAAACCAGGAATATTATAGTATCACCACCTTTGGGATTGGACAAGCTAGAGAAAGTGATACCACCATCAGATCAAGAGCAATTATTGGGAGCAGTTGGAGGAAAAGCGAAATAAATACACCATGTCTCTGCAACTATTAAGTTGGAACATTCATGGTTTTAACTCCCCGGAGAAAAGGAAGAAAGTCTTTCATTTATTGAAAAAGGAACAACTGGACTTGATTTGTTTACGTGAAACACATGTGATAAGGCTACACAGGAAAGTATTGATTAATAAAAGATTGGGCCAAGAGTTTATTTCATCGGACAAGGTTAAAAAGAGAGTAGTAGTTATTTATGCAAAAGAGAGCCTATCACCGAAATTTGTTTTTAAAGATGACCAAGGAAGATTTGTGGCAATCGAAATTCAAACACAAGAAGAAAATTTTTTGATAGTAGGAGTATATGCACCGAATGAGGGGAAATCTGATTTTTTTAAGAAGTTGCATGAGACATTGTTAGACTACATGGACTACAACATTATCATGATGGGAGATATGAACAGAGTGGTATCCACAAATATGGATAAGTCGCAGAGACAGGTAGTTACAAAAGATGGCAGACTACCCAAAACTTTTTTTGAACTGACTGACAATATGGATTTGATTGACATTTGGAGAACTAAAAATTCCTTGGGTAGAGAGGGAACCTTCTTTTCTGAAGCCAAAATGACATGGACAACAATTGACCAAATCTGGATAACTAGAGGACTGGCACCTAAGACTCGAAAAGTGGAAATTTGCCCTAAAACTTGCTCCGACCATAATGCTGTGAAAATGGAGATGAAACTAACGCCAACCGGTTCCTTCAGATAGAGGATGAATGACACCTTGTTTAGAGATCAAGAGGTTGTCAAGAAGGCCCCCAAAACCTTGAGAGACTACTTTGAGATAAATTTGAATACCAATATTGAAAAAAGAGTAATCTGGGACGCAAGTAAAGCAGTTATGAGGGGGTTTCTGATCCAACAGAATGCAATAAAGAAGAGAGTTCAAAATGAGAAAAAAGACAAAATTTTGGAAAAAATAAAAGAGGGTGAGAAGAAACTGAGAGCGAAACCAACGTCACAAGAGATTCTGAGAGATATAAAGTTATATCAAGTGCAATATATGAAGATGATGAATCAGGAAATTGAATGGACAATTAAACAAATGAGACAAAGGACATTCAAATCGTCTAATAAATGTGGAAAATTGTTAGCCTGGCAAATGAAAAAAAGACAAAAGCTCAATACTATTACCAATTTGGAAGTGGAAGGAAAGAACATTCAGAATCCAGTGGAAATTAGAAAATGCTTCCAGAGGTATTTTAAACAGTTATATACACAAGGGCCACAGAAAGAGTTTGATATAGACCAATTTTTAAAAACAAATGGATTACAAAAAATCTCTCAAGAAAATAAGTTAATGTTGAATTATAAAATTACAGAACAGGAGGTAGAAGGTGCCATTCAAAATATGCAGCTGGGCAAATCTCCAGATCTGAGGGTTGCATGATTGATAAATTCAAGAAGTGGGCCAGGAATAAGGCCAAGAAGTTTGTGACGAAAATAATCAATACGAAGCTCGAATTGGATGGGTACAATCTCAGTGACGAGCTCAAGGAGAAGTTAATCGAGGAAATTTTGACAGCTGTGAGTAGAAGTAACCCTAGATGCCTTATATTTGTGTACTTGGGGAAGGATGGTAGTGGCTCTCTGAAGCACCACAACATATTCAACAATGATTTTTGTCCTGAAGCCAAAGAGATAAGATTGTTATGGCAGAAAGCAGTCTGGGTTGTATCCAAAGTTGGTTATACTCAGAATAGACCCGCTGAAATTAATTGACATTAATTATTTTGCACAAGTGATTCCAGTGGGTCTACTCTGAAGAAAACTATATATAAAAGCATGCGCGCGCGCACACACACACACACACACACATAAGTACGCATAGAAGTGACCTAGGTTTTGCAAAAGAGAGAGGAGGGGAGAGAGGAGGGGCAGAAGGCCAACAATAGAGGGAAACAATGGCAGGCAGAGCCCATCCTGCACCCTGCTGAGCATGGGAAAATGATGTTGCGGCCAAATATAAAATTTCATTTTTCCTAGATGACCATGGGTTAGTAGAAAATTTCTAGAGAGAACTCTGTGAGGTCATTTCACAGAGGGAAAATGGAGGGAATTTCTTGCAAAGCAGATTATCCTATGTACTTTCTTCCTGCCTAAGCACCTTCCTGATGAGCAGATAGGATGCGTATCTTTTGCTCTCCTGAGCAAGAAGGTCTATTTTGATCTTCAACAATGTGTTTTGCAATTTAGTAACTAGTTTTTGCCTGTCTTGATTTACACTATTGTTTCTGATCAATCTTGTACAAGGCTATGTAAGTAAACATTCTTTTTATATGCTTACAGTTCAGTCAGCTGTATCTGGGGATTACAAAGCAGTGAAATCCACAAATGATCCGTTCTGCTAACACATCCTCAATAATTATAGAAAGACTGTGCCACAACTCCTTGAGTTGTGTATGTGGCTGGTGCTTATTGTGACTAATGGAGCAGAAGGCAGGAAGGCCAACAGAAAGTGGAGCCAGAGCCAATACATGCAGAGCCCACCCTACCCCCTGCAAAATCTTGGTAGGTAGGGGGGTTGTAGTTAAGAAGCTGGCAAATGGGGGGTGGCTGAAGGTAGACAAAGGTTATGGGGAAATGCTTTGTGCTGCTGCAGTAGCCTCTCCTGATTTGCTTACAGCATTGGATACAGCCCCTTGAGAACTATTCTTGACCTAAAAAACTCACCTTCCCAATGCAATTTTAAAGGGCTTCAGGGGATGGGATCTCTAGCAGGCAAGTCAATGTCAGAAGGATTCAAAAGCCACTGTTGTAGCTGTTAGGTCTTCATCTCCCTTCTTCATTCTACAAACAGTTGAAGGATATCTGGAAGAATCCTAACAAGCGTATTGCAGAGAATGTTGCTGAAATCTACCAGATGTATGTGAGTGGTATGGTCACTACTTGTCCAGAAGCAGAAAAGCCTGTGGAATCAGGCAATCCTTAGGGTAAATCCTGAGCAATTTGACCAGGATTGCAGAATCTCCAATTGAACTACAGATCAGTTCCAACCTCTCTCCTCCATCGGACCCTCCATCAACTATTACACAACCCACACATCTGAGGCTCTTAATTCTTCTAGACTATGTTATCATGAAGCAAGCCCCCACTGCAGCACATCTCAACTGACTCTACCGGGCTGACCTTGGAACCCACTCAAGAAATGGATGGGCATAGTCAGAGCTGTGTAACCTGCACCCCCAATATCACAGCAGTGGTGGAAAGAGGGGCTTAATGGGAGTGGCTTAATATTCACCTATGTGTGTGCTTATTTCTGTAGAATCCTACATAGGACACTCTATCTTTCATATTTTGTGGTTTAGTCATTTAGTCGTGTCTGAGTCCTCAGAACCCCATGGACCAGAGCATGCCAGGCACTCCTGTCTTCCACTGCCTCCCGCAGTTTGGTCAAACTCATGCTGGTAGCTTGGTAGCTTCAAGAACACTGTCCAACTATCTCGTCCTCTGTCGTCCCCTTCTCCTTGTGCCCTTCATCTTTCCCAACATCAGGGTCTTTTCCAGGGAGTCTTCTCTTCTCATGAGGTGGCCAAAGTATTGGAGCCTCAGCTTCAGAATCTGTCCTTCCAGTGAGCACTCAGGGCTGATTTCCTTAAGAATGGTTCAGTTTTATCTTCTTGCAGTCCATGGGACTCTCAAGAGTCTCCTCCAGCACCATAATTCAAAAGCATCAATTCTTCGGCGATCAGCCTTCTTTATGGTCCAGCTCTCACCTCCATACATCACTACTGGGAAAACCATAGCTTAAACTATATGGACCTTTGTTGGCAAGGTGATGCCTCTGCTTTTAAAGTTGCTGTCTAGGTTTGTCATTGCTTTTCTCCCAAGAAGCAGGGGTCTTTTAATTTCATGACTGCTGTCACCATCTGCAGTGATCATGGAACCCAAGAAAGTAAAATCTCTCACTGCCTCCATTTCTTCCCTTATACTGTATATAGTTGCATGTAACTCAAATGCAATGCAGATAATGAAACATTTTTTACATATAACCAATGATCAAAATGAATAATTGAATAATTACCACAACAGCGGGAAACCTTTAAATGACTTTTATGTTTTCATGTCATTTCCTTGTTGGCACTTGAACCTAAGTTACAGGATCTCAGTTTGATCTAGTGATCAGTTTCAGCCTCTCTCCTCTACTGGACACCCGACCAGCTATTATACCACCTACGTACTTAAGGCTCTTAATTCTTGTTGATTCAGGTTAACTGTAGCTTTTCAGGGGGTGGGAGATATTTCTTGAACATGCACAGACACTAAATGAAGGAAGCTAGTCCCCTGGGTACATGCTCATTTCTGTACAATCCTGACCTTGATGATAATTGAATGGAACACAAGTGTAATGCAAATAATGAAACATTCTTCAATTTTGTCAGCAGCAAAAAAAGCTTTGCATAATTGATGGGTGTACTTTCAATTACATTTCATGTATCTCCTGTTTCTACTTTTCCTGCAATGCACACCATCAAAATAAAAATGTGTGAGAGCTAACATTGTGAGATCTTCCTCCAAAGCCTTGAGCCTTGTTCCATTCACAAATTAATCCTGACCACATGGCAACCTGTGAGCAGTGCTGATTCAGGCTGACAGGGCAGGAGGCAAGGAAACCACAGCAGGTGGGTCCAGAGTCAATGACAAGCAGAGCCAGAGCCCATGAGAGACAAAGCCAGCCCCTGATTGCTTATAAATTAGAAGCGAAGGGACGCAGGTCTAACCAACTGAGCCTCTTGGGCTTGCCAATCGGAAGATTGGCAGTTTGAATCCCCGCAATGGAGTGAGCTCCTATTGCTCTGTCCCAGCTCCTGCCAACCTAGCAGTTTGAAAGCACGCCAATGCAAGTAGATAAATAGGTACCACTGTGGCAGGAAGGTAAATGGTATTTCCGTGAGCTCTGGTTTCTGTCATGGTGTTCTGTTGTGTCAGAAGCGCTTTTGTCCTGCTGGCCACATGACCCGGAAAGCTGTCTGTGGACAAACGCCAGCTCCCTCTGCCTGAAAATGAGATGAGCGCCGCAAACCCATAGTCGCCTTTCACTGGACTTAACCGTCCAGGGGTCCTTTACGTTTACCTTTTACCTAAGTTAGAAGCAAGGGGCATAGGAAGGGGGTGGGGGGGCGGGTCGTCCCAGGTTCCATCAAGGTGGGGGATGACAAATTATCAAGGAACAATTACTACCCTACTAGGGCAGTTAATAAAAAACGTTTTTTAAAAAAATGCCTGCTCCAAGGTCTTATCTTACTACACTAGGGATTATATAGCTATACAGTGGTACCTTGGGTTACATACGCTTCAGGTTACATACGCTTCAGATTACAGACTCTGCTAACCCAAAAATAGTACCTCGGGTTAAGAATTTTGCTTCAGGATGAGAACAGAAATAGTGCTCTGGCAGCACGGAGGCAGCAGGAGGCCCCATTAGCTAAAGTGGTGCTTCAGGTTAAGAACAGTTTCAGGTTAAGAACAGACCTCCGGAACGAATTAAGTACTTAACCTGAGGTACCACTGTATATGAAATTTCATGCATATCAGTTAATATCTTGACCCTTCTCCACAAAAATAGCTGTTTACTTGGCCTTTTTCCTATGTTGTGAAGGCTGAAATTTCAATTCAGCAGAGCACTTATTGTTTGATTTTATACCAATGTTATGTATCTGATGTTAGCCGTCCTGAGCCCAACTTCGGCTGGGGAAGGCAGGATACAGAATACCACAAAATGCATTGTGTGTGTGTGTTTATGGGGGGGGGGTGTTACTGGCTCTTTGTAGCCCTACGACATATTCAGCCATGATGCTTGCCCTGGAGCCAAACAGAGAAGATTGTGAGTGGCAAAAAGGATTGGGGTGTGTGTCCAAACTTAGTCATACGTTGACCCCTTGAAATGAATGGACATTACTTATTTAGGGGAAGTAATTCCAAGTATATTTATTTATTTATTTATTTATTTATTTATTTATTTAAGTAGTTCTACTCTGAGGGAAACTATATATACTGTCAAGGCAGGATCTGGAAGCCGGTCAGCAATAACTCACAAGGTGTCAGTGAAGTCAACTCTTTCTTCAAAGAAAACAGAATAGCCCAGACATAGTGAGCACAACAACTCTTCCCAGTAGGTCTTGCTCTAATGAGGCACTTGTGATGACTGAAGGTCCCTGCCTTCTCATGACTTGCTAAGTCTCCTCCTCTCCTGGGTCGTTCCCAAGCAACCTGAGCCTTCTTTGCCTTGTCAGTTTTTGCTCCACCCTCTTATACCTCCTTGTCAGGGAATCTCCCCTTCCTGCTGTGACCAGGTCTCCTCATCTTTGGTCTCCTAGAACACATAGAGTAATGAAGAGGAAGGAGCCATGAGACCAAGATGTCAGAGCCTTAGGCTGGTGGGGAAGAGATCTGGGGAGGAGCCTGAGAGAGCGGTTGGAAGGCAGGGTTCTTCAGTCCTTGCAACCCCTTCAATGGGGCAAGACCTATCAAAAAGGGTAGAAAAGACAGAGCCTGTCTCTGACTGGCTACCAAAACACCCCCAGAGTGTTTGGTGGTGGAGCAGCACTGGTGGAAGGAGAGGAAAAAGAGAGAGCAGTTTCTGAGAGGATCTTCAGATAGGGCTTGATTTGAGAGGGGAGAAAAGGATTAGGTTAGGGAGAGAGAGTTGGTTCTGGGTAGAGACTTCCACTCAGAAGAAAATAAGGTTAGAGAAAGGAGTCTCTGAAGGACAGTATGCAGTGTCCTAGGAGAGTATTCAGACAGGAGCTAACTAGAGGGCTGAGTTTGAGCAAAGGGAAATAGAAGCCGTGAGGATACAATTTCCTTATATCCAGTCACGAGGGGAGTGATCTCCTAGGTAGAGAAGACTCCCAATCCAGTTAAGAGTGGTGTGCTGATCCTCTGGGTCCGTTATACTGCTAGGAGCACATCAAGAGTGTGATTGTTAAAAGGCTGGGTGACGGATAGAAAGTACCACCTTGTTTAAGAACCAAAGTATTCTGCTGTAACACCTATGCAAACAAGTTGAGGAACTAAAGTAACTGGAAATAAGCTAATCATTTGCCATCTAGTATACTCCCCTGTAATATCTACCTGTTGTTATAAGAACCCAATATAGGCCTGAATATAAGCTGTGGGTTTACTACCTTATTAGAAGTCTGTAAAATTTGTTAGATTTAGTACAGATATTAAATAACTCTTTCTTGAAAGAACATTATCTCCTGACATATCCTTTCTTTAAAAAATTTGTTCTATAAAAAAAAATCTTTCATATTTGTTCAACTTCTGTCCAAGTCTCCAAATCACTAAGTTTTCCCTCCCACATAAAATCCACGAGATAACCTGTTGTGGTTATTATACAGTTATACCTGTTACCGAAGGGGGGGGGCATGTCTTCTCCACCTTCTTCTTCGCTACAATATATCCATTTATTCCCAATGGTCAATGTCAAAAGGGACTAAAATCTATAAAATCCATAGAAAATCAACGTGCCAATTTGCTCAATTTCTCTAGGACTCCATCACCCCTCCCCTGTCCTCCATAATCCCTCAAGTAAGGTGTCAAGACCCTAATCCTGTCAAATCACTCTGCCAAGCCTTTCCTCCGGGCAATGCCAGGTGGCAGACTATGCATACATGGACCATTGTCTTTCCATCACCGGCACTCAGGAAGCGCTTATCTGCGCATATCTCCAGCTCTGCATATTCCCCCCTCCCTCCTCCATATGTTAATCCAGTGTGACCCAACCTCTCCTTAATGTATTCATGATGTAATCCGGTGTAACCCAACCTTTCCTTAATATATTCATGATGTAACTGGGATGTATTTTGCACTGTATTCTGGGACATGGAGGGAGTTTCAAAAGTTCATGTCACCCCTTTCTCGCTGTTCAATCTCGTCTTGAACCTGTTGCGCAATAAACTTGGATCTTCTGCAGTTTGCTCCTGTGCCCGGCTGAGCTCATTTTCTTCCGCAGGGACCCGCGGATTTAGTCCGACGAGCTGGGTGGCAGAGTAGCCCCGCACCCAGATTTTAGCCGTAACATACCTAAGTAGGAGATCTGCCAGCTGGCTGAGTTTCCCTAGCCACTCTGGGCGGCTCCCAATCAAGTGTTAAAAACAGTACAGTGTTAAATATTAAAAACTTCCCTAAACAGGGCTGCCTTCAGATGTCTTTTAAAGATAGGATAGCTGCTTATTTCCTTCACATCTGAAGGGAGGGTGTTCCCCACAGGGCAGATGCCACTACCGAGAAGGCCCTCTGTCTGGTTCCCTGTAACCACACTTCTCGCTATGAGGGAATCGCCAGAAGGCCCTCGGCGCTGGATCTCAGTGTCCGGGCTGAACGATGGGGGTGGAGACGCTCTTTCAGGTATACAGGACCGAGGCTGTTTAGGGCTTTAAAGGTGAGCGCCAACACTTTGAATTCTGCTCAGAAACGTACTGGGAGCCAATGCAGATCTCTCAGGACAGGTGTTATGTGGTCCCGGCGGCCACTCCCAGTCACCAGTCTAGCTGCCGCATTCTGGATTAATTGCAGTTTCCGGGTCACCTTCAAAGGTAGCCCCACGTAGAGCGCGTTGCAGTAGTCCAAGCGGATGAGCCTTTGGAAGAAAAGCAATAAAGATAGGTTTAAAACCCAGAGTTAGGTTTGGGATTCTGAAGGCATCTCAGCCACTGCAATTTGGTGTCTACTCTTAAATAAATAAATCTGTCACATTGGCATTGTATAAAACAGATTAGAGTTGTGTTACATCAGGCGACAAGGTTAGTTTTATAACAATCTACCCTCCCAATACTGACTGAATAATTGTATTTGTTTTCCTTCATTGTTGGAGCTCCCTAAACATTTTATCATATGCTCAAGATACATTTTCTGTAGTGGCTCCCCTGTTGTGGAATGCTCTCCCTGGGGAGATGTAAGAAGAGCCCTGCAGGATCAGGCCAAAGGCTCAGCCAGTCCAGCATCCTCATGGCCACCAATCAAATGTCCAGCATGGGAAGCCCCAGGGCTGACTCCATCTTTCTGGGGGCATTTGGGTACAGGGTATCAGTGGGGTCCTTGCCCTAATAACAACATCAGAACACAAGAAGAGCCTGCTGGATTGGGCCAATGGCCCATCTAGTCCATTCTCCCAGGATGTAAAATAAAGTCCCAGTATATAGTGTTAAAGGACTGTGGCTGTTCTTTACTCTGCAGGATGTAACAGTCTGTGGGCAATCTTTTCTAAGGCTGCAATGTTCCTAATGTTCTTATACCATTTTTGCAAGGATAGATGGTTCAAAAGTTCCCATTGTTCTACTACTGTTTGCAAGAAGTTCCTTAGAATGGAAGCCCTTGTCTGAGCCCTGAAATAAAGGTAGTATTGGTTGATCGAACAGATACCTAATTATCATGTTGCACTGTTATATCAAAGCATCATTGCAAGCCAAAGACAGAATAGTAAATAAGGAGATGTCCTCTTAAATTAAGATATATATTACATAAGTCCCTCCATTGTTTCAAATCCTGGATCGAAGTGTGTGGGACCCAGAGCAGAACAAATTGGAGAAACAGTCAAGGAAGAGAGTCGAGGAAATTCACTCAGCCTGGGCAATGAGCTCTGTGTTCAACATGCCAGCATGAACTGCCTAATTGTCTTTCTGAAAGGCACTTGGCTTTAGTCCAGAAGTAGGGTAGCATCACCCATTGGAGCTCAAACAAGGCTATATAAGGCAGGCAGGGAGCACCATCTCAGGCACAGCAGAGGCAAAGAGCAGCTCTTTCTTTCTTTTCCATTTTTTGCTGCTGCTGAAAGAGGACACTCCGATTCCAACCCATCATGAAGTTCTGGCCTATCCTCCTATCTGTAATGCTGCTGGTTCATACTACAGGTGTTTTGGGTAATGATGAATATCAGGCTGAGTTCCAGGGAAAGGTCAAAAGGATCAAGAAAGGTCTTGTGAGTAGACTAGTTGCATTTGCCATAGAACTGTAAAGTTGGAAGGGACCCCTGAGAGTCATTTAGTCCAACATCCTACAACACAGGAATCCTGCTACAGCTGTCCTGGGTCGGCTCAAACCACCTGCACTCCAAATCCATTCAACACTTAGTTCTATTGGGACAAAAGCACAGTGGGAGGAGGCTTACAGGCTGTATCATTCATTGGGTTGGTTTGAAGAGACCTGCAGGTGGAGGATGACTGAGGGTGACTGAGGTTAAGTTGGGCAGAGCCTTATTCAATGTGTGCCTATTGCATTGGATACAGACCATGAAAACGATGAGCAGTATACAATTTTTTTGCTGCAGTGCTCCAAAAAATAAAATAAAAATAAAAATTACTATCCAATGGGTATGCTCTGAACAAGATCATCATCATCATTATTTTCCAAGCCCCTCTCCTCATTTTTTATGTCATAAGCTTAGATTTTATTTATGCATTTAATGTTTTGATGTTTTAATGTTGTATTTTAATCTTGTTTTTTAAGTTTCATTTCAATCAACTTGTTTTTATTATTGGTTGTTAGCCGCCCTGAGCCCGGTCTTGGCTGGGGAGGGCGGGGTATAAATATTTTTTATAATTATTATTATTTGTCTGTGTATGTGCCAGTAGTGGCTGGTGCCCATTGCGACTGATGGGGCTGAAGACAGGAAGGCCAACGGTAAGGGAGCCAGAGCCAATGCATGCAGAACCCATTCCCCCCACTGCTGAGTTCTGCAAGGGGGAAAGCTCTGCACGAGTGGGGGTTGTAGTTAAGAAGCTGTCAGGTGAGAGT
Organism: Podarcis gaigeae; assembly: GCF_964106915.1. Taxonomy (NCBI): domain Eukaryota; kingdom Metazoa; phylum Chordata; class Lepidosauria; order Squamata; family Lacertidae; genus Podarcis; species Podarcis gaigeae. Next base: position 15,643,082 of record NC_139684.1, read on the forward strand.
TGGCGGATGGCAGACTGAGGTTAATGGGGACATAATAATAATTTATTATTTGTACCCCACCCATCTGGTTGGGTTTCCCCAGCCACTCTGGGCGGCTTCCAACAAAGATAAAAGATACACTGAAATGTCACATATTAAAAACTTCCCTGAACAGGGCTGCCTTCAGATGTCTTCTGAATGTCAGGTAGTTGTTTATCGCTTTGACATCTGATGGGAGGGCGTTCCACAGGGCGGGCGCCACTACCGAGAAGGCCCTCTGCCTGGTTCCCTGTAACTTGGCCTCTCGCTCTGTTTGTTCTGTTGCAATAGCCTCCCCTGGTTTGCATGCTTACAGCATTGGATATAGCTTGAGTAAAACTATTGCCCATTTTCTCGGTCTAATTAGAGGACCTTCTTGATGCAATTTTTAAAGGGCTTCAGGTGATGAGCTCTCTCATAGGCAAGTCAATGTAGGAAGGGTTCAAAAGCACTGCTGCAGCTGTTTGGCCTTACCCTCTCTTCTTCTTCCTACAGCTTGATGGCTGGAATAAGATCGGAGTGCCTATTGTGGGGGCTTTTACTGATGTGGTCGAGAAAACACTGAAAACAGTGGATATAATAAAAGGCATAGGAACTGGTCCAGAAGAAGAAATACCCAAGGAATCGTCCAATCCTTAGGGCAGATGTTCTTTCTGGGCACCTCAACCAAGAATCCCAGATTCAGCTACAAATCAGTTCCAACCTCTCTGCCCCATTGGACCCCCCCCCCTACCTACAACCCACACATCTGAGGCTCTCAATTCTTCTGAATGATGTACTAATGAAGCAAGCCCCCACTGCAGTCCATCTCAACTGACTCTACCAGGACTGGCCATGGACCCTGTTCAAGGAATGGATGGGCATGGCCAGAGTTGTGTAATCTGCACCCCCATATCACAGTGGTGGCAGAAAGAGGGGCTTAATGGGAGCTGTTTAAAATTCACCTATCTGCACACTCATTTCTGTAGAATCCTGCATTGGAAACTATCTTTGATATAGTTGCATATCATTAAATGCAATGTGAATAATGAAACATTCTTTGTTTGAATTATTGTTGTATAACCAATGATCAGATGATCGTATAATTACCTCAACAGTGGAAAAAGCTTTAAATAACTTTGATGTTTTCATTTTATTTCCACACCTGAAATGGCACCTGAACCTGGGTTACAGAATCACAGCTTGATCAGTTCAAGCCCCGCTCCCCTATTGGACACCCAGCTAATATACTACCCAAGAACTTGAGGCTCTCAATTCTTGTTGATTCAGAAGTTTGGATTTGATATCCCGCTTTATCACTACCCGAAGGAGTCTCAAAGCAGCTAATATTCTCCTTTCCCTTCCCCACCCACAACAAACACTCTGTGAGGTGAGTGGGGCTGAGAGACTTCAAAGAAGTGTGACTAGCCCAAGGTCACGCAGTAGCTGCATGTGGAGGAGCGGAGACATGAACCCGGTTCACCAGATTACGAGTCTATCGCTCTTAACCACTACACCACACTGGCTCTCTCTTTTTAGGGGGTTGAATATAGCTCTCTAACATGCACACAAGCTAAAATGAAAGAAGTCCACTCTGTTTTCTAGGCACATGTACACAATCATTTCTCTACAATCCTACATGTGAAACCATGCCCTTGGTATAATTAAATATAATGCAAATGTTTTTGGTCTCCTTTCGGTCTTTACAATGAAGAGAGGGAAAACTGGTTGTTAAAGTGTTTATGGTAGAGGGGAAAGCCTGATTTATGGTTGACAAAAAAGATTAAATAAACAAGGGAATTCTCAGTGAAAAAAAATTATTTTTCTTTTTTTTAAAAAAAGTCACTGAGAAACTGAAATAATTCAACCATTACTTCCTCCATGAGAAATAATATTGTTTTGACTGTGATCTTAAGGTGGAAATCTTAAGGCAGGGTTGGGACTTATAAAGAGACTGAGTTGTTAATAGCAGTAAAACACTGAGTATGGCAAAGGTATCATTGGCTGTCCCAGTGACTGTTGATATTGTTTGGCAGTTGATGCTGGGAAAATTTAAAATGTTCAGCTCAACGTTTGATGAAAGAGGGAAACAAAATCTGAAAGATATGAAATTCAAAAAAAGCTGGCAGGACTGGATGAGGAAGAACTCACACACTGTCCATGCAACACAGTTGTGTACTCTGTAATGACTCTGCTGGAAAGTTAATGTACCTCTTAAATACATTGTGCAGAAATCACTGAGCAGCCTGGAGATTGGAACAGCAACAAGGTGATAAGCCTCACTGAGAGACTTCTGGAGGTGGCGCCATCGGCAATGGCGGATTCTCTCTAGTCTTGAGGGAGTAGCTCCGCGGAAATCGGGTCTTGCCGCTACGGCGAAGCAGGGACCCCTTCAAAAATCACAGGCGGGTGAAGCCTGTGACTGTGGGACTCGGCGGGCACCTTTAGCACCCCCCCAATCTGCGAGGGAACCCTGCAAGGGGCTCCGGAGCGAAATGGGGAGTCTGGGGCGGTGCTGAGAGTCAACTGCTTCTTCCGTGGAGTGAAGCCGCACAGCTGTTGCTGGAGAGCGCTGACCTTTTTCCTGTGACAATTCGGCTATTAACCAACTACCTGTGAGTAGGTCAAGTTTAAAGATCGGGGATTAAGAAAAAAAAATGATTTATTTGGCACTGAAGCGGGAAGGCGTAAACAGGAAGTCCGCCTTCCGCTTTCTGTATACAGATCAAAGCAAAGACTGTCTAAGCTAAGACCTGGAGAGTTGCGTTAAAAAGACTTAAATCCAAACGTCAAATCAAAAAAATTCCCTCCCTGAATTGCAGGAGAGGGGAGGGAAGAGGGGAAAGTATTTTTTTTTTGTCTGCAAAAAAAAGAAAAGGAGAGAAAAGGTGTCAGGGGTTCAGAAGGAGAGACACAGGAGGGGGAGCAAATGGAGAGTGAGGAGGAGGAGTACGAGGGGGGCGCAGGCAGTGACAGTGGCCAGAGTTATTCCACAAGCCTCTCTAGCGAATCGGAGGACTCACAGAAGGGAGCGCCGGTGGCCAGAGCAAGGGAGATTCCAAGGGAGAAACCTCAAGAGGGAGGGGCCAGCGGGGAGTCCCTGAACAGCAGCTGGAGAGCAGGGCCAGCGTCTCCACCAGAGCGCAGTGGGGAGGGGGAGTCCCAGGAGTCGGGACCAGTGTCCTCACCACCAGAGGGAGGAGAGGAGTCAGGTTTGGCAACACCCACATCAGGAAGCAGGGAAACGGTCAGAAGGAAAGTCACCGGCTGGGCGCGCGCGCCAAGTTCAAATGTACAGGAGCGCGGCACAGCGGGGAGCCCGGGAAGGGAGCCAGGTCCTAAAGCCCGCCGGAGGGAGGGGCAAGACTCAGGAGGCTCCGCGTCAGAGGAGTCCAGGAAGGAGGGAACCCCAGAGGGCAGAAGGACCCAACGCAGGAAAGAGCAGCGCAAGAGGTGGAGCCGGGCTAGAATCTTAAACTGGTGTGGGTGGAGCAGTGAGTCAGAGGGGACTTAGCCGGTCTAGCGTTAAGACGTGGGCCTGCGCGTCCAGAGCTTGGAAATGGAAACTAAACTTCAATAAAGACTTTTGTATATAATATCCACTGGGCGTTGGTCCTCTGTGAGCTGGGACCTAGCGGCAGTCCTGACAAAAGGGAATAAAGACCAAGACTTAATCCTTGGGAACGGATTGCCAGGACTATTAGAACTGCAGTATTGAGAGTCGCACTATTTTATGGACAATGTAACTTTTTCACAGTTAACTCTGCAAGCGAGATACTTTGTGTAGGGCTTCTTTGGACTTGAAATTGTTGCTTATTTTGTTGAAGGGGGGACTTTGGAAAAGTTGGAAAAGACACTCTATTGCAATATCATTGACTGTTACTGTGTCCCCCTAGAGGAACACTGAAATTGTTACAACTAGTTGGGGAATTATCCACTTCTAACTAGCCAGGGAAATTTCCACTGCAAAACAAGCCTTGGCCGTGGGACTGACCTTGAGTCCCAGATAGTGTTATGGAGGAAAAAACAACAAGATCGGGCAAGGTTAGACTGCAGCAGGCCAGTGCAGCATTGCAGCAGCGTAGAGCATCTGCATCCGGCCCTCCTGCACCACAAGGGGAAGATCTTGTACAAGCTGGGTCAAAAGGAATGACTTCTGAAGAGGGATTTACTTCAGTATTAAGTAAAATTTATGAAACCTTGGAAAAATTAAGCAAACAAGTTACTGAAGCAACAACTAAAATTGACCAAAATACTACTAGCATCAACAACTTGGGGCAGAAGGTGAATTCAAATACAGAATCCATTGAAAAACTGCTGCAAGAATCTACTTCAAATCGAAAGACAGCTGAGGAAGCAAAGGAAAAAGCAGCGGTTGTAGAGGAAAAGATAACACCGATATGTAAACAGCTTGGGGACCACCAGTCGCTTTTGTCTATGATTGAACTGAAGGAGAAACAGACTAATCTGAGGATCAGGGCGGTACCTGAACTTGAAAAGACAGCTCAAGCCTAAGTGATTTTCTAACACAGGAATTTGCAGGCTTTTGGAACCTGGATGATAAACAAGATTTTAAGATAGTAAGTGCTTTTAGACTTGGAAGAGGAGGAGGGAGAAAGAACAGGGTGAGAGACTGTTTGATTACCCTCCGATCAAAAGAAGAGAGAGACAAAATACTGAGTCTGCACTTCCAGAAGACCTTGGAAATAAACGAATCAAGAGTGGAGATATTTAAGGACATTCCGAAACATCTTTCGGACCTTAAGTCTAACTACGGAGACTTGGTGGCCCTGCTGAGAGAAAACAGAACCATTTTTAGGCGGGAATTCCCCCAAGGCCTATCTTTTACCTTTAAAGGGGAAAAGTTTAAAATAAGATCAGTGGAAGATAAAGAAAAAATTCTGAGAGAACATGAAGAAGACCTGCAAAAAGAAGCTGAAGAAGAGCCAAGAGTTTTAAAACCAGGAATATTATAGTATCACCACCTTTGGGATTGGACAAGCTAGAGAAAGTGATACCACCATCAGATCAAGAGCAATTATTGGGAGCAGTTGGAGGAAAAGCAAAATAAATACACCATGTCTCTGCAAATCTTAAGTTGGAACATTCATGGTTTTAACTCCCCGGAGAAAAGGAAGAAAGTCTTTCATTTATTGAAAAAGGAACAACTGGACTTGATTTGTTTACATGAAACACATGTGATAAGGCTACACAGGAAAGTATTGATTAATAAAAGATTGGGCCAAGAGTTTATTTCACTGGACAAGGTTAAAAAGAGAGTAGTAGTTATTTATGCAAAAGAGAGCCTATCACCGAAATTTGTTTTTAAAGATGACCAAGGAAGATTTGTGGCAATCGAAATTCAAACACAAGAAGAAAATTTTTTGATAGTAGGAGTATATGCACCGAATGAGGGGAAATCTGATTTTTTTAAGAAGTTGCATGAGACATTGTTAGACTACATGGACTACAACATTATCATGATGGGAGATATGAACAGAGTGGTATCTACAAATATGGATAAGTCGCAGAGACAGGTAGTTACAAAAGATGGCAGACTACCCAAAACTTTTTTTGAACTGACTGACAATATGGATTTGATTGACATTTGGAGAACTAAAAATTCCTTGGGTAGAGAGGGAACCTTCTTTTCTGAAGCTAAAATGACATGGACAACAATTGACCAATTCTGGATAACTAGAGGACTGGCACCTAAGACTCGAAAAGTGGAAATTTGCCCTAAAACTTGCTCCGACCATAATGCTGTGAAAATGGAGATGAAACTAACACCAACCGGTTCCTTCAGATGGAGGATGAATGACACCTTGTTTAGAGATCAAGAGGTTATCAAGAAGGCCCCCAAAACCTTGAGAGACTACTTTGAGATAAATTTGAATACCAATATTGAAAAAAGAGTAATCTGGGACGCAAGTAAAGCAGTTATGAGGGGGTTTCTGATCCAACAGAATGGAATAAAGAAGAGAGTTCAAAATGAGAAAAAAGACAAAATTTTGGAAAAAATAAAAGAGGGTGAGAAGAAACTGAGAGTGAAACCAAAGTCACAAGAGATTCTGAGAGATATAAAGTTATATCAAGTGCAATATATGAAGATGATGAGTCAGGAAATTGAATGGAAAATCAAACAAATGAGACAAAGGACATTCGAATCGGCTAATAAATGTGGAAAATTGCTAGCCTGGCAAATGAAAAAAAAGACAAAAGCTCAATACTATTACCAATTTGGAAGTGGAAGGAAAGAACATTCAGAATCCAGTGGAAATTAGAAAATGCTTCCAGAGGTATTTTAAACAGTTATATACACAAGGGCCACAGAAAGAGTTTGATATAGACCAATTTTTAAAAACAAATGGATTACAAAAAATCTCTCAAGAAAATAAGTTAATGTTGAATTATAAAATTACAGAACAGGAGGTAGAAGGTGCCATTCAAAATATGCAGCTGGGCAAATCTCCAGATGTGAGGGTGGCATGATTGATAAAGAAGTGGGCCAGGAATAAGGCCAAGAAGTTTGTGACGAAAATAATCAATACGAAGCTCGAATTGGATGGATACAATCTCAGTGACGAGCTCAAGGAGAAGTTAATCGAGGAAATTTTGACAGCTGTGAGTAGAAGTAACCCTAGATGCCTTATATGTGTGTACTTGGGGAAGGATGGTAGTGGCTCTCTGAAGCACCACAACATATTCAACAATGATTTTTGTCCTGAAGCCAAAGAGATAAGATGGTTATGGCAGAAAGCAGTCTGGGTTGTATCCAAAGTTGGTTATACTCAGAATAGACCCACTGAAATTAATTGACATTAATTATTTTGCACCAGGGATTCCAGTGGGTCTACTCTGAAGAAAACTATATATAAAAGCATGCGCGCGTGCACACACACACACACATAAGTACGCATAGAAGTGACCTAGGTTTTGCAAAAGAGAGAGGAGGGGAGAGAGGAGGGGCAGAAGGCCAACAATAGAGGGAAACAATGGCAGGCAGAGCCCATCCTGCACCCTGCTGAGTATGGGAAAATGATGTTGCGGCCAAATATAAAATTTCATTTTTCCTAGATGACCAAGGGTTAGTAGAAAATCTCTAGAGAGAACTCTGTGAGGTCATTTCACAGAGGGAAAATGGAGGGAATTTCTTGCAAAGCAGATTATCCTATGTACTTTCTTCCTGCCTAAGCACCTTCCTGACGAGCAGATAGGATGCGTATCTTTTGCTCTCCTGAGCAAGAAGGTCTATTTTGATCTTCAACAATGTGTTTTGCAATTTAGTAACTAGTTTTTGCCTGTCTTGATTTACACTATTGTTTCTGATCAATCTTGTACAAGGCTATGTAAGTAAACATTCTTTTTATATGCTTACAGTTCAGTCAGCTGTGTCTGGGGATTACAAAGCAGTGAAATCCACAAATGATCCGTTCTGCTAACACATCCTCAATAATTATAGAAAGACTGTGCCACAACTCCTTGAGTTGTGTATGTGGCTGGTGCTCATTGTGACTAATGGAGCAGAAGGCAGGAAGGCCAACAGAAAGTGGAGCCAGAGCCAATACATGCAGAGCCCACCCTACCCCCTGCAAAATCTTGGTAGGTAGGGGGGTTGTAGTTAAGAAGCTGGCAAATGGGGGGGGTGGCTGAAGGTAGACAAAGGTTATGGGGAAATGCTTTGTGCTGCTGCAGTAGCCTCTCCTGATTTGCTTACAGCATTGGATACAGCCCCTTGAGAACTATTCTTGACCTAAAAAACTCACCTTCCCAATGCAATTTTAAAGGGCTTCAGGGGATGGGATCTCTAGCAGGCAAGTCAATGTCAGAAGGATTCAAAAGCCACTGTTGTAGCTGTTAGGTCTTCATCTCCCTTCTTCATTCTACAAACAGTTGAAGGATATCTGGAAGAATCCTAACAAGCGTATTGCAGAGAATGTTGCTGAAATCTACCGGATGTATGTGAGTGGTATGGTCACTACTTGTCCAGAAGCAGAAAAGCCTGTGGAATCAGGCAATCCTTAGGGTAAATCCTGAGCAATTTGACCAGGATTGCAGAATCTCCAATTGAACTACAGATCAGTTCCAACCTCTCTCCTCCATCGGACCCTCCATCAACTATTACACAACCCATACATCTGAGGCTCTTAATTCTTCTAGACTATGTTATCATGAAGCAAGCCCCCACTGCAGCACATCTCAACTGACTCTACCGGGCTGACCTTGGAACCCACTCAAGAAATGGATGGGCATAGTCAGAGCTGTGTAACCTGCACCCCCAATATCACAGCAGTGGTGGAAAGAGGGGCTTAATGGGAGTGGCTTAATATTCACCTATGTGTGTGCTTATTTCTGTAGAATCCTACATAGGACACTCTATCTTTCATATTTTGTGGTTTAGTCATTTAGTCGTGTCTGAGTCCTCAGAACCCCATGGACCAGAGCATGCCAGGCACTCCTGTCTTCCACTGCCTCCTGCAGTTTGGTCAAACTCATGCTGGTAGCTTGGTAGCTTCAAGAACACTGTCCAACTATCTCGTCCTCTGTCGTCCCCTTCTCCTTGTGCCCTTCATCTTTCCCAACATCAGGGTCTTTTCCAGGGAGTCTTCTCTTCTCATGAGGTGGCCAAAGTATTGGAGCCTCAGCTTCAGAATCTGTCCTTCCAGTGAGCACTCAGGGCTGATTTCCTTAAGAATGGTTCAGTTTTATCTTCTTGCAGTCCATGGGACTCTCAAGAGTCTCCTCCAGCACCATAATTCAAAAGCATCAATTCTTCGGCGATCAGCCTTCTTTATGGTCCAGCTCTCACCTCCATACATCACTACTGGGAAAACCATAGCTTAAACTATATGGACCTTTGTTGGCAAGGTGATGCCTCTGCTTTTAAAGTTGCTGTCTAGGTTTGTCATTGCTTTTCTCCCAAGAAGCAGGGGTCTTTTAATTTCATGACTGCTGTCACCATCTGCAGTGATCATGGAACCCAAGAAAGTAAAATCTCTCACTGCCTCCATTTCTTCCCTTATACTGTATATAGTTGCATGTAACTCAAATGCAATGCAGATAATGAAACATTTTTTACATATAACCAATGATCAAAATGAATAATTGAATAATTACCACAACAGCGGGAAACCTTTAAATGACTTTTATGTTTTCATGTCATTTCCTTGTTGGCACTTGAACCTAAGTTACAGGATCTCAGTTTGATCTAGTGATCAGTTTCAGCCTCTCTCCTCTACTGGACACCCGACCAGCTATTATACCACCTACGTACTTAAGGCTCTTAATTCTTGTTGATTCAGGTTAACTGTAGCTTTTCAGGGGGTGGGAGATATTTCTTGAACATGCACAGACACTAAATGAAGGAAGCTAGTCCCCTGGGTACATGCTCATTTCTGTACAATCCTGACCTTGATGATAATTGAATGGAACACAAGTGTAATGCAAATAATGAAACATTCTTCAATTTTGTCAGCAGCAAAAAAGCTTTGCATAATTGATGGGTGTACTTTCAATTACATTTCATGTATCTCCTGTTTCTACTTTTCCTGCAATGCACACCATCAAAATAAAAATGTGTGAGAGCTAACATTGTGAGATCTTCCTCCAAAGCCTTGAGTCTTGTTCCATTCACAAATTAATCCTGACCACATGGCAACCTGTGAGCAGTGCTGATTCAGGCTGACAGGGCAGGAGGCAAGGAAACCACAGCAGGTGGGTCCAGAGTCAATGACAAGCAGAGCCAGAGCCCATGAGAGACAAAGCCAGCCCCTGATTGCTTATAAATTAGAAGCGAAGGGACGCAGGTCTAACCAACTGAGCCTCTTGGGCTTGCCAATCGGAAGATTGGCAGTTTGAATCCCCGCAATGGAGTGAGCTCCTATTGCTCTGTCCCAGCTCCTGCCAACCTAGCAGTTTGAAAGCACGCCAATGCAAGTAGATAAATAGGTACCACTGTGGCAGGAAGGTAAATGGTATTTCCGTGAGCTCTGGTTTCTGTCATGGTGTTCTGTTGTGTCAGAAGCGCTTTTGTCCTGCTGGCCACATGACCCGGAAAGCTGTCTGTGGACAAACGCCAGCTCCCTCTGCCTGAAAATGAGATGAGCGCCGCAACCCCATAGTCGCCTTTCACTGGACTTAACCGTCCAGGGGTCCTTTACGTTTACCTTTTACCTAAGTTAGAAGCAAGGGGCATAGGAAGGGGGTGGGGGGGGCGGGTCGTCCCAGGTTCCATCAAGGTGGGGGATGACAAATTATCAAGGAACAATTACTGCCCTACTAGGGCAGTTAATAAAAAACGTTTTTTAAAAAAATGCCTGCTCCAAGGTCTTATCTTACTACACTAGGGATTATATAGCTATACAGTGGTACCTTGGGTTACATATGCTTCAGGTTACATACGCTTCAGATTACAGACTCTGCTAACCCAAAAATAGTACCTCGGGTTAAGAATTTTGCTTCAGGATGAGAACAGAAATAGTGCTCTGGCAGCACGGAGTCAGCAGGAGGCCCCATTAGCTAAAGTGGTGCTTCAGGTTAAGAACAGTTTCAGGTTAAGAACAGACCTCCGGAACGAATTAAGTACTTAACCTGAGGTACCACTGTATATGAAATTTCATGCATATCAGTTAATATCTTGACCCTTCTCCACAAAAATAGCTGTTTACGTGGCCTTTTTCCTATGTTGTGAAGGCTGAAATTTCAATTCAGCGGAGCACTTATTGTTTGATTTTATACCAATGTTATGTATCTGATGTTAGCTGTCCTGAGCCCAACTTCGGCTGGGGAAGGCAGGATACAGAATACCACAAAATGCATTGTGTGTGTGTGTTTATGGGGGGGGGGGTGTGTTACTGGCTCTTTGTAGCCCTACAACATATTCAGCCATGATGCTTGCCCTGGAGCCAAACAGAGAAGATTGTGAGTGGCAAAAAGGATTGGGGTGTGTGTCCAAACTTAGTCATACGTTGACCCCTTGAAATGAATGGACATTACTTATTTAGGGGAAGTAATTCCAAGTTTATTTATTTATTTATTTATTTATTTATTTATTTATTATAGTACTACTCTGAGGGAAACTATATATACTGTCAAGGCAGGATCTGGAAGCCGGTCAGCAATAACTCACAAGGTGTCAGTGAAGTCAACTCTTTCTTCAAAGAAAACAGAATAGCCCAGACATAGTGAGCACAACAACTCTTCCCAGTAGGTCTTGCTCTAATGAGGCACTTGTGATGACTGAAGGTCCCTGCCTTCTCATGACTTGCTAAGTCTCCTCCTCTCCTGGGTCGTTCCCAAGCAACCTGAGCCTTCTTTGCCTTGTCAGTTTTTGCTCCACCCTCTTATACCTCCTTGTCAGGGAATCTCCCCTTCCTGCTGTGACCAGGTCTCCTCATCTTTGGTCTCCTAGAACACATAGAGTAATGAAGAGGAAGGAGCCATGAGACCAAGATGTCAGAGCCTTAGGCTGGTGGGGAAGAGATCTGGGGAGGAGCCTGAGAGAGCGGTTGGAAGGCGGGGTTCTTCAGTCCTTGCAACCCCTTCAATGGGGCAAGACCTATCAAAAAGGGTAGAAAAGACAGAGCCTGTCTCTGACTGGCTACCAAAACACCCCCAGAGTGTTTGGTGGTGGAGCAGCACTGGTGGAAGGAGAGGAAAAAGAGAGAGCAGTTTCTGAGAGGATCTTCAGATAGGGCTTGATTTGAGAGGGGAGAAAAGGATTAGGTTAGGGAGAGAGAGTTGGTTCTGGGTAGAGACTTCCACTCAGAAGAAAATAAGGTTAGAGAAAGGAGTCTCTGAAGGACAGTATGCAGTGTCCTAGGAGAGTATTCAGACAGGAGCTAACTAGAGGGCTGAGTTTGAGCAAAGGGAAATAGAAGCCGTGAGGATACAATTTCCTTATATCCAGTCACGAGGGGAGTGATCTCCTAGGTAGAGAAGACTCCCAATCCAGTTAAGAGTGGTGTGCTGATCCTCTGGGTCCGTTATACTGCTAGGAGCACATCAAGAGTGTGATTGTTAAAAGGCTGGGTGACGGATAGAAAGTACCACCTTGTTTAAGAACCAAAGTATTCTGCTGTAACACCTATGCAAACAAGTTGAGGAACTAAAGTAACTGGAAATAAGCTAATCATTTGCCATCTAGTATACTCCCCTGTAATATCTACCTGTTGTTATAAGAACCCAATATAGGCCTGAATATAAGCTGTGGGTTTACTACCTTATTAGAAGTCTGTAAAATTTGTTAGATTTAGTACAGATATTAAATAACTCTTTCTTGAAAGAACATTATCTCCTGACATATCCTTTCTTTAAAAAATTTGTTCTATAAAAAAAAATCTTTCATATTTGTTCAACTTCTGCCCAAGTCTCCAAATCACTAAGTTTTCCCTCCCACATAAAATCCATGAGATAACCTGTTGTGGTTATTATACAGTTATACCTGTTACGGAAGGGGGGGGGCATGTCTTCTCCACCTTCTTCTTCGCTACAATATATCCATTTATTCCCAATGGTCAATGTCAAAAGGGACTAAAATCTATAAAATCCATAGAAAATCAACGTGCCAATTTGCTCAATTTCTCTAGGACTCCATCACCCCTCCCCTGTCCTCCATAATCCCTCAAGTAAGGTGTCAAGACCCTAATCCTGTCAAATCACTCTGCCAAGCCTTTCCTCCGGGCAATGCCAGGTGGCAGACTATGCATACATGGACCATTGTCTTTCCATCACCGGCACTCAGGAAGCGCTTAACTGCGCATATCTCCAGCTCTGCATATTCCCCCCTCCCTCCTCCATATGTTAATCCAGTGTGACCCAACCTCTCCTTAATGTATTCATGATGTAATCCGGTGTAACCCAACCTTTCCTTAATATATTCATGATGTAACTGGGATGTATTTTGCACTGTATTCTGGGACATGGAGGGAGTTTCAAAAGTTCATGTCACCCCTTTCTCGCTGTTCAATCTCGTCTTGAACCTGTTGCGCAATAAACTTGGATCTTCTGCAGTTTGCTCCTGTGCCCGGCTGAGCTCATTTTCTTCCGCAGGGACCCGCGGATTTAGTCCGACGAGCTGGGTGGCAGAGTAGCCCCGCACCCAGATTTTAGCCGTAACATACCTAAGTAGGAGATCTGCCTCAATGGGTATACTAAGGTTGGATGCACTACAGCCATCCCTTGGGATGGTTGTAAGAAGCCAGTTGGTGGGGGGTGATTGAGGGCAGATTGAGGTTGTTGGGGCAGTGCCTTCTTCCGCCTATTTGCATCAGATCTACCCCCACTCTCTGCAAAAATACTTAAGACACTTTTCATGGTCTTCTTGACTGACTTTCCCGATGCAATTCCTAAAGGGCTTCAGATGATATTGATATTTATGTTGATGATGACAACTAGGGTAACCCTCAGTGCAGATGTTTCTCCTTGGCCTCAAGAAGGATTACAGAATCCCATACAGTTCCAACTTTCTCCTTCCACTGGATCCCCACCATTTCATACATCACCCATGCATCTGAGGCTCTCCATTCTTAGTGAGTACACAAACTCTAATTTTGGGTTGTGGGTGTAAGTTGTTTCCTACACACACACACACACACACACACACACACACACACACACACGGAGCCACCCACCTCAACCCCTGCTTTTATCAATTGGCTCTTCCAGGAATGGCTTTTGCACCTGCTTTGGAAATGGATGGGCATGGCCAGTGCTGCACATCCTGCACCCACATATCACAGTGGTGGTAGAATGAGGGCCTCAATGAGAGCTGTTTAATGTTCACCTATGTACCTGCTCATTTATGTACAATCCTATGTGTGGAAAATCTATCTTTAATATTATTGCATATAACTCATGTGCAATGCAAATAATGACACATTATTTTTTAAAATTTCTGTTTTACTACCAATGATGAGATGATTGATTATTTAACACAACAATGGGGAAATCTTTAAGGGTTACTGTGATGTTTTCATTTCCTGTACTTAATAAAGGGAGGAGACCATTGATTGTCACATCAACTCTATTTTCTCTTCTTCCTCAAGTGTTTCATCCCTAATAACCTTAAAGCCCTGGGGAGGATAGAGAAAGGGAAACAAGATAATGCTAAGTCACAATTAAACCAGAAAGTGAAACAATATTATTTGAAGTTTGCATTTTTGGGGTGAGCAGGGACTTGGACAAGAGGAATAAAAGACTCACCAGTTCCCCTCTAAAATCCAGATTCGTGCTGCATCATAGTTGCTAAGGTTGTGTGTTTCTTCTGTAGTATAAATGCTGTTGCTTCACACTTCCACTTGCCTCACCACTTGTACCCAGCCAACTCTAGGGGGCCCTGGCAAGTAGGTCACCAATAATAATAAAAAAATTGTGTGGGCACTCAGCACCCACACCATGGGGCTCCAACACGACCTCCCAGGTAACTTTGAGGCCATGCCAGGCCTCCAAGCGCAACATCCGGTATAAACCGGAAGTTGTCTCAAAGGGCTCGTGAGGTATCAGACATGACCTTAGAGACCCCACAAGGCCCAGATCAGCACTCCTGATCCCCAGGAATCAGAACCAAAGTTAACCAGGTTTTCTCTGGATTGATAAATGCTCTGATTTAGTGATCAAGAGCAGATTTTCTTGGGGAAAGCGGTGGGACAAAGGCAAAGCAGCTTGGAATAGTGGCAAGAAAGTGCAGGACAAGCAGGAAGCCCCTCAGCCCCATACTTTCTTGGTATGAGACAAGCAGAAGTGTGGATGAGCACTGGCGGAGGAACGGGAGTGGACCACCACCGGCACCACTATTCTGGGAGGGTGCCATCACGGCGGCCCCCCTGACACGTGCCGCGCCCCCCCACGCCAGGCGCTGCACCCCCACAGGAGGCGCGTCATGCCCCCAGGATGCACACCACGCCCCTGGGGCACAAGTCACGCCCCATAGGGGGCACCAGCCATGCCCCCGCCCACTCTCCGGCCCTGGTAGTGGAGCATGCAGCTTCGCCACTGTGGATAATAATAATAATATATTAATAATAATAATAAATTATTATTTATACCCTGCCAGCTGGCTGAGTTTCCCTAGCCACTCTGGGCGGCTCCCAATCAAGTGTTAAAAACAGTACAGTGTTAAATATTAAAAACTTCCCTAAACAGGGCTGCCTTCAGATGTCTTTTAAAGATAGGATAGCTGCTTATTTCCTTCACATCTGAAGGGAGGGTGTTCCCCACAGGGCAGATGCCACTACCGAGAAGGCCCTCTGTCTGGTTCCCTGTAACCACACTTCTCGCTATGAGGGAATCGCCAGAAGGCCCTCGGCGCTGGATCTCAGTGTCCGGGCTGAACGATGGGGGTGGAGACGCTCTTTCAGGTATACAGGACCGAGGCTGTTTAGGGCTTTAAAGGTGAGCGCCAACACTTTGAATTCTGCTCAGAAACGTACTGGGAGCCAATGCAGATCTCTCAGGACAGGTGTTATGTGGTCCTGGCGGCCACTCCCAGTCACCAGTCTAGCTGCCGCATTCTGGATTAATTGCAGTTTCCGGGTCACCTTCAAAGGTAGCCCCACGTAGAGCGCGTTGCAGTAGTCCAAGCGGATGAGCCTTTGGAAGAAAAGCAATAAAGATAGGTTTAAAACCCAGAGTTAGGTTTGGGATTCTGAAGGCATCTCAGCCACTGCAATTTGGTGTCTACTCTTAAATAAATAAATCTGTCACATTGGCATTGTATAAAACAGATTAGAGTTGTCTTACATCAGGCGACAAGGTTAGTTTTATAACAATCTACCCTCCCAATACTGACTGAATAATTGTATTTGTTTTCCTTCATTGTTGGAGCTCCCTAAACATTTTATCATATGCTCAAGATACATTTTCTGTAGTGGCTCCCCAGTTGTGGAATGCTCTCCCTGGGGAGATGTAAGAAGAGCCCTGCAGGATCAGGCCAAAGGCTCAGCCAGTCCAGCATCCTCATGGCCACCAATCAAATGTCCAGCATGGGAAGCCCCAGGGCTGACTCCATCTTTCTGGGGGCATTTGGGTACAGGGTATCAGTGGGGTCCTTGCCCTAATAACAACATCAGAACACAAGAAGAGCCTGCTGGATTGGGCCAATGGCCCATCTAGTCCATTCTCCCAGGATGTAAAATAAAGTCCCAGTATATAGTGTTAAAGGACTGTGGCTGTCCTTTACTCTGCAGGAAGTAACAGTCTGTGGGCAATCTTTTCTAAGGCTGCAATGTTCCTAATGTTCTTATACCATTTTTGCAAGGATAGATGGTTCAAAAGTTCCCATTGTTCTACTACTGTTTGCAAGAAGTTCCTTAGAATGGAAGCCCTTGTCTGAGCCCTGAAATAAAGGTAGTATTGGTTGATCGAACAGATACCTAATTATCATGTTGCACTGTTATATCAAAGCATCATTGCAAGCCAAAGACAGAATAGTAAATAAGGAAATGTCCTCTTAAATTAAGATATATATTACATAAGTCCCTCCATTGTTTCAAATCCAGGATTGTGATGCAGCACTACAAATCTTCCAACGGCAATGACGGTCTTAAATTTTTACTATATATAAAAAGATCTTATTCCCTCCATTGTTTCAGCATGTCCAGGAAATGACTATGCCCCTTAAGTCATATGTCTGACAGTGTATCCATGCCAGAGGTCAAACTTAATTTGCAATCTCATCCACTTACCCATTGAACTCAATGAGGGTGCAGATTCTGCTGTGTGTAGCTATGCTCAGGACTGCAGGATGTGTTTCAGGGGCTATCCATTCAGGCTACGCTAACAGCCAAGAAATATGTTTACTGTAATGCTGCTGATGATGTCAGGGACTGGACTGAAGAGGAGAAGGAATGGTGGAGGTCTCCCCACTCTTCGCCTGTAGCTTCTAGAGAGGAGGAAGGCAGTCTTGAATTACAGCAGGGCTTTGAGGAAGATAACAGCTCAGAGACAGGCGGACAGCAGAGTTATGTGGTGTTAAGAGAAGGAGGAGGGGAGGCAGAGCAGCTAGCCAACACATCACTGGACAGCATAACTGACCCCCCTTCTCCCAAAACACGAGGTTTGTTAAGGGTGCAAGAACAAAGGGCACAGAGATAGTTGTCCACAGACAGATGCCGTAGAAGCAGTTGTTGTTGCTAGAGGGAAAGAGGGAGGAGATCAGTGTGAGCAACGCCACCATTGAGGAATGACCGCATTTCCTTGTTTTTCACCGTGATGACTGAATAAAATCAGAAGTAAGAACTTTCTTGTTCCTCCCTGCTTCTTGGTGCCATTAGGGGAGGGAGAGAATTCCACAAGCCTGACAAATAAAAATAAAAATAAAAATAAAAATAAAAATAAAAATAAAAATAAAAATAAAAATAAAAATAAAAATAAAAATAAAAATAAAAATAAAAATAAAAATAAAAATAAAAATAAAAATAAATTTATATGCCACCCATCTAACTGGGTTGCCCTAGCAACTCACAGCAGCTTTCAACAAATTAAAACTAATTTTAAGGGCCAAGACCGTAATGAAGACTTTTCTGTCTTCATCAGGAGACAGACCACGTGTGTGTGCTCCAGAGAATCTGTGTCCCCCCCCCCCCAAATGATTGCATTTTCTG
This sequence comes from Podarcis gaigeae, assembly GCF_964106915.1. Taxonomy (NCBI): domain Eukaryota; kingdom Metazoa; phylum Chordata; class Lepidosauria; order Squamata; family Lacertidae; genus Podarcis; species Podarcis gaigeae. The sequence goes on from NC_139684.1 coordinate 15,660,679, forward strand.
TCTGCATGTCTGGTCTATTATCTGCAATACACCAGCCCTTGGGGCAAATGAAACATCTAAAACAGACAGGGATCTGCTTCTCAGTCATGGAATCCCATCCGTCTAACACTGGCACATTTAAAAGGGCCCCAGAATGAGAAGCAGGCTGTGGGACTTTTCAGTTGGCATCACAGATGCACTGCTTGGTGTCTCAGAGGTGGACACATCAAGCATATAGGGACAGAAGTGGGTTGATGCCACAACAAGTGTTACAGAAGCAAGCCCTGCTGATTCCCATGGGGCTCAATCCCTGATCCTGGCAAGCGGATATGGGATTAAAATTGCTCCAAAGAATCTTTCAGTCCTGGGGTGAGGGGACTATTTCCACCAAACCTCTCCAAGCCCAGCTGCTTGTTCATCTCTGCATCTTCTTTTCAAGAATGTGGCATAAGACGGAAGGATATCAAGTGGGCTAGCATGCAGCAAATAGAGAGTGGGCTAGGAACTGGGGGAGAAAGTCACTTCCAGAGTCTGGAGATGAGGGTAGGGTCACGTCCTCAAGCCAAGATACTGGAGGAATAGGGGTACTGAGTAATCTCAGCCCAAGTCCTACTCAGGGCAACATTGTAATGTGGATGTTAAGGTAAAAGACCCCTGACAGTTAAGTCCAGTTGCGAATGACTCTGGGGTTGCGGCACTCATCTCGCTTTATTGGCCGAGTTTACTGGCCGTTTGTCCACAGACAGTTTTCGGGTCATGTGGTCAGCGGGACTAAGCTGCTTCTGGTGATACCAGAGCAGCGCACGGAAATGCCGTTTACCTTCCCACTGGAGCAGTACCTATTTATCTACTTGCACTTTGACGTGCTTTCAAAATGCTAGGTTGGCAGGAGCTGGGACCGAGCAACGGGAGCTCACCCCATTGCAGGGATTCGAACCGCTGACCTTCTGATCGGAAAGTCCTAGGCTCAGTCGTACAGATATAATAAACCAGGCTTGGTCCATTGCATGTGTCAGTGTGCTGATCAGCCCACACCAGTAGCTTCCCTAGCAAGGAAGTATCCATGATGGGACGTTAATGACCTGCTAGATGTCTTTTGCTCAGATATTAGAGAGCATGAATGTTGTTCTAGGAAGATGAGAAGGCAATCAGTAGAGGACCTGGAAGGGTTTTGGAGGAGGGCAATGAGGATGAGCAGAGACCTCAGAAACACGCCCTAGGAGGAAAGGCTCTCACTTGTGGTTCTGTCCTCTCCCACATGCCTCAGGGTTCTGTCCTCTCCCACATGCTTTTCAACATCTACATGCAGCCGCTGGGAGAGATCATCAAGGGGTTTGGGGTGGGTTCTCATCAATATGTGGATGATACCCAGCTCTACCTCTCTTTCAAATCAGAACCAGTGAAGGTGATGAAGGTCCTGTGTGAGTGTGTGGAGGCGGTTGGAGGATGGATGGCAGCTAACAGATTGAGGTTGAATCCTGACAAGAAAGAAGTACTGTTTTGGGGGAACAGGAGGCAGGCAGGTGTGGAGGATTCCTTGGTCCTGATTGAGGTAACAGGGGTAAAAGTGAGGGTCCAGGGGTCTGAACACTCACCCCCCCCACTTTCTGAACACGGCCCAGGAGGAAGGAGCGAAACCACTGTATAACAGTGCCCCCAGCTCCCAGCCTCTCTAGACGGTCCAGAAGGATGTTATGGTCGATTGTATCAAAGGCCGCTGAGAGATCCAGCAGAACTAGGAAACAGCTCTCACCTTTGTCCCGAGCTCGCCGGAGATCATCAACCAGCGCGACCAAGGCAGTTTCAGTCCCATGATGAGGCCTGAATCCCGATTGGAAGGGATCCAAATGGTCCGCATCCTCCAGGCGTGCCTGGAGTTGTTCAGCAACCACTCGCTCAATCACCTTGCCCAAGAATGGAAGATTTGAGACTGGGCGATAGTTGGCCATACTGGCCAGGTCTAAAGATGTTTTTTTAAGAAGCAGTTTAATGATAGCCACTTTCAGTGGATCTGGGAATGTTCCCTCACAGAGAGCCGGACACGACTAAACAACAACAGAAACTTCCACTCTGAGGAAAATAAATTTAGAGAAAGGGTTCTCTGAACTTAGTGTGAAGGACAGTATGAATTAACTCAAATTCTTGTGTCTCTTGTCTTTATTTCTGAGGGGGGAGGCGGGAACTCGCCACGCAAGGATTCTCTGAGCTTAGTGTGAAGGACAGTATGAGAGTATTCAGACAGGAGCTAACTGAAGGGTTGAGTTTCAACACAGAGAAGTAGGAGCTGTAAGGATACAGTTCCTTGGGTCTCATTCCAGTCAGGAGGGGAGTGATCTTCTAGATAGAGAAGAATCCTAATCCAGTTAAGAGAAGTGTGCTGATCCTCTGGGTCCGTTATACTGCTAGGAGCACATCAAGAGTGTGATTGTTAAAAGGCTGGGTGACGGATAGAAAGTACCACCTTGTTTAAGAACCAAAATATTCTGCTGTAACACATATGCAAACAAGTTGAGGAACTAAAGTAACTGGAAATAAGGATTTGCCATCTAGTATACTCACCTGTAATATCTACCTAATGTTACAAGAACTCAGTATAGGCCTGAATATAAGCTGTGGGTTTACTACCTTATTAGGTAAAGGTAAAGACTCTAGGGTTGTGCGCCCATCTCACTTAAGAGGCCGGGAGCCAGCGCTGTCTGGAGACACTTCCAGGTCACGTGGCCAGCATGACAAAGCTGCATCTGGCGAGCCAGCGCAGCACACGGAAACGCCATTTACCTTCCCACCAGTAAGCGGTCCCTATTTATCTACTTGCACCCGGGGGTGCTTTTGAACTGCTAGGTTGGCAGGCGCTGGGACCGAGTAACGGGAGCACACCCCGCCGTGGAGAGTCAAACCGCCGACCTTTCGATCGGCAAGCCCTAGGCGCTGAGGCTTTTACCCACAGCGCCACACGTATCCCAACTACCTTATTAGGCGCCTGCAAATTCTGTTAGATTTAGTACAAATATTAAATAACTGTTTCTTGAAAGAACATTATCTCCTGACATATCATTTCTTAAAAAAAATTGTTCTATTAAAAAAAAATCATATTTGTTCAACTTCTGCCCAAGTCTCCAAATCACTAAGTTTTCCCTCCCACATAAAATCCACGAGTGTCAGGGGCTCAGGAGCAGAGGCACAGGAGAGGGAGGAAATGGAGAGGGAGGAAATGGAGAGGGGGAGGAATCCGAAGGGAGCGTAGGCGGTGACAGTGATCAGAGGGATTCCATGAGCCTCTCCAGCGAATCGGAAGATTCACAGAAGGGAGCGCCGATGGCCAGGGGAAGGGGGGTGCCAAGGGGGAAACCCCAGAAGGAAGGGGCCAGCGGGGACTCCCAGAGCAGCAGTTGGAAATCAGGACCAGCTTCCCCACCAGAGCGCAGTGGGGGGGAGGAGTCCCAGGCATCGGGACCAGTGTTTTCACCACCAGCGAGAGGAGATGAGTCAGGATTAGCCACGCCTCCATCGGAGAGCGGGGAAACGGTCAAGAGGAAAGTTACCGCCTGGGCGCGCGCGCGCGCCAAGTTCAAATGTACAGGCGAGCGGCACAGCAGGTAGCCCAGATAGGGAGCCAGGTCCTAAAGCCCGCCGGAAGGAGGGGCAAGACTCAGGGGGGTCAGCGTCAGAAGAGTCCAGAAAGGAGGAAACCCCAGGGGGCAGAAGGACCCAGAGGAGGAAAGAACAACGGAAGAGGCAGAGTAAGGCTAGAGTCTTAAACTGGTGTCTAAGAGGCGGAGACTCAGATGGAGCTTCGCCGATCTAAGCTCTAAGACGTAGAGTTGCACGCTGCGGTTTGGAAATGGAAACTAATCTTCAATAAAGACTTTTATACGTTATTACTGACTAGCGTTGGTCCTCTGTGAGCTGGGACCTGGAGGCAACTCTGACAACGAGATAACCTGTTGTGGTTATTATACAGTTATGCCTAAGTAGGAGATCTGCCTCAATGGGTTTACCAAGGTTGGATCCACTACAGCCATCCCTTGGGATGGTTGTAAAAAGCCAGTTGGTGGGGGGTGACTGAGGGCAGATTGAGGTTGTTGGGGCAGTGCCTCCTTCTGCCTATTTGCATCAGATCTACCCCCACCCTCTGCAAAAATACTTAAGACACTTTTCATGGTCTTCTTGACTGACTTTCCCAATGCAATTCCTAAAGGGCTTCAGAGGATGGAAAGTCAATGTAGGAAGGGTCCAAAAGGCCAGCAGAAGTTAGGCATTAACCTCTCTTCTTTCTTTTTTCCAGGAAAAGAAGAAAGGTTCTAGTAAACCAGATGACGACTATGACGGCGATGACCACAATGACGACGATGACTATGATGACCACAATGACCACAACAAGAACAACAAGAACAATTACAACAAGAACAACAACAACAACATAGATGGCAACGATGACAACGATGATATTGATGTTGATGTTGATGATGATGACTAGGGTAACCCTCAGTGCAGATGTTTCTCCTTGGCACCTCAAGAAGGATTACAGAATCCCATACAGTTCCAACCTCTCTCCTCCCACTGGATCCTCACCATTTCATACATCACCCATGCATCTGAGGCTCTCCATTCTTATTGAGTACATAAACTCTAATTTTTAGGGGGGGGTGGATATAAGTTGTTTCCTTCACACACACAAACACACACACAAAGCAACCTGCCCCAGCCCTTGCTTTTATCAATTGGCTCTTCCAGGAATGGCTTTTGCACCTACTTTGGAAATGGATGGGCATGGGCAGAGCTGCACAACCTGCAGCCAGATATCACAGTAGTGGTAGAATGAGGGCCTCAACGGGAGCTGTTTAATGTTCACCTATGTACCTGCTCATTTATGTAGAATCCTATGAGGGAGAAATCTATCTTTAATATTATTGCATATAACTCAGGTGCAATGCAAATAACGAAATGGTCTTTTTAAAAATTTCTGTTTCATGATCAGATGATCAATGATTAAATGACTGATGAATCGCCACAACAATGGGAAAAGCTTTAAGTAGCTTTGATGTTCTCATTTAATGTATTTAATAAAGGGGGGAGAGCACTGATTGTCACATCACTCATTTTTTAAATTCTTCCTTAAATGTTTAATATCTGATAAGCTTAAAGCTCTGGGGAGAGATGGCAGATAACCTGATTCTCAGGAAGCAGAGAGTCTGGGTTTTAGCTCCTGCTCCTTTTGAATCTCATTGTTGTGCCCAAAGTCTTGGGTCTCCTGGCTCAGGTTATTTGGCTGTAAGGAGTTGCGGCAGCGTACTAATAAGCAGGGTTGGTGGTATACCCTGGTCATTAGATACCAGCTGAATCAACAGGACCTGCACTCTGGAATTCAAGGGAAAGTTCTTGACCCATTTCATGCCTTAAAACATGCAGACTGGGCTACTGTGATGTCCCATAGCTGGAGATGCCAGTGAAGCTGGAAACTTCAGCAGCTCCAAAACATTATTTTTGGAGTAGTTCTCCCTGGTACACAGTCACATTTAGAAGAAAGGATGTGTGTGAAACCAAGTTCTATGAGAGAGAGTTGAAAGCTGGGTACCTTTAACCTGGAAAAGGGAAAGTTGAGGGGAAGTGCTAACTTATTTGCTATGCTGAAGATTGAGCAGACTTCTCTGTTGCTCCAGGGTCTCCTCTGGGATCCACAGGAGAATTCGTAATGACAAGGAAAGGCAACTATGGCAAGGCAATTCAACACCCTGGACAGCTCCCAGCTACTGTTCTTTACTATGGCAGATGCTGTCTCAGCAAAGGCTGTGTTCCCCAAATGCTTATGAAGGCTGGCAAATCTTTTTCCTCAAGCATCTCTGCCCTCCTGGAAGAGACATCTGTAATCCCAACAGCCCATAGGCTGATCCTGAAATCACATACTCCTGGCCAGAAGGGGAGCAGGGGAAGCTACAAGGGCCAGAGATCCTGAGAGCTGTTATCCAAAGCATTTGTAGGGCACCACATTGCATCAGCCCAAAGAGCTGAAAGAGTACTGTGTTGTTCTATTGTGGCTTGGCACTCAGCCAAGAGGTGGGAGCAATTGCAAGAGGTTGGTAAGGCTAGGGAAAGCATGGATGCTGGATATCTCCCAGTGGGCCCTGCTAGCTGAGACATGGAAGGTGTTGCTTCAGAAAAGAGCCAGAAGCAGTGCTTTGCATCTGTGGGTAGTCATGGGAACACAATACCTTTTGTTTTCAAATGTTAAAAGTGTGGCACTTACAGTAACATCCATCTTGGACTCCCTTCTCTTTCAGTATTTCTGACCATAAGATCTCACCCAGTGCAGTGGTGAGGGAAATGTACCCTGTGTGAGCTCAGAAGGGCTTTTTTAATGCTTGTGTTCCTGAAAAAGACACAGCGCCTCCAAGAGGCAGATAGGGTGGGTGGGTGGGTTCTGATGTCCTGGGCCCAAGCCAACAGGGTACTCAGATTTTGAGCTTCCAAGTTCTTTCTTTTAAAAGCCTATCTGTGTCCTCACTGGAAACAAAGTTATGAAGCAAAACCCCTCTCCATTAATACACCTTTTCTTACACTTCCTCACAGTGTAGCCCTTTGAATCGCTGCACGTTGGCCTTCTGTTTTCTACCAGCAAGAAGTACACATCTTTCCTGAGGTGGGTTTGCCTGCAATCATTTTTTTAAAAAAGATATTTATTGAAATTTCAAAGATTATACATAAAAAACAATAATAAAAGCAAAACACAAACACAAAAAATAACAAATATAAAAAATAAACAAAGTACAAAACTAAAAATTATTTAAAAACAAGTAAAGTTTCATTCCCTTATTTTCTTATAACTTACTTCCCCGACCTCCTCATACCTCCCCTTTTTGTATTCCAATTTCTAATTGTTAATTCAGCAAATCCTCTCCCTTAATTTTCATTTAATTTTCAACCCTTCTTTTCTTTTTACTTAATCATTACAGCTGAAAAACCCCTTAATTTTCCAAACCAACATCATTCTAACATTCATTAATTTTGCAATATTTCCCAAGATAGTCCTTAAATTTCTTCCAATCTTCTTCTGCCGTCTCTCTTCCCTGGTCTCAGATTCTGCTAGTCATTTCTACCAGTCCCATATAGTCGATCATCTTCATCTGCCATTCTTCCAGGGTGGGTAGATCTTGTGTCTTCCAATACTTTGCGATGAGTATTCTTGCTGCTGTTGTAGCGTGCATAAAGAATGTTCTATCCTTCTTTGGCACCAATTGGCTGACCATGCCCAGGAGAAAGGCCTCTGGTTTCTTCAGGAAGGTATATTTAAATACCTTTTTCATTTCATTATATATCATTTCCCAGAAAGCCTTAATCCTTGGGCACGTCCACCAAAGGTGAAAGAATGTACCTTCATTTTCTTTGCATTTCCAACATTTATTATCGGGTAAGTGGTAAATTTTTGCAAGCTTGACTGGGGTCATGTACCACCTATAAATCATTTTCATAATATTCTCTCTTAGGGCATTACATGCCGTAAATTTCATACCGGTGGTCCACAACTGTTCCCAGTCAGCAAACATAATGTTATGACCAATATATTGTGCCCACTTAATCATAACGGATTTAACCGTTTCATCCTGTGTGTTCCATTTCAACAGCAAGTTATACATTTTTGACAAATTCTGTTTCCAATTTTGATTTTTCCATCTGGAAGCCAATTTTCCTGTCCAACTTGTAAGCCTCCATTATTTGGTAATAATGAAGCCAGTCTCGCACTTTATCTTTTAGTTTTTCAAAACTCTGCAATTTCAGTTTATCCCCTTCTTACCTGCAATCAGGTACTCCCTAGAAGTGATCTTCCGCAATAGGTGTGGGTGGGTGTAAGAGGATCCCTGCCCCCCAATAACAAATACAAACTGTAACAACTTTGCAATGAGGCTTAGACAAGCCTCCTGCTGTACAAGAGCTAAGGACTGGGCACTCAATGAGAACTCACAGTATACATGACTTGTTAGAAGTAGGTCTCTTTGTGGATAATGGGGCTTCCTCCCAGGTCTGGGGATATAGGCTTTTCCTTCTCTGGAAATACAATTCTGGGGAAAAGCTTCACCTGTTCTCAATCTGTCTGCCAAATATTATACTTTTATTTTATTTTTTATTTATGCATTTTCCAAATTCTATTTACACATCATACATTTTTCCTCATACATTATTTCTATGCAAACTTCCCAACCCATCAGTCCATGACATTCTAAGTAAAGGTAAAAGGTAAAGGACCCCTGGACAGTTAAGTCCAGTCAAGGGCAACTATGGGGTTTCGGCACTCATCTCACTTATGGCCAAGGGAGCCATGGGTCATGTGGCCAGCATGATTAACCTGCTTCTGGCGCAATGGGACATCGTGACGGAAACCAGAGCACACAGAAACAGTGTTTACCTTCCCGCCGCAGCAGTACCTATTTATTTAGTTGCGCTGGCATGCTTTCAAACTGCTAGGTTGGCAGAAGCTGGGACAGAACAACAGGAGTTCATCCATCATGGGGATTTGAACTGCTGGCCTCCCAGCAAGCCCAAGAGGCTCAGTGGTTTATTCTAAGTATACCTTGTTTTGCTGCATATTTATTAGTTTTTCCACCCTATTCTCCTGCCATCATTTTCTTTGTTGTTGGTAACGGTGGCTCAAAGTATTACCCCAACTTGTAGAATAGTTTTGGTGTAATATCTTCTTAGATATTCTTTGACTCTCCCCTTATTTGTCACTCATCCTAATTCCTTATTTTGGCTGTCATATTTGCAAGTTTTTCAGACTCCATCAGTTTGTACAATTATTGTTCTTTTGCTGGATTACCTCTTTCTTTCCAATTTCTGGCACAAACTATCCTGGCTCCAGCAACTGCATAGAGGAAATGATTATATGCCATCTTTGGTATCTAATCTCATACTATAGCTAGTAAAAAGGCTTCAGGTCTTTTGGGGGAATATGAAAATCTTTTTTGGCCAAGTATTATACCATCAGTATTTTTAAATCATGGATTTAGTTCAGGATCTGCTGCTTTGCCTGAAAAATAGGATACAACTTTGAATATCACAGGAAGCAAATGCAAATTGTCTGCAGATCTGTGCCTTCTTCTGAGAGTGTATTGGAGGACCCCACCCACATACTGGACCCAGAATATTCTGTTACACTCCTGGACAGATATCTTGTAGGTTCACATTCAAGAAACCAAACAAGAGGCTAGAATGCTAAGATTTATTTGCAGTTGCTGAATTCTTCCTGAATTTTGGGCTGCCCATGAAATCTGGATTCAGGGCTTAAGGACTATGGGAGCAGAGTGGAGGTATCAAACAATGAAGATATGCCACTGAGATCATTTGGTGAACCTGCTGAGCATCTGGGTTGATCCCAATCTGCCTCTCAGTTTTCTTCAGCCATAGTAGTTGCATCTACATCTGTGAGGAGAAAGAAAAGGGCAGGGGATTCATTCCTCTGAGAGGCCAACTATGATCGTCTTTATGAAAAAAGCAGGAATCACAGAATTTGAGAGCTGAGAGGGACTGGAAGTCATTTAGTCCAGCTCCTTTCAGTCTGCCAAGGGGCCGGGTGAGTCCAGAAGCATTATCTAGTGACAGTGATGGAGAGCCAACTGATGTTCCTAGTCTGAGGTGTTGCCATTGGGCACACCTCCAGGAAGGTCATAAACGTAGAGGCAGGCTTAAGAGTTTCTGGCATGGATCTTGCTGGAAGCGAAATAGGGAGGAGGAGTCTGATTAGATTAGAACATCTTTGATATGTGATGGATGTATGCAAGAGCCGTGAATATGCTTTTAAATAAAGCTCAGTTGAACTGATAACCAGCTTGCTAAACTGTTTGCTGCTAACGATCATTATACAATGTTAGTCCTACTTCAAGTCGGCCCATTGAAATTAAAGAACATGGCTAAGTTAGGTCCATTAATTCCAATGGCTCAGAGTAGAACTTCCTTGAATATAACCTTACATTGCTACAACCTTTCCTTCTAGGGTGTGTTTCTGAGGTCTCTACTCATCCTCATTGCCCTCTTCCAAACCTCTTCTGAATCCTCTGTTGATTGCCTTCTCATCTTCGGCAATGGGAATCTCCCCATCCAAATTACTAGAGCAGGACATAGTCCCAGCTAAAAGAACAGTAACCTGTAAGCTAGAGGAGATGGACTTGCAGCAGAAAATGATCTTGGGCAATGGTACCTGCTCACCTCTAAATCTTGGTTTATTACCCCTCTTAAGGCTCCCAAACTATTTGAATTCCTTAACTTCCTCAGCTCATAGATATGCCTTTGTAAAGGCAAGATTCAACACCTTCCCATCGAACGTGCTGAGAAATAGATTCTCCAATGGACAGATATCGCTCTTATGTGATTGTAATTGTGGGGCACCGGAATCGTTGCATCACATAATTTTTGACTGTGCTTTTCACTTACCGGCCAGGAGCAAGTTTCTTGCTCAATATCTTAAGGGAATTGCCGATGATACGATTGAAGCCAAACTGAGATATCTACTAATTGATGATGACCCCCTAAAATCACTCATTTTTGCCAGATTCCTGATCAGCGTCCTATCCCTAAAGAAGAGAAACGGTCTCCTGTGTGATTCGGATAACCCCTTTAAACCATGACCTATGTTTTAGGTGATATCACCATTGTTTTAAACCATGATCTATGTTTCAGGCGATATCACCATTGATATCCTTGATTAATTTATGAGCAGAGGGCGATGTATAGGTTATAAATTTATTGTAATGTATGATGGTGGTTTTTGCTTTTGTTTTGCTTCGGTTACTGTTTGTCTTTTGTAAGTTTTGGCGATTTTAAATTCGGAGGTTTAAGTAAAATATGTTGGTATGGGAAACTGTCGTGTAACGGGCCAATGGCCGTAATAAAGATCAATCCAATCCAATCCTTCTCATCTTCCAAGCTGTCTAACAATATCTGAGCAAAAGACATTCAGCAGGTCATTAATTTCCCATCATGGATACTTCTTTGCTAAGGAAACTACACTTGCTGAATTCTTGTCTCCTGCACTTCGGATGAAAAGAGCAGTAGAAACAGACAGTCATATCGACCAGGAAGTTGCCAATGGGATGCCTGGGCCCCAGTGTCCTCTCCCAGTGCCAAAATGATGCTCGTGAGAACAATTCTGCTGAAGCCCATAGAATGGGTTGGAGTGTGCCGTTGGCCTTGCTGAGTGTGTCATGCCCACAGCACTTTCCCCTACTCTCTCATGTGCCCTCAGAACAAGGATGTTTGGTGACCCCTGATCAAGATCATAAGGATGGTGATGATCTCATTTCTCATTGTGGAAGGACTTTTTTATTCACAGAAAAAGAAAGGAAATCTGCCAAGGCAAGGGGATTACCCCCAAAATTGCTATCCTTCTATCCCATCTTCCAAAACTGTCCAGTTCACACCAACCTCTTTTGTATGTTCCCTCCATGTAATCTATGTAGCCTGATGGCCCCTCACAACGACATATTCTTCCACGCTAGAAGTAGAAAGAGATGCATCATCATCATCAACCTTTTATTCGACCGTCAGTCAGAAAAAAGTACATTTGTTAATACACGGTTAAACATCCAGGAAGATTTTAGAGCTTAGCCAACACTAAAATGGGCTAAACAGATAGCCCCATAAAGAGATGCATCTTAACTGCTGAGAATGTGTCTAAGGTACATTTTTAAAAAACAATTGAACAGCTATTCCACTCTGTCTACCTCCCCCCAATGCCTCTGAATCCTGGGAATGGTGTTTGGACACCAAGGTAATCTCTTTGGTTAAGGGCTCTCAACTCTTCAACCAATGCAAAATTCTGCAGAGAAATTCATGACATTTATACAACAAAAGTTGGCTGTCTTTCATCTTAGTCTTGCATTAAAGGACAATACTCAGTTGGTTCTATGATTCTAAGCCCACCATTTTCAGTGAGTGGCCTCGGAGGTGGACGTAGGCTTGCAGTGAAGATGTGGTAGACCATTGATGAGCATGAAATTGACACACATTAAATTAATTGGTTTGCATATGGATTAGCCACAATCTTACATGGGTGCTGAGTGGTTGATTGTGCATGTTTCAGACTATAGCCCCAGCCAGCTTGGTCAACAGCCAAGGGTATCTCTGTGTCAGGGACATGCAGGCAGCGAGGGAGGAAAGAATGAGAGGATACAGAAAACGATCTCCACTGATTAGTACTGGCTCGTCCTCAGAAGACAGAGAAGATGATAGTGAGTCTGGGGAGGAAGGGGTGCTTCTGAGAGAGGGGGATCCACGTCACAGGGAAAAACGGAAGGGGCTGAGCCGTTGGCTGTGCTGGTCTTGAGGGAGAGGGAAGAGAGAAACCAGTCAGAGCAACGCGTCATGAGAGACGGATCACTTTGTTTATTCTGAATGTAATCTTGTCAGAAGGAAATAAAGAAAGGAATTTATGGCTGGCTGCCGGGAGTGTTTTCTCTGCTGAGTGCAGCAACGCGTGCAGCTGGTTAGCTGACACTCTGTTTGAAACGTCTGGAGCACACCAGGTTAGGGAGCATGGATTGCACTAATACTAGTAATAATGATTATAATAACAGGATTGTTTTAATGGAGAAAAGCTTCCTGCTTTGAGGTCACAGAGTTCACCTAGAGCTCCACAAATCCCCACCATTTGCCTTTCCCTGCTCCAAAATTCCCAGAAGACCAACTGGAGACGTCACTAAGCCTCCACCCTTTTGAGGCGCTCTGGCCTTCCTTTACTTTGGGATTTTATAATCTGCTATGCACCAACCTCTCCAGATACAAGGATGTCCTCACCAAGCATCTGACATGATGGCTTTGTTTTTCATACTTACAGCGCTGTTGTGACAAGTACTTGGACCCAGACAATCATTGGCAACTCATGAGTGCCAGAACAGACAGCAGGATCAGAAGATGCTTCATGATGGATGGAGCTGGTTTTGGTGCTGACTTTGGATCAGCTGAAAGGAGAAATGGGGACTTTGTGATTATATTTTTACTGAGCTTTGGAAGGCCTACAATAAACACAGAACAGTAGAGACCATGTGAGTAATGTCAGCAAAAGCATTTAGAGTCATTCCACAAAGGTTGGTATCACAGAACATCTGAGGAAGTGAATCAGAATCAAAGTATTCTAGAGTTGGAAGGGACCCCAGGGATCATCTCCAAACCTCTGCACTGCAGGAATCTCAAGATAATCACACTTGACAGATGAAAGAGAATAAAACTTATAGCACATGTATGGGATGAAGAAATGTCCTTGAGCCACATGTAGGCTACTAAGAGATGCCCTCCACTGTGCAGCCCAACTCATTGGAGGTTGTAGTCAACGTTCTTCCTTGTTCATGTAAGAAGTAGAAGGGCACCAAGCTGTATCAGATTTGCCTTCCTTTGTTATTCCTCGATCCACTTGATTTCAGTAAGCTAATCTTCCTGAGGATGCCAAGTCACATGTTTTGTCCAACCAGCCATCATTTTATAGAAAATCCAGCTGACGTGGACTTCCAGTGAGGCAAGATGGCAAGCGCCATGGCTGTGCAGAACTCCTGAGAACCTGCTTGGATGGTCCCCGTGCCGTTAACAACGCCGCCAAGATTGGTGGGGGAACCACAGGTGCCCAACATGACAACCAGGGAGGCCACACAGACCCCAGCGGCCTTGACCCCAGCAGGACTGGGAGCATCCCACTGATGGCCCAGCGGAGCTCCGAGACCCAAAGGCCTCCAGATCTGAACAGAAAACAAAAAGCAAAAAGGAGGTCCCCCCAGCTGAGCACCAATTTACTACCACTGCTGCAGCAGCCACTGCCACTGCCACTGCTACCACCAAGGGAAAGAGGTAGGAGGGTACCAGGAGGGCTAGGGAGCCTGCAAGGAATATACCCCAGGTCCAACTCCAAGTCTACCTCCCGGGTGGCTAGCACAAAAAGAGCAGACTGGGACCCAGATGGTAACTGTGAGCCAGAGGCCACCCTAGGAAAAAAAGAAATGCTGGGATTTATTTATTTTTGCTATTTATTTTTATTTACTCTTTTTATTATTTTTATTATACACACACACACACACACACACAAACAAATAATTTTATTATTATTATTTTCCCTTTGATGAACTGTAATGCCCTAACCCAGGGACCAACACCCAGGCCCTGTGGGCTCTGCAGTGAAATTTAAACTGCCTGTGAGTCAAAATTGCCACCAATACATTTCTTATTATACACCCAAACCCCTTTTCCCCTCCTTCTTTATTCAGAACCCACCATCCCACTGTTTTGCATTGTGGGTCCATGGGCTAGTTGTATGTTTTCCAAGGCCTGAGTAGGATTTTTTTTTTGGGGGGGGGGAGGATAATCGAATTGGCTCTGGGTCTTCCCTTTTTTGCTTATTCTGCATTGTTGGGTGATATTTGTTGGAGTTGTAAACCTTCAGTTTTCAGCTGACATCTAGTCTGGGCAGGTGAGAAGATTTCAGGAAGAATGAAACACTTACCTGAGGCAGTGTTGGGATGTGGGCATCCTTTAGTCGTTGTTGTCAGGCATAACCTGTGGGTGCTGGGGGGGTGTTTCCCTTTGACTTGATGAATACTTTGGGGTGAAGGTTCACACAGTAGGGAGGGAGGGATCTTAGAAACCTTGATGCATGGACCCAGTGTGCAGCTGTTGACATGCCCAGGTGATGGAGGTAGAAATTACAGCATAACTGACCCCCTTCTCCCAAAACATCCCCCAATATTACCAATTTATGCACCTGTGGTTGTCTTGACCCTTCTCCCTGGTGTGCTGGCAAGTTTCCTTGATGCTGTCTCTAAGCTGTCTCTAAGCAGGGGTTTTTTGGGGGGGATGTTTTGGGAGAAGGGGGGTCAGTTATGCTGTCCAGTGATGTGTTGGCTAGCTGCTCTGCCTCCCCTCCTCCTTCTCTTAACACCACATAACTCTGCTGTCCGCCTGTCTCTGAGCTGTTTTATTTTTATTTTTATTTTTATTTTTATTTTTAGTCAGGCTTGTGGAATTCTCTCCCTCCCCTAATGGCACCAAGAAGCAGGGAGGAACAAGAAAGTTCTTACTTCTGATTTTATTCAGTCATCACGGTGAAAAACAAGGAAATGCGGTCATTCCTCAATGGTGGCGTTGCTCACACTGATCTCCTCCCTCTTCCCCTCTAGCAACAACAACTGCTTCTACGGCATCTGTCTGTGGACAACTATCTCTGTGCCCTTTGTTCTTGCACCCTTAACAAACCTCGTGTTTTGGGAGAAGGGGGGTCAGTTATGCTGTCCAGTGATGTGTTGGCTAGCTGCTCTGCCTCCCCTCCTCCTTCTCCTAACCCCACATAACTCTGCTGTCCACCTGTCTCTGAGCTGTTATCTTCCTCAAAGCCCTGCTGTAATTCAAGACTGCCTTCCTCCTCTCTAGAAGCTACAGGCAAAGAGTGGGGAGACCTCCACCATTCCTTCTCCTCTTCAGTCCAGTCCCTGACATCATCAGCAGCATTACAGTAAACATATTTCTTGGCTGTTAGCGTAGCCTGAATGGATAGCCCCTGAAACACATCCTGCAGTCCTGAGCATAGCTACACACAGCAGAATCTGCACCCTCATTGAGTTCAATGGGTAAGTGGATAAGATTGCAAATTAAGTTTGACCTCTGGCATGGATACACTGTCAGACATATGACTTAAGGGGCATAGTCATTTCCTGGACATGCTGAAACAATGGAGGGAATAAGATCTTTTTATATATAGTAAAAATTTAAGACCGTCATTGCCGTTGGAAGATTTGTAGTGCTGCATCACAATCCTGGATTTGAAACAATGGAGGGACTTATGTATTATATATCTTAATTTAAGAGGACATCTCCTTATTTACTATTCTGTCTTTGGCTTGCCATGATGCTTTGATATAACAGTGCAACATGATAATTAGGTGTCTGTTCGATCAATCAATACTACCTTTATTTCAGGGCTCAGACAAGGGCTTCCATGCTAAGGAACTTCTTGCAAACAGTAGTAGAACAATGGGAACTTTTGAACCATCTATCCTTGCAAAAATGGTATAAGAACATTAGGAACATTGCAGCCTTAGAAAAGATTGCCCACAGACTGTTACTTCCTGCAGAGTAAAGGACAGCCACAGTCCTTTAACACTATATACTGGGACTTTATTTTACATCCTGGGAGAATGGACTAGATGGGCCATTGGCCCAATCCAGCAGGCTCTT
The DNA here is from genome assembly GCF_964106915.1 of Podarcis gaigeae. NCBI lineage: Eukaryota > Metazoa > Chordata > Lepidosauria > Squamata > Lacertidae > Podarcis > Podarcis gaigeae. The sequence goes on from NC_139684.1 coordinate 15,676,855, forward strand.
CTTGTGTTCTGATGTTGTTATTAGGGCAAGGACCCCACTGATACCCTGTACCCAAATGCCCCCAGAAAGATGGAGTCAGCCCTGGGGCTTCCCATGCTGGACATTTGATTGGTGACCATGAGGATGCTGGACTGGCTGAGCCTTTGGCCTGATCCTGCAGGGCTCTTCTTACATCTCCCCAGGGAGAGCATTCCACAACTGGGGAGCCACTACAGAAAATGTATCTTGAGCATATGATAAAATGTTTAGGGAGCTCCAACAATGAAGGAAAACAAATACAATTATTCAGTCAGTATTGGGAGGGTAGATTGTTATAAAACTAACCTTGTCGCCTGATGTAACACAACTCTAATCTGTTTTATACAATGCCAATGTGACAGATTTATTTATTTAAGAGTAGACACCAAATTGCAGTGGCTGAGATGCCTTCAGAATCCCAAGCCTAACTCTGGGTTTTAAACCTATCTTTATTGTTTTTCTTCCAAAGGCTCATCCGCTTGGACTACTGCAACGCGCTCTACGTGGGGCTACCTTTGAAGGTGACCTGCAAATGCAAATTGTCTGCAGATCTATGTCCTCTTCTGAGAGTGTGTTGGAGGACCCCGCCCACATACTGGACCCAGAATATTCTGTTACACTCCTGGACAGATATCTTGTAGGTTCACATTCAAGAGACCAAACAAGAGGCTAGAATGCTAAGATTTATTTGCAGTTGCTGAATTGTTCCTGAATTCTGGGCTGCCCATGAAATCTGGATTCAGAGCTTAAGGACTATGGGAGCAGAGTGGAGGTATCAAGCAGTGAAGGTAAGCCATTGTGATCATTTGGTGAACCTGCTGAGCATCTGAGTTGATTCCAACCTGCATCTCAGTTTTCTTCGGCCATAGTAGCTGCCTCTACATCTGTGAGCAGAAAGTAAAGAGCAGAGGATTCATTCTGAGAGGCCAGCTATGATCTTCTTTATGAAAAAGGCAGGAATCACACAATTTGAGAGCTGAGAGAGACTGGAAGTCATTTATTCCAGCAACTTGAAACTAAAGTGTCCCCAGCATGTGGCTATCTAAAGGGGCAGACTTTCTCTCACTCCAAAATACCACTCTGTTGGGATTGGGTCCATTCTCCCCCTGTTTTTGCCATCAGGAATTGCCTCCCAGTGTTCTATCCAAATCTACCCTCCTGCAACTTAAGCCTCAAGACCCACTCCTCCCCTCTGGGGCAGCAAAGGATGATTCTTTGCCATCTTCCAATTGACAGCCCTCCATGGATGTAAAGAGTGCTCTCCTCTCTCCCTTCAGTCTCCAGCTTAAACCAACTCTGTGGTGTATCCAATGTTAGACCTACTTCAAGTTGGCCTATTGAAATTAAAGAACATGCCTAAGTTAGGTCCATTAATTCCAATGGCTCAGAGTAGAACTTCCTTGAACATAACCTTTCATTGCTATAACCTTTCCTCCTAGGGCGTGTTTCTGAGGTCTCTGCTCATCCTCATTGCCCTCCTCCAAAACCCTTCCAGGTCCTCTACTGATTGCCTTCTCATCTTCCTAGAACAACATTCATGCTCTCTAATATCTGAGCAAAAGACATCTAGCAGGTCATTAATGTCCCATCATGGATACTTCCTTGCTACAGCTGCTCAATTCTTGTCCACTGCACCACAGTTAAAAGAACAGGAGCACTTGGGATGAACAGAAAAGTCCATACCAACCTCTTTTACCCGCGCTGACGGTGTCTATGTAGCCAATTGAGGTCGGACAACGACATATTGTTCTGCCCTAGAAGTAAAAAGGGATGCGGTTTAACCTCTTGACAATGTATCTCAAGTACATTTTTAAAAACAATTGAACAGCTATTCCACTCTCTCCACTCCTATTGCCTCTGAATCCCGGGAATGGTTGTTGGAACAGCAGGATACTTACAGCAGACTCAGAACAGGTAGTTGGGCCCGTGCATTCCACGCGTTGGGCCCTTGTGCAGCTCATGAGAGCCAGAAGAGACAGCAAGATCAGAAGATGCTTCATGATGGATGGAGCTGGAACTGGTGCTCGCTTTGGATAGACAGAAAGGAAAAGGGGGGACCATGATTATATTTTTTCTGACCTTTAGAAAACATGCAATAAACCCGGAACAACAGAGGCAACGAGAGCAATATCTACAACAACATTTAGAGTCATATCACAAAAGGTTAATGTCACAGAACATATGAGGAAGTGATTTAGAATAAAACTTAGAGCATATGCCCTAAAAGGCCTCAACCCTATATACCTGAAGGAGCGTCTCCACCCCCATCATTCAGCCCAGACACTGAGGTCCAGCTCCAAGGGCTTTCTGGTGGTTTCCTCACTGCAAGAAGCAAAGTAACAGGGAACCAGGCAGGGGCCTTCTTGATAGTGGCGCCCGCCCTGTGGAATGCCCTTCCATCAGTTGTCAAGGAAATGAACAACTATCTGACTTTTAGAAGGCATCTGAAAGCAGCCCTGTTTAAGGAAGTTTTTAATGTTTAATGTTTTATCGTGTTTTTAATATTTTAAGTTGCCCAGTGGGGCCATGGTATGACTCTGGTTTTTAGACCAAAGGTCCTTGCAGCAGGAAGGGAGGAATACAGGAAACCTCACTGCATGCACAAAATAATAATAATAATAATAATAATAATAATAATAATAATAATAATAATAATTTTTATTTATACCCCCGCCTTCCCCAGCTAAGGCCGGGTTCAGGGCGGCTAATAAGCAATAATAAAAACAAGTTGAATGAATACAACTTAAAAACAAGATTAAAATACAACATTGAAACATTAAAATGCAGCCTCATCACAGGAGGAGAAAGGAAAAAAGAAAGAGGGGGAGGGAATCAAATTGACTCCAATCCAAAGGCCAGGTGGAACAACTCTGTCTTACAGGCCCTGCGGAAAGAAATCAGATCCTGCAGGGCCCTGGTCTCATGAGACAGAGCGTTCCACCAGGCTGGAGCCAGTGTTGGGAAAGCCCTGGCTCTGGTTGAGGCTAATTTAACTTCCTTAGGGCCTGGGACCTCTAGGGTGTTGCTATTTATGGACCTTAAAGTCCTCCATGGGAGAGACAGTATGTGCTGCTGTGACCCCCATCTATTAATGGACATCTGCCCGGACTTTATTAGATTTGTTTACATTGGTTGAATCTGACTAGCTAGTTTGTTTTGCAGATCCTCAAGTTACGTTTATTAAATATTACCAATTTATGCACCTGTGGTTGTCTTGACCCTTCTCCCTGGTGTGCTGGCAAGTTTCCTTGATGCTGTCTCTAAGCTGTCCCTCCAAACCCGAATAGGAACATCTCCCCACCTCCCTGAGAAAGAGGGTTCTCTTTGTTTCTGCCTTGTTCTCAGGAACATAGAGTTTCTTCACTGAAAGAATTAAGTGATGAACAGTCCCCAAGTGACTGCCCCCCCCCACCTTGCCCTGCTTACAAGGGGAATGTAAGGCAGGAGATTGGAGGAAGTAAAGGAAAACGAAAAGGCTGCAGAGTGCAGACCACCACTTTGATTTAGATACCATTGACTCCACAGAACACATGGAAGCTGTTAATAATGGACCATCTAAAATCATTCGTTAAAAAGGATCAAGAAAAGCAAACTTTAAAAAGATGCTTGCATATATTTCAATAGAAATATAACATTTAAAGACAATTATATATAAAGTCGCACATTAAAATCCTTTGCAGAATTAAAGTAAGGACACTCGCAAACACCCCTTCAGTGCCCTAGAATCCCAGCACCCCACACAGGAGTTTTTGACCACCATTTTCTCTTCCCTTTGATCATTTTTAACTGCAGTTTCTTTCCCCAGATATTTCTGGGGAATAGTCAGAACAGCACTGGGTTTGATCTAACTGCTGCAGTCAAGAAGAAAATGATGTTCTTACCAAGCTAGTGGTCTTTGTCTCCAGGGATAAGAAGCCAACTGAAGTCCTGTGCAGAGGAACCCACATTGGGCTGGTTTAAATAGCCAAGTGGTCTGAACTGGGTGGGATTTGTGGGTATGATTTGTTGTCTTGTGTTCCTCGACTAAGACCAAGTGTCATTTGGGAGGACAATTAGCCATCTTGTGCTGACGTGGAGAACAGTGTGCTTCTTCCCAAGGCAGAGTGGTCTTTCCTTTGTTCTCTTCCTTGACTGTTCATCCGGTTCATTCTGTTCTGCGTCGTACCCTTCCTGAATTTCACAGTTTCATATATCCATGCCTGAATCGCATAATGCACAACTCCTCCATCATTTTCTTCTCCCCTAGGGCAGGCTCAGCAACAAAGAAGTGCTGTAGACACAAATGCTTTCCATAGAGTAGGGGACACTGGGTATGTGTTTATGGAACAGTGAGTGCCCCCCCCCAAAAAAAAGTTTGGGAACCTCTGCACTAAGTCATGAGGATGTGGCAGTTTTTCAGATCCCAATGTGATCTTTGATGCTTATCACTTCATGGTTGTTCCTACTTCCTGGCTGTATGATGACTTTTGAAAAAAGGAATATACTTTCCACTGCGTATTTAAGAGGCACATTAGTGTTTCAACGGTACCATGAATAGGTTCAGTAACCCAGGGACACGGGTGGTAGTGTGGGTTAAACCACAGAGCCTAGGACTTGCCAATCAGAAGGTCGGCGGTTCAAAGCCCCGCGACGGGGTGAGCTCCTGTTGTTCAGTCCCAGCTCCTGCCAACCTAGCAGTTCGAAAGCACATCAAAGTGCAAGTAGATAAATAGGTACCGCTCTGGTGGGGAGGTAAACGACGTTTCCATACGCTGCTCTGGTTCGCCAGAAGCAGCTTAGTCATGCTGGCCACATGACCCGGAAGCTGTACGCCGGCTCCCTTGGCCAGTAAATTGAGATGAGCGCCGCAACCCCAGAGTCGGTCACGACTGGACCTAATGGTCAGGGGTCCCTTTACCTAACCCAGTAGGGAGAACATGGACGTTGCATGATGAGCTTGGTTGTTTACTGGTGTGGGCTGATCAGCACACTGACACATGCTATGGACCAAGCATGGTTTATTATGTCTGCAACATCCACATTACAATGTCCTCAGTATCCCTATTCCTCCACTATCTTGGCTTGAGGACGTGACCCTACCCTCATCCCCAGACTCTGGAAGTGACTTTCTCCCCCAGTTCCTAGCCCTCTCTCTATTTCCTGCATGCTAGCCCACTTGATATCCTTCCGTCTTATGCCGTATACTTGAAAAGAAGATGCAGAAAGGAACAAGCCACCCAGGACTGAAAGATTCTTTGGAGCAATTTTAATCCCATATCCGCTTGCCAGGATCAGGGATTGAGCCCCATGGGAATCAGCAGGGCTTGCTTCTGTAACACTTATTGTGGCATCAACCCACTTCTGTCCCTATATGCTTGATGTGTCCACCTCTGAGACACCAAGCAGTGCATCTGTGATGCCAACTGAAAAGTCCCACAGCCTGCTTCTCATTCTGGGGCCCTTTTAAATTTGCCAGTGTTAGACGGATGGGATTCCATGACTGAGAAGCAGATCCCTGTCCGTTTTAATTCAATTTTCTCTTCTTCCTAAAGTGTTTCATCCCTAATACAGTGGAACCTCGGGTTAACAACTTAATTTGTTCTGGAGGTCTGGTTTTTTTTTTTCCAAACCAAGAAAATATTTAATAAAAAAAAAATATTTAAACACACACACGTAGGAACTGTGGGAGGAGAGAGAGAGGATCCTTTCTTAAGCTGCTGCACTTGCAGCGTCCTCTGCAAGACAGGCGAGCGCCCCCAGGCGCCCCGCAGCAGCCACCCCTCTTTCCCGCCCCCGAGTTCTTTTTTTAAAAAAATAAATATTTATTAAAGTTTTTTGATACAAATGCACAAATAATAAACAACATTGCTTATATCAAAACGTGGTTTCATCACTTCTTTGGACTCCCTCACGTCTCCCGCTCCCACTTACATCGTTAAAAAGTTTTTCCAAGCAAATTATCAACTTGTTTACAATCTTATATCCACTCATTTAAATACAATCTAGCAATTCTCCAGAAGGTTTGTGTTTTCTTTAACCTCACTTATCATCAAATTCAAATCTAATTTAGTGGTGGCCAATTATTTATAATCTAGCATCCTTCTTAACATTCAACCAAATTACAATGTTTTTGTAAATACGTCTTAAATTTCTTCCAGTCTTCCTCGATCCTCTCTTCTCCCAGGTCTCGGATTCTGCCAGTCATCTCGGCCAGTTGCATATAGTCCATCAGCTGCATCTGCCACTCTTCCAGTGTGGGTAGATCTTGCGTTTTCCAGTTCTTAGCGATAAGTATCCTTGCTGCCATTGTTGCATACAGAAAAAATGTTCGGTCCTTCTTTAGCACCTTCTGGCCGACAATACCCAGAAGGAAGGCCTCTGGTTTCTTAGTGAAGGTATACTTAAATACCTTTTTCAACTCATTATATATCATTTCCCAGAAGGCCTTCACTTTAGGGCAAGTCCACCAGAGATGAAAGAATGTTCCTTCATTTTCCTTACATTTCCAACATTTATTATCAGACGAATGGTATATTTTGGCAAGTTTAACTGGGGTCATGTACCACCTATACATCATTTTCATTACATTTTCCTTCAGAGCATTACATGCGGTGAAGTTCAGCCCAGTGGTCCACAACCTTTCCCAGTCCTCAAACATAATGTTATGCCCAATGTCCTGTGCCCACTTTATCATAGCCGATTTAACCGTTTCGTCTTGTGTATTCCATTTTAACAGCAAGTTATACATTCTAGATAGTACCTTAGTCTTTGGTTCTAGCAATTCTGTTTCCAACTTCGATTTCTCCACCTGGAACCCTAACTTTCTGTCATTTTTAAAAACTTCTTTAATCTGAGCGTAATGTAACCAGTCTCGCACTTTATCCTTCATTTTCTCCAAACTCTGCAATTTCCAATTGTCTCCATCTTTTTCTAATATTTCCCAATATTTTGGCCATTTGGCCTCCATATTGGGTCTTTTTCGGGCCTTAGCTTCCAGAGGCGAAAGCCACCTCGGAGTCTTGTTTTCCAATAAGTCTTTGTATTTTATCCAGACATTAAATACTGCTTTCCTGACAATATGGTTCTTAAAGGCCTTATTGATCTTAACTTTGTCATACCATAAGTATGCATGCCAACCAAAAGCATTGTTAAAACCTTCCAAATCCAACACATCAGTGTCTTCAAGAAGTAGCCAGTCTTTTAGCCAGCAGAAAGCTGTGGCTTCATAGTACAGTTTTAAGTCTGGCAGGGCGAAGCCCCCTCTTTCTTTCGCATCAGTTAATATCTTAAACTTAATTCTGGGCTTTTTGCCCTGCCAGACAAAATTAGAAATATCTCTCTGCCACTTCCGGAAACACTCCGTCTTGTCCACAATTTGCAATGTTTGAAACAAAAACAACATCTTAGGCAATACATTCATCTTAATAGCAGCAATTCGGCCTAGCAAAGAAAGCTTCAATTTTGACCAACTGTCCAAGTCTCTCTTAATTTCAGACCAACATTTTTCATAATTATCCTTAAATAGACTCAGATTTTTTGCTGTTATGTTTACCCCTAGGTACTTTACTTTTTTAACCACAGTTAGTTCTGTTTCTCTCTGAAACCGTTCTGACTCTGTATCTGTCAAGTTTTTCCCCAACACCTTGGTTTTCTGTTTATTTAGTTTAAATCCCGCCACCCGACCAAAGTCTTGAATCAGTTGTAATACTCTTTTTGTACTAGATTCTGGCTCCTGCAAGGTCAAGACTAGGTCATCTGCAAAAGCTTTGAGTTTATATTGTTTCGCTCCGACCTGAATCCCTTGCACCAACCGGTCCCCTCTAATCCTATTCAAGAGCACCTCCAGGACCGAAATGAATAGCAGAGGGGAAATCGGGCAGCCTTGTCGTGTACCTTTTTCAATTTTAAACTCTTCTGTAACCACATTGTTAACTATCAATTTTGCCTTCTGCTCTGAGTATATTGCATCAATCCCATTCTCAAAACCCCGTCCCACTCCCATTTCTTTTAAATTTCCCTTCATAAATTTCCAAGAGATATTATCAAAGGCCTTCTCCGCGTCTATGAAAATTAGCACTGCTTTTATGTTTATGTCTGTTTGCAAAAGTTCCAAGATGTCAATAATGTTTCTTGTATTAGCAAACATGTGTCTACCTGGGAGAAAGCCTGCCTGGTCTTTATGGATTACTTCATTTAGAACTTTTTTAAATCTTCTTGCCAAAACGTGTGCAAATATTTTGTAATCCACATTTAAAAGGGAGATGGGACGATAGTTCTTGAGTTGTGTCTTTTCAAATTCCGATTTGGGTATCAATGTGATGAAAGCTTCTTTCCACGATTCCGGCGCCCTCTTCCCCTCTATAATTTCATTGCTGACCTCCATCAGTGGTTGTATCAAATAGTCTTTTAATGTCTTGTAATACTTGGAGGTCAACCCGTCTGGTCCTGGAGATTTGCCCAATTGCATGTTCTGAATGACTTGTTCAATCTCTTGTCGTGTTATTTTACTACTCAGGAGTGATCTATTTTCTTGTGAGAGTTTTTTAAGTCCATTTTTTCCCAAAAATTGTTTAATCTCTACCTCATCCTGCGGCCCTTGAGTGTATAATTTTTTGAAATATTTCTGAAAACATTTTCTAATCTCCACGGGGTTCTGAATGTTTCTTCCTTCAATTTCCAAATTTGTAACTGTATTTAATTTTTGTCTCTTCTTCAACTGCCACGCTAGCAGTTTCCCACATTTGTTTGCCGATTCAAATGTTTTTTGTTTCATTAGTTTAATCTTCCACTCTATTTCCTGATTTATCAGTTTAGAATATTGTGCTTGATGAAGTTTGATTTCTCTCAGAATCGGCTGTGACTTCGGATTTAATCTTAACTTCTTCTCTAATTCTTTGATTTTCTCCAAAATCTTGTCTTTCCTCTCGTTTTGTGTCCTTTTCTTTACAGCATTCTGTTGTATCAAGAACCCCCTCATCACGGCTTTGCTTGCGTCCCAAATAGTTCTTTTTTCCACCGTAGTGTTCATATTTATCTCAAAGTAGTCCTTCAAAGTTTTTTGGGCCTTCTTAATGATCTCCTGATCTCTAAACAAATTGTCATTCATCTTCCATCTAAAGGAACCGGTTGGTAATAGTGTCATATCCATTTTCAGTGCATTATGGTCGGAGCAGGTCTTTGGGCAGATTTCCACCTTTCTGACCTTGGGTGCCAGACCTCTAGTTATCCATATTTGGTCGATTCTTGTCCAAGTCAGCTGGGCTTCAGAGAAAAATGTTCCTTCTCTTCCCAAGGGGTTTCTCACTCTCCAGATGTCAATCCAATCCATATTGTCTGTCATTTCAAAAAAGGTCTTTGGTAGTCTTCCGTCTTTTGTGACGTTTTGGCTTTGTGACTTATCCATGTTAGTTGATACGACCCCATTCATATCTCCCATCATAATGATGTTGTTATAGTCCAGATAGTCCAGCATAGTCTCATGCAACTTCTTATAAAATTCCGATTTACCTTCATTTGGAGCATAAATTCCTAATATCAGGATTTTCTCTCCTTGATGTTGTATTTCGATTGCCAAAATTCTTCCATGTTCATCTTTAAATAGAAATTTGGGTGAAAGACTCTCTTTTGCATATATCACCACACCTCTCTTCTTTACTGTGTCCGAAGATATGAATTCCTGGCCGAGCCTTTTATTTATTAATACTTTTCTGTGGAGCCTAGTCACATGTGTTTCTTGTAAACAAATAATGTCCAATTGTTCCTTTTTTAATATGTGAAAAATTTTCCTCCTTTTTTCCGGAATGTTACAGCCATTTATATTCCAACTTAAAAGTTGCAGAGACATCCTGAATAAATCTGGTTATTTTCCTTGGGGTGGTACTTTGTTCTCCGGGTCTTTAGGGTCCAATGGTGCAGGTACCCCTGGTGGTTCAGGCCCCGCGGGTAGTTCAAGTCCTTTATGAAGGTCCTCTCCGTATGCAGTCAGAAACTTATCTCTATCTTCCAATGTTCTAATTTTGATCTTCTTCCCTCTGAAAGTGAAAGATAATCCTTGGAGAAAGTCCCACCTGAAGATGATTGAGTTGCTCCTCAACAATTTTACTAGTTCCAAATAGTCAGATCTAAGGTCCAACAGTTGTTTAGGGATGTCCCTGTAAATTTCAATTCTTTTGTCCGAAATGTCCAGTGACTTTCCATAATGCAGGCCCAAAATCTTGTCCCTTTCCTCCTTTGATCTCAACGTTATCAAACAGTCTCTGGGCTTCTCTTTTTTTATAAGTCTTCCAAGCCTGAAAGCTGATACAATTTTAAAGTCTTTTTCCTCTAGGTTCCAAAACTTGGAAAATTCTTTAGTCAGAAACTCAGCTAGGTTGCCTTCTTCCACTTCTGGTATCGACCTTATCCTTAAATTGGTCTCCCTGTTCCGAAGTTCTATCATAGAAAGATAGGTCTGATGTTCACTTACTTGTTTACTGAGTGGTCTTACCTCTTTTTCTAACTCTCCCAGTCTTTGGCTGGTATCCTCAGCCAGTTTCTGATTTTCACCTGCAGCCTCCTTCAGTTCTCCAATTGCTTGAGCATTCTGTGCAACTTGTCCAGTTAGTCTATTTAAACATTCTGTATTTTGATCAATTTTGGCTGTTTGCTGATCAACTTTTCTATCCAAAGACTCCAATTTTTCAAGAATTCTCTCTAAAATAGAGCCAGTTGCTCCTGAGGCCATATCTTCCAATTGTAATTCCTCAGTTTCTCCCTCCCCTGCCCGTGGCAGAGAAGCAGCTTCTTCCTCAGAAGGCAAAGTAGGCACAGATGATCTACGTGCCTGAGAGGCTGCGGTTAAAGTTGTTAAAGTTGTTTGTCTAGTTCTTGGTCCCTTTTTCTAGCGCCACTCATTCCAAAGTTATCTAAAAGTCAAGGTCAAGCTGAGTTGTTCCCATGAGAAAACAACGGCCCAGATGGTGGCAGTCAAACAGGAGGCCGGAAAAAGGAAAGTAAAACAATGTCACTGCTGTAAATCCCAAATCCTCTAGGGGGAGCTTAAAATGTCTTTAGGGAAGAGATCAATTCCAATAAAGTTGGTAAAATCTAATTTAATGTCCAGGAACCTTCAATAAAGTAGATTTTAGCAGAGTTAGTATTTAAAAAGCCACAATGTTTCAAACAGTGCTTACTGGTATTCCAAGAGGTGCTTCAAAGTAGCCAGTTCAAACTCCCTCAGATTGTTTCAAAGTTTAAGTTCAAAGTATCCAACCCTGCAGACTGGCTGCTCAGTTACTCAGGCAGTTCCAGCACCTGGGTTTCTTGCTTAAGTTGTAATCCAAATAGAAGAAAGGTAACACAGTCCAAATGAAAGTCATAAAATCAATTGCTTAAAATCCTTATTCTGCTTAGAAGTAATTTCCATGGATGCCCAGATCAGTTAAGTAAAAGTTCACTCTTTGCCTCCACTCCTCCAGCTCTTTACTTTCAAGTTCAGTGTTAGCGGAAGACGGACTTCCTGTTTTTCGTCACTCCGCTTTCAGCCAAATTCAATGTTTTTGAGTCTCCAAATTTTGTAAAGTCCTTATTTACTCACGGGTTGTTGTTTTCCGAATCAGCAGTTTCAGGAAGAGAGGTCAGCGCTCACCGGCAACAGCAACACGGCTTCGCTCCGTTGACCGCGAAACGACCCACAGCGCCGCTACCCCCTCCGCGATCCGGAGCCCCTTACGGGGTTCCTTCAACGTTTTGGGGGTAGCTCCTGGCACCCGCCGGGTCCCGAGACCACAGGCTTCTGCCGCCTGTGGTTTTTCAAAGTGGGTCTCCGCTTCGCCGCAGCGGACGACCCTTTCTCAGCGGAGCTTCCCTCTCCCGGTTAGAAGAGGGCAGCCATTGCCATTCGCGCCGCCTCCGGAAGTCTTCTGTTCTGTTCTGTTCTGGAGGTCTGTTCTTAACCTGAAGCACCACTTTAGCTAATAGGGCATCCTGCTGCTGCTGCGCCGCCACTGCACGATTTCTGTTCTCATCCTGAAGCAAAGTTCTTAACCTGAAGCACTATTTCTGGGTTAGCGGAGTCTGTAACCTGAAGCGTATGTAACCTGAAGCGTATGTAACCCGAGGTACCACTGTAATCTTAAAGCCCTGGGGAGGATCGAGAAAGGAAAACTAGATAATCCTAAGCCACAATTAAACCAGAAAGTGAAACAATATTATTTGAAGTTTGCATTCTGGGAGTGAGCAGAGACTTGGACAACAGGAATAAAAGACTCACCAATTCTCCTCTAAAATCTAGGCATGCTGCATTATAGGCTGTATGTTTCTTTTGTAGTATAAATGCTGTTGCTTCACACTTCCACTTGCCCCGCTGCTTGTACCCAGCATAGGCGCCAACGCTATGTGGGCTTCACCCACATATCACACTAGTGGTAGAAAGCCACTTCCGAGCTGAGGAGGAGCAGGGGTCACCGACCCGGCCGGCCAATTGGCAGGCCAGGGAGGCGTGGCCTAACACATTTAAGGCTGGCACGCCCAGGGTTCCTCCTCTCTTCCCCATTCCAGCTGATTCGGTTTCCCATCCCACCCTCCCTTAGGTTTAGCTAGCTTTGACCTTGCTATCGACTTTGGTTGGTCGCCACAAGGGGCCTGGTAGGAATTTTTCCACTTGGCAAATTTCCAGCCAATTGGTTTTTTCGCCTACCTCGTAGCACACATCACAACTTCCCGGTATTGGCGGTTAGGCATTGGCAGGGGTAATTGTTATGCAAATGAAGGGGGGAAGGAAGCGCCGTCACCTTCCCCCAAAGCGAAGGGTAGTCCAGTAAAGGACTCTGAGGGGCATTGTCCTGTCCTAAGCCTATGGAGGTGTGGGCCTAAGGCACACCCCCAAGCGGTGACACCCGGGGGATCCTAGCTGGTGTACTTCAGCAGGACTCCCCCGGCTAGTGGTTAACCCTCCCCGGTCTCCATGCCGGGTATTTGATAGGAACCAATGCCTAAGGCCAATACCTCTCAATTCCTGTAATCAATTAAGTTGTGGCCTTTTACGCCCATTAACCTTAAATAACATGGTCCTGTGTCTTCATTTCACAAGGGGAGAGGGGATTTGCCACGCAACGAGGGCCTCAATGGGAGCTGTTTAATACTCACCTATGTTCATGCTCAACTCTACATGCCCTGAGAAGACTACATGAGTGGGGAGTGCTCTTATGTTCTGATTCCACTTGCAGGCTCCCCAAAGGATTGGCCTGATCCAGCAAGTTCTCTGTAGACTCTTATCTTCATTCGGGTTTCTAATTTACTTCTGTATTGTATTTTCTAACTTGCATGTTGCCCTTCTCATCTTGATTATTCTACCTCCCTCCATTTGGTGGCTTTTTAGTGAAGGTAAATGCTTGATAATAAATACATTGCTAGGCTCATGGTGATATGCCACTCTGCATTTGGTTAACCTGGTTCTCAGTTTTGAGTTTCATCTGCTGATCCTTTTGAATCTCCATGTTGTCCACTAAAGCCTTGGAGTTTCCTGTCCCAAACTATTTGGGTTTAAGGAGTGGTGGCAGTGTACATGTATGAAGGGTGGGTGATATACCCTGGTCATTAAACACCATCTGAAGCAGCAAGACTTGTGTCTTGGAATTCAGGAGCAAGTTCTGGACACATCTCATGCTTCATGACATGCCGACTCGCTGACTGTGATATTCCATAGCTGGAGAGGCTAGTGCATAAGAACGAATCAAAACCCTCGACAGCTCACAGCTGCTGAGCTGAAGTATCATTAACGTCATCTCAGCAAAGGTCCAGTGTCTTCTTACTGCTTATGAAGTCTGGCAATTTTTTCTCTTTAAGCATTTCTGCCCTCCTGGAAGAGCCATCTGCAATCCTAACAACTCAAAGCTGATTCTGCAGTCACATACTCCTGGCCAGTGGTGGAGCAGGAGAGGCTACATGGGAGACACACAAGGCCGTGGAAGCAGAGAGCTGTCCTCCAATGCATCTGGAGGGGACAGTATTGACTTCATTTGCTATACTGCAAAAGCCCAAAGAGCTGAAAGAGTGCTATACTGCTCAACCGTGACTTGGCACTCACCCCAGAGGTGGGGATCCTGGCCATCTCCCCGTGGGTCCATGGGACATGGAAGATGTTGCTGCAGAAAAGGGCTAGAGGCATCTGAAGGCCTAAGAGGTCTGGGGAGGCTTTCCTCTCCTGTGGATGAACCCTCTCTGGGAGAGCTGTTTGCAATTCCTAAAAAGCGTCCCGAGCTGATTCACATCCTCCTGCATGTCTGTGGATCCGGCGAAGCTCCAAGTCAGTCATTTTCAGAGTAAGGGTAATCGGAGAGCCACATCTTCAAACCTGGATAGTGGAGAAGGGATATGGATGGGTGGACATTATAAGATAGGCTTGGTTAACTGCATGAACCGGTATGTTGGTCACTCCCCATCAGCAACCAACCAAACTCTTTAAAAAACTTGCAAACTGTTTCTGCCACAGTGATGCTTTACTCCTGAATGGCACTGATGGAAAGTGAATGTACCTCCTCAATAGGTGCAGCAATGTTTTTCTTCAAAAGTCATTGAGCAGCCTGGAGATTGGAACAGCAACAAAGTGATAAGCCTTAGGCATCTCCTTGGGACCTAAACGACCATGACGAACCTCATAATGCTCCATACCTGTAATAAAAATTGGGTAATTTCAGATAAGACGTAGGACAGCTCTTTCACACTTCTATTCCTTTCGGTCAATGTAGATCACTGTGCATCTGACCTATCATGAAGTCTTGGCCCATCTGGCTAGCTGTAATGCTGCTGGCCTTGACTACTAGTACGTTGGGTAACTTTGATGCTGACGCATTGGACAACGTGAAGACCCGGTCTGTGGACGAAGACCAGGATCAAGAGCATGATGGGGACCTATACGCGTTGAAGTGCAAGCAGAGATCCATGATCAACCTCAGGCAGAGATAATAATAACAATAATAATAATAATAATAATAATAATAATAATAATAATAATAATAATTTATTTGTATCCCGCCCATCTGGCTGGGTTTCCCCAGCCACTCTGGGCGGCTTCCACAGAAACAAAAAATACACTAAAATCATACATTAAAAACTTCCCTAAACAGGGTTGCCTTAAGATGTCTTCTGAATATCAGGTAGTTGTTTATCGCTTTGACATCTGATCGGAGGGCGTTCCACAGGGCGGGCGCCACTACCGAGAAGGCCCTCTGCCTGGTTCCCTCTAGCTTTGCTTCTCGCAATGAGGGAACCGCCAGAAGGCCCTCAGCGTCCGGGCAGAACGATGGGGGTGGAGACGCTCCTTCAGGTATACTGGGCCGAGGCCGTTTAGGGCTTTAAAGGTCAACACCATCACTTTGAATTGTGCTCGGAAACGTACCAGGAGCCAATGTAGGTCTTTCAAGACCGGTGTAATGTGGTCTTGGCGGCCGCCCCCAATCACCAGTCTAGCTGCCGCATTCTGGTTTAGTTGTAGTTTCCAGGTCACCTTCAAAGGTAGCCCCACGTAGAGCGCATTGCAGTAGTCCAAGCGGGAGATAACCCGAGCATGCACCACTCTGGTGAGACAGTCCGGCGGCAGGTACCGGCAGGTAACTGTGAGAAACCAAGTTACAGAGAACCAGGCAGAGGGCCTTCTAGGTAGTGGCAACCACCCTGTGGAACACCCGCCCACCAGATGTCAAAGAAAAAAAGAACTACCAGACTCTTAGAAGACATCTGAAGGCAGCCCTGTTTAGGGAAGTTATAATGTTTAATAGACTACTGTATTTTAATATTTTGTTGGAAGCCTCCCAGAGTGGCTGGGGAAACCCAGCAAGATGGGCGGGGTATAGATAATAAATTATTATTATTATTATTATTATTATTATTATTATTATTATTAGTCATTCTTAAGCCATGACTTGCATTGGGCAGCGAGACACACAACCAAACATACAGTGGAAAAATGAACTTTGTACTAAGCAGCCAAGCAGACGAAGTGCTATCTCCCTGAAGATCATCCCTGGTTTGTTTCCTTTTTTTATTCAACAAAATTTATATACCTCTTGATTGTAGTAAAACCTCTAAGGGGTCTCTCTCTCTCTCTCTCTCTCTCTCTCTCTCTCTCTCTGTGTGTGTGTGTGTGTGTGTGTGTGTATTCATTAGAAATCAGTTGAAAATAATTTATTTATTTATTTATTTTTAAAAATTAAGGTTAACAGGAAAAGACATTCAAACACATCAGTAGCTACATGTCTGGATAGGCTGGCCTAAGGAATGCAATGCCTCCACCATCACCATCTCGGTTTCCTGACTTTACTCATAACAGAGTTAACCCTTAAATTACACACTGAATGAACTCTGCTGCAAACCTCTGACATTTTCCGCAATCACACATCTCTCTGCCAGGCGAGCAGGAGGCATGTTCACAATTCAAGGACAGAAATGACACATTTAAGAAAAAATACACAAGGGAGCGATGTGCCGTGCAATGCCCTCTTTATTAATTATGTGAAAACAAAACATCAATCGAAGTTTTTTAAAAGATTTTCTCCTCTTGCCACAATTGATTGCTTATACTTTAGAAATTAAAACAAAGAATGTTTTATTCCTTGCAGTACACTTGTGTTATATGCGATTATAGCAAAGAGTGCCAAGGCCGAAAAGAAATGAAAACATCAGAGTTATTAATAGCCTTTTCCATGATTCTGGTAAAGGTAAAGGTAAAGGTACCCCTGCCCGTACGGGCCAGTCTTGACAGACTCTGGGGTTGTGCGCCCATCTCACTTAAGAGGCCAGGGGCCAGCGCTGTCCGGAGACACTTCCGGGTCACGTGGCCAGCGTGACATCGCTGCTCTTGCGAGCCAGAGCCGCACACGGAAACGCCGTTTACCTTCCCGCTGGTAAGCGGTCCCTATTTATCTACTTGCACCCGGAGGTGCTTTCGAACTGCTAGGTTGGCAGGCGCTGGGACCGAGCAGCAGGAGCGCACCCCGCCGCAGGGATTCGAACCGCTGACCTTTCGATCGGCAAGTCCTAGGCGCTGAGGCTTTAACCCACAGCGCCACCTGCATCCCATGATTCTGGTAATCAATCAATAATTTGATCATCGGTTACACAACAGAAATTAAAACAAAGAATGTTTCATTATTTGCAGTTATATTAAGGATAGTTTTCTATGTAGGATTGTACAGTAAGGAGTGTGTAGATTGCTTGATGTCATACAGATTCTGTTAAGCTCCTCTTTCCACCGCTATTGTAATGTGCAGGTTCATGTTATGTGGTTATGGCTATGCATGTTCTTTCCCTGAAATGGGCTCCAATTCCACCCCTTCCAGAGCCTTTTGGGATGGGTGGCAGAGTGGAGTTGTGCATGAAATGAAGAACTCCTGCCCCCTCCCCCCAAATAAACCCTGGAACTGAACCGAATCCATAAGCATCAAGGTCCTCAGATATGTGGGTGGGTGGGGTCCAAAGGAACTGATTTTTAGATCAATCTGGGATTCTGCATTCTGGGTTGAGGTGCCAAGGAGGAAGATCCGCAATGAGGACTAATCTGTTGCACTGGCTCCTTGTCTTGTGTGGCTTCACTGAACGATGACACGTTTTCCTTAAGACATGTCTGAAGCAGCAGACCCTATTTGTAGAAAGAAGAGAGGTAAAGGCCTCACTGCTGCAGAAGTGGCTTTCTACCATCCCTACATTGATTTGCTTATCAGTAACTTTCCTCCCCTGAACATCTTTTCGATTTGCTTCAGGAAGGTCAGTGTAGTAGATGGGGAGGGGGGGCTGCTCATTGTTTTCCTTGGGCTGTATCCAATGCTATGGGCAGGAATGGGCTAATGTCTCAGGATGAATGAGGCACAGTGCCCCATAAGCTCAATCAACCTTCACCTCACCTGCCAGCTTCTTAATTACAACAGACCCAGGGGGTGGCACTGCCAGTCAGCTCCCTTCCTCTCATCTTTTGCCCTTGCAGATCTCATCTCTGTAGAGGAAGGGTTCTGCCTGTAATTGGCTCTGGAACTACTTACCCATGGCCATGGGTCCAACAAATGAAATAGGCTCCCCCACCCCTTAAACATATGCTGTTAAAATGATCATGAAATCATAGAACCGTACAGTTGGGACACAATGGGTCACCTAGTCTAAGCTCCCACAATGCAGGCATTAGCAGATCACTTGGAGATCTCTTTTCTCCTAACAAGCAATGAATAAATTTAATTAAACTATCACCATCATGTGTGCTTTTCTCACAGGGTGACCCATAGTGCCGTACATTAAAAGCAATCTGGAAGGTCCAATGTAAACTAAAAATACAGCTTCTGAGATCCTTCCCCACTGAAACAGGTCACAATGCCACCCTTAAGAAGCCAAATGTTTCTGCCTGGCACCCAAAAACAGATAAAGATTATGCCAGACATGCCTCCTTTGGGAGAGCATTCCACACGGGGGTGGGGGAGAGTCACTCCTGAAAAAGCTCAAAGAAGAGATCTCAGAATTTATTGAAGGAGCCAAACTGATTTTCACCAGGACTACGGAATATTTATTGGCAGTTCCAAAAAATAATACACAGGGGTTCAACATGTGGAGCCATATGTGACTCCTGCTATTCCTACTTAGAGCATGTCCTTTGGGTTGTTTCCAATGATAGTCAAAACCACAGCTAACCCTGTGCAGGTGCGGCCTTAGAGCATTGAGCATGCTCAGAAGAGCTGCCTGGCCAATCAGGAAGTAAACCCGTTTAACCCAAATAGTTTGGCTGGATTGTGGCCATTTACACTGATAAAATAAAAATAAGATCACACACACACACACAAACAAAGAAACAGATACCCAGCATTTAGTGTTAATTCTAGTAATTTTTCCAATACGGTTGTCTACGTCCTCACCGGAATCGGCCGCATCAGCACCCATGCTGCCTGCACTGTAGGCTCGAGAGCCTCCCGATGCGCCCCTGTTGCTGCTGCCCCTGGCGTTACCGGAGGACGTATGGCGCTTCAAGATGTGCTGGACATTGGCCTGGTAAAATTTAAAAATAGTTTACTTGTTTTCCTGTCTAGAGATTCTTCATCCCTTCCTCCATGTCCTTTGTTTTCTGCCCCTCCAATACCTTTTGAGGGGGGTCAGAGTCTGAATGCAGTTAAAAATAAATAAATGCTGGGCATTTCTCTTGGTAGGGCTAAGCCCTGGTTGCCCTCTTGGACCAGCCTCCACAGAAAGCACCATGACTCAAGACATGGTGGTAGCTTCCAAGTGTCAAGACCTTCTCCCACCCACCCACTGCTTTCAGTATTAATTCTACTCACATCATCTAGGACGCCAGCCTGGTCCTCAATGTGGCTCTCCTCGTTAGCCAAAATTCTTGTAGCACAAACCAGGATCATTACAGCTAGCAGGATAGACCATTTCATGATGGCTCAGAATCAGGGTGTCTCCCTTTGGTCAGCAGAGAGGAATAGAAGTGAAGAAGTGTTGCCTCTTGTCTTAACTCTGCCCGAGATGGTGCTCTCTGCTTTCTTTATATAACCCTTTTTAGGCTCTGTTGGAAGAGCAATTAGCCATTTCATGGAGCTCCTTGCCAGGGTTGAGTGGACTTCCTTCATTCTCCTTCCTTGACTGTTCTGCTGGTTCATTCCGCTCTGGTCTCACCCTTCCCCAATTTGACCATTCCTGATCCCACTGCTGAAATGGAGTCATGCACCATTAAGAACATAAGAAGAACTCTGCAGCATCAAGCCAGAATCCCACCTAGTCCAACATCCTGTTCTAAAACCAAAGAGCAGGATTTGAGCACAAGAGCCCCCTCTCCTCCTGTGCTTTCCAGTAACCAATTTTTAAATAATATTTATTGAAGATTTTCAAATATAACAAAAAAAGAAAAACATCCAAATTTAAGACCTTATTTTCATTGGCATCTTTCCAGGACTTCCCCTCCCCTCCCCCTCTTGTATTCCAATTCTTTCAAATAAATTCAACAAATTCTTACCCCCAATTTTAAACTTATTATCATTGACCCAATTTAAAGATATTTTCCCATCCCCTAAAATCAACCTGTTCCCTTCCACGAGTTCCCCTCTTTAAATATGCAGTACAGATTAGAATAAAAGAATAAAGAAAAAGAATAAGATATAATTTAACACCCTTTGGATTCCAAATTTCCCTCCCCCCTTTCCCGGTTGCGTTCCCAATGTCCATCAATGTCTACTGTCGTCCTGGAGCTCCCACACCTAAGCCATAGTCCTTCACCAGTCCGCTTTGCCGTCTTTTTAATAGTCTTTGCCGTCTTTTTGTCATTTTTAGTTTCGAATGTCCAATCTTGGAAGGAGTCTGTCTCAAAAAGGTCCATTTTTTCCATCCAGATCTTTGTATTTAAGAGTAAAGACTCCAATTTTATTTCTTTAGACCTTTCAAATCTGGATGTCCCAAATGTTCCCACTTCCAACTTTGTCCAGTTCTTGTTATTCTTGTTGTTCTTGTTGATCTCTCTCCTCCTTTTTTCCCCCCTGCTCTCCTGCACAAATGTTCTAATTCCAAAAGCTTCTAATTCCTCTGCAGAGGCTTTGTTATTCAGGAACAAAACATTACGTCAAGTCCCTTCCATTCTTCAATAGATAAATCTATTGTCCCCTTTAGTGTATAGACCTCTGTAGACAAAATAGTGTTCCATTTCTGCAGTTTCCCAGGGGATAAAAAGTCCTATTCAAATTCCATGCCAGCAATACTTGTAGTGTCCCACAGCTCCTCTAGAGGGATTATAGTAACTCAGTTTCCTTCCAGATCACACCCAACAGTCAAAGTAACTTGTTATTCCATGTTTTAAACAATTTATATCCAATTTGTAACAAATGTAACCGGCAAAGTCCTTATAACAAAGTTCTCTTTTTGTTCTTCCGCTTTGACAGCTCCTTTGACAGCTGTCAAAACCTCTATTTCTCCTCTCCCGGCGCTCTCACGGATCGCTCCCGGGGTTCGGGGGGGTGTTGCATTTTGATTCACATTCCACTTTTCTCCTCCAGCCCAGTCTTATAATTTTCCATCGCGAAATTAATAACTTTCTCAAAGTAAGGTTGCACTCGATCTTAGTTGTCAAATCCTTTGCTTTAACTCCTCTACAACAGGGGGGAGGCTGACTTCCTTTTTGCACCTCCCCCACTCACTCCAAATTTTTTTAAAAAAATTTCCCCCTTTTTAATCCAAGTTCCAATTACTCACGGGTTATTCTTTTAAGGCCAAATTTTCAATGGAAGAAGTCAGCACTCTCCGCCGAATGGCATGCGGCTTCACTCGGCAGGGGAAGCGGAGGACTCATAGCACCACCACCCCCTGTCACCCGCTCCGCAGCCTTTAAAAAGGCTCCTTCGCGGGTCGGGGGGCGCAAACGGTGCCCGCCGAGTCACCATGCCCATGGGTTTCAGCGCCCATGGTTTTTGAGGGTCCCCGCGTCGCCGGCGCGGTAGGACCCAGCCCCTGCCGAGCAGGCTCCCTCCGGAGATCGGAGGAAGTCCGCCATTCGGCGATGGCACCAACCCGGAAGTCGAAATCAGATGAAATTTGGTGGTGGTGGTGGTGGGGACCAGGCTTGCCAGTACTACATGTGGAAAGGATCTTTGGGTCTTGGTAGACAACAAGCTAAACATGAGCCAAGAGTGTGATGTAACAGCAAGAAAGAAGCTAATGCTATCCTAGGCTGCATCAACAGAAGAATAGTGTGCACTTTAAGGGAAGTAATATTACCATTTTATTTTGCCTTGGTCAGACCACACCTGAAGTATTGTGTCTTGTTATGGCTGCCACAGTTTAAGAAGAATATTGATGAGCTGGAATGTGTGCAGAGGAGGGTGACCAAAATAATCAAGGGTCTGGAAACCAGGCCTTATGAGGAACTGTTGAGGGAGTTGGGTATGTTTAGATAGATAGATAGATAGATAGATAGATAGATAGATAGATAGATAGATAGATAAATTTATTGTCATTGTCCGTATATACACAGTATACACAACAACGAAAATCAAACACCCGAGACCGGATTCACATACACATTCGCACGTATCTCCAACACTCTCATCCTCTCATCCTCTCAACACTCTCATGTTGGAATTCTAGCCCGGTCAGAGGTATGTGCCTATCAGTCCAGGCACCGGCTGAATTCCTTTGACCTCCCTCCGGCGACTCCCGGCAGGAAAAACACACGAGGTCCGTTCCGGCGATTTTCCTCAGGCTGTGAGAAAAACACACCAACTGCTTCTCCTCCTCCCTGCTCCCTGCATATCCCCAGGGAGGGGAATCAGACACAGACAGAAATGTAACTACATGCTTTTATTCCTGTCTTTAGCAGTCATACAGTAAAAGATGTCTGCTCTCTTCAACAAACAGAGAGAAACTCCAAACTCCACCCATGTACATCCTGTACAGGTCATATGACACATCCTGAGCTCACATCCTGTGCTCAATAAGGAGAATGGACTGCCCCTTCGTTTTCATGGCAACAGTCACATACTTCCTGTTTGGCTTTCCAGCCACAAGCAGCAGACTGAGCTGCTAGAGCCTTTGCTTGCTGCAGCATTGCTGCTTTAGAATAACATACTCCCCCTAAAGTATCAATGTGTGCTGCGAGCAAAGCGTCATCCAGAGAAGAAAACAAACAGTTGTTATACTTATAACACTCCCCTGTTGTTTCAGTTCCACCCTTGGAACTACCCGCCATTGGTTTCACCAATGTACCTCTCTGGTTGTGTGACTTCCAAGGAATGAGTGCTTCTGCATTACCTTGGTTAACAACTCTCTGTTGTGCCTTTGTCTCTGACTCAGACACAGCTTCAATTTGACCTTGGTCGTTTACAACAGCAACAGCTAAGTTAGCAAACTCTTGTGAATACCTCTTGGGTGGTACACCCTTCGTTGCTCTCTCAGACCTACGTAAGAGGTGCTGCTCTTCTTTGCTTTCTGGTTCAACCTTTGGACTCTTTGGAGAACCAGTACCAATTGTAAACAGTGGTTCATCCTCCTCTTCTGAGGGTCTAGTCATTATGTGAGATTTCCTCTCAATGACTGTGACAACTGAGCTGTCTGAGCTATCGCTGTCATCATCAGTACTACTGAACTCAATAAAATCATCATCATCATCATCATCAGAATCATCATCATCACCACCTCCTGTGGGAAATGTGTGAACAATCACTCTCTCCTGTTCAGGAGCACTCTCTAGAAATTTTGTGAGAATCACCTTTCCAGATTCAGACAAAATTACTCTGTAGAGACCCTTTTCATAACCCATAAAAATGCCTCTGGCATTCTTTACTCCACCCGGAGCTTCTGTCCTCACATGAGACCCAAACACCTTGAAATGGGCAACAGAAGGTTTTCTGTGGAACAGTTTCTCAAAAGGAGAACTTCCCAACTCTTTTGAAAACTTTCTCAACCACGTATAACAAAATGACATCAGCGACTCAGCCCAGTACTCATGTGGCAGATGTGAACTAAGCAATTGCGCTTCCATTCCCTTTTGCAATTCTTTGTTCACCCTAACACAGACACATCTGTTCCAAGCTTCTTCGGAACTAGCAATTTTGTGTCGTATCCCTTTCTTCTTCAGGAACCTCTGGAAATCCTGTAAAAGAAAAATTGGCTTCTCATCTGTGCAAAGACAATTTATGTCAGCATCATGCATATTTTTAACCTTGTCACAAAACTCTTTAAACCTTTCTAAGGCTTCTTGCGGTCTCTCCAAAAGATAAATCCAGACAAAACCTGTAAAAGAATCAACACATATTAGGTAATACTTTGCATTGCCTCTAGATGGTGCTAAAGGACCAATCACATCAGCATACACCCGCTGAAATGCCCTGTTGACCCTCGAGGTCACCTTCTTGGTGTTCTCCTTGGCTACACCTGCAAAAGAAATCATGTTAGAATCACAAGAATTACATTCCATGTAATCACTTTGATCAAAAGTCAACAAATACAGTCCATCTTTCTCTTTGGCAGAAAGATACAACTCTCCATCTTTGTAGATCTCGCAGTGTTGATCATCATAGGACAGTTTTAGTCCCTTCTTGGCAATCTGCGAAACGCTGAGCAGATTGTACTTCAACTCTGGAACCAAATATACATTGTTTATAGTCAAGTTCAGACTTTCAAGATACACAGTCCCAATTCCGGTGGCTTCCAGCTCTTGACCGTTGGCCTGTTGTACCGCAAAGCTTTGCTTCTTAAACGTAAAAAATAGTCCTCTGTGTCCTGTCATGTGAACTGTCGCTCCCGTGTCCAAAACGAAAGAATTCTCCACTTCTGGTGTGGCTTTTAGGGACATCAAAGCCTTTGCAGCCTTTGCCTTTGGCTTGGTGTGACCTTTGTCTGACGCCTCAGACTTTGCGGAGCTTCCCTTGGCTCCTTTGTTCTGACGTGGCTTCTTACAGTACCGCTGAAGATGCCCAGTCTGTCCACAATTGTAGCATCGGACAACATTTAACGCTACAGCATTTTCTCCAGTAGCAACAGCAGTGGGGGTGTCAGAACTCCGTTCTTGTCTCCCCCCTGTCCTTGACTTCCTTGGCGGCAAGTCTGTAATGTTCATTCAGAACGACGGCAAAGACCCTGTCTGACGTTAGATCAGCTGCTGGGAGGGACCCCAGCTGACTGGCAACTGTTTTGTAAGTCCGATTCAGACTGTTTATCACCATGAAGCAAAACACTTCCTCATCCAGACGGAAATTGCGTTCCACCATCTGTTGACGCAGAAATTTCACTTCCGTCAGGTGCGCTTGAACATCTCCATCAGGCGCAAGCCTCAGGTTGGTCAGCTTCTCAAAATACAGCAACGCTGAAGAACCTGCATCTCTCTGATGTGTCCTTCTCAGCGTGTCCCAAACATCTTTCGCGTGCTCTAAATGCTGTATGTGAATAAGCTGAGAGTCTGACACGCACAGAATTATAGCAGTTCTGGCCTTCACATCCTGTGACTCCCAAGCACGCGTTGGTGCTGCAGGGATGGGGTTCTCAATCACCCCAAACAGTCTCTGATTCTGCAGCAAGGCCTTCATCTTAATAGACCAAGATGCATAATTGTCACTGGTCAGGAGGCTTGGAGAAGGCAGGCCTCCCCCCTTCTTGGCATCCATTTTGAGTCCTTGCATTGACTCTCAAACACAAGCCTTTAAAATCCAATAGCTGGCTTGTTTACACTCTGTGCACCTGGCAGCTATAACACTGGCCGCTTTGGAAAGTCCCTTTCCAACAGTTCCTTTGGGCCTAAGTCAAAACATAGGCTGTTTTTCCTCTCTGAGGCAAAGCCTGACTTCCGGCCCTCTCGTGAAACTGGCCTTCGTTGCTAAGCAACAGCATTCCTTTCCTTGGACAGGATTAACCACAGGAATGTTTGGAATGCAGAGCTCTTCTCTCTCGGAGCTGTTTTTCCCAAACGTTGCTCCCTTGAAGCAGAGAATGAATCAATCTGCATTCACACTTCCAAGCCCGAAAATCTCATACCTGGGCTCCGTTGCTTGGCTTTCAGCTTCTTCTGGCCAGCTTCTGGCTGCAGAGAATCAGCTTTCTCACCTCAGGCCTCCATGGAGCAATGAATACAGCAGCTCTGCCACTCTTTCTGCAGACTTCCATGGATCGTAGAAACCATCAGCTCTGCTACCACTGTTGGAATTCTAGCCCGGTCAGAGGTATGTGCCTATCAGTCCAGGCACCGGCTGAATTCCTTTGACCTCCCTCCGGTGACTCCCGGCAGGAAAAACACACGAGGTCCGTTCCGGCGATTTTCCTCAGGCTGTGAGAAAAACACACCAACTGCTTCTCCTCCTCCCTGCTCCCTGCATATCCCCAGGGAGGGGAATCAGACACAGACAGAAATGTAACTACATGCTTTTATTCCTGTCTTTAGCAGTCATACAGTAAAAGATGTCTGCTCTCTTCAACAAACAGAGAGAAACTCCAAACTCCACCCATGTACATCCTGTACAGGTCATATGACACATCCTGAGCTCACATCCTGTGCTCAATAAGGAGAATGGACTGCCCCTTCGTTTTCATGGCAACAGTCACATACTTCCTGTTTGGCTTTCCAGCCACAAGCAGCAGACTGAGCTGCTAGAGCCTTTGCTTGCTGCAGCATTGCTGCTTTAGAATAACAATTCAGACATAATCTATTAGAACTTAACATAATCCAAAATATAACATAACCTATTAGAAGCATAGCATAACCTAAAACCTATCTCATTCCTTACTGCTCACTGCTTGCTATTTCTTACAACTGGCCCTGAGATCATTATTTAGTGCAATCAGTACAGTCTTCCATGTGTGTAGTCTTCCATGTAGCCTTGATAAGAGAATGACAGGAGATATGCTAGCCATCTTTAAATATCTAAATGGCTGTCACATTGAGGATGGTGTAAGCTTGTTCTCTCCAGCTCTGGAGGGTAGGTCCAGAATCAATGACTCAACATTAGGAAGTATGCTGTGATGGTAAGAGCTGTTTGACAGTGGAGTAGACTCCTTCAAATGGTGATGAAGGCTCCTTCCTTGGAGGGGCTGGAAAAGCATGCAAAGGCAGGGCTTTGACACTCCAACAGATAACCTCCTGTCAGGTTGATTGACAGGTGGTGTGATGAAACGACCCGTGCTCCATGTATGCTTCAAGGAGGATGACTTGCTAGAGGGTCCCAGCAGGATGAACCATAACATAGGTAAAAGCAATGGTCAGGGTGAGCTTGGCCAGATGGGGACAATCTGGGGCATTTATTACAAAAGCTGTTGCAGCCTCATTTGGCCTGGAATGGTGCATGTTCCTTGGCATGTGGTGGCAAACGAACTGAACTGGGAAGTGTGTCCTCTCTGTAGTAAAGAGAGGACATTCAGCGTAGCTGAACACTCTGACCTCTTTGATACAAAGTGGACACACTTTACAGTTCAGTTCGTTTAAGCACCACATGGCAAGGAACATGCACCATTCTTGGCCTAATGAGGCTGCAACGAACTTCGTACTAAATGCCCCAGATCATCCCCATCTGGCCAGAGTTGCCCTGATGATTAATTTTACCTGTGTTATGGTTCATGTGTTAAATTGCATTGCTGTTTGCAACGGGACCTCCACAGCAGATTCCATGACTCATTTGTAGGTACAGCCAATTCAACTTCATTCCCAAGACTCTTCCGGGCACAGGGGATTACTTCCCCATGATACCTAATCTTTCTCACCACCTCATTGGTTCTCCAACGACATGAGACGTTGGTCATGCAACTCCATCCTTAAGTGCAGGGTGGGGGTTGTTAATTTATTTCCCCCATGACTTGTTTATTTTCAAATGCAGCAAGAGTCCCCCTGCCCCTGCAATCAGAACTGCCAGATTAGTGAGGATTTGTGGGTACGATTCTCCCCCCCACACACACACACACATAATTTTTTACTACTTCTTGTATCAGGCAGGATTCTGATGCGGTTTACCAAGCCTGACAAAGAAATAAATCAAATACTACAGTATATAGAAGAAAGGAAACATCAACAACCAAAGAACAAGATTCTTCTCGCTCAGCATGGTGTAATGGTTAAGAGCGGTAGTCTCGTAATCTGGTGAACCGGGTTCGCGTCTCCGTTCCTCCGCATGCAGCTGCTGGGTGACCTTGGGCTAGTCACACTTCTCTGAAGTCTGTCAGCCCCACTCACCTCACAGAGTGTTTGTTGTGGGGGAGGAAGGGAAAGGAGAATGTTAGCTGCTTTGAAACTCCTTCAGGTAGTGATAAAGCGGGATATCAAATCCAAGCTCTTCATCTTCTTCTTCAATAATCACTGAAATGCCTCACCCACTAAAAACACTCCAACCATCAGTTGATGACCTTCTGATATTTGGTGATTGACAGGTGGGCAGACACACCACTTGTTACATTTGGCCCACTGAGGAATGTGGAGAAAAATATCTGACCTTCTTTCCCCACCCATTTCATGAGGGAAACAGACCCCTGTAATCCACATTGATTGCAGAAAACCTAAATTTCCTGGGATGTGCTGGAATCCATCCCATAAAACACTCTTCCACTCAGTCTGAAGAAGTCCTGCCTCTGAATGGAGGGATGGAATTGGATGGGGATGTGGGAGACTCTGTCCCTGCCCATTTTTGCAAGTGTGGGAGAGCAGGTTGAAGGGGGTATACGGGTGCTTTTAGTGGGTGAGGCATTTCAGTGATTATTGAAGAAGAAGATGAAGAGTTTGGATTTGATATCCCACTTTATCACTACGTGAAGGAGTTTCAAAGCAGCTAACATTCTCCTTTCCCTTCCTCCTCCACAACAAACACTGTGTGAGGTGAGTGGGGCTGACAGACTTCAGAGAAGTGTGATTAGCCCAAGGTCACCCAGCAGCTGCATGCGGAGGAACGGAGACGCGAACCCGGTTCACCAGATTACGAGACTACTGCTCTTAACCATTACACCATGCTGAGCGAGAAGAATCTTGTTCTTTGGTTGTTGATGTTTCCTTTCTTCTATATACTGTAGTATTTGATTTATTTATTTGTCAGACTTGGTAAACCGCATCAGAATCCTGCCTGATACAAGAAGTAGTAAAAAATTATGTGTGTGGGGGGGGGAGAATCGTACCCACAAATCCTCACTAATCTGGCAGTTCTGATTGCAGGGGCAGGGGGACTCTTGCTGCATTTGAAAATAAACAAGTCATGGGGGAAATAAATTAACAACCCCCACCCTGCACTTAAGGATGGAGTTGCATGACCAACGTCTCATGTCGTTGGAGAACCAATGAGGTGGTGAGAAAGATTAGGTATCATGGGGAAGTAATCCCCTGTGCCCGGAAGAGTCTTGGGAATGAAGTTGAATTGGCTGTACCTACAAATGAGTCATGGAATCTGCTGTGGAGGTCCCGTTGCAAACAGCAATGCAATTTAACACATGAACCATAACACAGGTAAAATTAATCATCAGGGCAACCCTGGCCAGATGGGGATGATCTGGGGCATTTAGTACGAAGTTCGTTGCAGCCTCATTAGGCCAAGAATGGTGCGTGTTCCTTGCCATGTGGTGCTTAAACGAACTGAACTGTAAAGTGTGTCCACTTTGTATCAAGGAGCTCAGAGTGTTCAGCTACGCTGAATGTCCTCTCTTTACTACAGAGAGGACACACTTCCCAGTTCAGTTCGTTTGCCACCACATGCCAAGGAACATGCACCATTCCAGGCCAAATGAGGCTGCAACGACTTTTGTAATAAATGCCCCAGATTGTCCCCATCTGGCCAAGCTCACCCTGACCATTGCTTTTACCTATGTTATGGTTCATCCTGCTGGGACCCTCTAGCAAGTCGTCCTCCTTGAAGCATACATGGAGCACGGGCCGTTTCATCATGCCACCTGTCAATCAACCTGACAGGAGGTTATCTGCATGATGGTTGGAGTGTCAAAGCCCTGCCTTTGCATGCTTTTTCAGCCCCTCCAAGGAAGGAGCCTTCATCACCATTTGAAGGAGTCTACTCCACTGTCAAACAGCTCTTACCATCACAGCATACTTCCTAATGTTGAGTCATTGATTCTGGACCTACCCTCCAGAGCTGGAGAGAACAAGCTTACACCATCCTTAATGTGACAGCCATTTAGATATTTAAAGATGGCTAGCATATCTCCTGTCATTCTCTTATCAAGGCTAAACATACCCAACTCCCTCAACAGTTCCTCATAAGGCCTGGTTTCCAGACCCTTGATTATTTTGGTCACCCTCCTCTGCACACATTCCAGCTCATCAATATTCTTCTTAAACTGTGGCAGCCATAACAAGACACAATACTTCAGGTGTGGTCTGACCAAGGCAAAATAAAATGGTAATATTACTTCCCTTAAAGTGCACACTATTCTTCTGTTGATGCAGCCTAGGATAGCATTAGCTTCTTTCTTGCTGTTACATCACACTCTTGGCTCATGTTTAGCTTGTTGTCTACCAAGACCCATAGATCCTTTCCACATGTAGTACTGGCAAGCCTGGTCCCCACCACCACCACCACCACCACCACCAAATTTCATCTGATTTCAAAAGGGGAGACCTTTCCAAAACGAGGAGGTTGGGGAAAAGGAAACAGAAAGGAAAAGTCAAGAGCAGGCATAGGCAAACTCGAACCTCCAGATATTTTTGGCCTACAACTCCCATGATCCTTAGCTAGCAGGTCCAGTGTTCAGGGATGATGGGAAATGTAGACCCAAAACATTTGGAGGGCCAAGTTTGCCTATACCTGGTCAAGAGGGTCAGATAACTCCAAAATGCTTGGGAGTTGTTTAAAGATACAATATTAGAAGCTCAACTTGAGTTTATGCCGCAAACCAGGGTAGGTACAATGAAGGCCAAGAGCAAACAGGCATAAGAATCTAAGTGGAAGAAGCTATTGGAGGCAAGGAAGCTTCCTTCAAAAAAATGAAGTCTTGTCCAAAGGAAGAGAGCAGTAAGGAACACTTTTTTCGGGCAAGGATTTGGGACCAAGAAAAGAAATTATTTCACCATGCAGCACATAGTGAAACTATGGAACTTGCTCCCGCAAGAAATGACGCCCACCAACCTAGATTGATATAAAAGAGGTTTAGACAAGTTCATGGAGGAGATGGCTATCAGCCGTTGTGGCTATGCTCTGCCACCACAGTTGGAGGCAGCAATAGTGGTTACTGGAAAGCACAGGAGGAGAGGGGGCTCTGGTGCTCAAATCCTGCTCTTTGGTTTTAGAACAGGATGTTGGACTAGGTGGGATTCTGGCCTGATGCTGCAGAGTTCTTCTTATGTTCTTAATGGTGCATGACTCCATTTCCAGAGCGGAATGAACCAGAAGAAAAGTCAAGGAAGGTGAATGAAGGAAGTCCACTCAACCCTGGCAAGGAGCTCCATGAAATGGCTAATTGCTCTTCCAACAGAGCCTAAAAAGGGTTATATAAAGAAAGCAGAGAGCACCATCTCGGGCAGAGTTAAGACAAGAGGCAACACTTCTTCACTTCTATTCCTCTCTGCTGACCGAAGGGAGACACCCTGATTCTGAGCCATTATGAAATGGTCTATCCTGCTAGCTGTAATGATCCTGGTTTGTGCTACAAGAATTTTGGCTAACGAGGAGAGCCACATTGAGGACCAGGCTGGCGTCCTAGATGATGTGAGTAGAATTAACACTGAAAGCAGTGGGTGGGTGGGAGAAGGTCTTGACACTTGGAAGCTACCACCATGTCTTGAGTCATGGTGCTTTCTGTGGAGGCTGGTCCAAGAGGGCAACCAGGGCTTAGCCCTACCAAGAGAAATGCCCAGCATTTATTTATTTTTAACTGCATTCAGACTCTGACCCCCCTCAAAAGGTATTCGAGGGGCAGAAAACAAAGGACATGGAGGAAGGGATGAAGAATCTCTAGACGGGAAAACAAGTAAACTATTTTTAAATTTTACCAGGCCAATGTCCAGCACATCTTGAAGCGCCATACGTCCTCCGGTAACGCCAGGGGCAGCAGCAACAGGGGCGCATCGGGAGGCTCTCGAGTCAACATCGCAGGCATCATGGGTGCTGATGTGCCCGATTTCGGTGAGGACGTAGACAACCGTATTGGAGAAATTACTAGAATTAACACTAAATGCTGTGTATCTGTTTGTTTGTGTGTGTGTGTGTGTGTGTGTGTGTGTGTGTGTGTGTTGTGTGACCTTATTTTTATTTTATCAGTGCAAATGGCCACAATCCAGCCAAACTATTTGGGTTAAACAGGTTTACTTCCTGATTGGCCAGGCAGCTCTTCTGAGCATGCTCAATGCTCTAAGGCCGCACCTGCACAGGGTTAGTTGTGGTTTTGACTATCATTGGAAACAACCCAAAGGACATGCTCTAAGTAGGAATAGCAGGAGTCACATATGGCTCCACATGTTGAACCCCTGTGTATTATTTTTTGGAACTGCCAATAAATATTCCGTAGTCCTGGTGAAAATCAGTTTGGCTCCTTCAATAAATTCTGAGATCTCTTCTTTGAGCTTTTTCAGGAGTGACTCTCCCCCACCCCCGTGTGGAATGCTCTCCAAAGGAGGCATGTCTGGCATAATCTTTATCTGTTTTTGGGTGCCAGGCAGAAACATTTGGCTTCTTAAGGGTGGCATTGTGACCTGTTTCAGTGGGGAAGGATCTCAGAAGCTGTATTTTTAGTTTACATTGGACCTTCCAGATTGCTTTTAATGTACGGCACTATGGGTCACCCTGTGAGAAAAGCGCACATGATGGTGATAGTTTAATTAAATTTATTCATTGCTTGTTAGGAGAAAAGAGATCTCCAAGTGACCTGCTAATGCCTGCATTGTGGGAGTTTAGACTAGATGACCCATTGTGTCCCAACTGTACGGTTCTATGATTTCATGATCATTTTAACAGCATATGATTAAGGGGTGGGGGAGCCTATTTCATTTGTTGGACCCATGGCCATGGGTAAATAGTTCCAGAGCCAATTACAGGCAGAACCCTTCCTCTACAGAGATGAGTTCTGCAAGGGCAAAAGATCAGAGGAAGGGAGCTGACTGGCAGTGCCACCCCTTGGGTCTGTTGTAATTAAGAAGCTGGCAGGTGAGGTGAAGGTTGATTGAGCTTATGGGGCACTGTGCCTCATTCATCCTGAGACATTAGCCCATTCCTGCCCATAGCATTGGATACAGCCCAAGGAAAACAATGAGCAGTCCCCCCCTCCCCATCTACTACACGGACCTTCCTGAAGCAAATCGAAAAGATGTTCAGGGGAGGAAAGTTACTGATAAGCAAATCAATGTAGGGAGGGTAGAAAGCCACTTCTGCAGCAGTGAGGCCTTAACCTCTCTTCTTTCTACAAATAGGGTCTGCTGCTTCAGACATGTCTTAAGGAAAACGTGTCATCGTTCAGTGAAGCCACACAAGACAAGGAGCCAGTGCAACAGATTAGTCCTCATTGCGGATCTTCCTCCTTGGCACCTCAACCCAGAATGCAGAATCCCAGATTGATCTAAAAATCAGTTCCTTTGGACCCCACCCACCCACATATCTGAGGACCTTGATTCTTATGGATTCGGTTCAGTTCCAGGGTTTATTTGGGCGCGGGGGGCAGGAGTTCTTCATTTCATGCACAACTCCACTCTGCCACCCATCCCAAAAGGCTCTGGAAGGGGTGGAATTGGAGCCCATTTCAGGGAAAGAACATGCATAGCCATAACCACATAACATGAACCTACACATTACAATAGTGGAAAGAGGAGCTTAACAGAATCTGTATGACATCAAGCAATCTACACACTCCTTACTGTACAATCCTACATAGAAAACTATCCTTAATATAACTGCAAATAATGAAACATTCTTTGTTTTAATTTCTGTTGTGTAACCGATGATCAAAGTATTGATTGATTACCAGAATCATGGAAAAGGCTATTAATAACTTTGATGTTTTCATTTCTTTTCGGCCTTGGCACTCTTTGCTATATAACACAAGTGTAATGCAATTTCTAAAGTATAAGCAATCTAAAGTATAATTTCTAAAGTATAAGCAAAGTAATTTAATTTCTAAAGTATAAGCAATCTATTGTGGCAAGAGGAGAAAATCTTTTAAAAAACTTCGATTGATGTTTTGTTTTCACATAATTAATAAAGAGGGCATTGCACGGCACTTCACTCCTTTGTATATTTTTTCTTAAATGTGTCATTTCTGTCCTTGAATTGTGATCATGCCTCCTGCTCGACTGGCAGAGAGAGGTGTGATTGTGGAAAATGTCAGAGGTTTGCAGCAGAGTTCATCCAGTGTGTAATTTAAGGGTTAACTCTGTTATGAGTAAAGTCAGCAAACCGAGATGGTGGTGGTGGAGGCATTGCATTCCTTAGGCCAGCCTATCCAGACATTTTAAATGCTTTTTAAAAATTCTTTTCAACTGGTTTCTAATGAATACAAACACACACACACACACCCTTAGAGGTTTTACTGCAATCAAGAGCTATTGAAATTTTGTTGAATAAAAAAGGAAACAAACCAGGTATGATCTTCATGGAGGTAGCACATGGTCTGCTTGGCTGCTTAGTACAAAGGGAATTTTTCCACTGTATGTTTGCTTGCGTGTCTCGCTGCCCTGTGCAAGTCCTGTCTTAAATTATATGCTGCTTTTGTTCTGTTTGCTCAGTAAATTAGGAAATGTTATTTTCCATTGGCAGAGTTTTAATTAATGGTGTGCCAAAACCCACCATCTGATTTCTAGAACCTGTTTCTTCCCCTGAGAAAGAGGCATCAATTCTCCTGCACACGAGAAATTCTTTAGAATTAATTCATAAGGACTTCATTTTTATGAACAACAGAACACCAGCAGATAAGCAATTTTTTATTGCATAGTTGGCAGGTACTGCCTTTCCCTGTACTGACAAGGGAAAAACTTAGCTGAGGATGTGATGAGGGGTTTTGAGGATGAGCAGGAAGTTGGAGAGGCATTAGTTGGCAACACCTCTCTCTCCAGGCGAAAGGATTCCTCTCAGATGACCCGTGAACAGCTTTTGCCATGTTAACAGATTTGCTCTTTGCTAGGCCATCCAGGCTGGTTTTCATAAGCTAGCCCAGGGATTCCTTGTCTGACACAGTTCTGCAGTTTGTACTTTCATCCATATCCCAGTTCACCAAAATCCTACCATTTATCAGTTTCTAGGGTTTAGGGGGTTCTCCCCAAACATATAGGAATATGTTCCTGAATATGCAGCATCCCCTGAATTGACCTGATGCTTTGCAAGTGTCACCAACCGACCTAAAAAAACCTGGCCCAGAAGTATCCTGAGCAGTAAAGTCTAGCTGCTCATTCACCAAGAAATTGGTCCATTCTAGGGAGTCCTCAACCCTGAGGCCCCCTTTCTCCCTGACATCAAGGGAGCTATCCTTGTGGGAGTGGGACAAAGCTAGAACACTCCTGGAGGCCTCATCCACCAACCTCTCTGCCTCCCATTAGTCACCTTGGCCTCAAGGGAAATGATGCAGAATAATAGCTAAAGGAGCTGAAAGCCAAGACCAAAAAACCAAATGAAGAGACCTTTTCCTCAATTTTGCCTTTTAGTCTGCTCTCATTTTAACTCGCTCCTCCCGTTATTTCTCTCCTTCGAATCCTTTCTTTCCCTTTGTCAAATAAAGCATTTTTCTTTCTTCCCTGCACTACCCATTACTCTATTTCCTGAATTGTCTGCATAGGTGCCAACTATGCAAGGTTCTGGGTGCCTGGGCACCCACAAATTTTAAATGAAGGGGACACCCCCAATATTCTAGTGCATGGTGTGTACATGGTCCACAGGGTGTGCAATTGATGTCAGCATGCTGCAGGACATGCCAACATCACGCACGCATGGACGCATGCCACAGTAACGTCACCTTGCCCCAGGCACCCACTGTTGTGGGGGCAAGGCAACACACCTGATTGTCTCCATTTGTGCCTTCAATACTTCACCTTTAAGAAACTCCCTTCTCTTTTAGTATCTCTGACTATCTGATCTCATCCAGAGCACAGTTGAGACAAGCCTAGTTAGCTCAGTTGGCTAGAGCGTGGTGCTGGTAATGCCAAGGTTGCAGGTTCGATCCCCGTATATGAGACAGCTGCATATTCCTGCTTTGCAGTGGGTTGGACGAGATGATCCTCAGGGGTCCTTCCAACTCAACAATTCTGTGATTCTACTCAAGAATACATGGATAGAAATGAACCCTGTGTGTGCTCAGAAGGGCTCTTTTAAAGCCTGCAAAAGACATGGTGCCTCCAAGAGGTAGGTGCAGAGGGACTGATGTCTGGGGACCACAGCCAGCAGGGAACCCAGACTTGGAGCTTTCATGTTCTTTCTTTCAGAAGCCCATCTGTGTTCCCACTGGAAATGAAGTTATGAAGCAGAACCCCCACCCCTCTAGTGCATTGTTCTCGTCCTCAAGTTGTAACCCTTTGAATAACCACAATCTGCCTTTTGTTTTTTACTAGCAAGAAGTACAGATCTTTCCTGGGGTGCGTTTGTCTGCAATCAGGGGCTCCCTAGAAATGATCTTCTGCAATAAGTGTCCTAAGAGGATTCCCTGACCCCAAATAACAAATGCAAAATGTAACAACTGTTCAGTGAGGCTTAGGCAAGAAGAAGAGTTTGAACTTTATATCCCGCCTTTGACTCCCCTTAAGGAGTCTCAAAGCGGCTAACAATCTCCTTTCCCTTCCTCTCCCACAACAAACACTCTGTGAGGTGAGTGAGGCTGAGAGACTTCATAGAAGTGTGACTAGCCCAAGGTCACCCAGCGGCTGCATGTGGAGAAGCGAACCCAGTTCACCAGATTACGAGTCCACCGCTTTTAATCACTATACCAGAAGCTAAAGACTGGGCACTCAGTGAGAACTCACAGTATATTTAGATTAATGTAAAAATGTATCCATGTCTAGTTTGAACTCTCTTTGTGGCTTTAACAGATGTGTGTGTCTGGGAGAAATTCAACAGGTTAGGCTTTTCTTCTAGGAGATTCCATTCTGGAGAAAAGCTTCACTACCAGGTATCAAACTATCAGTGTGTACATAAAAGGGTATATCTTGGGGCCTGACAATACACCTAAAAGGGGGACACAACTTTGAATATGACATGAGGCATATGCATTTTTTTTGCAGAGCTTTTTCCTCTTTTCAGAGTATGTTGGAAGGTGCAGTATGTGGGTGCACCTCTGGATAAACAATCTTGTAGGTTCACATTCAAGACACCAAATGACAGGCCTGAAGACCACAATTTATTTGCAATTGCTGAATTTTGACAGGTTCCTTGAGGCAACTGGGGTGACTGCCCATGAAATCAGGGTTCAGGGCTAATGGAAGACAGGGGTGGAGTGGAGGTATCAAGCAGTGGAGGTGTGCCTTTGAGATCTTTTGGGGAACCTGCTGAGCATCTGGGTTGATTGCAATCTGCTTCTCAGTTTTCTTCAGCCATAGCCGCCTCTGCATCTGTGAGGAGAAAGTAGAAGGCATGTGATTCATTACTCTGAAAGATCAGCCCTCAGGAAGGCAGGAACTACACAATTAGAGAACTGAGAGGGACTTTGGAAGTCATTGAATCCAGTCCCTTTCATTACAAGCATCCCCAACTTGTGGCTTTCTAAAGAAAGTAGGGGCATTCTTGCTCTCTCAATCCCAAACACAAATCTGTTGGGATTGGGTCCATTGTCCCCCAGTTTTTACCATCAGGAATTGCCTCCTAACGTTCTACCAAAATCTACTTTCCTGCAACTTAAGCCACAAGACCCACTCCTCTCCTCTGGGGCAGCAAAAGATGATTCTTTGCCATCTTCCAATTGAGAGCCTTCCATGGATGTAAAGAGTGTTCTCCTCTCCTCTCCCCCTTCACTCTTCTATTCTCTAGGCTGAACCAACTATGTGTTGTATCCAATGTTAGTGCCAGTTCAAGTAGGCCCATTGAAATTAAAGAGCATGCCTAACATAGGTCCATTAATTCCAATGGCTCTAATCGGAATATAAATCAGTTGGATATGACTATAACCTTTCCTCTGAGGGCATGCTTCTCGGGTCTCTGCTCATCCTTATTGCCCTCCCCCCAACTCATTCTGAGTCCTCTATTGATTGCCTTCTCATCTTCCTAGAGCAGCATTCACCTTGTTTAATACTTTAGCAAATGATAGACATTCAGCAAGTCAGTAACTTCCCATCATGGATACTTCTTTGTTAGCAAAGTTACACCTGCTGAATTCTTGTCTGCTAGAATTCAAGGAACAGGAGCATCTGGCATGAACAGAACAGCCAAAACAGAAAGCCATCTTGACCAGGAAGTTGCCATCCTAGGTGTTCTCTCTCACTGCCCAAATCACATTTGAAAGGACAATTCTGCTGAAGCCCATAGAAAGGGTTGAAGCATGCAGTTGGCCTTAGTTGATGTTTAATGCCTGAAAAACTTTTCCCTGCTCTCCCATGTGCCCTCAAGACAAGATGTTAGCGAACCATGATCAAGACCATAAATGGTGCGGATCTCATTTCTCAGTGAAGAAGGACTTTTAAATATTTCATAGGAGGAAAAGGGAAAGCTGCCAAAGCATAGAGAGTATCCAAAAGGTTCATCATCCTTTTCCCCCCATCCCCCAGAATTTTCCGGTCCATACCAACCTCTTTTGCTTACATAACTTCCTGTGGGTTTCCAATGTTCGTCGTAACAAATACATTCCATTTTCCCCGCACTAGAAATAGAAAGAGATGCAGCTTAAGATCTGAGTATGCATCTCCAACACATATTAAAAATGACTGAACAGCTTCCTCCACCGCAACAACCATGCCTCTGAATCCTGGAATGATTGTTTGGATATCAGCTGAAACAGCTATCCTTAAAAATTATTTAGGGGAATTCAAGGCACTCAGAAAACAATAATGCACTGTATCCCATATTAGTCCTCCGCAGAGTAGACTGAATTTGCATCAATGGACGTGACTAAATAGATTCCATGAATCTAAGCCCACTATTTATAGTGTGTGTCCTTTGAGGTAGACGTAGGCTTACAGTGAAGACGTCGTAGACCATTGATGAGCAGAAAATTGGCATCCATCAATTTAGTTGGTTTGCAGGTGGTTTAGCCACAATCTTACATGGGTGCAGAGTGGTTGAATGTGCAATGGCACCAGCCTTCCTGAATGCACAAAGTGCCCTCCAGGTGTTTCACACTACAGCTCCAGCCAACTTGGCCAACAGTCAGAGGTGTTGTAGCATCCAAAGGGTACCAGGTTAGGAGCATGGAGCACACTAATAACATTAATCATAATGATAATAATAGAGAATGAAGAATAGCTTCCTGCTTTCAGCACACCTATGTGATGAACACAGAGTATTCCCGGAGCTTCACAAATCCCCACTATCTGCCTTTCCTTAGCTTTTAAACCAGGAGAGCCTCTCTACCCTTACCCTGCTGAGAAATTTCCAGAAGGCCAACTGGGTGCCCATTCTTGTGTCCCTGAACCTCCACCTTCTTTGAACTGCTCCTTGTGGGACTATGACCTTCCTTTGTTTAGGATTTTATGATCTGCTACACACCAGTCTGCCATGCCTCTCCAGGTACAAAGATGTCCTCACCAAGCATCTGAAAGGATTTCCTTTCCCTTTCATACATACGCATTTGGTGTACACCTCTGACGACCGCAGCCTCCGGCCATTGCACAGCTCATGAGTGCCAGAACAGACACCAAGATCACAAGATTCTTCATGATGAATGGAGAGGGAACTGGCTTTGAATCAACTGAAAGGAGAAGCGGGAGGAACTTGCAATTATATTTTTAGTGAACTCCAGAAAACATACAGTAAGCACAAAGCAATAGAGTCCACGAGAGCAATATCTGCAACAACATTTAGAGTCATATTACAAAGGATAATATCACAAAACATCTGAGGAAGTGAATCAGAATCATAGAAATGTAGAGGTAGAAGGGACCCCGAGGATCATCCAATCCTCTGCAATTCAGGAATCTCAACATAGGCACACTTGACAGATGATTTAGAGTAAGACTTAGAGCACATCTCTGACATGAGCGAATGTTCTTGAGCAGCATGTAGGCTATTTAGGAATGCCCTCCACTGTGCAGCTGGACCCATTGGAAGTTGTAGACAATGTCCATTCTTGTTCACGTAAGATGACCAACATGCTGTGTCAGATTTGTCTTTAGAAACTTACTCCTCAATCCACCCAATTCGGATAAATTAATCTTTCTGAGAATGCCACGTCCCATGTTTTGTCCAGCCAGCCAACCTTTCATCGAAAATCCAGTTGACTTCCATTGGCTGTCTATCTCTAGTAGTGTCATTGCCCCCCCCCCCAAGAGTCTTCAGGCCAGAGGGGAAACATTAGGGAACCCACCCACCCCTTTTTATTCTTTTATACTTAGAGAGTTTCTCAGTATACTCCTAAACAGGCAGCATCCCCTGAACAGGCCTGATGCTGTGCAACAGTCACCAACTGGCCTTAAAATACCTGGGCTGGATTGCCCCTCTTCAGATCTGAGCTGCAGGAAGAGTCAAAGCAACGTCTTATCTGCCGAAGTAACACACTAAGGGGTTGGCAAAAAGGATATCCCTTGTTTTTGGAGAGAATCCCAATCCTAATTTCTGCTGAAAACAGGGAACATTAGGGAACCCACCCCCCCTTTTGAATGTTTTTATTAAAGATTGCCTTGGGTTAGTACATACATTGTTTCATAATTTTTTCTTTAGAGATCAATGATATTCTTTCTGAGACTTTAACGTATAAAGTATAAGTTTGGGGGAGAAGAGCAGGGGGAAGAGATGGGGGGTTAGTGAACTTTCATTCTTTTACATAGTGCATGCACAAGGTTTTGGGTCAGCGTCACGTGGGTAGGTTCTCTTCCTTTTTTCATTTATTTCTTTTTTGTTGGAACTGAGAGGCATTGGGGGGCCTAGGGCATGGTTGATGGCCCCCTTCTTTAAAGAAGAGACAGTGGTACCTTGGTTTAAGAACAGTTTAGTTTATGAATAACTTGGATTGGGAACGCTGCAAACCCAGAAGTAGGTGTTTTGGTTTGTGAACTTCTCCTTGGTTTAAGAACATGTTCCACATCCTGTTGAGTGTGTTCCATTTGTAAATTGAGTCCCCCGCTGCTATGGGAAAGCATGCCTTGGTTTAAGAATGCTTTGGTTTAAGAACGGACTTCTGGAAAGGATTAAGTTCATAAACCAAGGTACCACTGTACTCACCCTCTTCTGGTGAATTCTCAGACAGGCATGCAGACAGAAATTGACTTGGTGCTTCCCAAAGCAAAAGGGACCATCTAAAACTATTAATTCAAGAGTATCAATAAAGGCAAACTTTAAAAAAGCATACATAACATATTTAAATAGAAAGATGTTTAAATAATATACTGTTAACAACTCCTTTAAAAACTATTATTTATACATAAAGTTACATGATAAAAACATTTTCAGTATAGAAGAAAGGGCACTAATAAACACATTGAGCATTTGAAAAGTGCCATAAAACCCAGCACTCCACTCAGGAGATTCTGGCCCAAATTTCCTCATCTCTCAGAGCATTTTTTCTGCAGTTTCTTTTTTCCAGGTATTTCTGGGGAACAGCCAGGACAGCACTGGGTTGAATCTAACTGCTGCAGGTCAAAAGAAAATGGGATTCTTACCAAGCTAGTGGTCTTTCACTCTTTCTCCAGGGATGAAAAGAAATTCGCTTTCAGAGAAGTTCAGAGATGTCTTGAGCAGAGGAACCCACCTTTGGCTGGTTTAAATAGCCAAATGATCAGTATCTTAATCTTAATCAAGATTAAGATGCTCATTGACATTTGGAACAAACACACTCGTTCCTCCAGGGACAAGCCGTTACAGAGCACAGGGAGTTACTTCCCCAAAGCATTTCACATTTCTCATTGCCTCGTTGGTTCTCCAATGAGAAGAGACGTTAAGTCGTGTAACTCTGTCCTTAAGTACAAGGTGGGGGTTAATATTCCACCACCAATTTATGATAGTTCAAATGCGGCATGAGGCACCCCTGATGTGAAGTGGGAGATTAGTGGGGAAGTGTGAGGATGATGTCAGGAGGTTATCAGCTGGTGGTTGGGACTTCCAATCCTGCCTTGGGGAGTTTCCCCTGCCCCTTTCCAAAAGCCCTTTGCTTCTCATTGAAGCTCAGCACTTGGGGCTTCCAAAGGGCCACCGATCAGCTGATAGTTGGTGCTCCAGAGACCCCTTTTGCCCTCACCCAGGCACCTTCGCACTTGCCCATACCTGACCTCAGATAGGATGTCAGGTGATTGGGAAGCTTGCCCAGAATTGTCTGATGGGCTGTTAGGCCTCCTTGAGGCTGAAGGTTCATCATCCTTGCCCTGGCACAATAATGTTTAGAAAAGAAACACATGTCAAAATACCCTGCAAAGTTTAACGTGAAGAAGTGGGAAAGAGGAAGATGTGGGAACACTCTGCAAAAAATATTAAGAAGGAATGCAGGATGAATGCTCCTTGTCATGTAACATCAACACAACATGCACATCAAATATGCTTAATAAAGGCCAGGTATGTCCAATCTCCATGTGAACTTTGTTGGAGGAAATTGGGAAGAAACCTCACTGAATGTTTCACCTGGAGGAGACCTCCCATCAAATTGTGAATGGCAGGTACCAAGGAGTCCATGTGGTGGCAAGAAGCTGTTTCCTCCAAGTCCTGCTTGTGGGCTTCCTGTAGGCATCTAACCAATCCCTGTTGGGAATCAGAGCCTGGACTGGTTGGAGCCATTGACGGATTAAGCAGTGCATTTTATGTCACTCAAGGCAAGTGAAGGGGAGCATGGAGGATAGCATAGATAAGCTGAAATATACATTCCAGCTTATCAATATTCTTCATTAACTGTGTTGCCCAGAACTAGACACCATGCAAGAGATCAACTTCATTGCCCTCCTCTGCACACATTCCAGCTTATCAACATTTTTCCTGAACTTCTT
Source organism: Podarcis gaigeae (assembly GCF_964106915.1). Taxonomy (NCBI): domain Eukaryota; kingdom Metazoa; phylum Chordata; class Lepidosauria; order Squamata; family Lacertidae; genus Podarcis; species Podarcis gaigeae. Next base: position 15,719,276 of record NC_139684.1, read on the forward strand.
GAACTAAACACAGTGATCTAAGTGTGGTCTGAACAAGGAAAAATAGAGCTGTAGCACAATATACTCTAGGATCAATCAAGCATGTGTGTGTGTGTGTGTGTGTGTGTGTGTATCCCCAAATGGAAGCAAATAGATAATATCAAGTCAACATAAAACATTTCCCCTCCTCTCATAACAGAACAGGAGAGCAGGAGCATTAGCACCTGTGATGGCCTGGGAATCCGATTCAGAGGCTGAACCAGAGGAATCCCAGCCTGCACAGGAGTCCCCGCCTCCAGGGCCGGCTGAACTGGGGCAGGGCCTTGATTCTGAAGTGCCTGCACCTGTGCCGGATCCTCAGGAGCAGGCACCAGGTGAATCCACTCTGGCTCCAGAGGTGGTTGAGGACTCAGTGCCTACAGGTGAGTCTCCCCCTGGGCCCAGTAACCCTTCAGCCTCTTCTGAACTGCAGAGGCTCAGGGCAGAGAGGCGAAGGGAACTGGTTTCTCCCAGGAGGAGTGCTTGCCTTAAGGCCAGGAGAGGCGGGTCTCAGAGAAGATAAAGGCCAGTCAGCCCGGTCCCAGGTTGCGGGAGCAACGTTGTTGTTGAGTACCTGTTCCTGACCCTCCAGTGTTCCTGTCCCCGCCCGGCTTCCTGCTTCAGACCTTGCCCCGCTCCTTGTGAACTGTTTCCAGGCTAGTGACCCAGGACCGGACTTTGACTACACCAATGGTAACCTTCCCCCCGGGACCAGCACAGCAGCATATATACGGAAATCATACATGAATGAAAGGCAAAAATAAATGCACACAGGAATAAATGTCTGATTCAGATATCTGAAGATGCACATCAATGAGCAGCTGTTCAGAACCTTTGAATCTCCAGCTGATGAAAAACTCTGGGAGTATAGCCAGAGATAAGAGTGAGTAAGTCCGAGAGACAGGGAGTCTGACATGTGGGAGTTAACTTTTCTTGGTGAGGAATGCATTGAGGTTTTCTCCATACGAAATAATGGAAATCACTGGGCAGCTTGTTTTATAAACTGTTTCTCAGGAGCAGATCACTTTCACATAGTAGGACTTGCATGTACAAGTACAGAAATAGGAGCTGGACCTCAGCCGAAGACCAGGAGGGGATGATGGAAGCCAAATTGTCTTGATGGTTTCCAATAGAGATTCTTATCTATGTGATTCAGAAGTCTCTAAAGTAAAGTCCCACTATATAGCGTTAAAGGATAATGACCTTTCTTCACCCCACAGCAAATAACAGTCTGTGGGTAATCTTTTCTAAGACTGCAATGTTACTAATGTTCTTATACCATGTTTGCAAGGATAGATTGTCCAAAAGTTCCTATTGTTGTACTACTGTTTGCCTGACAGCAGCCAGTAAGGATGCTAGAAGTTCCTTTGAATGGAAGCTCTTGTCTGAGTCCAGAAATAAAGGTAGTATTGATTGATCTAACAGATACCTGATTATCATGTTGCACTGTTATATCAAAGCATCACTGTAAGCCAAAGACAGAATAGCAAATAAGAAGCTGTCCTCTTAAATTAAGATATATAATACATAATTCCCTCCATTGTTTCAAATCCAGGATTGTGATGCAGCACTACAAATCTTCCAATGGCAATGGCTGTCTTAAATTTTTAATATCTATAAGAAGACCTAATTCCCTCCATTGTTTCAGCACGTCCAGGAAATGAATATTCCTCTTAAATCCTATGTCAGACAGTGTATCCATGCCAGAGGCATGATTTTTAGTCTTAGCCACATACCCATTGATGAGGCTGTGGATTTTGTGTAGATAAGGACAGGACTGCAGGATGTGTTTCAGGGGCTGTGTGTCTAGGCATTCAGGCTATGCTATCAGATCCTTCAAGTGTCCCAATTTAATCAGGACATCCTGAATTGACAGAAGCTGCTCCGGCTTCTGATCCCAATCTGGGATGTCCTGATTTTCCCAGAGGCCACTCTAAGCTGTGCTGCATCTCAAAATGTGTCACTGGCTGGAGCGATCTTCCTGGAGGCTGCTCTAGGCTATGGGAAAGGAAGAGGTCAACAGCAAGTAAGGGGCAAGCGATGGAGATGGGGGTGCAGTGGGGCGGTGCCCTGAATTTTTGTCACAAAATGTTGGAGGGTGTGCGCTAACAACAACCAAGAAATACGTCAATGGGTCCAATATACATTCCTTTGGGGGGCTTTCTCCAATGTGCACATTCATATTTGTGAGATGGACGATGGAGAAGAAAATGATTGGGGAGCTGTGCATTATGCAATTCTGACATGGATATAGGAAACAGTCAGGATATAGGAAACAGTGAAGAAAGAGAACAGAAGACCACACAGCCTTGGCAAGGTGCGCCCTGTTCTCCACGTCAGCACAAGATGACTAATTGCCTTCCCTAAGGGCACTTGGTCTTAGTCCAGAAAGAGGTAGCATCACCCAACAGAGCTGAAGAAGAGCTATATAAAGAAAGCAGAGAGCACCATCCTGGGCACAGCAGAGACCAAAGGCAACTCTTCCTTGCCTCTATTTTTTTTGGCCAACTCAAGGAGGACACTCCAATTCTGACGCACCATGAAGTCGTATCTCATCCTGCTAGCTGCAATGCTGCTGGTTTCGACGCTGAGTGGTTCAGATGGTGAAGATAAACTGGGCCGCGTAGTAAGTAATGTTAAATGTTTGTGGGTGTCTGTATGTGGGATGGTATGTGGGTGTGAATTGGCTCCTTGCTGTATATGGCGAAGATGTGTTCTGTTGCTTGTTCTAAAATGAAACAAATGGGTTGTGAGTAGAAGATGAGAGCCTGGGTTGTTTCCAATGGTGGCCTACTCAGAGCAGACCCATTGAAATGAATGGGCACAACTAACAGGCCCAGGGGGGAAACAACCCCAATTGTGCATGAGTTGAACTTAGTACAAAGTTCTGAAGTAAAAAAGGGGAGGGAGGGAGGAGAAAATGCATTGTGTCTGATGTTGGTCCTACACATTAGAACATATGAAGAACCAATGACTCATCTAATCTAGCATCCTGTTCTTCCCATAAAGCAGGAGCCAAGCACAAGAGCAGTCTCCTCTCCTGCAGGTTCCATCAATTGGGTTAGGGCTGCCATATTCCCCAAAGTGAAAGTTGCCATGCGGAGTTCCCAGAAATTTTAGTCAATTTGGCGAAATCCACCCGGATGTCATTTTGCCAGTCTAATTCCCTGGAAAACTTGGATATGTGGCAGTCCTAATTTGGATGCATTTCAGCCTCTGACTGTGGACGTAAAGCAGAGTCATCCTGACTAGTAGCCATCAGAGTAGACTCACTACAGTTAATGAGCATGGTTAACTTAGAACCTTTAATTTCCATGGGTTTCCTCTGAGCAGGACTTAGCTAGATTGCAACTCTTTGTCTAATGCTTCAGTTACAAGAGCTGGTTAATTTGTAACTCAGAAATCCTGGCGGAGGGGGGGGATAAAGGGAGCCAAAGTATCATCTAGTCCTGTCCCCTTCAATGCAGGAATCACAGCTCCCAAATCCCTAGCAGATGGCCATCCAACCTCTGCTTAAAAACCTCCAAGGAAGGTGAGTCCACCACCTTCTGAGGTTGTCCATTCTATTCTCAAACAGCTCTGACTATTAGGAAGCTCTTCCTGGCGTTTAATTGGAATCTCCTTTCTTGCCTTTGGAATCCACCGGTTCGAGTCCCACTCGCTGGAGCAGCAGAAAACAAGACTGATCCTTCTTCCATGTGACATCCTGTCAAGAGGTCCATCCCACACAATGTCAGAATCAGGCCAGCACCCTCCAATTGGCAGGCGTCTCCTCTATTGTCATTTCTGTGCCCGCTACAGATGTTCTACATCCTAAAAACTTTGTCTCTCTTGGATTTTCCATTGCTTTCATGGGTGTGCTATTGCTCTTTTAAAACTGCTTTTATGTTTCATATATATGGTATTATATTGTAAGTCACTTTGGGAAGTGCTTCACTAATAATAGTAGTAAAGGTAAAGTAAAGGGACCCCTGACCATTAATAATAATATTATAATAATTTATTATTTATACCCCGCCCATCTGTCACTCTGCCCCAGACACTCTGGGCGGCTTCCAAAAAAATATTAGAATACTGTAATACATCAAACATTAAAAGCTTCCCTAAACAGTCGTGGACGACTCTGGGGTTGCAGCGCTCATCTCACTTTATTGACCTAGGGAGCCGGTGTACAGCTTCTGGGTCATGTGGCCAGCATGACTAAGACGCTTCTGGAAAACTAGAGCGGCATACAGAAACATCGTTTACCTTCCCACCAGAGCGGTACCTATTTATCTACAGTGGTACCTCAGGTTACATATGCTTCAGGTTACAGACTCTGCTAACCCAGAAATATTACCTCGGGTTAAGAACTTTGCTTCAGGATGAGAACAGAAATCGTGCGGCAGCGGCACGGTGGCAGCAGGAGGCCCCATTAGCTAAAGTGGTACCTCAGGTTAAGAACAGTTTCAGGTTAAGAACGGACCTCCAGACCAAATTAAGTTTTTAACCCGAGGTACCACTGTACTTCTCCTAGCAGTTCGAAAGCACGTCAAAGTGCAAGTAGATAAATAGGTACTGCTCCGACGGGAAAGTAAACAGCGTTTCCGTGCGCTGCTCTGTTTCACCAAAAGCAACTTAGTCATGCTGGCCACATGACCTGGAAGCTGTACGCCAGCTCCCTCGGCCAATAATGCGAGATGAGCGCCGCAACCCCAGAGTCGGTCACAACTGGACCTAACGGTCAGGGGTCCCTTTACCTAAAAATGTTTTAACAAACAAGTAACATTGTAGTGGGAAGCGGGTGGCGCTTTGGGTTAAACCACAGAGCCTAGGTGTCAGGGGTTCAGAAGGAGAGACACAGGAGGGGGAGCAAATGGAGAGTGAGGAGGAGGAGTACGAGGGGGGCGCAGGCAGTGACAGTGGCCAGAGTTATTCCACAAGCCTCTCTAGCGAATCGGAGGACTCACAGAAGGGAGCGTCAGTGGCCAGAGCGAAGGGGGCTCCAGGGGGGAAGCCCCAGGAGGAAGGGGCCAGCGGGGAGTCCCTGAGCAGCAGTTGGAGATCAGGACCAGCGTCTCCACCAGAGCGCAGTGGGGAGGGGGAGTCCCAGGAGTCGGGACCAGTGTCCTCACCACCAGAGGGAGGAGAGGAGTCAGGTTTGGCAACGCCCACATCAGGAAGCAGGGAAACGGTCAGAAGGAAAGTCACCGGCTGGGCGCGCGCGCCAAGTTCAAATGTACAGGAGCGCGGCACAGCAGGGAGCCCGGGAAGGGAGCCAGGTCCTAAAGCCCGCCGGAGGGAGGGGCAAGACTCAGGAGGCTCAGCGTCAGAGGAGTCCAGGAAGGAGGGAACCCCAGAGGGCAGAAGGACCCAGCGAAGGAAAGAACAGCGCAAGAGGTGGAGCCGGGCTAGAATCTTAAACTGGTGTGGGTGGAGCAGTGAGTCAGAGGGGACTTAGCCGGTACCAGCGTCAACTGACCTGCTGGCGACGGTGAGGAAGGGTCGCATCTTTACCAAGTTGGATCTGCGTGGAGCGTACAATCTCATTCGCGTGAGGGAAGGTGACGAGTGGAAAACGGCCATGTTTACGCCGCTGGGCACCTATGAATATAGAGTTATGCCTTTTGGATTACAAAATGGCTCCCACTGTTTTCAAGCATTCATGCATCATGTCTTGGCGGGTCTTCTCTACAAGAAGTGCGTCTGCTTCCTGGACGACATCCTCATCTTCTCGGAGTCGCCGGAGGCTCACGAGAGAGATGTCAGGGAAGTCCTGCAGCGGCTGCGGGAGCACCGGCTTTACGCCAAGCTGGAGAAGTGCCAGTTCGACAAGACGGAGGTGGACTTCCTGGGCTACAAACTGTCCGACAAGGGACTCGCCATGGACAGTACCAAGGTACGGGCAGTGCTGGACTGGAAGAGCCCACGCAATCGAAAGGAAGTCCAGAGGTTTGTCGGCTTTGCCAACTTTTATCGCAAGTTCATCAAGGGTTTCGCCATGCAGACAGCGGCCATCACTGACACCCTCAGTTCCAAGAAGAAGAAGTTCATCTGGACGGAGCAGGCAGAGCAGTCCTTTCAGAAGCTCAAGCACCTCTTCGCGTCCGAGGAACACCTGCTACACGTGAACCCCAGCAGGCCCATGAGAGTGGAGACGGACGCGTCAGACAGGGCCGTGGGGGCCGTCCTGTTGCAGCAAACCCACCAGGGGGACTGGAGGCCGTGCGCTTTCTACTCCAGGAAACTCAGCAAGTCGGAGCAGAACTACACCATCTGGGACAGGGAGTTACTGGCCATACATGCAGCCTTCAAGGCGTGGCGGCATTTCCTCGTCGGGGCCAAACACACGGGGCAGGTCTGTACAGACCATAAGAACTTGGAGTACTGGCGCACGGCGAGGTTCCTGAACCAGAGACACATCCGCTGGGCAGAGTTCTTTGCAGATTTCGACTTCAGGATAGAATACATCCCTGGAAACAACAACATCATGGCGGACGCGCTGTCCAGGAAACCGCAGTATCTCGAAGAAGAGGCGCCGGCGGCGGCCAAGCATATTTTCGCACCAAAGGCGTGGGCATGTGCGTCAGCCACGGTGGACCTGGACGCGGTGCGTCGCGCGCTGCAGACGGACTCCTTCGCGCGAGCCAAGATGGAGGAGGTGCGTAGCGGAACGGCGAGGGATGACGACTTCCAAATACGCGACGGCCTGCTCATCCGCAAAGGAGCCCTCTACGTGCCGGGAGACAACCTCCGCGCGAGGGTCCTGCAACAGCTGCACGACGCGCCCAGCGCGGGACACTTCGGCAAGGAGAAGACGGTGGACCTAGTGGCCAGAGACTTTTGGTGGCCCAAGATGAGGGGGGATGTCGCGGAATACGTCAGGAGGTGCGACACCTGCCAAAGGGCCAAACCAGTACACCAGCCGCCGGCGGGCCTCTTGGAACCGCTACAGACACCGTTCGAGCCGTGGGAGAGGGTGGCCCTGGACTTTGTCACGGATCTGCCCAGCTCGAGAGGCAAGACGGCAGTACTCGTGGTAGTAGACTTGTTCACCAAGATGGCCCACTTCATTCCTTGCGCGAAGGTGGCCACAGCCTAGCAGACCGCCAAGCTGTTTATAGACCACGTGTTCAAGGTGCACGGCCTACCACGGTCCATCCTGTCCGACAGGGGGCGCCAGTTCATATCCAACTTCTGGCAAAAGCTGATGGGTTTCCGGAACGTCAAGGTCAGCCTGGCGTCGGTGCGACACCCGCAGACTAACGGACAGGCGGAGAGAGTCAACGCCATCATGCAGCAGTACCTGAGATGCTACGCGAACCAGCAGCCCTCGACCTGGGTGGACTACCTACCGCTAGCCAAGTTTGCCTACAACAACACGAAACACGTGTCTATGGGGGTGACACCGTTTTTCGCCAACAATGGGCGGCATCCCAGATCCTTCCCGGGTTTGGAGAAAGGGAGGGAGGGGGAGCCGCAGGGAGCAGAGGCCGTGGCAGCGGAGTTGCAGGAGATCCACGAGCAGCTCAGGAGGCAGTTAGAGATGGCGAAACAGGCTTACAAAGTGCAGGCAGACCGACACAGGAGGGTTGGGGAAGATATCCGGGTAGGAGACTGGGTCTGGTTAGCAGCCCAGGCAGTTCCGGCCAGATCGTTGGCCAAGAAGAAGCTCGGGCACAAGCAGCTAGGGCCTTACCAAGTAGAGGCGCAGATCAACCCAGTGGCCTTCCGTTTAACACTCCCGGAGGGGTCCAGAATGCACCCGGTCTTTCATAGATCAGTGCTCACACCCTACAAAGAGCCCCACAGGTTTCAGGCACCAGGGACAGCGCCAGACCCGCTCAGGGAAGCGCCAAAAAAGGGGGGGTCGCCGAGAAGGGGGCCACTCAACGAAGCCACTGAGATTTTAGACTCAAGGTGGGGGGAGGACGGGATTGAATATCTTCTCGCCACAGAGGACACCCCGGCCAGCGCCAACAGGTGGGTGCCGGATTACGCATTGGAGGAGCAGTTGCTCAAGGAAGAATTCCATACACTTTTCCCGCACAAGCCTATGCCGGCGGGCTTTTTCGATGATTGTCTGTTCACACCCACACTCTCGGCCAGCACTTTCCGGGGTTTCTCATCAGCGGAGGACTCGGTTCCGGGAGGCAGCTCCCCAGAGGGCTCGCTCTCAGGGTTTGGCACGGGGGGATCTTATTGGTGGGAGGATCAACCCGAAGTGGGATGGCGCAGAGACGTGCCGGAGGGACCCTGCGAAGTGGCGGCACCTCAGGCGACAGGGGGAGAAGGGGTTGTGAGTGATTTGGGGGTGGCCTCAGATTTCGAACACACCGCCCAGGAGATGGAAGCGGAGGGAATCGCAGTAGACGAGCCCATGGAGGACTTTCCGGACTTCTCACGATGGCTGCACGCCTCGGGGGACGAACTGTATCCTGAACTCACCCCGACAACTCTAGAGCACCCGGAACCCGCACCTGAAGAGGGGGAGGGGGGAAGGGGGGGCTTCGAGGGGGGGATGGATGTCAGGGGTTCAGAAGGAGAGACACAGGAGGGGGAGCAAATGGAGAGTGAGGAGGAGGAGTACGAGGGGGGCGCAGGCAGTGACAGTGGCCAGAGTTATTCCACAAGCCTCTCTAGCGAATCGGAGGACTCACAGAAGGGAGCGCCGGTGGCCAGAGCGAAGGGGGCTCCAGGGGGGAAGCCCCAGGAGGAAGGGGCTAGCGGGGAGTCCCTGAGCAGCAGTTGGAAATCAGGACCAGCGTCTCCACCAGAGCGCAGTGGGGAGGGGGAGTCCCAGGAGTCGGGACCAGTGTCCTCACCACCAGAGGGAGGAGAGGAGTCAGGTTTGGCAACGCCCACATCAGGAAGCGGGGAAACGGTCAGAAGGAAAGTCACCGGCTGGGCGCGCGCGCCAAGTTCAAATGTACAGGAGCGCGGCACAGCGGGGAGCCCGGGAAGGGAGCCAGGTCCTAAAGCCCGCCGGAGGGAGGGGCAAGACTCAGGAGGCTCAGCGTCAGAGGAGTCCAGGAAGGAGGGAACCCCAGAGGGCAGAAGGACCCAGCGAAGGAAAGAACAGCGTAAGAGGTGGAGCCGGGCTAGAATCTTAAACTTTTGTGGGTGGAGCAGTGAGTCAGAGGGGACTTAGCCGGTCTAGCGTCAAGACGTGGGTCTGCGCGCCCAGAGCTTGGAAATGGAAACTAAACTTTAATAAAGACTTTTGTATATAACATCCACTGGGCGTTGGTCCTCTGTGAGCTGGGACCTAGCGGCAGTCCTGACACTAGGACTTGCCGATCAGAAGGTCTTTGAATCCCCGTGATGGGGTGAGCTCCCATTGCTCAGTTCCTGCTCCTGACCACCTAGCAGTTTGAAAGCACGTCCCTTTACCTTTACCTAACATTGTAGAATGACATATCTACTATTGTTCTAATAGGCAAAAATAATGTTAAATAGGTCAGTGTAGATCCATCCTTGGATAAATTTCTCTTCCTCTCCCTCTCTCTGACCAGGGCAATGACAAAAACGTCTTCAAGCGCAAAGTGGTCTATATGAAAGACAGGATCAAGTCTGCGGCCCAAGCAGAAATCCTAGGAAAAGCTATCAAAAGCAGTTTGTTTCCTGATGACTCCGATGATGATGATGGTGAGGACCTAGACAACCTTATTATAGAAATTAGAAGAAGTAATACTAAATGTACTCTCCCTCCCTCTCTCTCTCTCTGTGTGTGCGCAGTCTTATTTTTATTTTATCAGGGCAAATGGCCACTATCCAGTCAAACTATTTGGGCTAAACGGGTTTACTTCCTCATTGACCATGCAGCTCTTCTGAGCATGCTCAATGCTCTAAGGCCACACCTGCACACCGTTAGCTATCCTATGGGTATGATTATCAGTGAATACAACCCAACGGACAATCTCTGAGTAGGAATAGCAAGAGACATATATCATATATGGTTTCACATGTTTCACCCCCGTGTATTATTTTTTGGAACTCCCAATAAATCATCCATGGTCCTGGTGAAAATCAATTTGGCTTTTTCTAATATTTTTTTTGAGATCTCTTGCTTGGGCTTTTTCCGGGGTGACTCTCCCCCACCCCCATGTGTGGAATGCTCTCCCCAGGGAGGCATGTCTGGCATAATCTTTACCTGTTTTTTTTTTTGATGCCAGGCAAAAACATTTGGCTTCTTAAGGGTGGCATTGTGACCTGTTTCAGTGGGGAGAGATCTGGGAAGCTGTATTTTTTGTTTAAATTGGATCTTCCAGATTGTTTTTAATGTACGCCACTTTGGGTCACCCTGCAAGAAAAACAAATACTGCATTTTTCGCCCTATAGGACGCACTTTTTCCCCTCCAAAAATGAAGGGGAAATCTGGTTGCGTCCTATGGGGTGAATGCAGGCTTTCGCTGAAGCTTGGAGAGTGAGAGGGGTCGGTGCGCACCGACCCCTCTCGCTCTCCAGGCTTCAGGAACACATCCGCAACTTAAGCAGCCCTGCGGGAGTTCCCGCAGGGCTGTCTAGGCTGCAGATAGCAGCTTGCTTCCCGGAGCGCCGGGCGCCTGGAAAGCAGAGCTCCTGGCGCTCCGGGAACACATACGCAGCCTAGGCAGCCCTGCAGGAGGTCCCACAGGGCTCCCCACGCTGCAGATAGCACCCTGCCGCCCGGCGCGAGGGGCGCCCTGAAGCAGAGCGCCCCGCATACCGGACAGACATCCGCAGCGTGGTGAGCCCTGCGGGGGTTTCCGCAGGGCACCCTACACTGCGGATAGCAGCCTGCCACCCGGCGCGAGGGTCGCCCTGAAGCAGAGCGCCCCGCCCGCCCGCCAGACATCGGCCAGCCCCACAAGCTCGGGGGACAGCAAGGAGGCGCAGCGCCGCCATCCTGCTGTTCCTCGACCTGGTTCGGTTTCCCTGACCTGGTTTGGGGGGGGGGATTTTTCCCCCTTTATTTCCCCCTCAAAAAACTAGGTGCGTCCTATGGGACGAAAAATACGGTAACACATGACCGTTGTGGTTTAATTAAATTTATTAATTGCTTGTTAGGGGGAAAAAGAGATCTCCAAGTGACTTGCTACATGCCTGCATTGCAGGAACTTAGACTAGATAACCCATTGGATCCCCACTGTACGGTTCTATGATATCATGAACATTTTAAACAGCATGTGGTTAAGGTGTGTGTGTCTGTGTGTGTGGTGCCTATTTCATTTGTTGGACCCATGGCCATGAGTAAGTAGCTCCAGAGCCAATTGTAGGCGGAGCCCTTCCTCTACACAGATGCAAGGGCAAAAGATCGGAGGAAGGGAGAGGACTGGCAGTGCCATCCCTTGGGTCAGTTAAAATTAAGAAGCTGGCAGGTGAGGTTGATTGAGGTTATGGGGCACTGTGCCTCATTCGTCCTGAGGCATTAGCCCATTCCTGTGCATAGCTTTGGGTACAGCTCAAAGCAGTCCCTTCCCCCCATCTACTCCTCTGACCTTCGCAATGCAATTCAGTTTTTAAAATACTTCTTTATTATTTTGCACAATACTTAAATTATCATCACATATACCATAAATGAAATCAAATTCTAAATAAAAAGAAAAAGGGAAATGGAAAGGGGGGGAAGGAAAAAAGGAAAGAAATGGGAAATGGGGAAATGGGAAAAAATGAAAACAAAGCATTTTAATTCCATATTATGTCCATATTTTGGGATTATGTAAATCCCTTGACTTCCTTCCATTCCCTCCCCTGGTTCTTTTGTAATTTTTTATATTATACATGTCTATAATTTTCTTATCATTAATTTTTCTGATTTTGTACAAGCGTTTTCTAAAACCCTACTATTGTATTTATTTTCTTACAATGCTTTAGTAAATATGCAATAAACATTTTTTATAATTGTTGTCTTCTTGATTTCGTAGTCTTCCAGTTAATCTAGCCCCTTCAGCATATTCCATTAATTTACGTTGCCTGTCTTCTTTAGTTGGGGCTTGTTCTTCTTTCCACTGTTGGGCTATCAATGTCCGTGCAGCTGTTGTTGCATACATAAACAAACTTTTGTGTTCTTTTGGTATATCCATTCCAATTATATCTATTAAGAAAGCTTCCGGGGGCTTTTACGAAGGTTATTTTTAACATTTTTTTCAACTCATAAATCATTTCCCCCAAACTTATCATAATCTTACATTTACACTACATATGGAAGAATGAACCTTCTACTTCTTTACACTTCCAACACTTATTATCTTTTGTTTTGTACATTTTTGATAATTTAACTGGAGTTGAATACCATATATACATCATTTCACCATACATGCAGTAAATTTTATATCATTTTTCCATAGTCTTTTCCAGTCCTCCATTTGTATATTATGTCCCATGTCTTTTGCCCATTTTATCATTACACATTTGACCTCCTCATCCTTTGTTTCCCATTCCAACAAAATAATCTGCATTTTTTATAGTAATTTATATTCACTATCTAGTATTTCTCTGTTGAATCTTGAAATTTTGTATGTAAATCCTTTCTTTTTATCATTTTAAAATATTTAATTTAATTGAAAATATTGTAGCCAGTCTGTTACCTTTTCTTTTAATCATTATATTCTTTTAATTTTAATTTATTGTCCAATTCCATTAAAAGCTCTCAATATGTTACCCAATTGGATTTTATATTTACTTTTCTCAATGCTATTGCTTCCAGCGGCAAAAGCCACCATGGTGTTTTTTGTTTTAATAAATCTTTATATTTTTCCCAAACTTTGAAAATCCCCTTTCTCATATGATTCTGGAAGCTTCTACGTACCTTGGCCTTCTGACACCACCAGTATGCATGCCAACCAAATCTGTTGTTGTGTCCTTCTAATTCTAATAAGTCTACATTCTTCAATGTTATCCAATCCCGTATCTAGCACAAACAAGAGGCTTTATAGTACAATTTTATATCTGGTAGCGAGACGCCTCCTCTTTCTTTTAGATGTGTTAATAATTAATATTTTATTCTTGGCTTCTTGCCCCTCCAGATAAATCTTGTAATCTCTCTCTGCCACTCTTTAAAACAGTTTACATTACTTATTACCAGGACTGATTGAAATAGAAATAACATTTTTGCCAATACATTCATCTTTATTGCTGCTATCCTACCTAATAGGGATAGATTCATAGATTCTAGTTTCTTTTTATTTCTTTCATATTTTTTCATAATTATATTTAAATATATTAATATTTTTTGCTGTTAACCATATTCCCAAATATTTCACTTTTTTATATATATTTATATCTGTCACCAGCTGTAACTTTTTTTATCTTGTTCTAGCATATTTTTTTACTAGGAGCTTTGGTTTATTTTTATTTAATTTAAAGTCTGTTATCTGTCCAACGTTTTGTATTTTTTCTATTTCCTTTACTAATGAATTGGTTGGGTCTTCCACCGTGATCACTAAATCATCTGCAAATGCCTTTAATTTATATGACTTATCTCCTACCGTTATTCCTCTAATCTCATCATCTACTCTTATATCTCTCACCACTACTTCTAGAATTAAAATAAACAACAGGGGCAGCAAGGGACATCCCTGTCTTGTTCCATTTAGTAATTTTACACTTTTCTGCAATTACATTATTAATTATTAATCTTGCTTGTTGCTCTGAATATATGACTTCTATTCTTTTAAATGTTTCTCCAAAATCCATTTCTTCCAGAACCTTTAACATAAAGGTACAGGAAAGATTATCTTTTTTTTTTCCTTATAAATTTTTATTGTTTTCCATTAATTATACATATATACAGTCTGGATTACATAAGTTACATATAACATAGCTGTTACAAGAATCATATATATAATACACAGTTATTTTGGGCTCCACCGAGCCTCGGACTTCCCTTCACTTCGTTGGTAAGTATCAGATCATTTCTAAAGTTACGTGTTTTATCTCCTTTACATATTTGCCAAACACTGTTAGAGTTGTTCTAACCCTGCCAGAGTCATTGAAGTTCTATACTTATCTCTTATATACGTCAGATATTTGTTCCAATTTTCATGAAACTTCTGGTCATCCTGGTCTCTTAGTCTTCCTGTTATTCTAGCTAGTTCAGCATAATTTATCATCTTAGTCTGCCAGTCATTTATAGTAGGTATTAATTCCATTTTCCAACTTTGGGCTAACATAGTTCTAGCGGCCGTTGTGGCATATAGAAACAGATTTTTATCCTCTTTTTTTGATTTCCTTGCCAACTATTCCTAGCAGGAAAGCTTCAGGCTTTTGGGGAAAAGTATACTTAAAAAATTTTTCAAGTTCGTTTTAAATCAGTTCCCAAAAGCCTTTTACTTTACTGAATGTCCACCACATATGATACCATTCTATCAAAGGTACAGGAAATATTATCAAATGCTTTTTCTGCATCTACAAACATCAATGCCACCTGTTTCTCATTCCTTACTTCCAGGTATTCAATAATATCAATTACATTCTGACATAGGAAGAAAAATGGGGTCTCATCAAGAAATTCAGCTTCTTAGGGAAGACTGGACCTTCAGAAAGAGCACATTTTTGAGGCTCAAACCGGTCGGGAAATAAACAGAGACCAGGCCAGGCTATACGGAAAGCAAATCGGCTATAAGCCTGATCTTTATTTTTAAAAAACAGGACTGTTGACAACAGTGTTCACACTCACATAACAGGTGACAGAGAGAACCCAGAACAAAAGGTGATTCTTACTATTATACCCTTTAATTTCTATACAGATTTATGGTAATCACAAACAGAAGACGTCAGAAGAGGCACAGTGAGGGGATTAGAACAGGTAAGTGGTGTGTCGGAAGGGGGTAGAAACTTGGTAATGGTGGTGTCATTATTTGTGAATGTTGTAAACAAAAGGCTTGGGCTGGTTCCTGCTTCCCAGCAATACTGTTAATGGTCAGGTTTTTCCTTTATTTACAGGAAAACTGCGGAGCTGTCAGGCTTCTCGATAAGGAAATTGAAGACAGGGTTTGGGAGTTACTTATTTGTACGGGTGTGATGCCCTAGTCTACATTTCTTTATTTGAATAAAAACATCTAGACTTGTGTATTTGTGTGTGTGTTCATTGCAGACTCAGTAGATAGCACTGGATGGTAGTCTGACAGTTTGTAAGCAGCAGGAAGCCAATTTTCCAATTCGGGTACAAGTTTGATACAAAATTATAAAAAACATAGTACATAACGATACAAATTTATATAAAAGCATAAAAATCACTAAGCAGTAGGGAAATCGATACAGAGATTGAACTATGTTTAACTACACTCAAAGAGATAACATACACAAAAGTAGCAGTTTTAAAGATACAGCTACACAGAGTCACATAGCAGATAGTAAAGGCAATAGGCATAAGGGCATAGTTTGGTCTGTATATAAATTTATTTAGGGGACCCTGCTCTGGTAGTTGATTCTCTTATAACACATTCCTTATATTATCTTTCATTTGTCTTCCTGGTAGAAATCCTGTTTGATCTTGATTAATTATTTCTAATAATATATTTTTCATTCTATTAGCTAATATATTTGCATACAATTTATAATCAGCTCGGAAGAATATATTTGCATACAATTTCCTTCCAGCTCGGAGGAATCTGTCTACATCGGCAGGGAGTATCCGATCGAAGTGGTCCAATACTAGACCCGAGGACAGTCGAGGGGCCTCCAGTTCAGCTACTGTATCCAAATTGGTAGGGAGGTCATGGCGGAGCAGCAAGACTTTCTCCACAAAAAAGCTTGCAAATGCCTCACAGCTATGGGTCAAATTCATATTTAAATTTGGCAGTTCCTCCAGGGGTGTTAGAGACCTAATTATTCTAAAAAGTTGCGCCGGGCGAGAGCTAGTGGATGCAATGGAAGCTGAGAAGTAAAACTTCTTTGGAGCTTTCACTGCCATCTCATAGGCTTTCATAAGCATCCTATAAGATGTCCTTGAGGCTCCATCACAAGCACATCACCATTCTCGTTCTAGCCATCTGAGGTCCTGCTTCATTTTCCGGAGCTCCTCAGTAAACCAGGGGGCCCGGTTTCGGTGGCGTCGCAGAGGGTGCTTAGGTGCAATCTCATTGATGGCCACCAAGAGCTGGTTATTCCAGTTCTTGACAAGCTCATTTAGTGAGCCACCAGGGGGAGCAGGGTCCCATAAGGCCTGATGAAATCCATCAGGATCCACCAGCCTTCGCAGGCCAGACCAAATAGGCTCGCCACCCAAGCGGGTTGGGGGCGGGAAGTCAATCCTGGCTTTCAGAGCGTAGTGATTAGACCATGGCACTTCCACAAGTGAGGACATGATCACATCTATACCCGCAGCAAAAATCAAATCAAGTGTGGCCTGCTTGTGTGTGTGGGACCCAAAAGAAACTGGGAGAGCCCTAATGTCACCATGGAAGACACCAGGTCCAGAGCCCGTGAGGAAGGGGTGGCATCAGTATGGATGATGAAGTCCCCCAAAACCAGTAGGTTAGGGAACTCCAAGGCCCAGCCTGTCACCACATCCAACAGGCCTGACAGGGTGGCTGCTGGTGTGCTAGGTGGTTGGTACACCAGCCAGACAGCCAAGCTCTCCTTGGTGCCCCACACTAGGCCAACACATTCAATGTCGGAGATTGATGGTGATGGCAGAGCCCTGAAAGAGCAATCCTTCCGGATTAACAACACTACCCATCCCCCCGTCCCCGACCCACAGTCCACAACAGGTGGAGGACGGAGAAACCCAGGGGTGCTATCTCATGCAGTGTGACTACTTTGCCTTCAAGCACCCAGGCCTCCATCACACAAGCCAGGCAACCCCAAGCAAGATAAAAAAAAGTCTCTCATGGTGGCGGTTTTATTGCCTCTAGACCGGGCATTGCACAACACCAGTGATGGAGGTGGATAATCCCTGCTCACCCCGTCCCTCGGGATGGGGCATAGATTCGAAGGGGTTTGAGCATCAACACATCTCAAAATCCTTTGCCTGTAGTATCTACCCCCACCACCATACCTCCCTTGCCCTTCAACAGTAGTGATCCCAAACCCCATGTTGGCCTCCTCTATAAAGGAATGATATCCCCTCACTAACAAGTTGTCCCTGGACCAGGTCTCCTGAATCAGAAGGGTACAATGTTGAGATACAAAATCCGCAGGACAAACATCCCCAATAGGTGCAGCCCATCCCGCTGCACCCCAGGCAAGGAGGGTGGCCCCACAGTGGCCCACTAGCTGTCAATTCCTCCCTCCCTCATGGGATGGCCGAGGGGCTGTTAACTGAAGCTGCAGCAACTGCAGCTAGCAGCTGCCTCTGTAGCAGAGACCTCCGAATTCCAAAAACAGACAGCAGTGGATAAGTTCGCAAAAAAAAAAAACAACAACACACAAGCTAGGGGTGCTGAGAGGAGATGAAGGCAGTGCTGAGGGGTTTGTGGAAAAGAGTGGCTCTATGTCCCAGAGGGGAAATTACGAGCCAAGGTCTGAGGTTAGTGCCATGACAACCCCACAACCCCACAGTCTGGCATTTCAGGCTGCATAGGATGCTATACCAGGTGATGAGGCAGTTTTGGTGACTGAGGGTGAAAGAGGAGACAAAGGAGTATGTACGAGTCTGTTAGTGGGTGAAGAGGCCCAGGGAAGCACCTGCAGGATTTCTCCAACCACTACCGACCCCACATGGACCATGGGAGACAATAGCTATGGATTTCATCACTGATCTACCAGAGTCACAGCGGCAGACAGTGATGTGGCTGGTGGTAGACCTGTTCTCAAAGATGGCACACTTGGTGCCATGCAAGAAGCTGCCAATAGCACAGGAGACAGCACAGCTCTTTGTGGATCATGTGTTCAAACTGCAAGGATTACCCTTGAGGGTAATCTCAGATTGACCAGCTCAGTTTACCTGGCAATTTTGGAAGAAGGTCGTCCAGCTGCTCGAGGCAGAGGTGTGCCTCACCTTGGCAGGGCACCCACAGACAAACAGGGAATCAGAAAGGACGAATGCCATGTTGTAGCAATACTTCAGGTGCTATGTGAATTATCAAAAAGATGACTGGGTGTCCAAGTTACCCGTGGTGGAGTTTGTGTACAACAATGCCCTTCATGCGTCTTGGCAGCAAACTCGCTTTTTGCCAGTCGCAGGTGCCTTTCCATCACAGGTAGACAGTCTTTCAGTGCAAGCTGTGGAAGAGTTCGTTGAAAAGATGGCAGCTATGCAGAGTTGGTTAAAGGAGCAATTGGACTTGACTAAAGAGTCATACAAGAAAGGGGCAGATAAGCATAGCAACCAGGTAGAGAGATAAAGGTGTGGTTGTCCACAAGAGATTTGCCCCAGAAAGGTAGATGCAGGCAGTTGGATCCTCAGCATGTGGGGCCCTTTGAAGTAATAGAACAGATCAATCTGGTGATGTTCCAGCTTAGGTTACCAGCTTCCATGAAAATACACCCTGTGTTCCACAGAGCACTGTTATCACCAGAACTTTCTGCACACCTTTACCAGAACCCTAGGGAAGCTGTAGTGGTGGAGGGAGAAGAGGAGTTCAAAGTGGTGCAGATTTTGGACTCTTGCTGGAGGAGGAGGAAGCTTACAGTATCTGATAGAGTGGAAGGGTTATGGACCAGGAGATAGTTCCTGGGAATTTGCAGAGCACATCCATGCTCCAGAACTATAGAGGGAATTTCACCACAGTCACCCCAACAAACCTAGACCCAGAGGGTGGAGGGGGGGAGTGTGAGGAGAATCAAAACTTACAGGGTTAAACAGTTCTGTGTGACGTCTCACATTCTGAGGCGTGGTTATGTTCACATACGGGAATCTTTCTTTGTGTGTGTTTTTCCTTTCGTTTTTGGCTGAGAGACGAAAGGATGTCCGCTCTCTCACCAGGCTGATTTATGATGTTTTTCTTCTCATTAAAAGATTAGCAAGAAGCCTGTATTCAGTCTGATTTATTATCCACACACAAGGCAACACTTTCTGCCGCTACAAAACTCTGCTAAGGACTTTGCTAAGAGAGCTCAAGTTTTTTCTATCGGCACAGGCATCCATCGGCACAGGGGAAGCGTGCTGGGTGTCATCTTATCTCACAGGTTATGGGAGCTAGCCAAGCTTTGGAAACCTGTTGCCACGTCGTGCCTGTGTGTGTGGGAGAAGCCAGCTAGAGCTCCTGCCTAACGTTTGAGGCAGCGAAGCTTGCTGGGGAGGATCTCATCTTCAGGACTGGGTGCCAAGAGGAGCTGCTGTTACGTGAGTAGGTTCAGCCCCGGGGGAGAAGATGGCAGATGGCCAGGAGTCCTACTCAGTCCCCTTCGAAAAATTAGATGGGAGAAACTGGGAGGAGTGGTCAAGGAAGCTGAAGGCCTGGCTGGTAGCCAAGGGTCTGTGGGAGGCGATCCAAGGGCCCCCACAGCAAGCTGCAGCCGGAGATGCAGCAGCGGTTGTTGCAGCTGCCCAAGCCTCACAGAGGAAAAACCAGAAAGCCCTAGGAGCTATAGTGCTCAGTTTGGAGGGCTCACAACTACCTTTGGTGGAAGGTCTTGAGACTGTTCACGAGGCCTACCAGGCACTAGAGAGAGTGCACCACAGGACCACAGCTGGGGCAAAGATCCACACCACCAGAAGCTTGTTTGAGCTGAAGCTGCGTCCTGGTGATAGCATCAGACAGCATGTGACTAAGATGCTCTCTGTTTTCAACAAGCTGAGACTGTTGCAAGTCAACTTTACTGAGGAACTGAAAGTTTATATTTTGCTCAGCTCTTTGGACAAAAGTTATGACAATTTGTGTCTAACTTTGGAATCGATGAATCCAGCGGATCTTACACTGCAGTATGTGACTGGTCGTTTGTGTGACGAGGAGGAACGTCGTCTCAGAGAGGGCCAAGCTGGCTCAGGGTGCCCTGCCAGTAGCAGAGGGGGGGCCATGCCAGAAGGCACAGTTCAGGCTTTTTCCACTCGTCGTTGTTTTGTCTGCACGTCTGTTGACCATCTGTGTCGGTCCTGTCCGAGGAGAGCCAGAGAGGCCGGGCAGGATGTCCCCAAGGTTGCTTCCCATGGCAGTCAGCCAGGTTTCCATGGCAGCCAGTCTAGGAGAGGAGGCCAGCGTGGGAATGCGAAGGGAGGACGTGACAGAGGAAGTGAGAAGGACGGTTCTTCTTATCACCTAGCTGCCTCCATGGCAACGCTGCGAGACAACTCCAGTGAGGGCAGCATGCTGTGTTGGGTCATCAACTCAGGAGCCAGCCATCACCTATGCCATCGCCATCTAGTGGCGAAATGTGGAACTGCAGGGCTGTTTCAACTGGGAAAACAGTCACTCTTGCTGATGGCTCACAGAGACAATTAACCACTGTTGGCAATGTGTTTGTTTCTTTTTTACAGGCAGAGCTGGAGGTCTACATTGTGCCAGGAATGAAGTGTCTTTTATCTGTATCTGCTCTTGTAAAGGAGGGTTATAAGGTTTGCTTTGAAAATGATGTCTGTTCTATTTCCAGGGGTGGGAAACAACTGGTCAATGTTGCATGTCAGAACAACCTCTTTGTTCTGGAGACACCTCTGGAGGGTAAGGGGGACACTGAGACAGCACAGGCGCAGTGTGCTAACGTTCCCATACATGATTTGTGTGTTCACTTGTGGCACAGGAGAATGTTGCACAGCTGTTGGAAATATATCCAGAAGTTGCCCGAATGCACTGAAGGTTGCAAGATGAAAGCATGTGGTAAATTCTTGGATTGTAGGGCATGCAAAAGAGCAAAGATAAAAAGGTGCAGTTATCCCAGATCGGAGAGGGTAACCACAAGGCCTTTTGAGCTTGTGCATACAGACCTTTGTGGACCCATGCCAGTGCCGAGTCTGGGCGAGGCCAGGTATGCGCTCACTCTGACAGATGATTTTTCAAGAAACGGTTGGGTTTTCTCGCTGAAACGGAAAAGCGAGGCGGCGCAACTGATCAAAGACTGGGTTGCGGCGGTGGAACTACAGTTTTCCACCAAGGTGCAGAGTTTTCAGAGTGACCGAGGCAGAGAGTTCACCGGGCCTGCTCTGCAGAGTTTCTTCCGCCAGAAAGGGATAAGTCACAGGTTGACGGTTGCTTTTTCTCCTCAGGAGAATGGCGTAGCGGAGCGCAGGAACAGAACGATAGCTGAGACAGCTGACGCTCTACTGTTTGACTCTGGTTTGCCTCAGAGCTTTTGGGCCAAAGCTTGGAAAGCTGCCAGCTTCACTTTGAACAGGTCCTATAGCTCTGTTGTAGGAGACACACCCTATTTTCTGCTGCACGGGAAGAAGCCCAAGGTGCATTTCTTCCGTGTGTTTGGTTGCGAAGCTTGGGTGCTTGTGCCAAAGGCTCAACGCAAGAAAGGTGACCCGAGGTCCCGGAAAATGATCTTTTGTGGGTACAAGCCTGCGACAAAAGGGTGGAGGTTTGCCTATCCAGAAGGCGATCAGTCCAGCATTCTAGTCAGCAGGAGTGCTGAGTTCTGTGAGCAGAGTGGTTGGTCAATGATCCATGCAAATCCTGACGTTCTCTCAGAGTGTCTGTCTGATTCTGCTGCGGAGGGAGAGTTAGAAGCTGAACCTGTTGATGAGGACCAGGTCTCTGACCAGGGTCAAGGACAGGGAGGGGCATCTCCACAGGTTGTTAAAAGAGAGCCCAAGAGTAAAGTTCAGAAGGCCAGAAGACGCAGTAAGTCAGAGGGGGAGGCTTCTGATAACAAGGACACACTTGCTGGCCCCAGTGGGTCAGAGGGAGACCTGAGACAGTGCTCAGACGTTCCACACGCACTACAAAGGGGGTACCACCTGAGAGGTTTGAGGTCACCAGTGTGTGGGTTGGTTTAGCGCAGTGCGAACCTGAGAGTTTTGAGGAGGTTCAACAGTTGCCTGAAGCAGAAGCCAGGAAGTGGCAAGAGGCAATGGAAAAGGAGTTGAACTCAATGAGGTCCTTGGGTGTGTTCTCCACCACAAAGCTGCCAGAGGGCAAGCAGGCCATGAGCTGTCGTTGGGTTTACAGGATTAAGCCCACAGCGTCTGGAGAACCACAGTACAAGGCGAGGCTTGTAGCCAGAGGGTTCACGCAGAGAAGGGGGCTGCATTACAACGAGGTGTATGCTCCTACATCCCAGAGTGAGACTCTGTGCATGCTTTTAGCAGTAGCTGCTCAAAGAGGGCACCAAGTGCACCACTTTGATGTGGATGTGGCTTATTTGAACTCGGATCTGAAGGAGGATCTGTACATGCTACCTCCTCCAGGGTTTGAGGGCAATGAGCCAGGTGTTGTGTGGCAACTACACAAGTCAATTTATGGTTGAAACAGTCAGCCAGAAATTGGAACATGTGCCTGAATGAAGCTCTGGAAAGTTTGGGTTTCCGGAAGAGTCTTGCAGACAGTTGCCTGTACCTGAAGGGTTCAGGAGAGACACAGGAAGCGATTCTGGTGTTTGTAGATGATATTCTGTACGTGGCACAGACAGGTAGACAGGTGCAAGGTTTTGCCGAAGAGCTTGGTAAGAAGTTTAAGCTCAAAAACCTTGGTCCTGTTCAGGTTTATCTAGGCGTTAGGATAGACAGGTCTGAGAACGGGAGTTTCTTGCTCAGTCAGAAAGGCAAGATTGAGCAGTTGCTTGAGAAGTTCCGGATGTCTGATTGTGCAGGGGTCAGAACGCCCATGGAGACCAACTTCGTGAAGGACAGTCAGCTTGGGGAGCGTTCTGAGTTCCAAAACCCTGAGGTGTTTCAGTCAGCGCTAGGGAGTCTGTTATATCTCTCTCAGTGGAGCAGACCAGACATAGCGTTTGCTGTGAATCTGCTCAGCAGGGAGGCTACAAAGCCCAGTGTGAATGCCTGGCAAGGCATCAAGAGAGTGTTGAGGTATTTGCAGGATACCAAAGAGTTTTGCCTCACGTTGTCAGCTGAAGGTGACGCACGGCTTACGTGCTGGAGTGACAGCGATTGGGCTTCTCTTGGAGACAGGAAGTCTGTGTCTGGGCTGGTGGTAAAGTTTGGGGAATCCCTGGTTGGGTGGAAGTCCCAGAAGCAAAGTCTTATTGCACTTTCTTCCACTGAGGCTGAGTTCAGTGCGTTGTCAGATTTGTGCAGGGAGTTGGACTTCTACCAGTGCTTGATCCAAGAGATTTGTGGGGATTGTTGCTTGCCCATAACTGTTTGGGGAGTCAATCAATCTTGTCTTAGGTTGGCAGAATCTGGACAGTTCAAGTCCAGAACCATGCATTTGGACATACGTTTCCAGAATGTATGTCAGAGTGTCCAGGCAGGTTGGATATGGCTCAAGTATTGTTCGAGCCAGGAGAACCTATCTGATGGGTTTACTAAACCCTTGACCATCCAGTGACATGGGGAGTTCTGTGAAGGGTTGTGTTTGGGGTAAGTTGTACTCACAGTTTCCCTCAGGATGCGAGACAAGATGGGGTGTGAGGAGAATCAGAACTTACAGGGTTAAACATCTGTGTGACGTCTCACAGAACTGTTTAACCATGTAAGTTCTGATTCTCCTCACAGGGAGAAGAGGAGGAAGAGCCAACAGTGTGGTGCGGCAGCTAAAAAAGCCAATGCAATTCTGGGCTGCATCAATAGGAGTATAGCATCTAGATCAAGGGAAGTAAGAGTGCCACTGTATTCTGCTCTGGTCAGACCTCACCTGGAGTACTGTGTCCAGTTCTGGGCACCACAGTTCAAGAAGGACACTGACAAACTGGAACGTGTCCAGAGGAGGGCAACCAAAATGGTCAAAGGCCTGGAAACGATGCCTTATGAGGAACGGCTAAGGGAGCTGGGCATGTTTAGCCTGGAGAAGAGGAGGTTAAGGGGTGATATGATAGCCATGTTCAAATATATAAAAGGATGTCACATAGAGGAGGGAGAAAGGTTGTTTTCTGCTGCTCCAGAGAAGCGAACACGGAGCAATGGTTCCAAACTACAAGAAAGAAGATTCCACCTAAACATTAGGAAGAACTTCCTGACCGTAAGAGCTGTTCGACAGTGGAATTTGCTGCCAAGGAGTGTGGTGGAGTCTCCTTCTTTGGAGGTCTTTAAGCAGAGGCTTGACAACCATATGTCAGGAGTGCTCTGATGGTGTTTCCTGCTTGGCAGGGGGTTGGACTCGATGGCCCTTGTGGTCTCTTCCAATTCTATGATTCTATGAGAGTTATGTAGGGGGTGGTTGTGTCAGGAACATGGCTCAGCCGAGCACAGGGTAACAGGCAGAGTTGAGCCAAGTGAGAGAGAGACCTTTCTGCAGACAAAAGTTGGCTGTTAGAGATGGGAATGGAGAACTCGACCCCCTCTTCATGAAGAAGTCACTGACACAGATAGCTCTTAAGCAGAGGGAAAGTTAGGAGGCAGTCAGAGTGTTACTAGGCAACCAGAAGAGAGGCAGAGGACAGAGACTGTGTCTTGTGGAAGTGGGGAGGGGGAAGTCCAACCTCTCACTCCTTGTTCTCGGAAACTGGACAAGGACAAAGTGCAATGGAAAGTCAAGAGGAGAAGGGTGGGAATCTGCTGTCCTTCCTTCTGTGAGAGGGGCGGAGATTCAGACTGACCAACTCCTTTAATGAGAGGAGGCTAGAAGCAATGCTCAGGATGTGTTTTTGTACATAAAAGTACCATAAAACTGCCGGAGTGTCATTAATTTTTATCGATGGTTGTTTGCCTGCCTGAGATCAGTACACCTGTGATTCTCCAGCTGATCAAAAACTATGGAAGTATAGCCAGAGATATGAGTGAGTTTTTTCTTGGTATGAACTTTCATGTGCATGCATGAAGAAGTGTACATGCACAGAAAAGCTCGTACCAAGAACAAACTTAGTTGGTCACTAAGCTGCTACAGGACATTTTGTTTATTTGTTTATTTATTTATTTTTATTTTATATATATTACACATACCCATTGAACTTGATGAGGCTGTGGATTTTATGTAGATAAGCGCAGGACTGCAGGATGTGTTTCAGGGGCTCTGTGTCTATTATTGCTGTACTACTGTTTGCCTGACAGCTGCCAGTAAAAATGCCAGAGGTTCCTTAGAATGGAAGCTCTTGTCTGAGGCCTGAAATAAAGGTAGTATTGATTAATCTAATAGATACCTAATTATCATGTTGCATTGTTATATCAAAGCATTATTGTAAGCCAAAGACAGAATAGCAAATAAGGAGCTGTCCTCTTAAATTAAGATATATAATACATAATTCCCCCCATTGTTTCAAATTCAGGATTGTGATGCAGCACAACAAATCTTCCAGTGGCAATGGCATTGAAGACCTAATTGCCTCCATTGTTTCAGCATGTCCAGGAAACAAATATGCCTCTTAAATCCTATGTCAGACAGTGTATCCATGGCAGAGGTAAAACTTCATTTGCAGTCTTATCCACATACACATTGAACTCAATGAGAGTGTGGATTTTGTGTAGTTAAGCACAGGACTGCAGGATGTGTTTCAGGGGCTGTGTGTCTATGCATTCAGGCTATGCTATCAGATCCTCCAAGTGTCCCAATTTAATCAAGACATCCTGAATTGGCAGAAGCTGCTCCGGCTTCTGATCCCAATCCGGGATGTCCTGATTTTCCCAGAGGCCACTCTAAGCTGTGCTGCATCTCAAAATGTGTCACTGGCTGGAGCAATCTTCCTGGAGGCTGCTCTAGGCTATGGGAAAGGAAGAGGTCAACAGCAAGTAAGGGGCAAGCGATGAAGATGGGGGTGCAGTGGGGCGGTGCCCTGAATTTTTGTCACAAAATGTTGGAGGGTGTGCGCTAACAACAACCAAGAAATACGTCAATGGGTCCAATATACATTCCTTTGGGGGGCTTTCTCCAATGTGCACATTCATATTTGTGAGATGGACGATGGAGAAGAAAATGACTGGGGAGCTGTGCATTATGCAATTCTGACATGGATATAGGAAACAGTCAGGATATAGGAAACAGTGAAGAAAGAGAACAGAAGACCACACAGCCTTGGCAAGGTGCGCCCTGTTCTCCACGTCAGCACAAGATGACTAATTGCCTTCCCTAAGGGCACTTGGTCTTAGTCCAGAAAGAGGTAGCATCACCCAACAGAGCTGAAGAAGGGCTATATAAAGAAAGCAGAGAGCACCATCCTGGGCACAGCAGAGACCAAAGGCAACTCTTCCTTGCCTCTATTTTTTTTGGCCAACTCAAGGAGGACACTCCAATTCTGACGCACCATGAAGTCGTATCTCATCCTGCTAGCTGCAATGCTGCTGGTTTCGACGCTGAGTGGTTCAGATGGTGAAGATAAACTGGGCCGCGTAGTAAGTAATGTTAAATGTTTGTGGGTGTCTGTATGTGGGATGGTATGTGGGTGTGAATTGGCTCCTTGCTGTATATGGCGAAGATGTGTTCTGTTGCTTGTTCTAAAATGAAACAAATGGGTTGTGAGTAGAAGATGAGAGCCTGGGTTGTTTCCAATGGTGGCCTACTCAGAGCAGACCCATTGAAATGAATGGGCACAACTAACAGGCCCAGGGGGGAAACAACCCCAATTGTGCATGAGTTGAACTTAGTACAAAGTTCTGAAGTAAAAAAGGGGAGGGAGGGAGGAGAAAATGCATTGTGTCTGATGTTGGTCCTACACATTAGAACATATGAAGAACCAATGACTCATCTAATCTAGCATCCTGTTCTTCCCATAAAGCAGGAGCCAAGCACAAGAGCAGTCTCCTCTCCTGCAGGTTCCATCAATTGGGTTAGGGCTGCCATATTCCCCAAAGTGAAAGTTGCCATGCGGAGTTCCCAGAAATTTTAGTCAATTTGGCGAAATCCACCCGGATGTCATTTTGCCAGTCTAATTCCCTGGAAAACTTGGATATGTGGCAGTCCTAATTTGGATGCATTTCAGCCTCTGACTGTGGACGTAAAGCAGAGTCATCCTGACTAGTAGCCATCAGAGTAGACTCACTACAGTTAATGAGCATGGTTAACTTAGAACCTTTAATTTCCATGGGTTTCCTCTGAGCAGGACTTAGCTAGATTGCAACTCTTTGTCTAATGCTTCAGTTACAAGAGCTGGTTAATTTGTAACTCAGAAATCCTGGCGGAGGGGGGGGATAAAGGGAGCCAAAGTATCATCTAGTCCTGTCCCCTTCAATGCAGGAATCACAGCTCCCAAATCCCTAGCAGATGGCCATCCAACCTCTGCTTAAAAACCTCCAAGGAAGGTGAGTCCACCACCTTCTGAGGTTGTCCATTCTATTCTCAAACAGCTCTGACTATTAGGAAGCTCTTCCTGGCGTTTAATTGGAATCTCCTTTCTTGCCTTTGGAATCCACCGGTTCGAGTCCCACTCGCTGGAGCAGCAGAAAACAAGACTGCTCCTTCTTCCATGTGACATCCTGTCAAGAGGTCCATCCCACACAATGTCAGAATCAGGCCAGCACCCTCCAATTGGCAGGCGTCTCCTCTATTGTCATTTCTGTGCCCGCTACAGATGTTCTACATTTGATAAGCATCCTAAAAACTTTGTCTCTCTTGGATTTTCCATTGCTTTCATGGGTGTGCTATTGCTCTTTTAAAACTGCTTTTATGTTTCATATATATGGTATTATATTGTAAGTCACTTTGGGAAGTGCTTCACTAATAATAGTAGTAAAGGTAAAGTAAAGGGACCCCTGACCATTAATAATAATATTATAATAATTTATTATTTATACCCCGCCCATCTGGCACTCTGCCCCAGACACTCTGGGCGGCTTCCAAAAAAATATTAGAATACTGTAATACATCAAACATTAAAAGCTTCCCTAAACAGTCGTGGACGACTCTGGGGTTGCAGCGCTCATCTCACTTTATTGACCTAGGGAGCCGGTGTACAGCTTCTGGGTCATGTGGCCAGCATGACTAAGACGCTTCTGGAAAACTAGAGCGGCATACAGAAACATCGTTTACCTTCCCACCAGAGCGGTACCTATTTATCTACAGTGGTACCTCAGGTTACATATGCTTCAGGTTACAGACTCTGCTAACCCAGAAATATTACCTCGGGTTAAGAACTTTGCTTCAGGATGAGAACAGAAATCGTGCGGCAGCGGCACGGTGGCAGCAGGAGGCCCCATTAGCTAAAGTGGTACCTCAGGTTAAGAACAGTTTCAGGTTAAGAACGGACCTCCAGACCAAATTAAGTTTTTAACCCGAGGTACCACTGTACTTCTCCTAGCAGTTCGAAAGCACGTCAAAGTGCAAGTAGATAAATAGGTACTGCTCCGACGGGAAAGTAAACAGCGTTTCCGTGCGCTGCTCTGTTTCACCAAAAGCAACTTAGTCATGCTGGCCACATGACCTGGAAGCTGTACGCCAGCTCCCTCGGCCAATAATGCGAGATGAGCGCCGCAACCCCAGAGTCGGTCACAACTGGACCTAACGGTCAGGGGTCCCTTTACCTAAAAATGTTTTAACAAACAAGTAACATTGTAGTGGGAAGCGGGTGGCGCTTTGGGTTAAACCACAGAGCCTAGGTGTCAGGGGTTCAGAAGGAGAGACACAGGAGGGGGAGCAAATGGAGAGTGAGGAGGAGGAGTACGAAGGGGGCGCAGGCAGTGACAGTGGCCAGAGTTATTCCACAAGCCTCTCTAGCGAATCGGAGGACTCACAGAAGGGAGCGTCGGTGGCCAGAGCGAAGGGGGCTCCAGGGGGGAAGCCCCAGGAGGAAGGGGCCAGCGGGGAGTCCCTGAGCAGCAGTTGGAGATCAGGACCAGCGTCTCCACCAGAGCGCAGTGGGGAGGGGGAGTCCCAGGAGTCGGGACCAGTGTCCTCACCACCAGAGGGAGGAGAGGAGTCAGGTTTGGCAACGCCCACATCAGGAAGCAGGGAAACGGTCAGAAGGAAAGTCACCGGCTGGGCGCGCGCGCCAAGTTCAAATGTACAGGAGCGCGGCACAGCAGGGAGCCCGGGAAGGGAGCCAGGTCCTAAAGCCCGCCGGAGGGAGGGGCAAGACTCAGGAGGCTCAGCGTCAGAGGAGTCCAGGAAGGAGGGAACCCCAGAGGGCAGAAGGACCCAGCGAAGGAAAGAACAGCGCAAGAGGTGGAGCCGGGCTAGAATCTTAAACTGGTGTGGGTGGAGCAGTGAGTCAGAGGGGACTTAGCCGGTACCAGCGTCAACTGACCTGCTGGCGACGGTGAGGAAGGGTCGCATCTTTACCAAGTTGGATCTGCGTGGAGCGTACAATCTCATTCGCGTGAGGGAAGGTGACGAGTGGAAAACGGCCATGTTTACGCCGCTGGGCACCTATGAATATAGAGTTATGCCTTTTGGATTACAAAATGGCTCCCACTGTTTTCAAGCATTCATGCATCATGTCTTGGCGGGTCTTCTCTACAAGAAGTGCGTCTGCTTCCTGGACGACATCCTCATCTTCTCGGAGTCGCCGGAGGCTCACGAGAGAGATGTCAGGGAAGTCCTGCAGCGGCTGCGGGAGCACCGGCTTTACGCCAAGCTGGAGAAGTGCCAGTTCGACAAGACGGAGGTGGACTTCCTGGGCTACAAACTGTCCGACAAGGGACTCGCCATGGACAGTACCAAGGTACGGGCAGTGCTGGACTGGAAGAGCCCACGCAATCGAAAGGAAGTCCAGAGGTTTGTCGGCTTTGCCAACTTTTATCGCAAGTTCATCAAGGGTTTCGCCATGCAGACAGCGGCCATCACTGACACCCTCAGTTCCAAGAAGAAGAAGTTCATCTGGACGGAGCAGGCAGAGCAGTCCTTTCAGAAGCTCAAGCACCTCTTCGCGTCCGAGGAACACCTGCTACACGTGAACCCCAGCAGGCCCATGAGAGTGGAGACGGACGCGTCAGACAGGGCCGTGGGGGCCGTCCTGTTGCAGCAAACCCACCAGGGGGACTGGAGGCCGTGCGCTTTCTACTCCAGGAAACTCAGCAAGTCGGAGCAGAACTACACCATCTGGGACAGGGAGTTACTGGCCATACATGCAGCCTTCAAGGCGTGGCGGCATTTCCTCGTCGGGGCCAAACACACGGTGCAGGTCTGTACAGACCATAAGAACTTGGAGTACTGGCGCACGGCGAGGTTCCTGAACCAGAGACACATCCGCTGGGCAGAGTTCTTTGCAGATTTCGACTTCAGGATAGAATACATCCCTGGAAACAACAACATCATGGCGGACGCGCTGTCCAGGAAACCGCAGTATCTCGAAGAAGAGGCGCCGGCGGCGGCCAAGCATATTTTCGCACCAAAGGCGTGGGCATGCGCGTCAGCCACGGTGGACCTGGACGCGGTGCGTCGCGCGCTGCAGACGGACTCCTTCGCGCGAGCCAAGATGGAGGAGGTGCGTAGCGGAACGGCGAGGGATGACGACTTCCAAATACGCGACGGCCTGCTCATCCGCAAAGGAGCCCTCTACGTGCCGGGAGACAACCTCCGCGCGAGGGTCCTGCAACAGCTGCACGACGCGCCCAGCGCGGGACACTTCGGCAAGGAGAAGACGGTGGACCTAGTGGCCAGAGACTTTTGGTGGCCCAAGATGAGGGGGGATGTCGCGGAATACGTCAGGAGGTGCGACACCTGCCAAAGGGCCAAACCAGTACACCAGCCGCCGGCGGGCCTCTTGGAACCGCTACAGACACCGTTCGAGCCGTGGGAGAGGGTGGCCCTGGACTTTGTCACGGATCTGCCCAGCTCGAGAGGCAAGACGGCAGTACTCGTGGTAGTAGACTTGTTCACCAAGATGGCCCACTTCATTCCTTGCGCGAAGGTGGCCACAGCCTAGCAGACCGCCAAGCTGTTTATAGACCACGTGTTCAAGGTGCACGGCCTACCACGGTCCATCCTGTCCGACAGGGGGGGCCAGTTCATATCCAACTTCTGGCAAAAGCTGATGGGTTTCCTGAACGTCAAGGTCAGCCTGGCGTCGGTGCGACACCCGCAGACTAACGGACAGGCGGAGAGAGTCAACGCCATCATGCAGCAGTACCTGAGATGCTACGCGAACCAGCAGCCCTCGACCTGGGTGGACTACCTACCGCTAGCCAAGTTTGCCTACAACAACACGAAACACGTGTCTATGGGGGTGACACCGTTTTTCGCCAACAATGGGCGGCATCCCAGATCCTTCCCGGGTTTGGAGAAAGGGAGGGAGGGGGAGCCGCAGGGAGCAGAGGCCGTGGCAGCGGAGTTGCAGGAGATCCACGAGCAGCTCAGGAGGCAGTTAGAGATGGCGAAACAGGCTTACAAAGTGCAGGCAGACCGACACAGGAGGGTTGGGGAAGATATCCGGGTAGGAGACTGGGTCTGGTTAGCAGCCCAGGCAGTTCCGGCCAGATCGTTGGCCAAGAAGAAGCTCGGGCACAAGCAGCTAGGGCCTTACCAAGTAGAGGCGCAGATCAACCCAGTAGCCTTCCGTTTAACACTCCCGGAGGGGTCCAGAATGCACCCGGTCTTTCATAGATCAGTGCTCACACCCTACAAAGAGCCCCACAGGTTTCAGGCACCAGGGACAGCGCCAGACCCGCTCAGGGAAGCGCCAAAAAAGGGGGGGTCGCCGAGAAGGGGGCCACTCAACGAAGCCACTGAGATTTTAGACTCAAGGTGGGGGGAGGACGGGATTGAATATCTTCTCGCCACAGAGGACACCCCGGCCAGCGCCAACAGGTGGGTGCCGGATTACGCATTGGAGGAGCAGTTGCTCAAGGAAGAATTCCATACACTTTTCCCGCACAAGCCTATGCCGGCGGGCTTTTTCGATGATTGTCTGTTCACACCCACACTCTCGGCCAGCACTTTCCGGGGTTTCTCATCAGCGGAGGACTCGGTTCCGGGAGGCAGCTCCCCAGAGGGCTCGCTCTCAGGCTTTGGCACGGGGGGATCTTATTGGTGGGAGGATCAACCCGAAGTGGGATGGCGCAGAGACGTGCCGGAGGGACCCTGCAAAGTGGCGGCACCTCAGGCGACAGGGGGAGAAGGGGTTGTGAGTGATTTGGGGGCGGCCTCAGATTTCGAACACACCGCCCAGGAGATGGAAGCGGAGGGAATCGCAGTAGACGAGCCCATGGAGGACTTTCCGGACTTCTCACGATGGCTGCACGCCTCGGGGGACGAACTGTATCCTGAACTCACCCCGACAACTCTAGAGCACCCGGAACCCGCACCTGAAGAGGGGGAGGGGGGAAGGGGGGGCTTCGAGGGGGGGATGGATGTCAGGGGTTCAGAAGGAGAGACACAGGAGGGGGAGCAAATGGAGAGTGAGGAGGAGGAGTACGAGGGGGGCGCAGGCAGTGACAGTGGCCAGAGTTATTCCACAAGCCTCTCTAGCGAATCGGAGGACTCACAGAAGGGAGCGCCGGTGGCCAGAGCGAAGGGGGCTCCAGGGGGGAAGCCCCAGGAGGAAGGGGCTAGCGGGGAGTCCCTGAGCAGCAGTTGGAAATCAGGACCAGCGTCTCCACCAGAGCGCAGTGGGGAGGGGGAGTCCCAGGAGTCGGGACCAGTGTCCTCACCACCAGAGGGAGGAGAGGAGTCAGGTTTGGCAACGCCCACATCAGGAAGCGGGGAAACGGTCAGAAGGAAAGTCACCGGCTGGGCGCGCGCGCCAAGTTCAAATGTACAGGAGCGCGGCACAGCGGGGAGCCCGGGAAGGGAGCCAGGTCCTAAAGCCCGCCGGAGGGAGGGGCAAGACTCAGGAGGCTCAGCGTCAGAGGAGTCCAGGAAGGAGGGAACCCCAGAGGGCAGAAGGACCCAGCGAAGGAAAGAACAGCGTAAGAGGTGGAGCCGGGCTAGAATCTTAAACTTTTGTGGGTGGAGCAGTGAGTCAGAGGGGACTTAGCCGGTCTAGCGTCAAGACGTGGGTCTGCGCGCCCAGAGCTTGGAAATGGAAACTAAACTTTAATAAAGACTTTTGTATATAACATCCACTGGGCGTTGGTCCTCTGTGAGCTGGGACCTAGCGGCAGTCCTGACACTAGGACTTGCCGATCAGAAGGTCTTTGAATCCCCGTGATGGGGTGAGCTCCCATTGCTCAGTTCCTGCTCCTGACCACCTAGCAGTTTGAAAGCACGTCCCTTTACCTTTACCTAACATTGTAGAATGACATATCTACTATTGTTCTAATAGGCAAAAATAATGTTAAATAGGTCAGTGTAGATCCATCCTTGGATACATTTCTCTTCCTCTCCCTCTCTCTGACCAGGGCAATGACAAAAACGTCTTCAAGCGCAAAGTGGTCTATATGAAAGACAGGATCAAGTCTGCGGCCCAAGCAGAAATCCTAGGAAAAGCTATCAAAAGCAGTTTGTTTCCTGATGACTCCGATGATGATGATGGTGAGGACCTAGACAACCTTATTATAGAAATTAGAAGAAGTAATACTAAATGTACTCTCCCTCCCTCTCTCTCTCTCTGTGTGTGCGCAGTCTTATTTTTATTTTATCAGGGCAAATGGCCACTATCCAGTCAAACTATTTGGGCTAAACGGGTTTACTTCCTCATTGACCATGCAGCTCTTCTGAGCATGCTCAATGCTCTAAGGCCACACCTGCACACCGTTAGCTATCCTATGGGTATGATTATCAGTGAATACAACCCAACGGACAATCTCTGAGTAGGAATAGCAAGAGACATATATCATATATGGTTTCACATGTTTCACCCCCGTGTATTATTTTTTGGAACTCCCAATAAATCATCCATGGTCCTGGTGAAAATCAATTTGGCTTTTTCTAATATTTTTTTTGAGATCTCTTGCTTGGGCTTTTTCCGGGGTGACTCTCCCCCACCCCCATGTGTGGAATGCTCTCCCCAGGGAGGCATGTCTGGCATAATCTTTACCTGTTTTTTTTTTTGATGCCAGGCAAAAACATTTGGCTTCTTAAGGGTGGCATTGTGACCTGTTTCAGTGGGGAGAGATCTGGGAAGCTGTATTTTTTGTTTAAATTGGATCTTCCAGATTGTTTTTAATGTACGCCACTTTGGGTCACCCTGCAAGAAAAACAAATACTGCATTTTTCGCCCTATAGGACGCACTTTTTCCCCTCCAAAAATGAAGGGGAAATCTGGTTGCGTCCTATGGGGTGAATGCAGGCTTTCGCTGAAGCTTGGAGAGTGAGAGGGGTCGGTGCGCACCGACCCCTCTCGCTCTCCAGGCTTCAGGAACACATCCGCAACTTAAGCAGCCCTGCGGGAGTTCCCGCAGGGCTGTCTAGGCTGCAGATAGCAGCTTGCTTCCCGGAGCGCCGGGCGCCTGGAAAGCAGAGCTCCTGGCGCTCCGGGAACACATACGCAGCCTAGGCAGCCCTGCAGGAGGTCCCACAGGGCTCCCCACGCTGCAGATAGCACCCTGCCGCCCGGCGCGAGGGGCGCCCTGAAGCAGAGCGCCCCGCATACCGGACAGACATCCGCAGCGTGGTGAGCCCTGCGGGGGTTTCCGCAGGGCACCCTACACTGCGGATAGCAGCCTGCCACCCGGCGCGAGGGTCGCCCTGAAGCAGAGCGCCCCGCCCGCCCGCCAGACATCGGCCAGCCCCACAAGCTCGGGGGACAGCAAGGAGGCGCAGCGCCGCCATCCTGCTGTTCCTCGACCTGGTTCGGTTTCCCTGACCTGGTTTGGGGGGGGGGATTTTTCCCCCTTTATTTCCCCCTCAAAAAACTAGGTGCGTCCTATGGGACGAAAAATACGGTAACACATGACCGTTGTGGTTTAATTAAATTTATTAATTGCTTGTTAGGGGGAAAAAGAGATCTCCAAGTGACTTGCTACATGCCTGCATTGCAGGAACTTAGACTAGATAACCCATTGGATCCCCACTGTACGGTTCTATGATATCATGAACATTTTAAACAGCATGTGGTTAAGGTGTGTGTGTCTGTGTGTGTGGTGCCTATTTCATTTGTTGGACCCATGGCCATGAGTAAGTAGCTCCAGAGCCAATTGTAGGCGGAGCCCTTCCTCTACACAGATGCAAGGGCAAAAGATCGGAGGAAGGGAGAGGACTGGCAGTGCCATCCCTTGGGTCAGTTAAAATTAAGAAGCTGGCAGGTGAGGTTGATTGAGGTTATGGGGCACTGTGCCTCATTCGTCCTGAGGCATTAGCCCATTCCTGTGCATAGCTTTGGGTACAGCTCAAAGCAGTCCCTTCCCCCCATCTACTCCTCTGACCTTCGCAATGCAATTCAGTTTTTAAAATACTTCTTTATTATTTTGCACAATACTTAAATTATCATCACATATACCATAAATGAAATCAAATTCTAAATAAAAAGAAAAAGGGAAATGGAAAGGGGGGAAAGGAAAAAAGGAAAGAAATGGGAAATGGGGAAATGGGAAAAAATGAAAACAAAGCATTTTAATTCCATATTATGTCCATATTTTGGGATTATGTAAATCCCTTGACTTCCTTCCATTCCCTCCCCTGGTTCTTTTGTAATTTTTTATATTATACATGTCTATAATTTTCTTATCATTAATTTTTCTGATTTTGTACAAGCGTTTTCTAAAACCCTACTATTGTATTTATTTTCTTACAATGCTTTAGTAAATATGCAATAAACATTTTTTATAATTGTTGTCTTCTTGATTTCGTAGTCTTCCAGTTAATCTAGCCCCTTCAGCATATTCCATTAATTTACGTTGCCTGTCTTCTTTAGTTGGGGCTTGTTCTTCTTTCCACTGTTGGGCTATCAATGTCCGTGCAGCTGTTGTTGCATACATAAACAAACTTTTGTGTTCTTTTGGTATATCCATTCCAATTATATCTATTAAGAAAGCTTCCGGGGGCTTTTACGAAGGTTATTTTTAACATTTTTTTCAACTCATAAATCATTTCCCCCAAACTTATCATAATCTTACATTTACACTACATATGGAAGAATGAACCTTCTACTTCTTTACACTTCCAACACTTATTATCTTTTGTTTTGTACATTTTTGATAATTTAACTGGAGTTGAATACCATATATACATCATTTCACCATACATGCAGTAAATTTTATATCATTTTTCCATAGTCTTTTCCAGTCCTCCATTTGTATATTATGTCCCATGTCTTTTGCCCATTTTATCATTACACATTTGACCTCCTCATCCTTTGTTTCCCATTCCAACAAAATAATCTGCATTTTTTATAGTAATTTATATTCACTATCTAGTATTTCTCTGTTGAATCTTGAAATTTTGTATGTAAATCCTTTCTTTTTATCATTTTAAAATATTTAATTTAATTGAAAATATTGTAGCCAGTCTGTTACCTTTTCTTTTAATCATTATATTCTTTTAATTTTAATTTATTGTCCAATTCCATTAAAAGCTCTCAATATGTTACCCAATTGGATTTTATATTTACTTTTCTCAATGCTATTGCTTCCAGCGGCAAAAGCCACCATGGTGTTTTTTGTTTTAATAAATCTTTATATTTTTCCCAAACTTTGAAAATCCCCTTTCTCATATGATTCTGGAAGCTTCTACGTACCTTGGCCTTCTGACACCACCAGTATGCATGCCAACCAAATCTGTTGTTGTGTCCTTCTAATTCTAATAAGTCTACATTCTTCAATGTTATCCAATCCCGTATCTAGCACAAACAAGAGGCTTTATAGTACAATTTTATATCTGGTAGCGAGACGCCTCCTCTTTCTTTTAGATGTGTTAATAATTAATATTTTATTCTTGGCTTCTTGCCCCTCCAGATAAATCTTGTAATCTCTCTCTGCCACTCTTTAAAACAGTTTACATTACTTATTACCAGGACTGATTGAAATAGAAATAACATTTTTGCCAATACATTCATCTTTATTGCTGCTATCCTACCTAATAGGGATAGATTCATAGATTCTAGTTTCTTTTTATTTCTTTCATATTTTTTCATAATTATATTTAAATATATTAATATTTTTTGCTGTTAACCATATTCCCAAATATTTCACTTTTTTATATATATTTATATCTGTCACCAGCTGTAACTTTTTTTATCTTGTTCTAGCATATTTTTTTACTAGGAGCTTTGGTTTATTTTTATTTAATTTAAAGTCTGTTATCTGTCCAACGTTTTGTATTTTTTCTATTTCCTTTACTAATGAATTGGTTGGGTCTTCCACCGTGATCACTAAATCATCTGCAAATGCCTTTAATTTATATGACTTATCTCCTACCGTTATTCCTCTAATCTCATCATCTACTCTTATATCTCTCACCACTACTTCTAGAATTAAAATAAACAACAGGGGCAGCAAGGGACATCCCTGTCTTGTTCCATTTAGTAATTTTACACTTTTCTGCAATTACATTATTAATTATTAATCTTGCTTGTTGCTCTGAATATATGACTTCTATTCTTTTAAATGTTTCTCCAAAATCCATTTCTTCCAGAACCTTTAACATAAAGGTACAGGAAAGATTATCTTTTTTTTTCCTTATAAATTTTTATTGTTTTCCATTAATTATACATATATACAGTCTGGATTACATAAGTTACATATAACATAGCTGTTACAAGAATCATATATATAATACACAGTTATTTTGGGCTCCACCGAGCCTCGGACTTCCCTTCACTTCGTTGGTAAGTATCAGATCATTTCTAAAGTTACGTGTTTTATCTCCTTTACATATTTGCCAAACACTGTTAGAGTTGTTCTAACCCTGCCAGAGTCATTGAAGTTCTATACTTATCTCTTATATACGTCAGATATTTGTTCCAATTTTCATGAAACTTCTGGTCATCCTGGTCTCTTAGTCTTCCTGTTATTCTAGCTAGTTCAGCATAATTTATCATCTTAGTCTGCCAGTCATTTATAGTAGGTATTAATTCCATTTTCCAACTTTGGGCTAACATAGTTCTAGCGGCCGTTGTGGCATATAGAAACAGATTTTTATCCTCTTTTTTTGATTTCCTTGCCAACTATTCCTAGCAGGAAAGCTTCAGGCTTTTGGGGAAAAGTATACTTAAAAAATTTTTCAAGTTCGTTTTAAATCAGTTCCCAAAAGCCTTTTACTTTACTGAATGTCCACCACATATGATACCATTCTATCAAAGGTACAGGAAATATTATCAAATGCTTTTTCTGCATCTACAAACATCAGTGCCACCTGTTTCTCATTCCTTACTTCCAGGTATTCAATAATATCAATTACATTCTGACATAGGAAGAAAAATGGGGTCTCATCAAGAAATTCAGCTTCTTAGGGAAGACTGGACCTTCAGAAAGAGCACATTTTTGAGGCTCAAACCGGTCGGGAAATAAACAGAGACCAGGCCAGGCTATACGGAAAGCAAATCGGCTATAAGCCTGATCTTTATTTTTAAAAAACAGGACTGTTGACAACAGTGTTCACACTCACATAACAGGTGACAGAGAGAACCCAGAACAAAAGGTGATTCTTACTATTATACCCTTTAATTTCTATACAGATTTATGGTAATCACAAACAGAAGACGTCAGAAGAGGCACAGTGAGGGGATTAGAACAGGTAAGTGGTGTGTCGGAAGGGGGTAGAAACTTGGTAATGGTGGTGTCATTATTTGTGAATGTTGTAAACAAAAGGCTTGGGCTGGTTCCTGCTTCCCAGCAATACTGTTAATGGTCAGGTTTTTCCTTTATTTACAGGAAAACTGCGGAGCTGTCAGGCTTCTCGATAAGGAAATTGAAGACAGGGTTTGGGAGTTACTTATTTGTACGGGTGTGATGCCCTAGTCTACATTTCTTTATTTGAATAAAAACATCTAGACTTGTGTATTTGTGTGTGTGTTCATTGCAGACTCAGTAGATAGCACTGGATGGTAGTCTGACAGTTTGTAAGCAGCAGGAAGCCAATTTTCCAATTCGGGTACAAGTTTGATACAAAATTATAAAAAACATAGTACATAACGATACAAATTTATATAAAAGCATAAAAATCACTAAGCAGTAGGGAAATCGATACAGAGATTGAACTATGTTTAACTACACTCAAAGAGATAACATACACAAAAGTAGCAGTTTTAAAGATACAGCTACACAGAGTCACATAGCAGATAGTAAAGGCAATAGGCATAAGGGCATAGTTTGGTCTGTATATAAATTTATTTAGGGGACCCTGCTCTGGTAGTTGATTCTCTTATAACACATTCCTTATATTATCTTTCATTTGTCTTCCTGGTAGAAATCCTGTTTGATCTTGATTAATTATTTCTAATAATATATTTTTCATTCTATTAGCTAATATATTTGCATACAATTTATAATCAGCTCGGAAGAATATATTTGCATACAATTTCCTTCCAGCTCGGAGGAATCTGTCTACATCGGCAGGGAGTATCCGATCGAAGTGGTCCAATACTAGACCCGAGGACAGTCGAGGGGCCTCCAGTTCAGCTACTGTATCCAAATTGGTAGGGAGGTCATGGCGGAGCAGCAAGACTTTCTCCACAAAAAAGCTTGCAAATGCCTCACAGCTATGGGTCAAATTCATATTTAAATTTGGCAGTTCCTCCAGGGGTGTTAGAGACCTAATTATTCTAAAAAGTTGCGCCGGGCGAGAGCTAGTGGATGCAATGGAAGCTGAGAAGTAAAACTTCTTTGGAGCTTTCACTGCCATCTCATAGGCTTTCATAAGCATCCTATAAGATGTCCTTGAGGCTCCATCACAAGCACATCACCATTCTCGTTCTAGCCATCTGAGGTCCTGCTTCATTTTCCGGAGCTCCTCAGTAAACCAGGGGGCCCGGTTTCGGTGGCGTCGCAGAGGGTGCTTAGGTGCAATCTCATTGATGGCCACCAAGAGCTGGTTATTCCAGTTCTTGACAAGCTCATTTAGTGAGCCACCAGGGGGAGCAGGGTCCCATAAGGCCTGATGAAATCCATCAGGATCCACCAGCCTTCGCAGGCCAGACCAAATAGGCTCGCCACCCAAGCGGGTTGGGGGCGGGAAGTCAATCCTGGCTTTCAGAGCGTAGTGATTAGACCATGGCACTTCCACAAGTGAGGACATGATCACATCTATACCCGCAGCAAAAATCAAATCAAGTGTGGCCTGCTTGTGTGTGTGGGACCCAAAAGAAACTGGGAGAGCCCTAATGTCACCATGGAAGACACCAGGTCCAGAGCCCGTGAGGAAGGGGTGGCATCAGTATGGATGATGAAGTCCCCCAAAACCAGTAGGTTAGGGAACTCCAAGGCCCAGCCTGTCACCACATCCAACAGGCCTGACAGGGTGGCTGCTGGTGTGCTAGGTGGTTGGTACACCAGCCAGACAGCCAAGCTCTCCTTGGTGCCCCACACTAGGCCAACACATTCAATGTCGGAGATTGATGGTGATGGCAGAGCCCTGAAAGAGCAATCCTTCCGGATTAACAACACTACCCATCCCCCCGTCCCCGACCCACAGTCCACAACAGGTGGAGGACGGAGAAACCCAGGGGTGCTATCTCATGCAGTGTGACTACTTTGCCTTCAAGCACCCAGGCCTCCATCACACAAGCCAGGCAACCCCAAGCAAGATAAAAAAAAGTCTCTCATGGTGGCGGTTTTATTGCCTCTAGACCGGGCATTGCACAACACCAGTGATGGAGGTGGATAATCCCTGCTCACCCCGTCCCTCGGGATGGGGCATAGATTCGAAGGGGTTTGAGCATCAACACATCTCAAAATCCTTTGCCTGTAGTATCTACCCCCACCACCATACCTCCCTTGCCCTTCAACAGTAGTGATCCCAAACCCCATGTTGGCCTCCTCTATAAAGGAATGATATCCCCTCACTAACAAGTTGTCCCTGGACCAGGTCTCCTGAATCAGAAGGGTACAATGTTGAGATACAAAATCCGCAGGACAAACATCCCCAATAGGTGCAGCCCATCCCGCTGCACCCCAGGCAAGGAGGGTGGCCCCACAGTGGCCCACTAGCTGTCAATTCCTCCCTCCCTCATGGGATGGCCGAGGGGCTGTTAACTGAAGCTGCAGCAACTGCAGCTAGCAGCTGCCTCTGTAGCAGAGACCTCCGAATTCCAAAAACAGACAGCAGTGGATAAGTTCGCAAAAAAAAAAAACAACAACACACAAGCTAGGGGTGCTGAGAGGAGATGAAGGCAGTGCTGAGGGGTTTGTGGAAAAGAGTGGCTCTATGTCCCAGAGGGGAAATTACGAGCCAA
Source organism: Podarcis gaigeae (assembly GCF_964106915.1). Lineage (NCBI taxonomy): Eukaryota > Metazoa > Chordata > Lepidosauria > Squamata > Lacertidae > Podarcis > Podarcis gaigeae. The sequence continues at coordinate 15,760,322 of NC_139684.1, forward strand.
GGTCTGAGGTTAGTGCCATGACAACCCCACAACCCCACAGTCTGGCATTTCAGGCTGCATAGGATGCTATACCAGGTGATGAGGCAGTTTTGGTGACTGAGGGTGAAAGAGGAGACAAAGGAGTATGTACGAGTCTGTTAGTGGGTGAAGAGGCCCAGGGAAGCACCTGCAGGATTTCTCCAACCACTACCGACCCCACATGGACCATGGGAGACAATAGCTATGGATTTCATCACTGATCTACCAGAGTCACAGCGGCAGACAGTGATGTGGCTGGTGGTAGACCTGTTCTCAAAGATGGCACACTTGGTGCCATGCAAGAAGCTGCCAATAGCACAGGAGACAGCACAGCTCTTTGTGGATCATGTGTTCAAACTGCAAGGATTACCCTTGAGGGTAATCTCAGATTGACCAGCTCAGTTTACCTGGCAATTTTGGAAGAAGGTCGTCCAGCTGCTCGAGGCAGAGGTGTGCCTCACCTTGGCAGGGCACCCACAGACAAACAGGGAATCAGAAAGGACGAATGCCATGTTGTAGCAATACTTCAGGTGCTATGTGAATTATCAAAAAGATGACTGGGTGTCCAAGTTACCCGTGGTGGAGTTTGTGTACAACAATGCCCTTCATGCGTCTTGGCAGCAAACTCGCTTTTTGCCAGTCGCAGGTGCCTTTCCATCACAGGTAGACAGTCTTTCAGTGCAAGCTGTGGAAGAGTTCGTTGAAAAGATGGCAGCTATGCAGAGTTGGTTAAAGGAGCAATTGGACTTGACTAAAGAGTCATACAAGAAAGGGGCAGATAAGCATAGCAACCAGGTAGAGAGATAAAGGTGTGGTTGTCCACAAGAGATTTGCCCCAGAAAGGTAGATGCAGGCAGTTGGATCCTCAGCATGTGGGGCCCTTTGAAGTAATAGAACAGATCAATCTGGTGATGTTCCAGCTTAGGTTACCAGCTTCCATGAAAATACACCCTGTGTTCCACAGAGCACTGTTATCACCAGAACTTTCTGCACACCTTTACCAGAACCCTAGGGAAGCTGTAGTGGTGGAGGGAGAAGAGGAGTTCAAAGTGGTGCAGATTTTGGACTCTTGCTGGAGGAGGAGGAAGCTTACAGTATCTGATAGAGTGGAAGGGTTATGGACCAGGAGATAGTTCCTGGGAATTTGCAGAGCACATCCATGCTCCAGAACTATAGAGGGAATTTCACCACAGTCACCCCAACAAACCTAGACCCAGAGGGTGGAGGGGGGGAGTGTGAGGAGAATCAAAACTTACAGGGTTAAACAGTTCTGTGTGACGTCTCACATTCTGAGGCGTGGTTATGTTCACATACGGGAATCTTTCTTTGTGTGTGTTTTTCCTTTCGTTTTTGGCTGAGAGACGAAAGGATGTCCGCTCTCTCACCAGGCTGATTTATGATGTTTTTCTTCTCATTAAAAGATTAGCAAGAAGCCTGTATTCAGTCTGATTTATTATCCACACACAAGGCAACACTTTCTGCCGCTACAAAACTCTGCTAAGGACTTTGCTAAGAGAGCTCAAGTTTTTTCTATCGGCACAGGCATCCATCGGCACAGGGGAAGCGTGCTGGGTGTCATCTTATCTCACAGGTTATGGGAGCTAGCCAAGCTTTGGAAACCTGTTGCCACGTCGTGCCTGTGTGTGTGGGAGAAGCCAGCTAGAGCTCCTGCCTAACGTTTGAGGCAGCGAAGCTTGCTGGGGAGGATCTCATCTTCAGGACTGGGTGCCAAGAGGAGCTGCTGTTACGTGAGTAGGTTCAGCCCCGGGGGAGAAGATGGCAGATGGCCAGGAGTCCTACTCAGTCCCCTTCGAAAAATTAGATGGGAGAAACTGGGAGGAGTGGTCAAGGAAGCTGAAGGCCTGGCTGGTAGCCAAGGGTCTGTGGGAGGCGATCCAAGGGCCCCCACAGCAAGCTGCAGCCGGAGATGCAGCAGCGGTTGTTGCAGCTGCCCAAGCCTCACAGAGGAAAAACCAGAAAGCCCTAGGAGCTATAGTGCTCAGTTTGGAGGGCTCACAACTACCTTTGGTGGAAGGTCTTGAGACTGTTCACGAGGCCTACCAGGCACTAGAGAGAGTGCACCACAGGACCACAGCTGGGGCAAAGATCCACACCACCAGAAGCTTGTTTGAGCTGAAGCTGCGTCCTGGTGATAGCATCAGACAGCATGTGACTAAGATGCTCTCTGTTTTCAACAAGCTGAGACTGTTGCAAGTCAACTTTACTGAGGAACTGAAAGTTTATATTTTGCTCAGCTCTTTGGACAAAAGTTATGACAATTTGTGTCTAACTTTGGAATCGATGAATCCAGCGGATCTTACACTGCAGTATGTGACTGGTCGTTTGTGTGACGAGGAGGAACGTCGTCTCAGAGAGGGCCAAGCTGGCTCAGGGTGCCCTGCCAGTAGCAGAGGGGGGGCCATGCCAGAAGGCACAGTTCAGGCTTTTTCCACTCGTCGTTGTTTTGTCTGCACGTCTGTTGACCATCTGTGTCGGTCCTGTCCGAGGAGAGCCAGAGAGGCCGGGCAGGATGTCCCCAAGGTTGCTTCCCATGGCAGTCAGCCAGGTTTCCATGGCAGCCAGTCTAGGAGAGGAGGCCAGCGTGGGAATGCGAAGGGAGGACGTGACAGAGGAAGTGAGAAGGACGGTTCTTCTTATCACCTAGCTGCCTCCATGGCAACGCTGCGAGACAACTCCAGTGAGGGCAGCATGCTGTGTTGGGTCATCAACTCAGGAGCCAGCCATCACCTATGCCATCGCCATCTAGTGGCGAAATGTGGAACTGCAGGGCTGTTTCAACTGGGAAAACAGTCACTCTTGCTGATGGCTCACAGAGACAATTAACCACTGTTGGCAATGTGTTTGTTTCTTTTTTACAGGCAGAGCTGGAGGTCTACATTGTGCCAGGAATGAAGTGTCTTTTATCTGTATCTGCTCTTGTAAAGGAGGGTTATAAGGTTTGCTTTGAAAATGATGTCTGTTCTATTTCCAGGGGTGGGAAACAACTGGTCAATGTTGCATGTCAGAACAACCTCTTTGTTCTGGAGACACCTCTGGAGGGTAAGGGGGACACTGAGACAGCACAGGCGCAGTGTGCTAACGTTCCCATACATGATTTGTGTGTTCACTTGTGGCACAGGAGAATGTTGCACAGCTGTTGGAAATATATCCAGAAGTTGCCCGAATGCACTGAAGGTTGCAAGATGAAAGCATGTGGTAAATTCTTGGATTGTAGGGCATGCAAAAGAGCAAAGATAAAAAGGTGCAGTTATCCCAGATCGGAGAGGGTAACCACAAGGCCTTTTGAGCTTGTGCATACAGACCTTTGTGGACCCATGCCAGTGCCGAGTCTGGGCGAGGCCAGGTATGCGCTCACTCTGACAGATGATTTTTCAAGAAACGGTTGGGTTTTCTCGCTGAAACGGAAAAGCGAGGCGGCGCAACTGATCAAAGACTGGGTTGCGGCGGTGGAACTACAGTTTTCCACCAAGGTGCAGGGTTTTCAGAGTGACCGAGGCAGAGAGTTCACCGGGCCTGCTCTGCAGAGTTTCTTCCGCCAGAAAGGGATAAGTCACAGGTTGACGGTTGCTTTTTCTCCTCAGGAGAATGGCGTAGCGGAGCGCAGGAACAGAACGATAGCTGAGACAGCTGACGCTCTACTGTTTGACTCTGGTTTGCCTCAGAGCTTTTGGGCCAAAGCTTGGAAAGCTGCCAGCTTCACTTTGAACAGGTCCTATAGCTCTGTTGTAGGAGACACACCCTATTTTCTGCTGCACGGGAAGAAGCCCAAGGTGCATTTCTTCCGTGTGTTTGGTTGCGAAGCTTGGGTGCTTGTGCCAAAGGCTCAACGCAAGAAAGGTGACCCGAGGTCCCGGAAAATGATCTTTTGTGGGTACAAGCCTGCGACAAAAGGGTGGAGGTTTGCCTATCCAGAAGGCGATCAGTCCAGCATTCTAGTCAGCAGGAGTGCTGAGTTCTGTGAGCAGAGTGGTTGGTCAATGATCCATGCAAATCCTGACGTTCTCTCAGAGTGTCTGTCTGATTCTGCTGCGGAGGGAGAGTTAGAAGCTGAACCTGTTGATGAGGACCAGGTCTCTGACCAGGGTCAAGGACAGGGAGGGGCATCTCCACAGGTTGTTAAAAGAGAGCCCAAGAGTAAAGTTCAGAAGGCCAGAAGACGCAGTAAGTCAGAGGGGGAGGCTTCTGATAACAAGGACACACTTGCTGGCCCCAGTGGGTCAGAGGGAGACCTGAGACAGTGCTCAGACGTTCCACACGCACTACAAAGGGGGTACCACCTGAGAGGTTTGAGGTCACCAGTGTGTGGGTTGGTTTAGCGCAGTGCGAACCTGAGAGTTTTGAGGAGGTTCAACAGTTGCCTGAAGCAGAAGCCAGGAAGTGGCAAGAGGCAATGGAAAAGGAGTTGAACTCAATGAGGTCCTTAGGTGTGTTCTCCACCACAAAGCTGCCAGAGGGCAAGCAGGCCATGAGCTGTCGTTGGGTTTACAGGATTAAGCCCACAGCGTCTGGAGAACCACAGTACAAGGCGAGGCTTGTAGCCAGAGGGTTCACGCAGAGAAGGGGGCTGCATTACAACGAGGTGTATGCTCCTACATCCCAGAGTGAGACTCTGTGCATGCTTTTAGCAGTAGCTGCTCAAAGAGGGCACCAAGTGCACCACTTTGATGTGGATGTGGCTTATTTGAACTCGGATCTGAAGGAGGATCTGTACATGCTACCTCCTCCAGGGTTTGAGGGCAATGAGCCAGGTGTTGTGTGGCAACTACACAAGTCAATTTATGGTTGAAACAGTCAGCCAGAAATTGGAACATGTGCCTGAATGAAGCTCTGGAAAGTTTGGGTTTCCGGAAGAGTCTTGCAGACAGTTGCCTGTACCTGAAGGGTTCAGGAGAGACACAGGAAGCGATTCTGGTGTTTGTAGATGATATTCTGTACGTGGCACAGACAGGTAGACAGGTGCAAGGTTTTGCCGAAGAGCTTGGTAAGAAGTTTAAGCTCAAAAACCTTGGTCCTGTTCAGGTTTATCTAGGCGTTAGGATAGACAGGTCTGAGAACGGGAGTTTCTTGCTCAGTCAGAAAGGCAAGATTGAGCAGTTGCTTGAGAAGTTCCGGATGTCTGATTGTGCAGGGGTCAGAACGCCCATGGAGACCAACTTCGTGAAGGACAGTCAGCTTGGGGAGCGTTCTGAGTTCCAAAACCCTGAGGTGTTTCAGTCAGCGCTAGGGAGTCTGTTATATCTCTCTCAGTGGAGCAGACCAGACATAGCGTTTGCTGTGAATCTGCTCAGCAGGGAGGCTACAAAGCCCAGTGTGAATGCCTGGCAAGGCATCAAGAGAGTGTTGAGGTATTTGCAGGATACCAAAGAGTTTTGCCTCACGTTGTCAGCTGAAGGTGACGCACGGCTTACGTGCTGGAGTGACAGCGATTGGGCTTCTCTTGGAGACAGGAAGTCTGTGTCTGGGCTGGTGGTAAAGTTTGGGGAATCCCTGGTTGGGTGGAAGTCCCAGAAGCAAAGTCTTATTGCACTTTCTTCCACTGAGGCTGAGTTCAGTGCGTTGTCAGATTTGTGCAGGGAGTTGGACTTCTACCAGTGCTTGATCCAAGAGATTTGTGGGGATTGTTGCTTGCCCATAACTGTTTGGGGAGTCAATCAATCTTGTCTTAGGTTGGCAGAATCTGGACAGTTCAAGTCCAGAACCATGCATTTGGACATACGTTTCCAGAATGTATGTCAGAGTGTCCAGGCAGGTTGGATATGGCTCAAGTATTGTTCGAGCCAGGAGAACCTATCTGATGGGTTTACTAAACCCTTGACCATCCAGTGACATGGGGAGTTCTGTGAAGGGTTGTGTTTGGGGTAAGTTGTACTCACAGTTTCCCTCAGGATGCGAGACAAGATGGGGTGTGAGGAGAATCAGAACTTACAGGGTTAAACATCTGTGTGACGTCTCACAGAACTGTTTAACCATGTAAGTTCTGATTCTCCTCACAGGGAGAAGAGGAGGAAGAGCCAACAGTGTGGTGCGGCAGCTAAAAAAGCCAATGCAATTCTGGGCTGCATCAATAGGAGTATAGCATCTAGATCAAGGGAAGTAAGAGTGCCACTGTATTCTGCTCTGGTCAGACCTCACCTGGAGTACTGTGTCCAGTTCTGGGCACCACAGTTCAAGAAGGACACTGACAAACTGGAACGTGTCCAGAGGAGGGCAACCAAAATGGTCAAAGGCCTGGAAACGATGCCTTATGAGGAACGGCTAAGGGAGCTGGGCATGTTTAGCCTGGAGAAGAGGAGGTTAAGGGGTGATATGATAGCCATGTTCAAATATATAAAAGGATGTCACATAGAGGAGGGAGAAAGGTTGTTTTCTGCTGCTCCAGAGAAGCGAACACGGAGCAATGGTTCCAAACTACAAGAAAGAAGATTCCACCTAAACATTAGGAAGAACTTCCTGACCGTAAGAGCTGTTCGACAGTGGAATTTGCTGCCAAGGAGTGTGGTGGAGTCTCCTTCTTTGGAGGTCTTTAAGCAGAGGCTTGACAACCATATGTCAGGAGTGCTCTGATGGTGTTTCCTGCTTGGCAGGGGGTTGGACTCGATGGCCCTTGTGGTCTCTTCCAATTCTATGATTCTATGAGAGTTATGTAGGGGGTGGTTGTGTCAGGAACATGGCTCAGCCGAGCACAGGGTAACAGGCAGAGTTGAGCCAAGTGAGAGAGAGACCTTTCTGCAGACAAAAGTTGGCTGTTAGAGATGGGAATGGAGAACTCGACCCCCTCTTCATGAAGAAGTCACTGACACAGATAGCTCTTAAGCAGAGGGAAAGTTAGGAGGCAGTCAGAGTGTTACTAGGCAACCAGAAGAGAGGCAGAGGACAGAGACTGTGTCTTGTGGAAGTGGGGAGGGGGAAGTCCAACCTCTCACTCCTTGTTCTCGGAAACTGGACAAGGACAAAGTGCAATGGAAAGTCAAGAGGAGAAGGGTGGGAATCTGCTGTCCTTCCTTCTGTGAGAGGGGCGGAGATTCAGACTGACCAACTCCTTTAATGAGAGGAGGCTAGAAGCAATGCTCAGGATGTGTTTTTGTACATAAAAGTACCATAAAACTGCCGGAGTGTCATTAATTTTTATCGATGGTTGTTTGCCTGCCTGAGATCAGTACACCTGTGATTCTCCAGCTGATCAAAAACTATGGAAGTATAGCCAGAGATATGAGTGAGTTTTTTCTTGGTATGAACTTTCATGTGCATGCATGAAGAAGTGTACATGCACAGAAAAGCTCGTACCAAGAACAAACTTAGTTGGTCACTAAGCTGCTACAGGACATTTTGTTTATTTGTTTATTTATTTATTTTTATTTTATATATATTACACATACCCATTGAACTTGATGAGGCTGTGGATTTTATGTAGATAAGCGCAGGACTGCAGGATGTGTTTCAGGGGCTCTGTGTCTATTATTGCTGTACTACTGTTTGCCTGACAGCTGCCAGTAAAAATGCCAGAGGTTCCTTAGAATGGAAGCTCTTGTCTGAGGCCTGAAATAAAGGTAGTATTGATTAATCTAATAGATACCTAATTATCATGTTGCATTGTTATATCAAAGCATTATTGTAAGCCAAAGACAGAATAGCAAATAAGGAGCTGTCCTCTTAAATTAAGATATATAATACATAATTCCCCCCATTGTATCAAATTCAGGATTGTGATGCAGCACAACAAATCTTCCAGTGGCAATGGCATTGAAGACCTAATTGCCTCCATTGTTTCAGCATGTCCAGGAAACAAATATGCCTCTTAAATCCTATGTCAGACAGTGTATCCATGGCAGAGGTAAAACTTCATTTGCAGTCTTATCCACATACACATTGAACTCAATGAGAGTGTGGATTTTGTGTAGTTAAGCACAGGACTGCAGGATGTGTTTCAGGGGCTGTGTGTCTAGGCATTCAGGCTATGCTATCAGATCCTTCAAGGGTCCCAATTTAATAAGGACTTCTTGAATTGGCAGAAGCTGCTCCGGCTTCTGATCCCAATCCGGGATGTCCTGATTTTCCCAGAGGCCACTCTGAGCTGTGTTGCATTTCAAAATGCAGCATGGGCTGGAGCAATCTTCCTGGAGGCTGCTCTAGGCTATGGGAAAGGAAGAGGTCAACAGCAAGTAAGGGGCAAGCGATGAAGATGGGGGTGCAGTGGGGCGGTGCCCTGAATTTTTGTCACAAAATGTTGGAGGGTGTGCGCTAACAACAACCAAGAAATACGTCAATGGGTCCAATATACATTCCTTTGGGGGGCTTTCTCCAATTCGCACATTCATATTTGTGAGATGGACGATGGAGAAGAAAATGACTGGGGAGCTGTGCATTATGCAATTCTGACATGGATATAGGAAACAGTCAGGATATAGGAAACAGTGAAGAAAGAGAACAGAAGACCACACAGCCTTGGCAAGGTGCGCCCTGTTCTCCACGTCAGCACAAGATGACTAATTGCCTTCTCCAATGGCACTTGGTCTTAGTCCAGAAAAAGGTAGCATCACCCAATAGAGCTGAAGAAGGGCTATATAAAAAAGCAGAGAGCACCATCCTGGCCACAGCAGAGACCAAAGGCAACTCTTCCTCGCCTGTATTCTTTTTGGCCAACTCAAGGAGGACACTCCAATTCTGACGCACCATGAAGTCGTGTCTCATCCTGCTAGCTGCAATGCTGTTGGTTTCAACACTTAGCGGTTCTGATGGTGAAGACAAACCGGGCCGCGTAGTAAGTAATGTTAAATGTTTGTGGGTGTCTCTATGTGGGATGGTATGTGGGTGTGAATTGGCTCCTTGCTGTATATGGCGAAGATGTGTTCTGTTGCTTGTTCTAAAACTAAACAAATAGGGTGTGAGTAGAAGATGAGAGCCTGGGTTGTTTCCAATGGTGGTCCTACTCAGAGCAGACCCATTGTAATTAATGGGTTTGACTAACAGGCCCAGAGGGGGAACAACCCAAATTGTGCATGAGTTGAACTTTGTACAAAGTTCCGAAGCAAAAAGGGGGACGGAGAGTGGGGGGGGGGAATGCATTGTGTCTGATGTTGGTCCTACACATTAGAACATATGAAGAACCAATGACCTAGCATCTGTTCTAGCACCCTGTTCTTCCCATAAAGCAGGAGCCAAGCACAAGAGCAGTCTCCTCTCCTGCAGTTTCCATCAATTGGGTTACGGCTGCCATATTCCCAAAAGTGAAAGTTGCCATATGGGTTTTCCCAGACATTTTGCCAATTTGACGGAAACCCACCCGGATGTCATTTTGACAGTCCGATTCCTGGGAAAACACAGTCATATGGCAGTCCTAACTTGGATGCATTTCTGTCTCTGACTGTGGAAGCAGAGTCATCCTGACTAGTACCCATCAGAGTAGACCCACTGCAGTTAATGAGCATGGTTAACATGCTCGTTCTTCCATGTGACATCCTGTCAAGAGGTCCATCCCACACAATGTCAGAATCAGGCCAACACCCTCTAATTGGCAGGCGTCTTCTCTATTGTCATTTCTGTGCCCACTACAGATGTTCTACTTTTGACAAACCTTCTAAAAGCTTTGTCTCTCTTGGATTTTCCATTGCTTTCATGGGTGTGCTATTGTTCTTTTAAAAATGCTTTTATGTTTAATATATAGATATGGTATTAGACAGTAAGTTACTTTGGGAAGTGCTTCGTTAATAATAGTAGTAGCAACAATGAAAAACAACAACCCACTTTTTCCCAGATTTCTCCTTCTCCTGATCTTCCCAATCCAATGCTAGAGAGGATTGAGGGGATGGCACATCAATATGGGAAAGGTCCAAGAGGCACCTATTCCAGGTGATAAACCTAACCTGCCTCCTTCTTCCTACAGATCAGGGCTACTTGCAAAACATTGACCCAGCAGGTCCCAGTTGGGCACAATCCCCCCCCCCAACTCCTGCTGGGACCCTAGTCATCCTCCTTGAAGCAAACATGGAGCATGGGGTGTTTCATGATGTCAACTGTCAATCAACTGACAGGAGGTTATCAGTATGATGGTTGGAGCATCAAAGCCCTGCCTATGCATGCTTTTCCACTCCCTGCAAGGAAGGAGGCTTCATCACCATTTGAAGGAGTCCATTCCACTGTTAAACAGCTCTAACCATCACAACAACGTACTTCCTAATGTTGAGTTAGAATCTGCTTCCTTGTAACTTGAAGCCATCAGTTCTGGACCTACCCTCCAGAGCTGGAGAGAACAAGCTTACACCATCCTCCATGTGACAGCCATTTAGTTTAGCCATCTGGCTCACATATCTCCTGTCATTCTCTTATCCAGGCTAAACATACCCAACTTCCTCAACAGTTCCTCATAAGGCCTGGTTTCAAGACCCTTGATTATCTTGGTCACCTTTCCTCTGCACACATTCCAGCTCATCAATATTCTTCTTAAACTGTGGCACCCATAACATGACACAATACTTCAGCTGTGGTCTGACCAAGGCCGAATAAAATGGCACCACTACTTCCCTTAAACTGCACACTATACTTTGATTGATGCAGCCTAGGATATCATTAGCTTCTTTTTTTTTTTTTTTTGCTGTTGTGTCACACTCTTGGCTCATGTTTAGCTTGTTGTCTACCAAGACCCCTAGATGCTTTTCACATGTAGTATTGGCAAGCCAGGTCACCACCACCATCACCAAAATTCTTCTGATTTAAAAAGGGGAAACTTCCCTAAAATGAGGAGGTTGTGGAAAAGGAGACAGAAAGGCAAAGTCAAGAGGGTGAAATAACTCCAAAATGCTTGGGAGTTGTTTAAAGATACAATATTTGAAGCTCAACTTGAGTTTATACCGCAAACCCGGGCAGGTACAATGAGGGCCAAGAGCAAACAGGCATAAGAAGCAACGTGGAAGAAGCTATTAGAGGCAAGGAAGCTTCCTTCAAAAAACTGAAGTCTTGTCCAAAGGAAGAGATCACGAAGGAATACAAACTCGGGCAAGTTGAAAGATTTGTTACCAATAAAAGAAAGTATTTCACCATGCAGCACATAGTAAGAGACAATGACGGCCACCAACCTAGATTGCTATAAAAGAGGTTTAGATAAATTTATGGAGGAGGAGAGGGCTATTGATGGCTACTAGACATTGTGGCTATGCTCTACCACCACAGTTGGAGGCAGCAATACTGGTTACTGGAAAGCACAGTAGGGGATTAGGCTCTTGTGCTCAAATCCTGCTCTTTGGTTTTGAGAACAGGATGTTGGACTAGGTGGGATTCTGGCCTGATGGTGCAGAGTTCTTCTTATGTTCTTAATAATGCATGATTCAATTTCAGCAGTGGGATCAGGAATGGTCAAACTCAGGAAGGGTGAGACCAGAGCGGAATGAACCAGAAGAACAGTCAAGGAAGGAGAATGAAGGAATTCCACTCAGCAGTGGCAAAGAGCTTAGTGTTCTCCATGCCATCATGAAGCAGCTAGTTGCTCTTCCAAACTTCACTTTGTTTTTGTCCAGAAATAGATAGTATAACCAAACAGAGCTCAAAAAGGGGTATATAAAGAAAGCAAAGAGCACCATCTCAGGCAGAGCTGAGACAAGGGCAACTCTTCCTAGGGAAGGAACTCTGCCTCTATTCCTTTCTGCTGACCAAAGGGAGACACCCTGATTCTGAGCCATCATGAAATGGTCTATCCTGCTAGCTGTAATGATCCTGGTTTGTGCTACAAGAATGTTGGCTAACGAGGAGAGCCTCATTGAGGACCAGGCTGGCGTCCTAGATGATGTGAGTAGAATTAACACTAAAAGCAGTGGGTGGGAGAAGGTCTTGACACTTGGAAGCTACCACCAGGTCTTGAGTAGTGGTGCTTGCTGTGGAGGCTGGTCCAAGAGGGCAGCCAGGTCTTAGCCCTACCAAGAGAAATGCCCAGCATTTATTTATTTTTAACTGAATTCAAACTCCGACCCCCCTCAAAAGGTATTTGAGGGGCAGAAAACAAAGGACATGGAGGGAGGGAAAAAGAAAGGGAAGGAGGAATAATTAAAATGTGACACCAGAGAAGGGAACAGAGCGACCAGTGACCAGCAGCAGGTGGGTGAAATCGTGTTTTGGAGTTGCTGAGTATCACTTACATATAATGGAAATAAACCAAGGCCAAAAATGTTTTAACTAACAGGTAACATTGTGGAATGACATATCTAAGATTGTTCTACTAGGGGAAAATAATGTTAAATAGGTCAGTGTAGATCCATCCTTGGATACTTTTCTGTTCCTCTTCCTCTCTCTGGCCAATCAGCTCTCAGCAACACTCAGCAGTATCATTCCAAAAGGATTGCTATTGTCATGAATCTCTAGACAGAAAAAAATTTCAATATTTATTTTACCAGGGCAATGTCAAGTATGTCTTCAAGCGCAAGGCGGTCCCTTTCAAAACCAAGTTCAAGAGGTCGTCCGTAGGCCTATTCATGGGAGCTGTTGCTGTTGACGCTCTGTTGCCGGATATACCCGACGAGGTCGTTCAGGGTGAGGACCTAGACAACCTTACTGGAGAAGTTAGAAGAAGTAACACTATATGCACTCTCTCTCTCTCTCTCTCTCTCTCTCTCTCTCTCTCTCTGTTTGTGCGTGTGTGTGTGATCTTATTTTTATTTTATCAGGGCAAATGGCCATTATCCAGCCAAACTATTTGGGTTAAACGGGTTTACTTCCTGATTTGCCAGGCAGCTCTTCTGAGTATGCTCAACGCTCTAAGACCACACCTGCACACCGTTAGCTATCCTATGGGTATGACTATCAGTGACTACAACCCAGCAGACAATCTCTGAGTAGGAATAGCAAGAGACACATATGGCTTCACATGTTTCACCCCCGTGTATTATATTTTGGAACTCCCAATAAATCATCCATGGTCCTGGTGAAAATCAGTTTGGCTTCTTCAAATAAATTTTGAGATCTCTTGCTTGGGCTTTTTCCGGGGTGACTCTCCCCCACCCCCCTATGTGGAATGCTCTCCCCCAGGGAGGCATGTCTAACATAATCTTTACCTGTTTTTTGGTGCCAGGCAAAGACGTTTGTCTTTTAAAGGGTGGTGCTGTGACCTGTTTCAGTGGGGAAGGATCTCAGAAGCTGTATTTTTAGTTTACATTGGATCTTCCAGATTGCTTTTAATGTACGGCACTATGGGTCACCCTGTGAGAAAAGCAAATAACACATGGCGGTGATGTTTAAATTTATTCATTGCTTGTTAGAGATCTCCAAGTGACTTGCTACATGCCTGCATTGCAGGAGCTTAGACTAGGTGACCCATTGTGTCCCAACTGTATGTTTCTATATGATTCCATGAACATTGTAACAGCATATGATTGGGGGGTGCCCATTTCATTTGTTGGACCCATGGCCATGGGTAAGTAGCTCCAGAGCCCATTACAGGCAGGACCCTTCCTCTACACAGATGAGTTCTGCAAGGGCAAAAGATCAGAGGAAGGGAGCTGACTGGCAGTGCCACCCCTTGGGTCTGTTGTAATTAAGAAGCTGGCGGGTGAGGTGAAGGTTGATTGAGGTTATGGAGTCCTGTGCCTCATTCGTCCTGAGGCTTTAGCCCATTCCTGCCCATAGCATTGGATACAGCCCAAGGAAAACAATGAGCAGTTCCCCTCCCCCCATCTACTACACTGACCTTCCCTAAAAGCGGTTTAGGGCAAGGAGGCCACTCACAGGCAAGTCAATGTAGGGAGGGCTTGAAAGCCACTACTGCAGCAATGAGGCCTTAATCTCTTTTCTTTCTACAAATAGAGTATTTTGACTTTTGATTACGAACCGTACCTCAGTCGTCCACCTGATGCCAAAGTTCCGTGAAGCCACATAAGACAACGAGCCTGTGCAGCAAAGTAGTCCTCACTGCGGATGTTCCTCCTCAGCACCACAAACCCACAATGTAGAATCCCAGATTGAGCAAAAGAGAAGTTCCTTTGGACCCCAACCCACCAATATATCTGAGGAGCATGATACTTATAAATTCGGTTCAGCTCCAGGTTTCTTTTGAGGGAGCGGTGGGCAGTAGTTCTTCATTTCACATTCAAATCCACACAAGAAACTGCAAATAATGAAGCATTCTTTGTTTTAATTTCTGTTGTGCAACCAATGATCAAAGTATTGATTAATTACCACAACAGTAGGAAAGGTTTTTAATAACTTTGGTGTTTTCATTTCTTTTCCTCCTTGGCAATCTTTGCTATAACTGCATATAACACAAGCGTAATGCAAGTAATAAAACATGCTTTGTTTTAATTTCTAAAGTATAAGCAATCAATTGTGGCAAGAGAAGAAAAGCTTTAAATAACTTCAATTGTTGTTTTATTTTCATATAATTAATAAAGAGGGCATTGCATGGCATATCACCCCTTTGTCTATTTTTCCTTTAGTGTGTCATTTCTGTAAATTTTAATGCCCCCAGGAGAGGAGAGGGGATTATTTACAGAGGGGGAAAGTTGATAATGTTTAAATCACAATTAAACTAAAAGGTGAAACAGGACAATTTGAAACTTGTATTTCTGGGGTTGAGCAGAGCCTCACCAGGTCCCCTCTGAAACCCAGAGACAGACTTTGGATTCTGAAGGGACCACAGCCATGGAAATTTGCTACCCACCTCATAAAGAAATAAATATGTAACATCAGCAAAACAAATAAAAAGCATGATAAATCAGGTCACTAAGTTTCCCTGAACCTTTTGAAGCACTTTTAATAAAACACAACTTATTTCAGTTCTCCTCCAGGATTTTTACTCACAATTTAGCCAGATGTGCAAGGATATCACAATCTAATGATCCCTGGCATGCAAACATCTGATAAGCAGTAATGAGTCTCCATCAGCTTTTTGTACATTTAATTACAAGAAAGACACATCCAGAGCAAGGCTTCCCACCTCCTCTCAGCAAAGGAGTTGCTCAGCCTAAATCAGAATCCCACCCGCAACAGGAAGGATGCCAGAACCCTGCTTTTCTCCTCCTTCCCTTCCACAGTTCTCTGAGCCTCACCCATCTCCCTGTGCCAGGACTGATTGGTTGGCCTATCTCTTCCCCAGAAAACACAGACTCCGGCTTATTTGATGGTTGCCTGGCAACGCTTTGGCCGGCTTCCAACTCTTCCACTCCTTGTGAAGTAAAGGCTTCTTCCCTGGGAAGGAGGGGTCCCAGGCTGTCCTGTCTGGAATCTAACAGTTCTCCATCATATGCCAAGTCAACCTCTTGTTCACTCAGCTCAAATTCTGGGTCTGAACCTTCTACTGCACCCTGGAGGGCCAAGTTCCTGACACACAAGATACTCTAGG
Organism: Podarcis gaigeae; assembly: GCF_964106915.1. Lineage (NCBI taxonomy): Eukaryota > Metazoa > Chordata > Lepidosauria > Squamata > Lacertidae > Podarcis > Podarcis gaigeae. Next base: position 15,775,677 of record NC_139684.1, read on the forward strand.
ATTGATCTAGCAGATGTTTTAAAATAGAATATATATCATCATCAACAACAACAACCTTTATTACGGTCCAGAGACCCAACAAATCGTTATAAAGCAATACACAATTCATACAGCCTACCTCCAGGTTAAACATGCATTTTGTTCAGAATATAGGGATCATTGGTTCTTGCAACCACCAATAAAAACTTTGCCACTGCTAATGTTCTGGTGTTTGTCCAGTCTTCCAATAGGAACCTGACACAGTGAGCCTCTGATTTTCCTGGGAAAGGTACCAGAAAGGGTAATATCAGTTCAGCCCTGGCTTGCTCATATTTTGCACAGTACAACAAAATATGTTTTATGGAATCAATGTCTTGAGCACACGAGCAAAGTTTGTCCTGGTAGGGAACTCCTCTCAACCTGCCATCCAACACTGCAGAAGAAAAGATGTTTAGTTTGCACAGCTGTACATTTAGTTTATACAGTTTACACAGCTGTATATGAAGCAAACAGAGACTATCAAGTCTGCATAAAACATTTCTCCTCCCCTCATAACAGAACAGGAGCATTAGCACCATATATACAGTTGTTGTTGTTTAGTTGTCTAGTCGTGTCCGACTCTTCGTGACCCCATGGACCAGAGCACACCAGGCACTTCTGTCTTCCACTGCCTCCTGCAGTTTAGTCAAACTCATGCTGGTAGCCTTGAGAACACTATCCAACCATCTCGTCCTCTGTTGTCCCCTTCTCCTTGCGCCCTCCATCTTTCCCAACATCAGGGTCTTTTCCAGGGAGTCTTCTCTTCTCATGAGGTGGCCAAAGTATTGGCGCCTCAGCTTCACGATCTGTCCTTCCAGTGAGCATTCAGGGCTGATTTCCTTCAGAATGGATAGGTTTGATCTTCTTGCAGTCCAAGAGTCTCCTCCAACACCATAATTCAAAAGCATCAATTCTTTGGCGATCAGCCTTCTTTATCGTCCAGCTCTCACTTCCATACATTACTACTAGGAAAACCATAGCTTTTACTATACAGACCTTTGTTGGCAAGGTGATGTCTCTACTTTTTAAGATTCTGTCTAGGTTTGTCATTGCTATATATACGGTATTGAATTGAATTGAATTGAATTAATTTATTACGGTCACAGACCAGAAAAAACAACAACGATAGTTTACAAGGGGAGTAATGGTGTCAATTAAAAATTGTAAAATTATACATAAAAGCAATACACATATGCACACACACACACACACACACACACGCACACACACACTACAATGTATGTATAGACTTAAAAAATGAGGGGGCTTGTCCAGGGGTCAAGTTTTTTACTTTTTTACAGCTAATGCCCTCCGCTTGATCGCAGCCGCAGAAAATTTGGCCACTTTCAGCGTTACTTCTGGGTTTTTATCTCCTAGTAGGATTTTCAGCCGCTGAGATTCAGATCGACCTGGAAATTTCTGAACAATAGGGGAAATAAACAGTGACCTGATATCCCCATAGAGGTCGCAATGTAGCAACACATGTGAAACCGTTTCCACCTCTTTCAGACCACATGGGCAGACTCGTTCAGCATAGGGTTTGCCCACGTATCTGCCCTTTAGTAAGGCAGATGGCAGTACATCAAATCTGGTAAGGGTAAACGCCCGCCTGTATTTTGCGATTTGTAAATCCAGCAAATATGGTGTTAGATTGAACCCTTTTCCATAATCTTGGATGGCTGGATATTTATCTATCTTGCTCATATGTTCCTGAAGCTCTACATCTCCTATTCGCTGGCTCACCATCCTTTTAGCCTTTTCAAAACCTGAGGCTATAAGTTCTTGTGGGGAAAGCCCCAGGCCCTTCAATTTTTCATAGAGCAACAATCTCCATTTAGACTGGAACGGGTCTAATAGAGTCAATGGAGCCACTCCCACTGGGAAAAATATGAGTTTTAGCCAGAAGTGAATCTTCAGGATCCATATCCTGGCATTGATAGGGAGTTGACCTACCTCCAGCCTAATGGCTGTGTTGGAAACACAGGTAGGTAACCCTAGTAGGGAGCGGTAAAATTTAGTTTGTACAGATTCCAGGGACTTGAGTTTTTGACAATTAAATATCTGGGTGCCATACATCAGTTGTGGAAGTATTTTTGCGACAAAGACCTGGGAGGCAGCAGGAACATATTGACCTCCTTTTCTATAGAAGAATCTTATGATAGCTCTGGAAGATCTTTGCGCATTTGCAATGGAATTCTTAATCTGATGGCACCAGGATCCCTTCTCATCAAAGATTATTCCAAGATATCTAAAGGATGTTACTTGCTCAATAGGTTGGTTATTAATTTTCCATTTATGTCGGAGTTTTCTCTTGGAGAACACCATAATTTTTGATTTAGTGTAATTTATTATTAGGTGTTCAGCTTCGCAATACTCTGTAAGAGCTCGTAAAAGTTTTCTTAGACCCACACAAGAGAAGGAAATAAGTGCCGCATCATCTGCGTACAAAAGGACTGGGATTGGTATATTATTTAGGTTTGGGGGATGAGTACTTGCATCCTCCATCTTTCTGACTAAGGAGTTTATGTAGAAGTTAAATAGAATAGGGGCAAGAACACAGCCTTGCTTGACACCATGGAAACTTTGGATTTCCTTTGATAGGTTCCCATAACGGTCACATCTAACACGGATCCGAGTATTTTCATGTAGTCTACGCATAAGAAGCAAAAGACGTCTGTCGATGTTTGTGGCACTTAATTTTTCCCAAAGTCTGTGCCGGGGTATCAAATCGAAAGCTGATTTGAAATCTATAAAGGCTACATAGAGGGAGCCTCCTTTCTTTGAGGTGTATTTCTCCACTAGATGTTGCAATACCAGTCCTTGGTCTAAAGTTGATCTATGTGCCCTGAAACCAGCCTGGGCTTCCTTAAGGATGTGCTCCCATTCCAGCCAGTCCGCAAACTTTTCACGTAAGTGAGTTGCGTAAAGTTTGCTAATAATGCTTAAGAGACTGATTGGTCTGTAATTGGCTGGATCAAGTTTACAGCCTTTCTTGAATATGGGAACGATGATTGCCAATCCCCAGTCCTCTGGTATTATTGCTGTTTGATCTATGCTGGTGAATAGGGTGGCAAGAACTGGGGCCCACCAGTCAATATTGGCTTTAAGAAGCTCAGGGGAGATATTATCTGCTCCCGGGGCTTTTCTGTATTTGAGTGCCTGAATAAGCCTCCTGACCTCCGCAACCGACACCGGAGGCCACTCATCACCTGCCGCACACTGTGTTAGTGGCTGTGTCAAAGGCAGAGCTGAATATAATGATTGGAAAAATGCCTCCCAAGTCCCTGCAGGTATAGTATACTCCACTTCTGAGGAGGTAGATCGCACTCCATTCGCTACCATTCTCCAGAAGGTGGCCGAGTCTCTCTCTCTGGATGCATCTATTAGGCATTTCCATTCTCTTTTCTGTGCCAGGAGTTTTTTGTTTTTAATCAGGATTTTATAATTTCGTTTATCTTCAAACCAGACCGTGGGGAGTTGGGGTAAATTGGCAGATCTATAATTCTTGTATATATACGGTAATCATACATAATTGAAAAACACCTTTAAAAATATGCACAGGTCCTGCTATGTGAACGTTCAATACACAAACCATCTGGGATAGCTCAGTCCGTGGAACATGAGACTCTTAATCCCAGGATCATGGGTTCGAGCCTCACCTTAGGCAAAAAAATTCCTGCATTTCAGGTGGTTGGACTAGAAGACTGACATGGTTCCTTCCAACTCTACAATTCTATAATTCTAGGAACCTTAAGTCACCCATACACAAAGGGTTTCTACCCTAATGTCACAATAGAAATGTCTGATTCAAATATCCGAACATACCCATCAGCGAGCAGCTGTTCAGCACCTGTTGTCAGGGATGTGGATCAACCCAGCTCAGGGGAACAGGCAGACTCAGAAATTGAGTCAAGTGAGGGAGAGACTGGCTCTGCAGACAAAAGCTGGCTGGATGTGTTTTTGTAAATAAAAGTACCATAAAACTGCCGGAGAGTCATTAATTCTAATCAAGGCTTGCTTTCCTGCCTGAGATCATTACAGCTTGGTCAGTCTCCAACTCCTCACATCAAAGGATGGGAAAGGAGGCAAAGATGTCTGAGGAGCAACACGCTGGAACCTGGAACACACAGAGACGCAACTAGTGAGCTACAGGTACTATTTCAACAGAATTCAGTACTAAAGACTCAAATTAACCAGTTAGTAGAGTTGTTAAATCAACAATGGCTAGAACTGTTGGAAGAAAAAGATAGAAGAACCACCAGATCACCTATTGGGCCCCCCTCCAAGTTTTCAGGGGGGAACTCTGAATACCTAGTGTTCAAAACCAGTTTGAAATGGTTTCTGGAGCTGAGAGAGAGAGAATTCCAGGGTGAAAGTGGAAAGGTGTTTTTCGTGGTCAGTTTGCTGGAAGGGGAGGCCAAGCAATGGGTGACTCCTCTCCTTGTTGATGGACATCAGGGCTTGTCAGATCTGGACTCATTCTTGAAACTAATGGATGCTATTTTCCAGAACCCACAGTGGGACGCCACCACATCCCAACCATTACTGAGTCTAAAGCAAGGGTGTAAAACCATGATGCACTACACCATGGAATTTAATACGTTATCTCAACAATTGGAATGGGGGAGAGAAGGCACCCAAGACGTTATATCGAGCTAGGCTGAACGGGGACCTAATCGAAAAGCTAGCCAGGATGCCCCCCCCCCCCTTCTTCCTTGGAAGGTCTGATACAGACATCTCTACAATTGGATCAATGAGCGATTGAAAGCAAGGCGGAGAGGAGCAGGCTGGGCAAGCAGTCATTCAAGATGGCCGACATTCCTTTAAAAACAAATAAAAAATATTAAGTACAAATTAGAAAACATACATATTTACAACAAAAGAAAATACAAAAGAAAAACTACCGTATTTTTCGCCCTATAGGACACACTTTTTCCCCTCCAAAAATGAAGGGGAAATGCATGTGCGTCCTATGGGGCGAATGCAGGCTTTCGCTGAAGCCTGGAGAGCGAGAGGGGTCGGTGTCAGGGACAGCTATCGAACAGCATCGAGGTGACTAGGGGGGTGAGACAGGGTTGTATTTTGGCCCCCACACTGTTTTGTCTATTCTTAAATGACCTAGAAGAGAACTTAATGGACCCAGATGGACACATTCCAAAAATAGGAATGAGAAGGACCCCTTTGTTGTTGTATGCTGATGACGCAGCCATCATCTCGCGTTCCAGGCCGGGCTTGAATTATCTGTTGAGGAAATTTTCTGATTACTGTTCTGGAAATGGTTTATCCATTAATTATGAAAAATCTAAAATCTTAGTCTTCGAAAGAAGATTCTCCCAGTCTAAATGGGTGCTGGATGGCCATAACCTTGAACAGGTAAAATACTTCAGTTACCTAGGGCTCACATTCCATCATACAAGATCTTGGAAGCACCATTGGCAAACCTCCCTTCAAAAGGCGGAGATTACAAAGCTAGCCATACATAGATTCTTCTTCACAAAGGGCGGCAAATATGTTCCAGCAGCCTTAAGGGTTTTCAACGCAAAGCCCGTCTCCCAACTCCTGTATGCAGCAAATGTCTGGCATAATGGGGACCTGCCAAAGCTAGATGGCTTTCAGGCAAAATTTATACGATCTCTGCTGCAGGTACCTAACTGCGTCCCCAACTCCGTACTTTTGTTGGAAGCTGGTGAATGCCCAATTTCAGCTAGAGCGTGGTGGGCTGCCCTAAGACATTGGCTCAGGATTTCAGTGTTTAATCTAGGGAAGGGTCTGTACCAACATTTGACCAATGAGGAATTTGTCAGCAAATGGCAGAAAACCATGGCTAAAAAAGCCACCTCTATTGGTCTGTCTCCCCCCCCCCAACTATATTACCTGGGCTATGAAGGCGCCCAAAAGGCTTTACAGCAAAGATTATGGGACAATGCACACAGTGACTTGCGATCTCGATCACATGCAGTCTGTAGTCCACTGGCAGCAGGAGTTCAATATGGGTATGTCTTTGAGTTAACATCTTACATCAAAAACCTGACAGTACCTAACTATCGAAGGCTTTTTACCAAGGCCAGACTGAATGTCTTCCCCTCTGCAGTGCTGGATGGTAGGTTGAGAGGAGTTCCCTACCAGGACAGACTTTGCTCGTGTGCTCAAGACATCGATTCCATAAATCATATTTTGTTACATTGTGTGAAGTATGAGCAGGCCAGGGCTGAATTGATACTACCCTTGCTGGTGCCTTTCCCGGGAAAGTCAGAGGTTCACTATGTCAGGTTCCTACTGGAAGACCGGACAAAAGCTAGAACTTTGGCAGTGGCAAAGTTTTTATCGGTGGTTGCAAGAACAAATGAGCCCTATATTCCAAACAAAGTGCTTGATTAACCTGGAGGTAGGCTGTATGAACTCTGTATTGATTTGTAATGTTCTGTTGGTCTCTGGACCGTAATAAAGATTGTTGTTGTTGTTGTTGTTTTCCTTTACAAATCATCTTTCAATTTTCTTGTTGTTATCGTATTTTTTTCCTTTCTTTATAACCTCTGAAAGTCTCCATAAGTGAGTTGAAACGAACGTTGTTGTAATCATGTGTGGATTTTCACATTAATCCAAAAGTCGTATTCACAAGGCAGGTGCCATTACAGCATTTCCATAAAATACAGTCTCAGCGTCTGCTCATTAACTTTCTCAGACCTGTTGCTCCGACATCAATCTTTTTCAGGGGAGTTCTGCCAGATCAAACGCAGAGTCAAATATGATAACAAAGCCATGGCTTCCTCCCCCTCTTGACTGTCAATCCTGCAACAGAGCCTGTCTTGTCCTGGCGATTCTCTTTTAGAACTGCGTCATCCCAAAAGCCTTCCATTTCCTTTCTTCCACAAAGCAAAGCCTTTCGTTAATGAATTTATTTCCACATAGTTCATTATTCTGTCTCACTTGTTATTGGTCATTGCAACGATTCTTCTTAGGGGGTTGTTGTTAGGTAATCACATAGAGAAAAAAAGAAAAGCCCCCCCCCTTCCGCCCTGTTCCGACATACCGACATCTTTGATGTTGATATAATTTCTTGTTCAGTCCAACCCGTCACTCAGCATCACAGAGGTTGTTTCAGTTAGCAATCAATACTCCTTTTATTCACTGGAAACATGTGCATTTGCTGTTCTCTAATTATTTATCTTGAGCTCCTGCAACCAGGTCGCGCGATCAGAAATAGCGTCAGGGAGAGCGAAAAACACACACAAGGGCTTTACATCTAGTGCCCTCACCCCCTCCTTCTTTCAAACTCAAGGGTGATTTATGTGCATCTGCAGACGAGGCAGTGTTTTCCCATTCCCCCTGGGAAAACTCGGGAGGCTAATTACTCCCATATTAGCCTCTTAATTACCTTGTGTGTGCCGGAGAGATGGTACTGTCGACCATCTTCCAATGCACCCCTAGCGGCCCCCCTGGTGTCAGGGACAGTCTCACATGCAAGTGTGCCACTGGTTTTGGAAGTGCCTGGCCACAGGGAACAAGCCACACTTCAAATCACGAAATTAGCCACCTACCATCTTGTGTTGGGAATGACGTGGTTATCCAAACATGATCCAGTGATGACCTGGGGGCAGCGATCCATAAAAATTGCTTCAGCTTATTGCCACCTGCATTGTTTATGTATTGAGGGCCCAGTAGTGGCGGCTGCAAGGGGGCGGAGGCATTGGGACCCCTAACTGGAGAGGAAGGGCAGTTGCCTCCCCAGTACAAGCTCTACCAGGATGTTCTCTGTGAGAAGGACACAGATTGGTTGTCCCCCACTCCCAGGCCTTATGACTATAAAATAGACCTCCTGCCAGGGGCTCAGATGCGCACAAGTCAACTCTATTCTATCTCTGAGACAGAGCTGGTTGCTTTGAAGGAGTTTCTAGAGAGGAATCTGGCATGGACCTTCATCAGGCCATCCAAGGTGCCCGGAGGCTCCCCTGTGCTCTTTGTGAAGAAAAGGGGGACCTCTGAACTTAGACTTTGTGTTGATTACAGAAAGATAAACAGCATAATGGAGCCAAACTGCTACCCCTTACCATGCATTGGGGATTTGCTGGAGAGTCTGAGGTCTGTGGAGATTTTCACAAAGTGGGATTTAAGGGGGGCTTACAACTTGATACGTGTGAGAGAGGCAGATGAGCGGAAGACAACATTTTGCATCAGGTATGGCAGCTTTAAATACTTGGCCTTGCCTTTTTGGTTGGAGTCAGGGACAGTGACTTTCCAAGCATTCATCAACCACGTTTTAGGTGGGTTGGTGGACCAGTTTGTGATCAGTTACTTGGATGACTTGCTGATCTACTCTGAGAGCACATGCGGCAAGTGACGGAGGTGCAACGGATGCTGAGAGAGCTCTATGTGAAGTTGGAGACATGCCAATTCCATGTCACAGAAGTAGAGTTCCCGGGGTGCCGCATAACGCCAGAGGAAAAGCACGTGGATCCAGCCACAGTGCAGAGTGTGGTGTCATGGCAGGACCCCCAAACTAAGAAGTACTTGAAGAGGTTTTGGGGGTTTATGAACTACTACCGCAAGTTTATGTCAGGCTACTCCAGGCTCACAGCTCCTCTCTCAGATTGCTTGAGAAGGAAAAGGCCTTCCTCTGGACAGTAGAGGCCCAGCAGGCATTCAAACAAGGAATAGCCTCCAGAAGATCAAAAGAGATTACGAGGCTCTGGGCAAGAAATTGAAGCAATTGAATGCACAAATTGTCATCTCATCTGTCCTCCCAGTTGAACGATGTGGCCCAGGGAGAGAGGGAAAAATAGTGGAAGTGAACAACTGGCTTCACAAATGGTGTAAACAGGAACGGTTTGGATTCTTAGATCACGGACTGCAGTTTCTTGAAGATGGACTTCTGGCAAGCGATGGGCTGCACCTCACAATGGTTGGGAGGAATGTTTTTGCCAAAAATCTCAGAAACCTCATCAGGAGGGTTTAAACTGACTAATGTGGGGGAGGGAGACAGTGCTCCTGAAGGTAAGAGTCTATCAATTGATGAAGATGATCATCCAAATGTCATAGACCGAATGGAGCAAACAGCACGCAGACCTAGTGGTGGGAGGAAAAAATCCTTAAATAAGAGACACGGGGGAATGATTAATGGACTTCAATGTCTGTACATCACTGAAACCTGGTGGGATAAGTCCCACGATTGGAATGTAATAATGGAGGGATACAATCTATTTCAGAGAAACAGACCAGACAAGAAAGGAGGAGGAGTGGCGTTATATGTCAGGGATGTGTATACATGTGAAGAGATCCAAGATTTAGAACCTCAAAGCCAAAGTGAGAGCATTTGGGTCAAAATTAAGGGAGAGAAGAATAACAGTGACCTCATTGTGGGAGTTTACTATAGATCCCCAAGCCAAACGAAGGACATAGATTATGCCTTCGTGGAACAGATGGCCAAGCATGCAAAAGGAAGGGAGATAGTAGTAATGGGGGACTTCAATTACCCGGATATTTGTTGGATGTCAAACTCAGCCAAGAGCATAAGGTCAAACAGATTCCTCACTGGCCTTTCAGACAACTTCATTGTCCAGGAAGTGGGAGAAGCAACAAGAGGAACAGCCATTTTAGATCTGGTCCTAACCAATGTTGATGACCTGGTTAGTGGGGTAGAAGTGGAAGAATCATTAGGCGTGAGTGATCATGCTCTTTTGAAGTTTACTATACAGCGGAAAGGAGCAGCTAAGCATACTAGGACTCAATTTCTTGACTTTAAGAAAGCCGACTTCATAAAACTTAGGGAAGTGCTGGGTGAGATCCCATGGACAGTAATACTAAAAGGAAAGGGAGTTCATGATGGCTGGGAGTTTGTTTAGAGGGATATAGTAAAAGCACAACTTCAGGCAATACCAATGAGACGGAAACATAGAAGGTGCCTAAAGAAGCCAGGGTGGCTATCTAAAGAAATTTTAACTGAGTTAAGATTAAAAAAGGATGTGTACAAAAAATGGAAAAGGGGGGAAACCACCAAAGAGGAATTCAAACAAATAGCCAGCACGTGTAGACACAAAGTCAGAAAAGCTAAAGCACAGAATGAACTCAGGCTTGTTAGAGAGGTTAAAAGCAACAAAAAAGGCTTTTATGGGTATGTGCGTAGCAAAAGGAAGAACAAAGAAACAGTGGGGTCACTCAGAGGAGAAGATGGTGAAATGCAAACAGGGGACACAGAAAGGGCTGAACTCCTCAATGCCTTCTTTGCCTCAGTCTTCTCCGATAAAGAAATCAATGCCCGACTTGAAGAATTTGGAGCAAATGATTCAGCAGAGGAAACACAGCCCAGAATAACTAAGGAGATAGTACAAGAATACTTGGCTAGTTTAGATGTATTCAAGTCTCCAGGGCCAGATGAACTGCATCCAAGATTATTAAAAGAACTGGCAGATGTGATCTCAGAACCACTAGCAGTCATCTTTGAGAATTCCTGGAGAAGGCGAAGTCCCGGCAGACTGGAGGAGGGCAAATGTTGTCCCTATTTTCAAAAAGGGGAAAAGAGAGGACCCAAATAATTGCCGCCCAGTCAGTCTGACATCAATACCAGGGAAGATTCTGGAGCAGATCATTAAGCAAACAGTCTGTGAGCACCTAGAAAGGAATGCTGTGATCACCAATAGTCAGCATGGATTTCTGAAAAATAAGTCATGTCAGACTAACCTGATCTCGTTTTTTGACAGAATTACAAGCCTGGTAGATGAAGGGAACGCAGTGGATGTAGCCTACCTTGATTTCAGCAAGGCATTTGACAAGGTGTCCCATGATATTCTTGTAAAGAAGCTGGTAAAATGTGCTCTTGACTATGCTACCACTCAGTGGATTTGTAACTGGCTGACTGACCGAACCCAAAGGGTGCTCATCAATGTTTCCTCTTCATCCTGGAGAAGAGTGACTAGTGGGGTGCCACAGGGTTCTGTCTTGGACCCGGTCTTATTCAACATCTTTATCAACGACTTGGATGATGGACTCAAGGGCATCCTGATCAAATTTGCAGATGACACCAAACTGGGAGGGGTGGCTAACACCCCAGAGGACAGGATCACACTTCAAAATGACCTTGACAGATTAGAGAACTGGGCCAAAACAAACAAGCTGAATTTTAACAGGGAGAAATGTAAAGTATTGCACTTGGGCAAAAAAAATGAGAGGTACAAATACAAGATGGGTGACACCTGGCTTGAGAGCAGTACATGTGAAAAGGATCTAGGAGTCTTGGTTGACCACAAACTTGACATGAGCCAACAGTGTGACGCGGCAGCTAAAAAAGCCAATGAAATTCTGGGCTGCATCAATAGGAGTATAGCATCTAGATCAAGGGAAGTAATAGTGCCACTGTATTCTGCTCTGGTCAGACCTCACCTGGAGTACTGTGTCCAGTTCTGGGCACCACAGTTCAAGAAGGACACTGACAAACTGGAACGTGTCCAGAGGAGGGCAACCAAAATGGTCAAAGGCCTGGAAACAATGCCTTATGAGGAACGGCTAAGGGAGCTGGGCATGTTTAGCCTGGAGAAGAGGAGGTTAAGGGGTGATATGATAGCCATGTTCAAATATATAAAAGGATGTCACATAGAGGAGAGAGAAAGGTTGTTTTCTGCTGCTCCAGAGAAGCGGACACGGAGCAATGGATCCAAAATACAAGAAAGAAGATTCCACCTAAACATTAGGAAGAACTTCCTGACCGTAAGAGCTGTTCGACAGTGGAATTTGCTGCCAAGGAGTGTGGTGGAGTCTCCTTCTTTGGAGGTCTTTAAGCAGAGGCTTGACAACCATATGTCAGGAGTGCTTTGATGGTGTTTCCTGCTTGGCAGGGGGTTGGACTCGATGGCCCTTGTGGTCTCTTCCAACTCTATGATTCTATGATTCTATGGAGCTGCTTGCTATCAGAGACTCGTTGGAAGTGTGAAGACATTTTTGACAGGGTGCACAACACCAAGTAGAAGTATGCACTGATCACCGAAATCTAGAGTATTGGGAAACAGTGAGATGCCTCAATCAAAGGCAGATTTGGTGGGCAAAGTTCTTTGCCAGATTTGACTTTAGAGTACAGTATGTGGCCGGCAGTCAGAATCAGAGGGTGGATGCCATTTCTAGGAAGCTGGAGTATCAGGAATAAGAGTCAGCATATCCTGAAGCTGCAGCAATGAATGCATTGGGATTTTCTCCATATGTAATAATGGAAATCACTGGGCAGTGTCAGGCTGGAGCCAGCAAGCGAACAGCAGCAGCTGCCAGACTTGCGTGGCAGCCCAGGGGACAAAGGGAGGTTTGTTAAGGGAAGATGAGGAGTGAAGAGGGAGGAATTCACAGCCCAGAGAAACACAGGACTTAGCAGACGATAGCTTGTCTGAGTCAGTTTGCAAACTTCTCAGAATGCAGAAGAGGAGGGCTACAAGAAAAGAGGAAATTGACATCACAGAAGCAAGGGAAGAGATTCGTTTTCAAGCATTGTTTCCGGAGGAAGAGGAACAATGCTGAGGATTTAATTGAGTCATCATCAGGGTAGCCATAAGTCACGCCGGCAAAGAGCTCCGGACGAGTGGCATGCTTTTTCCAGAATAAAACCAACTTCTAATTGACTGTACGTGTACACGTCTTGCTGCCACTACAGGCAGCTTGACATATGAACCATTTCTCAGGAGCAGATTCCATTCGCATAGTAGGACTTGCATGTACAAGTAAAGAAATAGAAGCTGGACCTTTGCAGAAGACTAGGAGAGGATGATGGAAGCCAAATTGTCTTCGTGGTTTCCAACAGAGATTCTTATCTAGGTGATTCAGAAGTCTTTTCCAAGACTGCAATGTTCCTAATGTTCTTATACTGTGCTTACAAGAATAGATTGTTCAAGAGTTCCTTAGAATGGAAGCCCTTGTCTGAGCCCTGAAATAAAGGTAGTATTGATTGATCTAATAGATACCTAATTATCATGTTGCATTGTTATATCAAAGCATCATTGTAAGGCCAAGGACAGAATAGTAATAAGGAGCTGTCCTCTTAAATTAAGATATATAATACATAAGTCCCTCCATTGTTTCAAATCCAGGATTGTGATGCAGCACAACAAATCTTCCAATGGCAATGGCTGTCTTAAATTTTTACCATATATAAGAAGATCTAATTGCCTCCATTGTTTCAGTATGTCCAGGGAACAAATATACCTCTTAAATCCTATGTCAGACAGTGTATCCTTGCCAGAGGTAAAACGTAATTTGCAGTCTTATCCACATACTCATTGAACTCGATGTGAGTCTTGGATTTTGTGTAGCTAAGCACAGGACTGCAGGATGTGTTTCAGGGGCTGTGTGTCTAGGCATTCAGGCTATGCTATCAGATCCTTCAAGGGTCCCAATTTAATAAGGACTTCTTGAATTGGCAGAAGCTGCTCCAGCTTCTGATCCCAATCCGGGATGCCCTGATTTTCCCAGAGGCCACTCTAAGCTGTGCTGCATCTCAAAATGCGTCACGGGCTGGAGCGATCTGGGAAAGGAAGAGGTCAGCAGCAGGTAAGGGGCAAGCGACGGAGATGGGGGGTGGACGGTGCCCCAAATTTTTTCACGAAATGTTGGAGGGTGTGCACTAACAGCAACCAAGAAATAAGTCAATGGATCCAATATACATTCCTTTGGGGTCCTTTTTCCAATGCGCACATTCATATTTGTGAGATGGATGATGGAGAAGAAAATGACTGGGGAGCTGTGCATTAGGCAATTCTGACATGGATATAAGAAATGGTGAACTTCAGGAAGCATAGGACACAGAATGGAATGAAGAAGAGAAACAGTCAAGAAAGAGGACAGAAGACCACACTGCCTTGGCAAGACCACACAGCCTTGGCAAGACCACACAGCCTCCACGTCAGCACAAGATGGCTAATTGCCTTCCCCAATGGCACTTGGACTTAGTCCAGAAGGAGGTTGCATCACCCAACAGAGCTGAAAAAGAGCTATATAAAGAAAGCAGAGAGCACCAACCCGAGCACAGCAGAGACCAAAGGCAACTCTTCCGCGCCTCTATTCTTTTGTGGAGGACACTCCAATTCTGACACACCATGAAGTCGTGTCTCATCCTGCTAGCTGCAATGCTGCTGGTTTCGACGCTGAGTGGTTCAGATGGTGAAGATAAACTGGGCCGCGTAGTAAGTAATGTTAAATGTTTGTGGATGTCTGTATGTGGGATGGTATGTGGGTGTGAATTGGCTCCTTGCTGTATAGGGCGAAGATGTGTTCTGTTGCTTGTTCTAAAATGAAACAAATGGGTTGTGAGTAGAAGATGAGAGCCTGGGTTGTTTCCAATGGTGGTCCTCCTCAGAGCAGACCCATTGAAATGAATGGGCACAACTAACAGGCCCAGGGGGGAAACACCCCCAATTGAGCATGAGTTGAACTTTGTACAAAGTTCCGAAGCAAAAAGGGGGACGGGGGGGGGAGAAAATGCATTGTGTCTGATGTTGGTCCTACACATAAGAACATATGAAGAACCAATGCCCCATCTGGTCTAGCACCCTGTTCTTCCCATAAAGCAGGAGCCAAGCACAAGAGCAGTCTCCTCTCCTGCAGTTTCCATCAATTGGGTTAGGGCTGCCATATTCCCAAAAATGAAAGTTGCCATATGGGTTTTCCCAGACATTTTGCCAATTTGTCGGAAACCCACCCGGATGTCATTTTGACAGTCTGATCCCCAGGAAAACATGGACATATGGCAGTCCTAACTTGGATGCATTTCTGTCTCTGACTGTGGAAGCAGAGCAGAGTCATCCTGACTGGTACCCATCAGAGTAGACCCACTGTGGTTAATGAGCATTGTTAACATGCTCGTTCTTCCATATGTCCTGTCAAGAAGTGTCAGCATCGCCCTTGAGCCAGTACCACCAACTGGACTCATGCACTTCAGCCCCAAATGAGCTAGGAGAGCTGGGTAGCACTTCCAGAGACCACCTTCTGGACAGGAACAGGTCAAAGTGCTGTGGACTCACAGCTTAGAGTTGTGAGCACCGGATTCACTTCCACAAGAAGACAGTCGTCGCACAGCAGAGTATAGCAGAGTACAGCAGAGTATAAACGACTTGGAGAGCAGCTCTGTAGAATAACTTCTTTATTCTATCTACAACTATCATACAAACTATATACAGAGCTTAACGAGGTCTAAGCATAAATGAATGCTGCACCACACTGAGTGTCTGCAGCTGCTCTTAGCAGCAACCTTATCTCTACACACGGTCTGTAACACTCAGTCTCTCTCTCTCCGATACACTGACTGACTGACTGACTGACTGACTGACTTGGTGCTGGAGTAGAATAAGTAGAGAAGCAGAACACGCCTCCTTCTCTCTGGAGAAACAGCAGACTCATCAGAAGATTCTTGGATATGGGAGGGGTGAAATCTCCTCAAGAAGTCCATCCTACACAATGTCAGAATCAGGCCAGCATCCTCCCATTGACAGGAGCCTCTTCTATTGTCGTTTCTATGCCTACTACAGATGTTCCACTTTCGACAAACCTTCTAAAAACTTTATCTCTCTTGGATTTTTCATTGCTTTCATGGGTGTGCTATTGCTCTTTTAAAACTGCTGTTATATTTCGTAATTGTGTCTGTGTGTTTCGTAGTTGTTTGTGTGTTTTTTAAATGATTTTCTATATGGATTCATTTTTCAAAAACAGTTTTAGTATATGTATCTGTTATATACAGTATATGGTCTTATAATTCAAGCCACTTTGGGATGCCTCACGGGAACTGAGTCGTTAATAATAATAGTAGCAACAATGAAGAAACACCAACCCACCTTTTCCCAGATTTCTCCTCCTGTGTTAATCTTCCCAATCCAATGGATTGGGAAGATTAACACAGGAGGAGAAATCTGGGAAAAGGTGGGTTGAGGGGATGACACATCAATATGGGAAGGTTCCGAGAAGCAGCTGTTCCAAATGCTAAGTCTTACCTGCCTCTTTTTTCCTACAGGTCAGGAATAACTTGAAAAACGTTGATGCAGAAAGTCCCAATTTATTCAAGAATAATATAAAACGAATACGTTTTGTGTCAAAAGAGCGAAGAGCGTTGCCAGTGAAGTAAAGAAGTCCTCATGTCTGGACGGGTGTGGACATTCCTCCTTGGCCTCTCGACCTCTCAACCCAAATCGCAGACTCCCAAATTGGAGGTCGACCAGAGATCAACTTCCCCTTCACTGGATTGCCCACTGTCTAAACCATGGTTGCGGCACTCTATACCTCTCTCCTTCTCTCTTGGGATTCTTATGGGCCTTGCTCTTCCCCCGCAGTTCGATTGCTTTTGTCTGACAAAATGTTTTCCTTGAATTGTGATCATGCCTCTTGCTCACCCAGTGGGTGGTTGTGGAAACTGTCAGAAATGTAGCAGCAGAGATCATTCAGTGTGTTATTTAAGGGTTAATTCTGTTATGAGTAAAGTCAGCTAACCAAAAAGGTGGTGGTGGAGGTATTGCATTCCTTAGGCCAGCCTATCTAGACAAATAGATACTGATGTGTTTGATTCTCTTTTAATGTTAATCTTAATTGTTTAAAAATGTTTTTAATTCTTTTAAACTGCTTTTTAATGATTATATAAATTTGTAACCCCCTTAAAGGTTTTACTACAATCAAGAGGGATATACATTTTGTTAAACTAAAAATGGAAACAAACCAGATATGATCTCCATGGAGGTAGCATGTGGTCTGCTTGGCTGCATAGTTCTAAGGGAGGTTTTCCACTGTATGTTTGCTTGCGTGTCTCGCTGCCCTGTGCAAGTCCTGTCTTAAATTATATGCTGCTTTTGTTCTGTTTGCTCAATAAATTAGGAAATGTTATTTCCTGTTTGCAGAGTTTTAATTAATGGTGTGCCAAAACCCACCATCTGATTTCTAGAACCTGTTTCTTCCCCTGAGAAAGAGACCTCAGTTTTCCTGCACATGAGAAATTCTTTAGAATTAATTCATAAAGACTTCATTTTTATGAACAACAGCACACCAGGGATGGAAAGATGTTCACTTTTAGAGAAGCCACAAGATGCCTTCATAAGAAAACCCCACCTGGGTTTGTTTTAATAGCCAATAGATTGGTATCTGTCCTGAGGGTGGCAGGTAGTGCTGTGGTCTAAATCACTGAGCCTCTTCGGCTTGCTAAACAGAAGTTTGGCTGTTTGAATCTGTGTGACAGGGTGAACACCTGTTGCTCTGTCCCAACTTCTGCGAACCTAGCAGTTTGAAAGCATACCAGCAAGAGTAGATAAATAGGTACAGCTATGGCAGGAAGGTAAATGGCATTTCTGTGTGTTCTGACACTCGTCATGGTGTCCCGTTGCACCAGAAGCTGGTTAGTCATGCTGGCCACAAGTGGTGTGTCTGCCCACCTGTCAATCAACTTATATCAGGAGGTCATCAACTGATGGTTGGAGTGTCAAAGCCCTGCATTGGAGCTCTTTTACAGCCCCTTTCAAAGATCCCTTCATTGTGTGGGAATTTTGTGGATAGTAGGAGAGTATATATTGATTAAATATTATCCTTCCCAACACACACTAGTGAGTCTCTCATATGTGTGTGAGTGTATAGATAGGTAAAGGTAAAGGTCCAGTCGTGGCCAACTCTGGGGTTGCGGCCATCATCTCGCTTTATTGGCCGAGGGAGCTGGCATACAGCTTCCGGGTCATGTGGCCAGCATGACTAAGCTGCTTCTGGCAAACCAGAGCAGCACACGGAAACACTGTTTACCTTCCCGCCGGAGCAGTACCTATTAATCTACTTGCACTTTGATGTGCTTTTGAACTGCTAGGTTGGCAGGAGCTGGGACTGAACAACGGGAGCTCACCCCGTCGCGGGGTTTTGAACCGCCGACCTTCTGATTGGCAAGTCCTAGGCTCTGTGGTTTAACCCACAGCGCCACCTGCGTCCCAGAGGTATAGATAGATAGATAGATAGATAGATAGATAGATAGATAGATAGATAGATAGATAGATAGATACAGAGATAAATAGATTGATAGATAGACAGGCAGACAGACAGATATGAGAGAGAGTTTATTCCCGCTTTACACAGCAAGAGTCTAGTTGCATATTCGTTTCAATCTCTTTAGTTAAAGAATCCTATCTGGCAGTTTATTCCTGGTAAGACCCCTTTGATTCCCTCGTAAAAGAATAAAGACACAAGAGTCTTCCGTATAAGTATTAAAGGTTTACTCACGTTCAATTCTCAGATCCCTGAAAGCAAGCTTTAGCTTGTAGTGACAGATACAGTGTGGCTTACATCCTTGTTAGGATGGGCTCATGGGCCGCTGGCAGAGAGCCAGCAGTGCAATACAAGAGAAGAAATGGCATCAAAAATGAGCAGCATCAAAAGAAGCTGACTACATGACTGGACCATTTGTGGGGTCTGCAAGGGTCATGTCCACCTACCTGGTCACATGCAGAGGGAGGATTCTTGAGACCAGGTGTAACAGGAAGTTCAGCTGACTGGAGTAGCATCCCCTGCTTGTGTCCACTCTAGGCAAACAGGAAATGTAGTATTTGTCTGCTCCAATGGATTACATCCCACCCATTGCATGTGGAAGCTCAGCACTACCTGACACACCTAGCACCTAATGGGCTACAGGTGATTAATGTGTCCCTTGTCTGCACTGGGCACTCCTCCCACTCAATTCCATGTTCATCTCCCTGATCACTCTGCAAGGAGCACAATCACCCCAGCTCCTGCAGGACTTTATACCGAGTTGTCCTCCTTGAAGCAGACATGGAGGATGGGGCGTTCCATGATGCCACCTGCCAATCAACTGACAGGAGGTTTTCAGCATGATGGTTGGAGCGTCAAGGCCCTGCATTTGCATGCTTTTCCAGCCCCTCCAAGGAAGGAGGCTTCATCACCACTTGAAGGAGTCCATTCCACTGTCAAACTGCTCTAACCATCACAACGTACTTCCTAATGTTGAGTCAGAATCTGCTTCCTTGTAACATGTTGCCATCGGCTCTGGACCTACCCTCCAGAGCTGGAGAGAACAAGCTTACACCATCCTCAATGTGACAGCCATTTAGATATTTAAAGATGGCTAACATATCTCCTGCCATTCTCTTATCAAGGCTAAACATACCTAACTCCCTCAACAGTTCCTCATAAGGCCTGGTTTCCAGACCCTTGATTATTTTGGTCACCCTCCTCTGCACACATTCCAGCTCATCAATATTCTTCTTAAACTGTGGCACCCATAACAAGACACAATACTTCAGGTGTGGTCTGACTGAGGCGAAATAAAATGGTACTACTACTTCCCTTAAACTGCACACTATACTTCTGTTGATGCAGCCTAGAATAGCATTAGCTTTTTTTGCCATTACATCACACTCTTGGCTCATGTTTAGCTTGTTGTCTACCAAGACCCCTAGATCCTTTTCACATGTTGTACTGGCAAGCAAAGTCCTGCCCCCACCAAATTTTACGTATGTGCAACTGCTTATTTCTACCTACAGTAAGTGCAGAGCCTTGTATTTGTTTATATTGAAACTCATTTTGTTAGTTTTGGCCCAGTTCTTCAAACTATTAAGATCATACTGAATCCCAATTCTGTCATCTGTGGTGTTAGTTACCACACCCAGGTTGGTGTCACCTGCAAATTTGATTAGCATCCTCTCAATTCCTTCCTGAAAGTTATTGCTAAGGAAATTGAACAAGGTGCCTAGGACAGAATCCTGCAGAACCCCACTTATCCCCTTTTCCCAGGATAACGAGGAAGCATTAGTGAGCTCTCTTTGGGTTTAGTCAGTCAATTAGCTCATCTGGAAGATCCTTAGGCAGCCACCCGGGTTTCATTAGATGCCTTCCACTTTCTTTTCTTGTTGGAATGGTTTGCATGGGTGCCAACTCTGCGGGGTCCTGAGTGCCTGAGCACCCACAAATTTTAAATGAAGGGGACATCCCTCAAGGTTCTATTACATGGTGCATACATGGCCCATAGGATGTGTGATTGACATCAGCATGCTGCGGGACATGCCCACAACACGCGTGCACACACGCATGCCATGGTAACGCCGGCATTTTGCGGGCACCCACAGTTGTGGGGGCAAAGCGACGCGCCTGATTGTTTCTATTTGTGCCTTCAATAGTTCACCTTTAAGAAACTCCCATCCATCATGGGCTCCCTTCTCTTTTAGTATTTCTGACTATTTGATCTCGTCCAGAACACAGCTGAGACAAGCCTAGTTAGCTCAGTTGGCTAAAGCGTGGTGCTGGTATTGCCAAGGTTGCAGGTTCGATCCCCGTATATGAGACAGCTGCATATTCCTGCTTTGCAGGGGCTTGAACTAAATGATCCTCAGGGTTCCTTTCAACTCAACAATTCTGTGATTCTACTCAAGAATACATGGATAGAAATGAACCCTGTGTGTGCTCAGAAGGGCTTGCAAAAGCATGCAAAAGACATGGTGCCTCCAAGAGGCAGGTGCAGGGGGACAGATGTCCAGGGCCAACAGCCAGAAGGGTACCCAGACTTGGAGCTTTCATGTTCTTCCTTTCAGAAGCCCATCTGTGTTCCCGCTGGAAACGAAGTTATGCGGGACTTCCGGGTTGGCGCCATCGCCGAATGGCGGACTCCCTCCGAGCTCCGGAGGGAGCCTGCTCGGCAGGGGCTGGGTCCTACCGCACCGGCGATGCGGGGACCCTTAAAAACCACGGCCACGGAGGCCGTGGACATGGAGACTCGGCTGGCACCGCTAGCGCCCTCCCGACTCGTGAAGGAGCCTTTTTAAAGGCTACGGATCGGGTGCCGGGGAGAAGCGTGGTGCTTTGAGTCCTTTGCTATCCCTGCCGAGCGAAGCCGCATGCCATCCGGCGGAGAGCGCTGACTTCTTCCATTGAGAATTCGGACTTTCAACAATAACCCGTGAGTAATTTGGAAACCGGGTTTAAAAGGAGGAAAAAAAAAAAAGAAATTTTTTTTTTTTTGGATTTGATACGAGCGGGGGGGGATCCAAAAAGGAAGTCAGTCCCCCTCCCTACTGTAAACCTTCCAAAACAAGGACTGGGAAACCAAGGTCCAAAAAGAATTGTATTGCTGATAAAAACTAAGAATTCCACGATGGGAAATTACAAGAACTGTGCTGGAGGAAGAATTGAGGGAGAAGGAAAACGTAACCCCCCCCCCCTGGGAACCGGGGTGATTGAGGAGAGAGCCTGGCGAAAAGCGAAGGAGATTTTGACAGCTGTCAAAGTAGCTGTCAAAGTCGGAAATTCAAAGAGGACTTTAATACGAGGACTTTGCTGGTTAAATTTTGATACAATTAATTACAACCCGTTAAAACTTGGATACAAAATGGCGAAAACATGGATAACAATTGGACTTTTGGACTAGAGAAAACAAAGTTACAATAATCCCCCTAGAGGAGTTTCGGGACATTACAAAGAAGGTCGTAAGTGGAAAAATACCATCGGAATTTTACAGGACTGGTTATCTTCTGGGAAAGCTGCAAAACGGAAACAATATTGTGTCTACAGGGTGTTCAGCTAAAGGAGACAATAGAATTTTCTATTGAAGAAAGGAAGGGACTGAACGCAAGTTTTTGTTCCTGAATAACAATAACCCCTGCAGACTTACTAAATTTTTGAACTAGAACGTTTTAGCAGCGGAACAAGAGGAAACTGGACTACAACTTGGAAAGAACAATAGGGGGAGCGTTATTAAAGATTTGATGCTAAATGGTTTAAAAATAATTCTAAAAATAATTATAAAAAGAAAAAGCTAGCAAGGAGTTGGGGGAAAAATGTGATTTATGGACTTTAAAAATTCCAGGCAGACAACATGGATTGGTGGTCAGGGGGAAACTAAACCGGGGACGGGGGGGGGGGGGAGAAATAGAATCCAAAGGCTTGTCAACTATTTTTTGAATTGGTTTTCTTTTACTTACTATACTCTTTATTTTTTATTTTCTTATATTTCTATTGTGTGGGGTGTCTTTATCACTAAAAAAAAAAGGGAAATTGTGGAATGGAAAGGGGGTGGGCCCTGGGGAAAGAATTTTTGTTTTGTTAGTAAGGGTATTGATGGGGATTTTACAAAATTAAATTTAAATTCGACTAATGGTTTAAACAAATTAAGTTTTAATTAGAACTGAGAGCTTGTGGAGCCAACAATATGATAGGGGAATATGGTAGGGGTGGGGGAAAGAGGGAGTCCCGGAAAGTGGGTGTATGAAAATAAGGATTTGAATGTACTTTAATCTTTTCTTTCTGTATTTCTGAAAATCTTAATAAATATTATTTAAAAAAAAAAAAGGAAACGAAGTTATGAAGCAGAACCCCCACCCCTCTAGTGCATTGATCTTGTCCTGAAGTTGTAACACTTTGAATAACCACAATTTGTCCTTATGTTTTTCACTAGCAAGAAGTACACATCTTTCCTGGGGTGGGTTTCTTTGCAATCAGATACTCCCTGGAAGTGATCTTCTGCAATAAGTGTGAGTGGGTCTAAGAGGATTCCCTGACCCCAAATAACAAATGCAAAATGTAACAACTGTTCAGTGAGGCTTAGGCAAGAAGAAGAAGAGTTTGAACTTGATATCCCGCCTTTCACTCCCCTTAAGGAGTCTCAAAGCGGCTAACAATTTCCTTTCCCTTCCTCTCCCACAACAAACACTCTGTGAGGTGAGTGAGGCTGAGAGACTTCATACAAGTGTGACTAGCCCAAGGTCACCCAACGGCTGCATGTGGAGGAGCGGGGAAGCGAACCCGGTTCACCAGATTACGAGTCCACCGCTTTTAATCACTATACCAGAAGCTAAAGACTGGGCACTCAGTGAGAACTCACAGTATATTTAGATTAATGTAAAATGTATACATGTCTAGTTTTAACTCTCTTTGTGGCTTTAACAGATGTGTGTGTCTGGGAGAAATTCAGCAGGCTACCCTTTTCTCCTAGGAAGTTCAGTTCTGAAGAAAAGCTTCACTACTATGTATCAAACTATCGGCGTGGACAGACATGGGTATATTTTTCGGCCCAACAATTTAACTAAAAAGGGGATACCACTTTGAATATGACATGAAGCATATGTAATTGTTTTGCAGAGCTGTTTCTTATTTTCAGAGTACGTTGGAGGGCCCAGTATGTGGGGGCACCTCAGGATAAATATCTTGTAGGTTCACATTCAAGACACCAAACAGGCTTGAAAGTGAGAGGCCATAAGATTTCTTGGAACTGGGGAAAAGGAGGTTTCTTGTGGCTTTAACAGATGTGTGTGTCTGGGAGAAATTCAACAGGTTACCCTCTTCTCCTAGGAAATTCAATTCTGGAGAAATGTTTCACTTGCGTGGACAGACACGGGTAAATTTTTGGGCCCAACAATTTAACTAAAAAGGGGACACCACTTTGAATATGACATGAAGCATATGCAAATGTTTTGCAGAGCTGTTTCTTCTTTTCAGAGTAGGTTGGAGGGCCCAGTATGTGGGGGCACCTCTGTGTAAACATCTTGTAGGTTCACATTCAAGACACCAAACAGGCTTTAAGCCCACAATTTATTTGCAATTGCTGAATTTTGACAGGTTCCTTGAGGCAACTGGGGTGACTGCCCATGAAATCAGGGTTCAGGGCTAATGGAAGACAGGAATGGAGTGGAGGTATCATGCAGTGAAGGTGTGCCTTTGAGATCTTTTGGTGAACCTGCTGAGCATCTGGGTTGATTGCAATCTGCTTCTCAGTTGTCTTCAGCCATAGCCTCCTCTGCATCTGTGAGTAGAAAGTAGAGGGCAAAGTAGAAAGTAGGAATCACAGAATTAGAGAGCTGAGAGGGTCTTTGGAAGTCAGTTACTCCAGTCCCTTTCATTACGAGCATCCCCAACATGTGGTTTCTCAAAAAGGGGGGGCAGAGTTGCTCTCTCACTCCCCAAAACAACACAAATTTCACCATCAGAAATAGCCTCCTAAAGTTCTACCAAAATTTGCCCTCTTATAACTTAAGCTGTAAGATCCACTCCTCTCCTCTGGGGCAGCAAAGCATGATTCTTTACCATCTTCCAACTGACAGCCCTCCGTGGATATAAAGAGTGCTCTCCTCTCCCTTTCACTCTTCCTTTCTCAAGGCTAAACTGTGTTGTTTACCTGTATACAATGTTAGTGCCAGTTCAAGTAGGCCCATTGAAATGAAAGAAAATGGCTTACATTAATTCCAGTGCCTCTATTCAGAATATAAATCAGTTGGATATGACTATAACCTTTCCTCTGAGGGCATGCTTCTTGGGTCTCTGCTCATCCTTATTGCCCTCCCACAACCTCCTCCCGAGGCTTCTATTGTTTGCGTTCTCATCTTCCTAGAGCAGTATTCACCTTCTTGAATATCTGAGCAAAAGACAGAAATTCAGCAGGTCGGAAACTTCCCATCATGGATACTTCTTTGTTAGCAAAGTTACACCTGCTGAATTCTTGTCCACTAAAATTAAAGGAATAGGAGGACTTGGTATAGACAGAACAGCCAAAACAGAAAGCCATCTTGACCAGGAAGTTGCCAGCCTAGGTGTCCCTCTCACTGCCCAAATCATACTTGAAAGGACAATTCTGCTGAAGCCCATGGAATGGATTGATGTGTGTGGTTGGCCTTAGTTTATGTGTAATGCCTGAAAAACCTTTCCCTGCTCTACCATGTGCCCTCAAGACAAGATGTTAGCGAACTATGATCAAGACCATAAATGGTACGGATCTCATTTCTCAGTGAAGAAGGACTTTTAAATAATTCATTGGAGGAGAAAGGAAAGCTGCCAAAGCACAGAGACTATCTAAAAAGCTCATCATCCTTTTGCTCCATCCCCAAGAATCTTCCAGTCCAAACCAACCTCCTATGCTCAGATGCTCTTCATTGTGTTTCACCCTACGGGGTTTACCACAATAACATTCTGCCGGCCTAGAAGTAAAAAGAGATGTAGCTTAAGATCTGAGTATGAATCTCCATGTCATGAATGAACCAGCTCCCAGGGAAGATTTACACTCAGCTAGAGAAAGCAGGCAGGAAGAGATAGAGTTAATTGCAATCTGGGGATTATAGTGTGCCAGTGAAGTACAAAATACAGAGACTAGAAATGAAAGCAGTTCAGAGGGAGGTAATGACAACGGAAGAGCATTGTCAGAGAAGGGGAGGGAGCTGACCCCCTGTACCCCAAGATTTCGGCAGCTGTAGGAAACACCCACCCACCCTTAGAAGGAGATATTTGGTTTAGAGATGGACGGCTGTGATTGCTGCTCGGATGCAATCTGGGGTTTTATGCAATTAATCTTCATTTTAATTAACTACACCCGTTGTTATCAAGACTCCTTGACACGCCAGTACATACTTAAAATGATTGAACAGCTATTCAGCTTCCTCCACCACAACAACCATGCCTCTGATTCCTGGAATGTTTGTTTGGATATCAGCAGAAACAACTATCCTTAAATATTATTCAGGGGAATTCATGACACTTAGTAAACAAGAATGCACTGTATCCCATCTTCGTCGTCCTCAGAGTAGTCTGGATTTGCATCAATGGACATGACTAAATAGATTCCAGGAATCTAAGCCCACTATTTATTGAGTGAGTGAGTGAGTGAGTGAGTGAGTGAGTGTCCTTTGAGGTGGACATAGGCTTACAGTGAAATTGACATCCATCGAAGTAGTAGGTTTGCAGGTGAATTAGCCACAATCTTTCATTGATGCAGAGTGGTTGATTGTGCAATGACACCAGCCTTCCTGAACACACAAAGTGCCCTCCAGATGTTTCACACTACAGCTCCAGCCAACTTGGCCAACAGTCAGAGGTGTTGTAGCATCCAAAGAATCTGAAGGGTACCAGGTTAGGGAGCATGGAGCACACTAATAACAGTAACCATAATGATAATAATAGAGAATGGAGAATAACTTCCTCCTTTGAGCACACCTACGTCATAAACAAGGAATGTTCCTGGGACTTCACAAATCCCCACTATCTCCCTTTCCTTAGCTTTAAAACCAGGAGAGCCTCTGTCAGGGAACTACCAGGGGAGCTCAGGGGGGTGGAGAGGCTCCCGGATTCTAGGGAGGGAACCAGCAGAGAAAGAGGGAGAGCTTCCGCTGAGGAAGGAGGGAAGGAGGAGGCGTCGGAGGGAAGGCTCAGGGACGCTTCCAGCGAGACCAGTGGAGAGAGCTCAGGACCTCCCCTTGGGACGCCCACTCTGCGCAGAAAGCTGTCTCGCAGGGAATCCAGGCGGAGACTCTCTGTCAAGGAGCTTTTATGTTGGAAAAAGTTCAGGAAACGCCCACTGACGGATTCTGCCAGTGATTAAGACAGCCACAAAGTAAGGGCTGTCCGGTTAGGGAAAGTTTTATCCAACTACTCAACTTGGAGCGGTTTGGCGATTACGCACAAGCAACCCCTTATCCCATTACAGCCTCTCTACCCTTTCACTGCTGAGGAATTTCCAGAAGACCAACTGGGTGCCCATTTATGTGTTCCTGAGACTCCACCCTCTTTGAAATGCTCCTTGTGGGACTCTGGCCTTCCTTTGTTTCAGATTTTATGATCTGCTACACACCAGTCTGCCATGCCTCTCCAGGTACAAGGATGTCCTCACCAAGCATCTGAAACAATTTCCTTTCCCTTTCATACTTACTCACTCATTGTACATATCTTAACACAACCATGGACAGAACTTGGACAGCTCATGAGTGCCAGAACAGACAGCAAGATCACAAGATGCTTCATGATGGATGGAGAGGGCACTGGCTTTGAATCAACTGAAAGGAGAAGCAGGAGGAACTTGCAATTATATATTTACTGAACTCCAGAAAACACAGCAGGCCACGAGAGCAATATCTACAACAATGTGGTACTACAAAGGAAAATATCACAAAACATCCGAGGGATGCCCTCTACTGTGCAGCCTGACTCATTGGATGTTGTAGTCCATGTCCATTCTTGTTCACTTAAGATGGCCAACATACTGTATCATATTTGTCTTTAGAAACTTACTCCTCAATCCACCCTATTCCGGTAAACTAATACAGTGGTACCTCGGGTTACATATGCTTCAGGTTACAGATGCTTCAGGTTACAGACTCCGCTAACCCAGAAATAGTACCTCAGGTTAAGAACTTTGCTTCAGGGTGAGAACAGAAATTGTGCTCCGGTGGCGCAGCAGCAGCGGAAGGCCCCATTAACTAAAGTGGTGCTTCAGGTTAAGTACAGTTTCATGTTAAAAATGGACCTCCAAAACGAATTATTATATTTTTCTTCCAAAAAAATTATTAGTTTTCTATTATAACACATAGACAAAAACAAAAAAGAAAAAAATACATTGGACACAACATAAAAACTTCACAACAACAACAAAAACAAAATAAAAGAATTTTTTCTTCTTATTATTCCCTGGCATATTTACATTGCTAAAAGACTTCCTCAACACCCTCCAATCTGGAATTCATCATATTACATATTTAGCAGTTCCCAATTTCATATTTATAATATCAGTATCTTTGTTCATTACTAACTTCTTAACCTTACTTCCAATTGTAATCGATAATAATCTTTGTTATCAATCTTTTTCTATCCCTTAGCCTAATCTGTTACTTCTAGGGATTTCTTAATTAACTTAACTTACAATATCTCACTATATCTTCTTTAAATTTCCTTCAATCTTCTTGTGTTTCCTCCTCTTTCTGGTCGCGGATTCTTCCAGTCAGGTCAGCCTGCTCCGAAAAGTCCATCATCTTCATCTACCATTCTTCTATTGTCGGTATTTCTTGCAATTTCCATTTTTTGGCTAATAAAAGCGTTGCTGTTGTAGTGGCATACAAAAACAGTCTAATATCCTTCTTGGGCAATTCTGGTCCTGTTATTCCAAGTAGAAAGGCTTCTGGCTTCTTAATAAATGTATTTTTCAACATTTTTTTAAATTCATTATAAATCTTTTCCCAGAAGTCTTTCACCTTGGAACACGTCCACCACATAATTAAAAAGTGCCTTCTTTCTCTTTACATTTCCAACATAAGTTATCATTAGTGTGAGAGATTTTTGCTAGTTTCACCAGGGTTAAAGGTAAAGGTAAAGGTATGCCTGCCCGTTCGGGCCAGTCTTGCCAGACTCTAGGGTTGTGCGCTCATCTCACTCTATAGGCCGGGAGCCAGCGCTGCCCGCGGACGCTTCGAGGTCACGTGGCCAGCATGACAAGCTGCATCTGGCGAGCCACCGCAGCACACTGAACGCTGTTTACCTTCCCACTGGTAAGCGGTCCCTATTTATCTACTTGCACCCAGAGGTGCTTTCAAACTGCTAGGTTGGCAGGTGCTGGGACCGAACGATGGGAGTGCACCCTGCCGCGGGGATTCAAACTGCCAACCATGCGATCGGCAAGTCCTAGGCGCTGAGGTTTTACCCACAGCGCCACCTGCGTCCCTCACCAGGGTTAAGTACCATCTATACATCATTTTCATAATATTTTCTTTTAATACAGTACATGCCGTGAACTTAACCGCTTTCTTCCATAACCTCTCCCAATATTCCATCATTATATTGTGAGCCACATCTCTTGCCCAATCAATCATAACAGATTTAACTTGTTCATCTTTTGTATGCCATTCCAACAATAAATTATACATTTTAGAGATGGGCAATCGCATTATGAGCCTCCTGATGGGATCGTTCCACATCAGAAACTCTCACTGATTCCAATTCTAAATGTCTTCTTTCGTGTTCCGAGACCTGTTGTTTCACTTTTTGTTGATTTTTTCCTAGTTCATCACAACCTTTTTGAAGTTCCTTCAGCATCTGCTTATTTTCAGTAACCTCTGATTTTATTTCAGTTAGTAAAGTCATCACAGTTTCTTCAAAATTTGGAACCTCTTTTACTTTTACTCTCTGGTTTATTCAACTTGTCAGCCCCATGCATGGCTATTTATAATTCAAGGACAAGTTACTCAGTCTCAGTCATGGGATTTTGGACACAAACACCAGCTGGCAGCCCAGACCGCCCCTGAACACCAAACCCAGTCTTATTCTTTAAGCCTTGGCTTCTAATTTCTAAATTGGAAACCCTTAATGTTGTTGAGACATATTCAAAGCGTTGAGGGTAAAACAGCCTTATGAATAGTTTAAACAAGTTCAGACAGCAGCAGAAACTTTGTATTACCCAGAGCGGAAAATGAAAGTAATTGTATCCTCTCCCTTTGTATCATAAAAATGGAGTCGGGCAGTTCCCCGCTGGGAGGTCCACTTTCAAAAAGCAAGAGTCTTTTCTGATCTTTTAACAGTTTCTAGCAGGGTAACAAAACAGTTAAATTTCCCCCCTTTCTCCCTGCTGGGTTGGAGATATTTCCTTAGAAGGTAAAACAGCCTCTTTGAAGTTACGTCTTCGGTAAACAAGCACTGCTTTCACTTTTTCTCCAGCGAAAAGGGATCGACCTCCGTAATTTAAATCCCTTTCATTCCAAATTTTAGTCAAATTATTATCCTTTTTACTCACGATTGTCCAAATTAAAGTTTACTTGGAGAAATTGACTGCTCACGATCGCCAGACTCAGGAGCTTCACGCAGTGAGGGAAGCACGTTGATTCCTCAGAACCCGTGTCTCAAACCCCACTCACTCTTGGGGCTCTAACAGGGCTTACCAGGAAGCGAGGGAGTCGCTATGGGTACCAACCGGAACACCAGGTCCTCAGAACGCTCGATCTGAGGTTTTTAATGGGGTGCCGCAACGCTCTTGCAGTCACCCCCAGTCTCAATGCGCACAGCTCTGAAAGAGCTCCTGTCTGCCATGAAAGGGCGACCAACCCGGAAGTCAGAACAAATTAAGTTCTTAACCCGAGGTACCAATGTATTTTGAGAATGTCACGTCCCATGTTTTTTTCCAGCCAGCCAATCTTTCATTGAAAATCCAGCTGACTTCCAGTGGCTCTCTGTCTCTAGCGGTGCTGTTGCCTGCCCCCCAAAAGCCACCAGGACAGAGGGACTGACCTAAGGGTCACCAGGAAATTGAATCATTCAAAGTGCTAGTGCTGGATCAGGTGGAGAGGGTTTCCTAAACTGGCAGCATCCCCTGACTTGACCTGATGCTGTGCAAGGGTCCCCAACTAACCTTAAAAGACCTGGCCTGGGTTGCCCTTCTGCTTACCTAAACTCCAGGGAGCGTGAAAGTAACGTCTTGTCTGCAGAACAAGACACACCAAGGGGTTGGCAAAGATGAGATCCCATGTTGCTAGAGAGAATCTCAATTCCAATTGCTGCTGAAAACAGGAACCATAAGGAAACCCCACACCCCCTTTTTGAATGTTTTTATTAAATACTGACCCTCTTCTGGTGAATTCTCAGACAGGCATGCAGAGAGAAAATGACTTGGTGCTTCGCTAAGCAAAAGGAACCCTCTAAAACTATTCATTAAAGAGTATCAATAAATAGCAGCATACATAAATAGAAGCATACATAACATATTTAAATAGAAAGATGTTTAAATAATAGATTGTTAATCACTCCTTTAAACACGGTTATACATAACTTTGCATGATAAAATCATTTTCAGTATAGAAGAAAGGTCACTAATAAACACATTGGGCATTTGAAAAGTGCCGTAAAGCCCAGAACTCCACTCAGGAGATTCTGGCCCAAATTTCCTCATACCTAAGAGCATTTCCATCTGCAGTTTCTTTTTTCCAGGTATTTCTGGGGAACAGCCAGGACAGCACTGGGTTGTATCTAACTGCTGGAGGCAAAGAGAAAATGCGGTCCTTACCAGGCTAGTGGTCTTTCACTCTTTCTCAAGGGATGGAAAGAAGTTTGCTTTCAGAGAAGTCCAGAGATATCTTGAGCAGAAGAACCCACCTTTGGCTGGTTTAAATAGCCAAATGATTAGTATTTTTATCTTAATCAAGATTAAGATGCTCATTGATGTTTGGAACTCACAAACTCGTTCCGCCAGGGACAAGCCGTTACAGAGCACAGGGAGTTACTTCCCCCCAAACACTTCACAGTTCTCATCACCTCATTGGTTCTCCAATGAGAAGAGACGTTAAGTCATGCAACTCAGTCCTTAAGTACAAGGTGGGGGTTAATATTCTCCCACCAATTTATGAGAGTTGAAATGCAGCATGAAGCACCCCTAATCTGAAGTGGGAGATTAGTGGGGAATGAGTTCATTGGATAATCCCCATGCACCTGTATATCTGTTTTCGCCTCCCATGATTTAAATTGAAGTCAAAAATTGTTCCTTGCAATCCTAAAGGGCAGGAGTGGATCACATGTGGTTAAGTTATTGGGGGAGCGTGATTATGATGGAATGCTAGGGGGCAGTGAGACAATAGATCCAATTCCCTAAGGATGGATGTTTGGGGAGGAGAGGGCGAGTCTGCACATAGTCTGGTTCACCAGCTGTGAATGAGGGTATCATGCTACAGATTTCTGTCATGGGAAGGCATTAGACTAAATGTCCCACCCAGATCTCAAATTCTATGATTGCTGCCTGCATGGTAGAGAAAGTTTCAGCTGATCTCTCAGAGGTATCCCTCCCCTCCCCTCTACTTTCTCCTCACAGGTGAAGAGGCAACTCTGGTCATGGAAAACTGATAAGCAGACTGGAATCAAATGCCAAGCAGGTTCACCAAAATATCTCAGAGGCCTTGGTGCTTTATCCATGTCCACGAACATGGATAAAGTACAAAGCCATAATATAACAAAAGAGGGCAGACTACCTAAGACTTTTTTTGAACTAACTGACAATATGGATCTGATTGATATCTGGAGAACAAAAAACCCCCTAGGAAGAGAAGGGACTTTTTTTTCTGAAGCTAAATTGACATGGACAAGAATTGACCAAATATGGATAACTAGAGGACTGGCACCAAAGACTAGAAAAGTGGAAATCTGCCCAAAAACATGCTCCGACCATAACGCCGTCAAGATGGAAATGAGATTAACTACAACTGGTTCCTTCAGATGGAGGATGAATGACACCTTACTAAGAGATCAAGAGATTGTTAAGAAGGCCCCAAAAAACTTGAAGGACTACTTTGAAGTAAATCTGAACACCACAGTGGAAAAAAGAATAATCTGGGACGCAAGTAAAGCAGTTATGAGGGGGTTTCTGATACAGCAGAATGCAATAAAGAGGAGAACCCAAAATGAGAAAAAAGACAAAATTTTGGAAAAAATAAAAGAAGGGGGGGAAAGTTAAGATCGAAACCTAAGTCACAGGAGATTTTGAGAGAAATTAAACTCTACCAAGTACAATATATGAAATTAGTAAATAAAGAAGTTGAATGGAAAATTAAACAAATGAAGCAGAAAACTTTTGAATCGGCAAATAAATGTGGAAAGTTGCTAGCATGGCAGCTGAAAAAAAGACAGAAGTTGAACACGGTAACCAACCTTGAGATAGAGGGGAGAAATATACAGAAACCTGAGGAGATTAGAAAGTGTTTCCAGAGATATTTTAAACAACTTTACACGCAGGGGCCGCAGAAAGAGTTTCACATAGACCAGTTTTTAAGGACTAACGGATTACAAGAGCTATCTCAAGAAAATAAGATGATATTGAATTATGAAATAACAGAACAGGAGATTGAAGGTGCCATTGAGAATATGCAGGGCCGGACGGGTTAAGCTCCAAATATTATAAGATGTTGAAAGACTATTTAATTCAACCACTAAAGGAGGTGTGCAATGAGATAATGGAGGAGAAGAAGGCACCGGAATCGTGGAAAGAAGCTTTCATCACGCTTATACCAAAATCCGAAGCTGAAAAGACACACCTTAAACCTACCGTCCCATATTCCTGTTAAATGTGGATTACAAAATCTTTGCAGACATTTTGGCAAACAGATTGAAAAGAGTGCTAAATGAAGTAATACACAAGGACCAAGCAGGCTTTCTCCCAGGGGGGCATTTGTCTGACAACACAAGAAACATCATTGATATATTGGAGTTATTGCAGACGAACATAAATACAAAAGCAGTGTTAATTTTTATTGATGCGGAGAAGGCCTTTGACAACATTTCTTGGAGTTTTATGAAAAAAAATCTTAAGGGAATGGGCGTGGGACGAGGGTTTGAAAATAGTATAGAAGCAATTTATTCGGAACAAAAAGCAAAATTGATAGTTAACAATGTGGTGTCAGAAGAGATTAAAATTGAAAAAGGAACGTGACAGGGGTGCCCTATCTCTCCATTGTTATTTATTTCGGTCCTGGAAGTGCTCCTGAATCTGATTAGGAGGGACCAGTTGGTTAAAGGGGTTCAGGTCGGAGCCAAACAATATAAACTTAAAGCCTTTGCAGATGACCTGGTTTTAACGTTACAGGAGCCAGAATCTAGTACGAAAAGAGTCTTAGAATTGATTCAGGAGTTTGGTCAGGTAGCAGGATTTAAATTAAATAAACAAAAAACTAAAGTATTGGAGAAAAATATGACTTTAACGGAAATAGAAAAGCTTCAGAAAGAGACAGATTTAAATGTGGTGAAGAAAGTGAAATACCTAGGGATAAAGATGACAGCTAAAAACCTGAATTTATTTAAAGATAACTATGAAAAATGTTTGTCAGAGGTAAAGAAAGATTTAGAAACATGGTCAAATCTGAAACTCTCCTTGTTGGGCCGAATTGCCGCTATAAAGATGAATGTTTTGCCGAAAATGTTGTTTCTGTTTCAGACTTTGCAGATTGTGGACAGAATGGATTGCTTCAAGAGGTGGCAGCGAGATATTTCTAAATTTGTCTGGCAGGGCAAAAAGCCCAGAATAAAATTTAAAATATTAACCGATGCTAAAGAAAGAGGGGGGTTTGCCCTGCCAGACATGAAGTTATACTATGAATCAGCAGCCTTCTGCTGGATTAAGGACTGGCTACTTCTTGAAAACACTGACATTCTGGACTTGGAAGGGTTTAACAATGCGTTTGGATGGCATGCATATTTATGGTACGACAAGGTAAGAGTTCATAAAGGATTTAAGAACCATATTGTCAGGAGAGCAGTTTTTAATGTCTGGATAAGATACAAAGACTTGTTAGAAAACAAGATCCCAAGGTGGTTGTCACCTATGGAAGCTAAGGCTCTGAAAAAGCTCAATATGGAGGCCAAATGGCCGAAATATTGGGAGATATTAGAACAGGAAGGAAACACATGGAGATTGCAGAGCTTTGAGAAGCTAAAAGATAGAGTGCGCGACTGGTTACATCACTACCAAATCAGAGAGGTTTTTAACATGGACAAGAAATTAGGTTTCCAGGTGGAAAAATCAAAACTAGAAACGGAATTGTTAGAACCTAAAACTAAGACATTGTCAAGAATGTACAACTTGCTGTTAAAATGGAATACTCAGGATGAAATGGTTAAATCAGCTATGATTAAGTGGGCACAAGACATTGGTTATAACATTATGTTTGCTGACTGGGAACGGTTATGGACCACTGGTATGAAATTTACGGCATGTAATGCCTTGAAAGAAAATATTATGAAAATGATTTACAGGTGGTACATGACACCAGTCAAGCTTGCAAAGATATATCATTTGCCCGATAATAAATGTTGGAAATGTAAGGAAACTGAGGGAACATTCTTTCACCTCTGGTGGATGTGCCCAAGGGTAAAGGCATTCTGGGAAATGATCTATAATGAGTTGAAAAAGGTATTTAGGTATACCTTCTTGAAGAAACCAGAGGCCTTCCTTCTGGGCATTGTCAATCAGAAGGTGCTAAAGAAGGATAGAACCATTTTTATGTACGCAACAACAGCAGCAAGAATACTCATCGCAAAGTATTGGAAGACACAAGATTTGCCCACCCTGGAAGAATGGCAGATGCAATTGATGGACTATATGGATCTAGCAGAAATGACTGGCAGAATCTGAGATACGGGAGAAGAACAAATAGAAGAAGAATGGAAGAAATTTAAAGATTATCTGCAAAAACATTGTAAATTATATGAATGTTAATGTGATGCAGGATATTGAGACAAGGTGGCATTAGTGACAAAGCTGAAAGGAATGTGCAAAGATGTTTCATTAGTAACAAGTAAAAGAATCATAGCTTAGTTAACCTAAGGATGGGAGATTAAAAGATGAGTGGATAGCAGCAGGAATGGTTAACTTAAAAGAAATTAAGACACACTAAATTGGTTAAAATAGAGGAAAAATCTGCTGAAACTAAATTGGAAATTTGAAAACAGAAAAGGGAGATGTGAGGAAGTCCAGAAAGAAAGCTGTATGAAACTAAGAATTGAACCTTTTAATTTTGTTTGTTTTTTGTTTTTTATTGTTTATTGTCTGTTGTTGTGTTGCTTTGTTTTCTGTGTTATTATAAAATTTGTTGAAACTTTAATAAAAATTATTTTAAAAAATATATATATCTCAGAGGCCTAATGCATGCCACCTCTGCTCCATTATTCCTTTAACCCAGAACCCAGGTTTCATGGGCACCCCAAACAATACCCGCCATTGCCTCAGAGGACCTGCCAGAACCCTGAAGTTGAAAATAAATCATGGCCTTCAAACCTGCCATTTGGTGTATTGAATGTAAACCTACAATAGGTCTGTCCAGAAGTGCCAACAGGTTTTTCTGGTCCCAATATGTGGCTTGGGCCCTGGAACCCACTCCCAAATCAGGACACAGATTTTCCTCAAATTTGCTTGTCCTTCATGTCATATGGAGCAGGTCAAGGGAGGTGAACCACAAGTTCCTAACTCGGCCCATTTGGCACCCCTCTAGGCCAGTGGGGCCATCCTGAGCAAGTCACACCCAGCTGCCAATCAATTGATAGCACATATGCACTTTTATTCTGCCTAACTTCCCCAAGGAGCCCAGGGAGAGCAATTTGAAAAGCAGGGCAATGCAAAGACATTCTAAAACAGTGAAATATCACCCAGTCCACCCAAGTCCTGGTATGCCCTGTGCCCCATGCTGGTGGGTGGGGCAGTTCCCTTTCTCTCTGTTTATGCCATCTCCTTCTCTCGCTTGCTCTCCAACTCCCTCTCCCACTCCCTAAGCCATCCCCTGGCCCTTCTTTCCTCTTTCATTGATACCCCTGTGAAATTAGGCTAAGGGCTGCAGGAGATTAGGCTGATTGCTGGCAGTTGTGCACCCTTCTTTTCTTGAGGTCTCCTTCTGCTCTGGCTGGTCTCATTCTAAACAGCAATGCAATTTAACAGACGAACCATAACACAGGTAGAATCAATAGCCAGGACAACCTTGGCAAGATGGGGTGATATGGGGCATATGTTACAGAAAGTGTTTGCAGCTTCATTGGGCCAGGAATGGTTTTGTTCCCTGCCTTGTGGTGCTTGAATGAGCTGGACATTGTCTCCACTTTGCTACACACAGGGAAATCCAACAGAACTGAGAACACATTGTCTTCTTCCTTGTCACCAAACAGAGGAGCAGAGGCTGTATTGATAGATGCCACATGGACTGCAGGTGGGGGAGGACCTTGGGGTGAAGGAAGACTCCAGCCCCTCTGCCTGCCTTAAGTGCCCATGAAGAGAGCTGCTCAACAGCTCCTGGCCACTACATGGACTCTCCTTGGTGCCCCCCAATCACAGGTTGAGGGGGGTCTCCTCCAGGTGATGCATTCACCTGAGGCTTCCTCCCAATTTCCTTCCACAAAGCTCACACACAGATGATCACACAGAGGGTCAGAGGATATCTGGCATTTATTAAGCATACATACAGGGGATGCTGTGTGGACAGTGCATGACAATTAGCATTCATCCTACATTCCTTCCTGATTATTTGCAGGGTATTTCTACAACTTCCATTTCATTATTTGTCCATGTCACACTTTGCAGGGCATTTTCATATTGCAGTTCTAGCCCCTAAAACTGCATTTCTTTTCTAAAAGTTGTGTGTGAGAGAGGGCAAGGGAACATACATTCCAACTTATCAATATTCTTCTTTAACTGTGTTGCCCAGAACTAGACACCGTACTAGAGATCATCTTGGTCACCCTCCTCTGAGTACATTCCAGCTTATCAATACGTTTCTTGAACTTCATGAGCTAGACACAGTACTCTTAGTGTGGTCTGATCAAGGAAACATAGAGCAGTACTATTACTTCCCTTGCTCGGGACACTATACTTTTGCAGATGCACACTAGGATGTCATTCACTTTTTCTACTGCAGCATCACATTGTTGACTCATGTTAAGCTTGTTGTTTACTAAGACCCTGAGATCCTTTTCACCTGCACTACTTGACAAGTCAGGTGCCCCCCCCCCCCCACATCTCATGTTTGTGCAGCTGGTTATTCCTCCCTAAGTGTGCCAACAGGTTTTTCTGGCCCCAATATGTGAAGAAGAAGAAGAAGAAGAAGAAGAAGAAGAAGAAGAAGAAGAAGAAGAAGAAGAAGAAGAAGAAGAAGAAGAATAGTAGTAGTAGTAGTAGTAGTTTGGATTTAATATCCCGCCTTTCACTCCCCTTCAGGAGTCTCAAAGTGGCTAACATTCTCCTTTCCCTTCCTCCCCCACAACAAACACTCTGTGAGGTGAGTGGGGCTGAGAGACTTCAAAGAAGTGTGACTGGCCCAAGGTCACCCAGCAGCTGCATGTGGAGGAGCGGAGACGTGAACCCGGTTTCCCAGATTACGAGACTACCGCTCTTAACCACTACACCACACTGGCTCTCAGTTGGGTTGGGCCCTGCAACCCACTCCCAAATCAGAACAAAGATTTTCCTCAAACTTGCTTGTCCTTCATGTCATATGGAGCAGGTCAAGGGAGGTGAACCACATGGTCCCAATTTGGCCCATTCAGCATCCCCTCTGGGCCAGTCAGGCCATTCTGAGCAACGATCGGTATCTGTACTTTAAATCAAGATTAAGATGCTCATTGACGTTTGGAACTCACACATTCGTTCTGCCAGGGACAAGACGTTACAGGCTACATGGAGTTACTTCCCCAATGCACTTAACATTTCTCATCACCTCATTGGTTCTCCAATGTCAAGAGACGTTAGTCATGCAATTCAGTCCTTAAGTACAAGGTGGGGGGTTGATATCCCCCCACCGATTTGTTATATTTCAAATGCACCATGAGGCACCCCGATCAGAAGTGGGACATTAGTGGGGAATTGTGAAGATGATGTTGGGAGGTTACACACTGGTTTTGGGGGCTTCCAAGTCCTGCATTGGGGAGTTTCCCCTGCACCTTTCCAAAAACCATTTGCTTCACGTTGGAGCTCAGCACTTGGGGCTTTCAAAGGGACACAGAACAGCTGATAGTTGGTGCTCCAGAGACCCCTTTTGCCCCCGCCCAGCCACCTTTACGCCTGTCCATACCTGACCTTAGATAAGATGTGAGGTGATTGGGAAGCCTGCCCAGAATTGTCTGATGGGCAAAATGGGGTGGGCCTCCTTGGGGCTGAAGGTTCACCATCCTTGCCCTGGCACAATAATGTTTAGAAAAGAAACACATGTTTTGCAGCATGAAAATAAATGTCAAAGTATCCTGCAAAGTTTAGCCTGAAGAAGTGCGGAATAGGAAGATGCAGGAACATGCTGCAAAAAAAATATTCTTTTTTAAAAAAACAACAACTGATTTTTATTAAATTTTCCACGTTTATCATGTTCACATTTTGTTACATAATTCTTTAACTTAATACATTACTCTATAAGAGCATAGACCTCCTTCCCTCCCTCTTCTGACTTCAACACATCTTTCTATATTTTTCACATTTCTATAATCACTTGTTTACCTTCTGTCTTATTATTATAATATTTCACCTTGTTATCTGTAAAGCAGTTCCTTATATTTGCATTACAAAACATTTCAGTTCAAGCCTACAAACATGTTTACAATTTTATTTCATGTAAATTATAAATTTGTTCCAGTCCTTTTAAAACAGTTTGTCACACTGATTCTGGATCTTCCCCATCAACTTGGCCATCTCTACGTACTCCACCATCTTGACCTGCCAGTCTTCCAATGTTGGGAGTTCCTGCTGCTTCCATTTCTGAGCCAGAAGTATCCTTGCAGCCTTTGTGGCATACATAAACATATTTACATCTCTTTTATGTATTTCCTGTCCAATTAAACCTAATAAAATGCCTCTGGCTTTTTATTAAAGTTATATTTTAAAACCTTTTTCAGTTCGTTATATATTGTGTCCCAAATGGCTTTCACTTTAGAACAGGTCCACCACATATGGAGGAAATTCCCCTCCTTCTCCTTACACTTCCAACAACTTTTATCTTGATTTCTATACATTTTAGTGAGTTTGGCAGGTGTAATGTACCATCGGTACACCATCTTAAATATATTTTCTTTGAGTGACACACATGCTGTAAATTTAATGGTTTTAGTCCACAGTTTTTCCCACCTTTCAAAATCAATATTGTGCCCCAAATCCTGGGCCCACCTAATCATAACACTTTTTACCTCTTCATCCTTTGTGTGCCACTCTAGTAATAACCTGTACATTCTCGACAGTATTTTCATTTTACTACTCAGCAATTCTCTCTCTAATTTAGATTTGTTACTTCCAAATCCATTTCTTTTATTATCCTCTCTAAACACGTAACTGATGGTATTGCAACCAATCAGTTACCTGTCCTCTCAACTCTTCAAATGACTTTAGCTTTATTTTGTTATCTACTTCCACCAACAAGTCTTTGTATGTCGCCCATTCCATTCCCACATTTTTCTTTTTTACTGCAAAGGCCTCCAAAGGTGAGAGCCACCTCAGAGTTTTGCGTTCCAATAATGTTTTATGTCTGCTCCACACCTTGTATAATGATTTCCTAACAGTATGATTCAAAAACCCTCTGTGCATTGTAACCTTATCATACCACAGGTAGGCGTGCCACCTGAATCTGTTGTCAAATCCCTCCAAATCCAGTATATCTGAGTTATCCAAGGTTATCCATTCTTTCAACCAGCAAAAACACGCCGCCTCGGAATAAATCTTAAGATCTGGCAGGGGTAAACCGCCTCTCTCTTTTGCATCTGTCAATATTTTATACTTAATTCTTGGCTTCTTTCCCTGCCAGATAAATTTAGACAATCTTCTTTGCCATACATTGAATTGTTTTGTTCCACTGATAACCGGAATTGTCTGAAATAAAAACAGCAGTCTCGGCAACACGTTCATTTTGATAGCTGAGATTCTACCCATCAATTATAATTTCATTCTGGTCCATATCTCCAAATCTCTCTTCACTTCCTTCCACACCTTCTCATAATTATATTTAATGAGGTTTATATTCTTGGATGTGAGCCAGACTCCTAAATATTTTACCTTTTTTTCTATTGTCATTCCTGTCTTTTGTTGTAATTCACCTATTTCTTTACTGTCCACATTTTGGGTTAATATTTTTGTATTATTTTTGTTCAGCTTAAAACCTGCTAATTGCACATACTCTTCTATCTTTTTCAAAGCTTCTACTACACCGGACATTGGTTTTTCTAGTGTCAAAACAACATCATCGGCAAAGGCCTTAAGCTTATATTCATTTGATCCAACACCAATCCCCTTTATTTCTTTTGTTGCTTCTATTTTCTTCAACAGGACATCCAATATTGTTATAAATAACAATGGTGATAATGGACACCCCTGTTTGGTTCCCTTTGTTATCTCAATTTTATCTGTAAGGCTATTATTAATTATCAGTTTAGCATATTGTTCCGAATAAATAGCCCAAATCTCATTTAAGAATTTTTTACCCATATCTATAATTTCTAAATTTCTTTTCATAAAATGCCAAGACACACTATCAAATGCCTTTTCAGCATCCAGAAACATTAAGATGGCTTGCTTGTCTCTCCTGGAATCCAGATATTCAGTTATATCAATTATATTTCTAACGTTCTCTTTCATCTGTCTACCAGGTAAAGATCCAGTTTGGTTCTTTCCAATCTCCTCTCCCAATACCTCTTAAGCCTATTGCCCAAAATACGAGCAAATAATTTGTAGTCATTGTTTAGGTGCGAGATTGGCCTATAGCTTTTCACTTGCCTCAAATCCTTGTCTTGTTTGAGAATCAATGTGATATGGGCTTCTTTCCAAGTCTCCAGAATTTTGTTCCCCATTAGAATGTTATTCATTGCCTCCATTAAAGGAGCTGACAGTTGTTCCGTACATTTCTTATAATATTTGGCTGTCAAGCCATCAGGTCCTGGTGCCTTTCCGATTATTGCTTGTTTTATTGCTACTTTTACTTCATCCACTGTAATAATGGAATTGAATTGGTTCCTTTTGTCAGTGGGAATTTTCTGCAACCTATTCTTTTCCAGAAATTCTTCTATTTTTTCCTCATCTTCTCTTTCTTTTTTATATAATTGTTTACAGAATCTTTGAAAATTCTTCCTTATTTCTCCTGGGTTTTCTATTATTTTCCCTTCCACTATTAGTTTTGTTATCGTATTCTGCTTTTGTCTCTTCTTTAGTTGCCAGGCTAACAATTTTCCTGGTTTATTTGCGAACTCAAAACTTCTTTGGTTTAAGAATTTAATTTTCCATTCAATCTCTGGGTTTATCAGTATTGAAAATTGTGTCTGCAACATTTTTATATTTTGTTTATCTTGATTATCTTTTGGATTAGTTGCTAATTTCTTTTCATTGCATACTATTTGTTTTAATAACTCTTCTTTCTTCTCTCTCAATCTGTTTTGGATTGAGTTCTGCTGTATCCAAAATCCTCTTATTACAGCCTTTGAGGCGTCCCATACCACATTAATGTCCACTCCTTAGTTTATCTAATAACCCATCATTCAATCGCCACTTAATAAGGTCTCCTCCTTAGCTTTCATCTCCAATGTTATTGCATTATGATCTGACATAGTTTTCAGAAGAATTTCGGATTTTATTACTCTCATTGACAAATCTCAAGAAGTCCAAATATAGTCAGTCTGTCCAGCACTCTGATTTGGTTCTGAGAAGTAGCTAAATTGTTTCTCTAATGGGTGTTTTAATCTCCATATATCTATTAGATGATTGTTTTCCACCAGTGTGAAAAAAATTTGGGGCAGTTTCCCTTGATTCGTTACCTATTTCCTTTCCGTTCTATCCATC
Organism: Podarcis gaigeae; assembly: GCF_964106915.1. Classification (NCBI taxonomy): domain Eukaryota; kingdom Metazoa; phylum Chordata; class Lepidosauria; order Squamata; family Lacertidae; genus Podarcis; species Podarcis gaigeae. Next base: position 15,817,672 of record NC_139684.1, read on the forward strand.
TGTAGGGAAACTACCCCATTGAAATCTCCCATTAGTATTATTTTTTGGTCCATAAATTCAAACAGCTTCTCCTCTAACTCTTTGTAAAAGTCCTCTTTTTTATCATTTGGTGCATAGATTCCCACCATAATTAATTTTTCACCTTGTGCTAGCATTTCTATTGCTATTATCCTTCCATTTTCATCTTTAAAAATCTGACTTGATTCGTATTTTTCAATTATATACAAAGCCACCCCTCTTTTCTTACTGTCATCTGCTGATATATATTCCTTCCCTAATCTTTTATTTTTAAGAATTCTTTCATGGTTGTTTTTTTTTTTGCCAAATGTGTTTCCTGTATACAAATTATGTCTGCATTCTGTTTTGATAATATATGTTCAATTTTATGCCTCTTAACTCTATGATCTAAACCATTCACATTCCATGATATTATTTTCAAACCCATCTTTATTGATAATTAAATACAAAAACTTTATTCCTCAAATCTCAGATCTCTTCTTCTTCTTCCAGTGGCACATCCTCTTCCTTCTTGCCCAACTCTTTACCGTATCTTCTCATAAATTTCCCTATCTCCTGGGTAGATTTGATCGTAAATTTCTTGTCCTTGTAAAAAAAGGAAATCCCTTCCAGGAATTCCCACTTATACCAAATTTCATTTTTTCCTCAACATCAGAGCAATATTTTTATATTCTTCTCTTCGTTTCAAAAATCTTTTAGGCTTTTCTTTATAAATTATAATGAATTTTTCATTTATGCATAATTTCCTGTCTCGATTGGTTCGTAAAATCAAATCTTTCATTTTATTTGAGTTGAAGAAGACAAAGCAATCTCCTGGTAATTGTTTCGCTCCTTTCTGACTTACATTTGATCCTGAAGGCCTTATCAACTGCCTTTCCTACTTCTTCTTCCATCCCAAGCCAATTTGCTATTTCCGTAATTAATCTTTCCTTTATATTCACAAAGGTCCGTATAGTTAAAGCTCTCCTCTTTCACACTCGTTAAAAAGTTCTTTAATTCCTCCTCACTTTCTGCCATTGAGGTTGTGTCATCTGCATATCTGAGGTTGTTGATATTTCTTCCAGCAATCTTAATTTCAGCTTCGGATTCATCCAGCCCAGCCTTACACATGATGAATTCTGCATATAAGTTAAATAAACAGGGAGACAATATACAGCCTTGTTGTACTCCTTTCCCAATTTTGAACCAATCAGTTATTTCATATCCAGTTCTATGCATCCATAAATCTGCTTTTGCCTCCCATGATTAAAATTGAGGCCAAAATTGTTCCTTGCAATCCTAAAGGGCAAGAGTGGATCTCATGGGGTTAAGTTATGGGGGGGGTGATTTTGATGGAATGCTAGGGGGCAATTTGTGGTGGTAAAAGCATTGAGACAATGGATCCAATTCCCTAAGGATGGATGTTTGGGGATGAGAGGGCGAGTCTGCACCTAGTCTGGTTGACCAGCTGTGAGTGAGAATATCATGCTACAGATTTCTGCCATGTCAAGGCATTAGACTAAAAGTCCCATCCAGATCTCAAATTCTGTGATTGCTGCCTGCTTGGTAGAGAAAGTTTCAGCTGATCTCTCGAAGGTATGCTTCCCCTCCCCTCTTCTTTCTCCTCACAGGTGAAGAGGCGACTCTGGTCATGGAAAACTGAAAAGTAGACTGGAATCAACCCAAATGTTAAGCAGGTTCACCAAAATATGTCAAAGGCCTAATGCATGCCAACTCTGCTTCCTTATTCCTTTAGCCCAGAACCCAGATTTCATGGGCACCCCAAACAACACCCGCCATTGACTCAGATGGCCTGCCAGAACCCTGAAGTTGAAAATAAATCATGGCCTTCAAACCTGCCATTTGGTGTATTGAATGTAAACCTACAATATGTCTGTCCAGAAGTGCCAACAGGTTTTTCTGGTCCCAATATGTGGCTTGGGCCCTGGAACCCACTCCCAAATCAGGATACAGATTTTCCTCAAATTTGCTTGTCCTTCATGTCATATGGAGCAGGTCAAGGGAGGTGAACCACAAGTTCCTAATTCGGCCCATTTGGCATCCCCTCTGGGCCAGTCAGGCCATTCTTAGCAAGTCACACCCAGCTGTCAATCAATTGATAGCACATATGCACTTTTATTCTGCCTAACTTCCCTAAGGAGCCCAGGGAGAGCAATTTGAAAAGCAGGGCAATGCAAAGACATTCTAAAACAGTGAAATATCACCCAGTCCACCCAAGTCCTGGTATGCCCTGTGCCCCATGCTGGTGGGTGGGGCAGTTCCCTTTCTCTCTGTTTATGCCATCTCCTTCTCTCGCTTGCTCTCCAACTCCCTCTCCCACTCCCTAAGCCATCCCCTGGCCCTTCTTTCCTCTTTCATTGATACCCCTGTGAAATTAGGCTAAGGGCTGCAGGAGATTAGGCTGATTGCTGGCAGTTGTGCACCCTTCTTTTCTTGAGGTCTCCTTCTGCTCTGGCTGGACTCCTGCACTCCTGCTTGGTTGGCTGTGTGCTAATTCAGAAGGACAGAACTATATGCTGGTGATGTGACTTGAAGCAGGGTGGTGATGTGAGGATAGGACTGGGTAGGAGCAGATCTGAAGCAAATTCCGTATCCCTCTAACACCACAGCTACACCACAGAACTTTACATCTGCTCCACAGACTCTCCTTAACATTGATTGCCTACTTCAGGTACCCATGAAAGAGTTCTAGAACAGGCAACATGAAACTTACGTTGTAAACTGGGCAGAATGGGTGTGGGCATCAGGTGGGTTGGAAACTTTTGCAATCCCAACTACCATTGAACCCAACATGTTTTGACTACCTCCCACTATGACTTTAGGCACTGTCACTGGAACTCAACCCCACCATAAGTTGAGAGTCACCTGTACCTACAAATGAGACACATCATCTGCTGAGGAGGTCTCATTCCAAACAGCAATGCTATTTAACAGACGAACCATAACACAGGTAGAATCAATAGCCAGGACAACCTTGGCAAGATGGGGTGATATGGGGCGTCTGTTACAGAAAGTGTTTGCAGCTTCATTGGGCCAGAAATGGTTTTGTCCCCTGCCTTGTGGTGCTTGAATGAGTTGGACATTGTCTCCACTTTGCTACACACAAGGAAATCCTGCAGAATTGAGAACACATTGTCTTCTTCCTTGTCACCAAACAGAGGAGCAGAGGCTGTATTGATAGATGCCACATGGACTGCAGTTGGGGGAGGATCTTGGGGTGAAGGAAGACTCCAGCCCTGGATCCTATCCATTGCCCCTCTGCCTGCCTTAAGTGCCCATGAAGAGAGCTGCTCAACAGCTCCTGGCCACTACATGGACTCTCCTTGGTGCCTGCCAATCACAGGTTGAGGGGGGTCTCCTCCAGGTGATGCATTCACCTGAGGCTTCCTCCCAATTTCCTTCCACAAAGCTCACACAGAGGATCACACAGAGGGTCAGGGGATATCTGGCATTTATTAAGCATACCTACAGGGGATGCTGTGTGGACAGTGCATGACAATTAGCATTCATCCCACATTCCTTCCTAGGTAAAAATGTACCCTCATTATCTTTACATTTCCAATACTTATTCAACATTTTTTGGTACATTTTTGCAAGTTTGACTGGAATTAAATACCATCTATGCATCACTTTCTTATAAATTTCCTTTCACGCACTGCAAGCTGTAAACTTTAAACCAACCTTCCATAACTTTTGCCATGCCTCAAATTGTATATTATGCCCCACATCTTTTGCCCAATGTATCATTATTGATTTCACTTCTTCATCTTTTGTCTCCCACTCCAACAGCAATTTAAATACTTTTGATAGAACCTTTTCATTATTCTCCAACAAATCTTTTTTGTATTCTGGAGATTTCTTTCCCAAAGCCTACCTTTTTATCTCTTTTAAATATATCATTTACTTGTTGATATTGGATCACGTCCGTAAACATATGCTTTATATTTTCATATTTCTCAAATTTCAACTGGTTTTCCTTCCTCTAACAACTCACTATAAGTCAACCATCTTCTTTCCATATTTAATTTTTTAACTGCTAATACTTCTAGCGGTGATATCCACCACAGGGTCTTGTTTTCCAATAAATTCTTACACTTTTCTCATGTAAAATATAATGATTTTCTTACTATATGATTCAGAAACCATTTGTGTATTTTCACCTTCTCACACCACAGATAGGCGTGCCACCCAAACCTATTATCAGATCCTTCCAAATCCAATATATCTGGATTTTCCAAACCTATCTATTCTTTAAGCCAACAGATACAGGAAGCTTCATAATATAATTTTAAGTCTGACAGGGAAAGTCTTCCTCTTTCTTTTACATCTGTTAACAATTTATATTTAATCCTAGGTTTCTTGCCCTGCCATACAAATTTTGATATATCCCTTTGCCATTGTTTGAAGTGTCCTTTTCCATGAGCTATCGGAATTGTTTGAAACAAAAATAACATTGTTCGTAGCATGTTCATCTTTATCATTGAGATTATCCCCATCAGAGATAGTTTCATTCTTTGTGGTCTCTCCCACAACCGTGAGATGTCTCTGGCTGTTAATTATTTATATATATATAAATTAAATTATTTATATATATATGGACCTTCTTCCTGGTCTCGGGTTATGTCAGTCCCTACTGTCCATTCCATCTAGTCCATCAACCTGGTAGTCTTATGTCCGAGGCTCTTAAATCTCTTCCATGCCCCTTCTGCAGATCTTCTTCTTCTTGTTTATACCCATTGAGGAGTAGGTCTCTGGGGGATTTCAGCCCATAATTATCTCCATCTCCCCTCATCAGACCAGCCCATTCCCCACAGTCCCACTCCCCACAGTCATCAATATAATCCAAAAAATATTTAACAGCATATTTCAAAGTCCCTCCAAAGTTAAGAGCCTCCTCAGCTCCAGACTCCCTCTGGCCCATTCCAAATTCAATCTTCCAAAACAGCGGCTTATGCTCCTGCAGGGCCTCGGATCTCTCCATTTGTATTGCTTGAGGTACAATCTGTATTGCTTGGGGTACAATCGCAACCTCCTCCATTATCATCTGCCCTTGCATTTGCTCAGTCGAACCAGTTTCCTGAGTTGGTCCCTGTATGATTTCTGTGTCAGTATTCCCTGTTTGTCCACATTCCCTGACTACAACAGTCATCAAATCCAACTTCTCATTCATCAAATCCATCTTCTCATGCAGCTGCTCCAACAAAGCGCTTGTCTTGCAAAAAGCAAGCACCAAGACTTCTTCCAAACACATTTTTATTCAAGGTCGCAGTCTGTTTCCACGATCTTAATCTCGCAGCTGTGAAGTCCCCAAGTAAACTGCAGCAACAATTTGACAAGCTCCCTCTAGAGGAGACAATTTCTATTTGTGTCCGTCTTTTTAAAGCATGTCCAATAAAAGAAAGTTACTTTCAATTTTCAAATATTTTGTTTCTTTAAGATACAAAAGGCAACATTGGAATCAGTTTGTTTCTCTTTTTTAACTATCTGTCAAAATGTTCCATTCACAGTCAATGGACGTCTCCTACAATTTCTGTCTCTGACCCCCGTTCCCAGGTTTGAGACGGTGGAAACTTATTTTCCTTTACTCCCTCTCCTGCAGGCTTAAACAGTCAAATCTCCCCCCCCCCTTTCTCCTGCTTCTAAGGGGGTTTTAGTGGTTAAAAATGAAGAAAATTTTGACCTTTACAAAACAACTTTCCAGGCTATTAGCTTACAAGGTTTTTGCTTCAGTCTGTTTACAAAAAGCGGAAGGCGGACTTCCTGTTTTGAACCTTCCCGCTTCGGTGCCAAATTAGGATGTTTCTTGATCCAATTTTCCGTTTCTACTCCGAGAAGCAGCTGTTCCAAATGCTAAATCTTACCTGCCTCTTTTTACCTACAGGTCAGGAATAACTTGAAAAACGTTGATGCAGAAAGTCCCAATTTATTCAAGAATAATATAAAACCAATACGTTTTGTGTCAAAAGAGCGAAGAGCGTTGCCAGTGAAGTAAAGAAGTCCTCATGTCTGGACGGGTGTGGACATTCCTCCTTGGCCTCTCGACCTCTCAACCCAAATCGCAGACTCCCAAATTGGAGGTCGACCAGAGATCAACTTCCCCTTCACTGGATTGCCCACTGTCTAAACCATGGTTGCGGCACTCTATACCTCTCTCCTTCTCTCTTGGGATTCTTATGGGCCTTGCTCTTCCCCCGCAGTTTGATTGCTTTTGCCTGACAAAATGTTTTCCTTGAATTGTGATCATGCCTCTTGCTCACCCAGTGGGTGGTTGTGGAAACTGTCAGAAATGTAGCAGCAGAGATCATTCAGTGTGTTATTTAAGGGTTAATTCTGTTATGAGTAAAGTCAGCTAACCAAAAAGGTGGTGGTGGAGGTATTGCATTCCTTAGGCCAGCCTATCTAGACAAATAGATACTGATGTGTTTGATTCTCTTTTAATGTTAATCTTAATTGTTTAAAAATGTTTTTAATTCTTTTAAACTGCTTTTTAATGATTATATAAATTTGTAACCCCCTTAAAGGTTTTACTACAATCAAGAGGGATATACATTTTGTTAAACTAAAAATGGAAACAAACCAGATATGATCTCCATGGAGGTAGCACGTGGTCTGCTTGGCTGCATAGTTCTAAGGGAGGTTTTCCACTGTATGTTTGCTTGCGTGTCTCGCTGCCCTGTGCAAGTCCTGTCTTAAATTATATGCTGCTTTTGTTCTGTTTGCTCAATAAATTAGGAAATGTTATTTCCTGTTTGCAGAGTTTTAATTAATGGTGTGCCAAAACCCACCATCTGATTTCTAGAACCTGTTTCTTCCCCTGAGAAAGAGACCTCAGTTTTCCTGCACATGAGAAATTCTTTAGAATTAATTCATAAAGACTTCATTTTTATGAACAACAGCACACCAGGGGTGGGAAGATGTTCACTTTTGGAGAAGCCGCAAGATGCCTTCATAAGAAAACCCCACCTGGGTTTGTTTTAATAGCCAATAGATTGGTATCTGTCCTGAGGGTGGCAGGTAGTGCTGTGGTCTAAATCACTGAGCCTCTTTGGCTTGCTAAACAGAAGTTTGGCTGTTTGAATCTGTGTGACAGGGTGAACACCTGTTGCTCTGTCCCAACTTCTGCGAACCTAGCAGTTTGAAAGCATACCAGCAAGAGTAGATAAATAGGTACAGCTGTGGCAGGAAGGTAAATGACATTTCTGTGTGTTCTGACACTCGTCACGGTGTCCCATTGCACCAGAAGCTGGTTAGTCATGCTGGCCACAAGTGGTGTGTCTGCCCACCTGTCAATCAACTTATATCAGGAGGTCATCAACTGATGGTTGGAGTGTCAAAGCCCTGCATTGGAGCTCTTTTACAGCCCCTTTCAAAGATCCCTTCATTGTGTGGGAATTTTGTGGATAGTAGGAGAGTATATATTGATTAAATATTATCCTTCCCAACTCACACTAGTGAGTCTCTCATATGTGTGTGAGTGTATAGATAGGTAAAGGTAAAGGTAAAGGTCCAGACGTGGCCGACTCTGGGGTTGCGGCCATCATCTCGCTTTATTGGCCGAGGGAGCCGGCATACAGCTTCCGGGTCATGTGGCCAGCATGACTAAGCTGCTTCTGGCAAACCAGAGCAGCACACGGAAACACTGTTTACCTTCCCGCCGGAGCAGTACCTATTAATCTACTTGCACTTTGATGTGCTTTTGAACTGCTAGGTTGGCAGGAGCTGGGACTGAACAACGGGAGCTCACCCCGTCGCGGGGCTTTGAACCGCCGACCTTCTGATTGGCAAGTCCTAGGCTCTGTGGTTTAACCCACAGCGCCACCTGCGTCCCAGAGGTATAGATAGATAGATAGATAGATAGATACAGAGATAAATAGATTGATAGATAGACAGGCAGACAGATAGATATGAGAGAGAGTTTATTCCCGCTTTACACAGCAAGAGTCTAGTTGCATATTCGTTTCAATCTCTTTAGTTAAAGAATCCTATCTGGCAGTTTATTCCTGGTAAGACCCCTTTGATTCCCTCGTAAAAGAATAAAGACACAAGGGTCTTCCGTATAAGTATTAAAGGTTTACTCACGTTCAATTCTCAGATCCCTGAAAGCAAGCTTTAGCTTGTAGTGACAGAAACAGTGTGGCTTACATCCTTGTTAGGATGGGCTCATGGGCTGCTGGCAGAGAGCCAGCAGTGCAATACAAGAGAAGAAATGGCATCAAAAATGAGCAGCATCAAAAGAAGCTGACTACATGACTGGACCATTTGTGGGGTCTGCAAGGGTCATGTCCACCTACCTGGTCACATGCAGAGGGAGGATTCTTGAGACCAGGTGTAACAGGAAGTTCAACTGACTGGAGTAGCATCCCCTGCTTGTGTCCACTCTAGGCAAACAGGAAATGTAGTATTTGTCTGCTCCAATGGATTACATCCCACCCATTGCATGTGGAAGCTCAGCACTACCTGACACACCTAGCACCTAATGGGCTACAGGTGATTAATGTGTCCCTTGTCTGCACTGGGCACTCCTCCCACTCAATTCCATGTTCATCTCCCTGATCACTCTGCAAGGAGCACAATCACCCCAGCTCCTGCAGGACTTTATACCGAGTTGTCCTCCTTGAAGCAGACATGGAGGATGGGGCGTTCCATGATGCCACCTGTCAATCAACTGACAGGAGGTTTTCAGCATGATGGTTGGAGCGTCAAGACCCTGCATTTGCATGCTTTTCCAGCCCCTCCAAGGAAGGAGGCTTCATCACCACTTGAAGGAGTCCATTCCACTGTCAAACTGCTCTAACCATCACAACGTACTTCCTAATGTTGAGTCAGAATCTGCTTCCTTGTAACATGTTGCCATCGGTTCTGGACCTACCCTCCAGAGCTGGAGAGAACAAGCTTACACCATCCTCAATGTGACAGCCATTTAGATATTTAAAGATGGCTAGCATATCTCCTGTCATTCTCTTATCAAGGCTAAACATACCCAACTCCCTCAACAGTTCCTCATAAGGCCTGGTTTCCAGACCCTTGATTATTTTGGTCACCCTCCTCTGCACACATTCCAGCTCATCAATATTCTTCTTAAACTGTGGCACCCATAACAAGACACAATACTTCAGGTGTGGTCTGACTGAGGCGAAATAAAATGGTACTACTACTTCCCTTAAACTGCACACTATACTTCTGTTGATGCAGCCTAGAATAGCATTAGCTTTTTTTGCCATTACATCACACTCTTGGCTCATGTTTAGCTTGTTGTCTACCAAGACCCCTAGATCCTTTTCACATGTTGTACTGGCAAGCAAAGTCCTGCCCCCACCAAATTTTACGTATGTGCAACTGCTTATTTCTACCTACAGTAAGTGCAAAACCTTGTATTTGTTTATATTGAAACTCATTTTGTTAGTTTTGGCCCAGTTCTTCAAACTATTAAGATCATACTGAATCCCAATTCTGTCATCTGTGGTGTTAGTTACCACACCCAGGTTGGTGTCACCTGCAAATTTGATTAGCATCCTCTCAATTCCTTCCTGAAAGTTATTGCTAAGGAAATTGAACAAGGTGCCTAGGACAGAATCCTGCAGAACCCCACCTATCCCCTTTTCCCAGGATAACGAGGAAGCATTAGTGAGCTCTCTTTGGGTTTAGTCAGTCAATTAGCTCATCTGGAAGATCCTTAGGCAGCCACCCGGGTTTCATTAGATGCCTTCCACTTTCTTTTCTTGTTGGAATGGTTTGCATGGGTGCCAACTCTGCGGGGTCCTGAGTGCCTGAGCACCCACAAATTTTAAATGAAGGGGACATCCCTCAAGGTTCTATTACATGGTCAGAATGTTGCAGGCACCCACAGTTGTGGGGTCAAAGCGACGCGCCTGATTGTGTCTATTTGTGCCTTCAATAGTTCACCTTTAAGAAACTCCCATCCATCATGGGCTCCCTTCTCTTTTAGTATTTCTGACTATTTGATCTCGTCCAGAACACAGTTGAGACAAGCCTAGTTAGCTCAGTTGTCTAGAGCGTGGTGCTGGTAATGCCAAGGTTGCAGGCTTGATTCCCGTTATATGGGAAAGCTGCTTTGCAGGGGCTTGAACTAGTTGATCCTCAGGGATCCTTCCAGCTCAACAATTCTGTGATTCTACTCAAGAATACATGGATAGAAATGCACTCTGTATGTGCTCAGAAGGGCTCTTTTAAAGCATGCAAAAGACATGGTGCCTGCAATCAGATACTCCCTGGAAGTGATCTGCTGCAATAAGTGTGAGTGGGTGTAAGAGGATTCCCTGACGCCAAACAGCAAATGCAAAATGTAACAACAGTTCAATGAGGCTTAGGCAAGTCCCCTGCTGTTCAGAAACTAAAGACTGGGGGGGCCACTAGGGGCACATTGGAAGATGGCTGACAATACCATATCTCTGACACACACGGGGTAATTAAGAGGCTGTTATGGGAGTAGGCAGCCTCCCTTGTTGGCCCAAGGAAATGGGGAACACTGCCCTTGCCTGCTGTGCCCATAAATCACCCCTTAATTCGAAAGAAGGGGGTGAGGGCCCTAGGCAGAATGCCCCCATGTGGACCTCGGCTCTCCTGGGCGCTGTCTCTGATCGCACACTAGCTGCAGCAATTTGGAATAATTAATTGCAAAAGAAGCAAATGCACATATTTCAAGTGAAGAAGGGGAGTGGAGTCTGCTAATTTAAGTCACCTCTGTGAAAGAAGACGACAGGTTGGAGAAACAGGAATATTTTACGATGAAGATACACCAAAGGCTGGGTATGTTGACAACAACGGGACTGAATGGGGGGGGGACCTTTTTTACTTTCCTTCTATGTGATTTACAAGAACCCCTCCTCATTAGAATCGTCAGTTAAACTGACCCAAGCAGGATGATTAAGGTCTGTGTGGAGATAAACTTTAACCAAAAGTATGCTTTATCGAGATCGAGAAGCAATAAGAGCTTTTGGAATGGCGCAGCAATTAATTCGGAGTCGCCATCTTGCCAAAGGATTTATAGCTAGGAGGAAGAACGGACTTGTTTTAAGACTGCATTCCTGGTGAATCTTCTCAGAGGTTTTGAGAAAGGAGGCAGATTGGTGAAGATTAATGACGGTAAGACTGTTTTGATGTATGGAAGTGATGTTATATGGAAAACGTCTGGATGTGGCTACTGGATAATAAAAAAAAATATCCACGCAGGATTACAAACTGTTCTAACCAGCTTGTGGAGACTATCAGAGGTCACAAAGAGAAAGGAAACATATATGAAAATAACAACAAGAGATGTGGAAAAACAATAAGAAAGGACTGGATAGTACTGTGAACAACATAAGGTTAGATTTGTGGCCATTAAAACAGCAGTAAGAAGCAAGAAGTTGATTGGATCCCCTTCGAAACTTGAAATATGGGTACCCCCAACAAAAATTTAAAATTCGGCTGTGTAATTTGGAATTTATGTAATTTGGTTTGATTTGATGTGATTGGTCTGTTAATAAAAAATTATTCTTAAAAAAACACGAGTCCACCGCTTTTAATCACTATACCAGAAGCTAAAGACTGGGCACTCAGTGAGAACTCACAGTATATTTAGATTAATGTAAAACTGTATACATGTCTAGTTGGGATCTCTTGGTGATTTTAACAGATGTGTGTGTCTGGGAGAAATTCAACAGGTTACCCTCTTCTCCTAGGAGATTCAATTCTGGAGAAATGTTTCACTTGCGTGGACAGACACGGGTAAATTTTTGGGCCCAACAATTTAACTAAAAAGGGGACACCACTTTGAATATGACATGAAGCATATGCAAATGTTTTGCAGAGCTGTTTCTTCTTTTCAGAGTAGGTTGGAGGGCCCAGTATGTGGGGGCACCTCTGTGTAAACATCTTGTAGGTTCACATTCAAGACACCAAACAGGCTTTAAGCCCACAATTTATTTGCAATTGCTGAATTTTGACAGGTTCCTTGAGGCAACTGGGGTGACTGCCCATGAAATCAGGGTTCAGGGCTAATGGAAGACAGGAATGGAGTGGAGGTATCATGCAGTGAAGGTGTGCCTTTGAGATCTTTTGGTGAACCTGCTGAGCATCTGGGTTGATTGCAATCTGCTTCTCAGTTGTCTTCAGCCATAGCCTCCTCTGCATCTGTGAGTAGAAAGTAGAGGGCAAAGTAGAAAGTAGGAATCACAGAATTAGAGAGCTGAGAGGGTCTTTGGAAGTCAGTTACTCCAGTCCCTTTCATTACGAGCATCCCCAACATGTGGTTTCTCAAAAAGGGGGGGCAGAGTTGCTCTCTCACTCCCCAAAACAACACAAATTTCACCATCAGAAATAGCCTCCTAAAGTTCTACCAAAATTTGCCCTCTTATAACTTAAGCTGTAAGATCCACTCCTCTCCTCTGGGGCAGCAAAGCATGATTCTTTACCATCTTCCAACTGACAGCCCTCCGTGGATATAAAGAGTGCTCTCCTCTCCCTTTCACTCTTCCTTTCTCAAGGCTAAACTGTGTTGTTTACCTGTATACAATGTTAGTGCCAGTTCAAGTAGGCCCATTGAAATGAAAGAAAATGGCTTACATTAATTCCAGTGCCTCTATTCAGAATATAAATCAGTTGGATATGACTATAACCTTTCCTCTGAGGGCATGCTTCTTGGGTCTCTGCTCATCCTTATTGCCCTCCCACAACCTCCTCCCGAGGCTTCTATTGTTTGCGTTCTCATCTTCCTAGAGCAGTATTCACCTTCTTGAATATCTGAGCAAAAGACAGAAATTCAGCAGGTCGGAAACTTCCCATCATGGATACTTCTTTGTTAGCAAAGTTACACCTGCTGAATTCTTGTCCACTAAAATTAAAGGAATAGGAGGACTTGGTATAGACAGAACAGCCAAAACAGAAAGCCATCTTGACCAGGAAGTTGCCAGCCTAGGTGTCCCTCTCACTGCCCAAATCATACTTGAAAGGACAATTCTGCTGAAGCCCATGGAATGGATTGATGTGTGTGGTTGGCCTTAGTTTATGTGTAATGCCTGAAAAACCTTTCCCTGCTCTACCATGTGCCCTCAAGACAAGATGTTAGCGAACTATGATCAAGACCATAAATGGTACGGATCTCATTTCTCAGTGAAGAAGGACTTTTAAATAATTCATTGGAGGAGAAAGGAAAGCTGCCAAAGCACAGAGACTATCTAAAAAGCTCATCATCCTTTTGCTCCATCCCCAAGAATCTTCCAGTCCAAACCAACCTCCTATGCTCAGATGCTCTTCATTGTGTTTCACCCTACGGGGTTTACCACAATAACATTCTGCCGGCCTAGAAGTAAAAAGAGATGTAGCTTAAGATCTGAGTATGAATCTCCATGTCATGAATGAACCAGCTCCCAGGGAAGATTTACACTCAGCTAGAGAAAGCAGGCAGGAAGAGATAGAGTTAATTGCAATCTGGGGATTATAGTGTGCCAGTGAAGTACAAAATACAGAGACTAGAAATGAAAGCAGTTCAGAGGGAGGTAATGACAACGGAAGAGCATTGTCAGAGAAGGGGAGGGAGCTGACCCCCTGTACCCCAAGATTTCGGCAGCTGTAGGAAACACCCACCCACCCTTAGAAGGAGATATTTGGTTTAGAGATGGACGGCTGTGATTGCTGCTCGGATGCAATCTGGGGTTTTATGCAATTAATCTTCATTTTAATTAACTACACCCGTTGTTATCAAGACTCCTTGACACGCCAGTACATACTTAAAATGATTGAACAGCTATTCAGCTTCCTCCACCACAACAACCATGCCTCTGATTCCTGGAATGTTTGTTTGGATATCAGCAGAAACAACTATCCTTAAATATTATTCAGGGGAATTCATGACACTTAGTAAACAAGAATGCACTGTATCCCATCTTCGTCGTCCTCAGAGTAGTCTGGATTTGCATCAATGGACATGACTAAATAGATTCCAGGAATCTAAGCCCACTATTTATTGAATGAGTGAGTGAGTGAGTGAGTGAGTGAGTGAGTGAGTGTCCTTTGAGGTGGACATAGGCTTACAGTGAAATTGACATCCATCGAAGTAGTAGGTTTGCAGGTGAATTAGCCACAATCTTTCATTGATGCAGAGTGGTTGATTGTGCAATGACACCAGCCTTCCTGAACACACAAAGTGCCCTCCAGATGTTTCACACTACAGCTCCAGCCAACTTGGCCAACAGTCAGAGGTGTTGTAGCATCCAAAGAATCTGAAGGGTACCAGGTTAGGGAGCATGGAGCACACTAATAACAGTAACCATAATGATAATAATAGAGAATGGAGAATAACTTCCTCCTTTGAGCACACCTACGTCATAAACAAGGAATGTTCCTGGGACTTCACAAATCCCCACTATCTCCCTTTCCTTAGCTTTAAAACCAGGAGAGCCTCTGTCAGGGAACTACCAGGGGAGCTCAGGGGGGTGGAGAGGCTCCCGGATTCTAGGGAGGGAACCAGCAGGGAAAGAGGGAGAGCTTCCGCTGAGGAAGGAGGGAAGGAGGGGGCGTCGGAGGGAAGGCTCAGGGACGCTTCCAGCGAGACCAGTGGAGAGAGCTCAGGACCTCCCCTTGGGACGCCCACTCTGCGCAGAAAGCTGTCTCGCAGGGAATCCAGGCGGAGACTCTCTGTCAAGGAGCTTTTATGTTGGAAAAAGTTCAGGAAACGCCCACTGACGGATTCTGCCAGTGATTAAGACAGCCACAAAGTAAGGGCTGTCCGGTTAGGGAAAGTTTTATCCAACTACTCAACTTGGAGCGGTTTGGCGATTACGCACAAGCAACCCCTTATCCCATTACAGCCTCTCTACCCTTTCACTGCTGAGGAATTTCCAGAAGACCAACTGGGTGCCCATTTATGTGTTCCTGAGACTCCACCCTCTTTGAAATGCTCCTTGTGGGACTCTGGCCTTCCTTTGTTTCAGATTTTATGATCTGCTACACACCAGTCTGCCATGCCTCTCCAGGTACAAGGATGTCCTCACCAAGCTTCTGAAACAATTTCCTTTCCCTTTCATACTTACTCACTCATTGTACATATCTGTACACAACCATGGACCCTTGGACAGCTCATGAGTGCCAGAATAGACAGCAAGATCACAAGATGCTTCATGATGGATGGAGAGGGCACTGGCTTTGAATCAACTGAAAGGAGAAGCAGGAGGAACTTGCAATTATATATTTACTGAACTCCAGAAAACACAGCAGGCCACGAGAGCAATATCTACAACAATGTGGTACTACAAAGGAAAATATCACAAAACATCCGAGGGATGCCCTCTACTGTGCAGCCTGACTCATTGGATGTTGTAGTCCATGTCCATTCTTGTTCACTTAAGATGGCCAACATACTGTATCATATTTGTCTTTAGAAACTTACTCCTCAATCCACTCTATTCCGGTAAACTAATACAGTGGTACCTCGGGTTACATATGCTTCAGGTTACAGATGCTTCAGGTTACAGACTCCGCTAACCCAGAAATAGTACCTCAGGTTAAGAACTTTGCTTCAGGGTGAGAACAGAAATTGTGCTCCGGTGGCGCAGCAGCAGCGGAAGGCCCCATTAACTAAAGTGGTGCTTCAGGTTAAGTACAGTTTCATGTTAAGAATGGACCTCCAAAACGAATTATTATATTTTTCTTCCAAAAAAATTATTAGTTTTCTCTTATAACACATAGACAAAAACAAAAAAGAAAAAAATACATTGGACACAACATAAAAACTTCACAACAACAACAAAAACAAAATAAAAGAATTTTTTCTTCTTATTATTCCCTGGCATATTTACATTGCTAAAAGACTTCCTCAACACCCTCCAATCTGGAATTCATCATATTACATATTTAGCAGTTCCCAATTTCATATTTATAATATCAGTATCTTTGTTCATTACTAACTTCTTAACCTTACTTCCAATTGTAATCGATAATAATCTTTGTTATCAATCTTTTTCTATCCCTTAGCCTAATCTGTTACTTCTAGGGATTTCTTAATTAACTTAACTTACAATATCTCACTATATCTTCTTTAAATTTCCTTCAATCTTCTTGTGTTTCCTCCTCTTTCTGGTCGCGGATTCTTCCAGTCAGGTCAGCCTGCTCCGAAAAGTCCATCATCTTCATCTACCATTCTTCTATTGTCGGTATTTCTTGCAATTTCCATTTTTGGGCTAATAAAAGCGTTGCTGTTGTAGTGGCATACAAAAACAGTCTAATATCCTTCTTGGGCAATTCTGGTCCTGTTATTCCAAGTAGAAAGGCTTCTGGCTTCTTAATAAATGTATTTTTCAACATTTTTTTAAATTCATTATAAATCTTTTCCCAGAAGTCTTTCACCTTGGAACACGTCCACCACATAATTAAAAAGTGCCTTCTTTCTCTTTACATTTCCAACATAAGTTATCATTAGTGTGAGAGATTTTTGCTAGTTTCACCAGGGTTAAAGGTAAAGGTAAAGGTATGCCTGCCCGTTCGGGCCAGTCTTGCCAGACTCTAGGGTTGTGCGCTCATCTCACTCTATAGGCCGGGAGCCAGCGCTGCCCGCGGACGCTTCGAGGTCACGTGGCCAGCATGACAAGCTGCATCTGGCGAGCCACCGCAGCACACTGAACGCTGTTTACCTTCCCACTGGTAAGCGGTCCCTATTTATCTACTTGCACCCAGAGGTGCTTTCAAACTGCTAGGTTGGCAAGTGCTGAGACCGAACGATGGGAGTGCACCCTGCCGCGGGGATTCAAACTGCCAACCATGCGATCGGCAAGTCCTAGGCGCTGAGGTTTTACCCACAGCGCCACCTGCGTCCCTCACCAGGGTTAAGTACCATCTATACATCATTTTCATAATATTTTCTTTTAATACAGTACATGCCGTGAACTTAACCGCTTTCTTCCATAACCTCTCCCAATATTCCATCATTATATTGTGAGCCACATCTCTTGCCCAATCAATCATAACAGATTTAACTTGTTCATCTTTTGTATGCCATTCCAACAATAAATTATACATTTTAGAGATGGGCAATCGCATTATGAGCCTCCTGATGGGATCGTTCCACATCAGAAACTCTCACTGATTCCAATTCTAAATGTCTTCTTTCGTGTTCCGAGACCTGTTGTTTCACTTTTTGTTGATTTTTTCCTAGTTCATCACAACCTTTTTGAAGTTCCTTCAGCATCTGCTTATTTTCAGTAACCTCTGATTTTATTTCAGTTAGTAAAGTCATCACAGTTTCTTCAAAATTTGGAACCTCTTTTACTTTTACTCTCTGGTTTATTCAACTTGTCAGCCCCATGCATGGCTATTTATAATTCAAGGACAAGTTACTCAGTCTCAGTCATGGGATTTTGGACACAAACACCAGCTGGCAGCCCAGACCGCCCCTGAACACCAAACCCAGTCTTATTCTTTAAGCCTTGGCTTCTAATTTCTAAATTGGAAACCCTTAATGTTGTTGAGACATATTCAAAGCGTTGAGGGTAAAACAGCCTTATGAATAGTTTAAACAAGTTCAGACAGCAGCAGAAACTTTGTATTACCCAGAGCGGAAAATGAAAGTAATTGTATCCTCTCCCTTTGTATCATAAAAATGGAGTCGGGCAGTTCCCCGCTGGGAGGTCCACTTTCAAAAAGCAAGAGTCTTTTCTGATCTTTTAACAGTTTCTAGCAGGGTAACAAAACAGTTAAATTTCCCCCCTTTCTCCCTGCTGGGTTGGAGATATTTCCTTAGAAGGTAAAACAGCCTCTTTGAAGTTACGTCTTCGGTAAACAAGCACTGCTTTCACTTTTTCTCCAGCGAAAAGGGATCGACCTCCGTAATTTAAATCCCTTTCATTCCAAATTTTAGTCAAATTATTATCCTTTTTACTCACGATTGTCCAAATTAAAGTTTACTTGGAGAAATTGACTGCTCACGATCGCCAGACTCAGGAGCTTCACGCAGTGAGGGAAGCACGTTGATTCCTCAGAACCCGTGTCTCAAACCCCACTCACTCTTGGGGCTCTAACAGGGCTTACCAGGAAGCGAGGGAGTCGCTATGGGTACCAACCGGAACACCAGGTCCTCAGAACGCTCGATCTGAGGTTTTTAATGGGGTGCCGCAACGCTCTTGCAGTCACCCCCAGTCTCAATGCGCACAGCTCTGAAAGAGCTCCTGTCTGCCATGAAAGGGCGACCAACCCGGAAGTCAGAACAAATTAAGTTCTTAACCCGAGGTACCAATGTATTTTGAGAATGTCACGTCCCATGTTTTTTTCCAGCCAGCCAATCTTTCATTGAAAATCCAGCTGACTTCCAGTGGCTCTCTGTCTCTAGCGGTGCTGTTGCCTGCCCCCCAAAAGCCACCAGGACAGAGGGACTGACCTAAGGGTCACCAGGAAATTGAATCATTCAAAGTGCTAGTGCTGGATCAGGTGGAGAGGGTTTCCTAAACTGGCAGCATCCCCTGACTTGACCTGATGCTGTGCAAGGGTCCCCAACTAACCTTAAAAGACCTGGCCTGGGTTGCCCTTCTGCTTACCTAAACTCCAGGGAGCGTGAAAGTAACGTCTTGTCTGCAGAACAAGACACACCAAGGGGTTGGCAAAGATGAGATCCCATGTTGCTAGAGAGAATCTCAATTCCAATTGCTGCTGAAAACAGGAACCATAAGGAAACCCCACACCCCCTTTTTGAATGTTTTTATTAAATACTGACCCTCTTCTGGTGAATTCTCAGACAGGCATGCAGAGAGAAAATGACTTGGTGCTTCGCTAAGCAAAAGGAACCCTCTAAAACTATTCATTAAAGAGTATCAATAAATAGCAGCATACATAAATAGAAGCATACATAACATATTTAAATAGAAAGATGTTTAAATAATAGATTGTTAATCACTCCTTTAAACACGGTTATACATAACTTTGCATGATAAAATCATTTTCAGTATAGAAGAAAGGTCACTAATAAACACATTGGGCATTTGAAAAGTGCCGTAAAGCCCAGAACTCCACTCAGGAGATTCTGGCCCAAATTTCCTCATACCTAAGAGCATTTCCATCTGCAGTTTCTTTTTTCCAGGTATTTCTGGGGAACAGCCAGGACAGCACTGGGTTGTATCTAACTGCTGGAGGCAAAGAGAAAATGCGGTCCTTACCAGGCTAGTGGTCTTTCACTCTTTCTCAAGGGATGGAAAGAAGTTTGCTTTCAGAGAAGTCCAGAGATATCTTGAGCAGAAGAACCCACCTTTGGCTGGTTTAAATAGCCAAATGATTAGTATTTTTATCTTAATCAAGATTAAGATGCTCATTGATGTTTGGAACTCACAAACTCGTTCCGCCAGGGACAAGCCGTTACAGAGCACAGGGAGTTACTTCCCCCCAAACACTTCACAGTTCTCATCACCTCATTGGTTCTCCAATGAGAAGAGACGTTAAGTCATGCAACTCAGTCCTTAAGTACAAGGTGGGGGTTAATATTCTCCCACCAATTTATGAGAGTTGAAATGCAGCATGAAGCACCCCTAATCTGAAGTGGGAGATTAGTGGGGAATGAGTTCATTGGATAATCCCCATGCACCTGTATATCTGTTTTCGCCTCCCATGATTTAAATTGAAGTCAAAAATTGTTCCTTGCAATCCTAAAGGGCAGGAGTGGATCACATGTGGTTAAGTTATTGGGGGAGCGTGATTATGATGGAATGCTAGGGGGCAGTGAGACAATAGATCCAATTCCCTAAGGATGGATGTTTGGGGAGGAGAGGGCGAGTCTGCACATAGTCTGGTTCACCAGCTGTGAATGAGGGTATCATGCTACAGATTTCTGTCATGGGAAGGCATTAGACTAAACGTCCCACCCAGATCTCAAATTCTATGATTGCTGCCTGCATGGTAGAGAAAGTTTCAGCTGATCTCTCAGAGGTATCCCTCCCCTCCCCTCTACTTTCTCCTCACAGGTGAAGAGGCAACTTTGGTCATGGAAAACTGATAAGCAGACTGGAATCAAATGCCAAGCAGGTTCACCAAAATATCTCAGAGGCCTTGGTGCTTTATCCATGTCCACGAACATGGATAAAGTACAAAGCCATAATATAACAAAAGAGGGCAGACTACCTAAGACTTTTTTTGAACTAACTGACAATATGGATCTGATTGATATCTGGAGAATAAAAAACCCCCTAGGAAGAGAAGGGACTTTTTTTTCTGAAGCTAAATTGACATGGACAAGAATTGACCAAATATGGATAACTAGAGGACTGGCACCAAAGACTAGAAAAGTGGAAATCTGCCCAAAAACATGCTCCGACCATAACGCCGTCAAGATGGAAATGAGATTAACTACAACTGGTTCCTTCAGATGGAGGATGAATGACACCTTACTAAGAGATCAAGAGATTGTTAAGAAGGCCCCAAAAAACTTGAAGGACTACTTTGAAGTAAATCTGAACACCACAGTGGAAAAAAGAATAATCTGGGACGCAAGTAAAGCAGTTATGAGGGGGTTTCTGATACAGCAGAATGCAATAAAGAGGAGAACCCAAAATGAGAAAAAAGACAAAATTTTGGAAAAAATAAAAGAAGGGGGGGAAAGTTAAGATCGAAACCTAAGTCACAGGAGATTTTGAGAGAAATTAAACTCTACCAAGTACAATATATGAAATTAGTAAATAAAGAAGTTGAATGGAAAATTAAACAAATGAAGCAGAAAACTTTTGAATCGGCAAATAAATGTGGAAAGTTGCTAGCATGGCAGCTGAAAAAAAGACAGAAGTTGAACACGGTAACCAACCTTGAGATAGAGGGGAGAAATATACAGAAACCTGAGGAGATTAGAAAGTGTTTCCAGAGATATTTTAAACAACTTTACACGCAGGGGCCGCAGAAAGAGTTTCACATAGACCAGTTTTTAAGGACTAACGGATTACAAGAGCTATCTCAAGAAAATAAGATGATATTGAATTATGAAATAACAGAACAGGAGATTGAAGGTGCCATTGAGAATATGCAGGGCCGGACGGGTTAACCTCCAAATATTATAAGATGTTGAAAGACTATTTAATTCAACCACTAAAGGAGGTGTGCAATGAGATAATGGAGGAGAAGAAGGCACCGGAATCGTGGAAAGAAGCTTTCATCACGCTTATACCAAAATCCGAAGCTGAAAAGACACACCTTAAACCTACTGTCCCATATTCCTGTTAAATGTGGATTACAAAATCTTTGCAGACATTTTGGCAAACAGACTGAAAAGAGTGCTAAATGAAGTAATACACAAGGACCAAGCAGGCTTTCTCCCAGGGGGGCATTTGTCTGACAACACAAGAAACATCATTGATATATTGGAGTTATTGCAGACGAACATAAATACAAAAGCAGTGTTAATTTTTATTGATGCGGAGAAGGCCTTTGACAACATTTCTTGGAGTTTTATGAAAAAAAATCTTAAGGGAATGGGCGTGGGACGAGGGTTTGAAAATAGTATAGAAGCAATTTATTCGGAACAAAAAGCAAAATTGATAGTTAACAATGTGGTGTCAGAAGAGATTAAAATTGAAAAAGGAACGTGACAGGGGTGCCCTATCTCTCCATTGTTATTTATTTCGGTCCTGGAAGTGCTCCTGAATCTGATTAGGAGGGACCAGTTGGTTAAAGGGGTTCAGGTCGGAGCCAAACAATATAAACTTAAAGCCTTTGCAGATGACCTGGTTTTAACGTTACAGGAGCCGGAATCTAGTACGAAAAGAGTCTTAGAATTGATTCAGGAGTTTGGTCAGGTAGCAGGATTTAAATTAAATAAACAAAAAACTAAAGTATTGGAGAAAAATATGACTTTAACGGAAATAGAAAAGCTTCAGAAAGAGACAGATTTAAATGTGGTGAAGAAAGTGAAATACCTAGGGATAAAGATGACAGCTAAAAACCTGAATTTATTTAAAGATAACTATGAAAAATGTTTGTCAGAGGTAAAGAAAGATTTAGAAACATGGTCAAATCTGAAACTCTCCTTGTTGGGCCGAATTGCCGCTATAAAGATGAATGTTTTGCCGAAAATGTTGTTTCTGTTTCAGACTTTGCAGATTGTGGACAGAATGGATTGCTTCAAGAGGTGGCAGCGAGATATTTCTAAATTTGTCTGGCAGGGCAAAAAGCCCAGAATAAAATTTAAAATATTAACCGATGCTAAAGAAAGAGGGGGGTTTGCCCTGCCAGACATGAAGTTATACTATGAATCAGCAGCCTTCTGCTGGATTAAGGACTGGCTACTTCTTGAAAACACTGACATTCTGGACTTGGAAGGGTTTAACAATGCGTTTGGATGGCATGCATATTTATGGTACGACAAGGTAAGAGTTCATAAAGGATTTAAGAACCATATTGTCAGGAGAGCAGTTTTTAATGTCTGGATAAGATACAAAGACTTGTTAGAAAACAAGACCCCAAGGTGGTTGTCACCTATGGAAGCTAAGGCTCTGAAAAAGCTCAATATGGAGGCCAAATGGCCGAAATATTGGGAGATATTAGAACAGGAAGGAAACACATGGAGATTGCAGAGCTTTGAGAAGCTAAAAGATAGAGTGCGCGACTGGTTACATCACTACCAAATCAGAGAGGTTTTTAACATGGACAAGAAATTAGGTTTCCAGGTGGAAAAATTGAAACTAGAAACGGAATTGTTAGAACCTAAAACTAAGACATTGTCAAGAATGTACAACTTGCTGTTAAAATGGAATACTCAGGATGAAATGGTTAAATCAGCTATGATTAAGTGGGCACAAGACATTGGTTATAACATTATGTTTGCTGACTGGGAACGGTTATGGACCACTGGTATGAAATTTACGGCATGTAATGCCTTGAAAGAAAATATTATGAAAATGATTTACAGGTGGTACATGACACCAGTCAAGCTTGCAAAGATATATCATTTGCCCGATAATAAATGTTGGAAATGTAAGGAAACTGAGGGAACATTCTTTCACCTCTGGTGGATGTGCCCAAGGGTAAAGGCATTCTGGGAAATGATCTATAATGAGTTGAAAAAGGTATTTAGGTATACCTTCTTGAAGAAACCAGAGGCCTTCCTTCTGGGCATTGTCAATCAGAAGGTGCTAAAGAAGGATAGAACCATTTTTATGTACGCAACAACAGCAGCAAGAATACTCATCGCAAAGTATTGGAAGACACAAGATTTGCCCACCCTGGAAGAATGGCAGATGCAATTGATGGACTATATGGATCTAGCAGAAATGACTGGCAGAATCTGAGATACGGGAGAAGAACAAATAGAAGAAGAATGGAAGAAATTTAAAGATTATCTGCAAAAACATTGTAAATTATATGAATGTTAATGTGATGCAGGATATTGAGACAAGGTGGCATTAGTGACAAAGCTGAAAGGAATGTGCAAAGATGTTTCATTAGTAACAAGTAAAAGAATCATAGCTTAGTTAACCTAAGGATGGGAGATTAAAAGATGAGTGGATAGCAGCAGGAATGGTTAACTTAAAAGAAATTAAGACACACTAAATTGGTTAAAATAGAGGAAAAATCTGCTGAAACTAAATTGGAAATTTGAAAACAGAAAAGGGAGATGTGAGGAAGTCCAGAAAGAAAGCTGTATGAAACTAAGAATTGAACCTTTTAATTTTGTTTGTTTTTTGTTTTTTATTGTTTATTGTCTGTTGTTGTGTTGCTTTGTTTTCTGTGTTATTATAAAATTTGTTGAAACTTTAATAAAAATTATTTTAAAATATATATATATCTCAGAGGCCTAATGCATGCCACCTCTGCTCCATTATTCCTTTAACCCAGAACCCAGGTTTCATGGGCACCCCAAACAATACCCGCCATTGCCTCAGAGGACCTGCCAGAACCCTGAAGTTGAAAATAAATCATGGCCTTCAAACCTGCCATTTGGTGTATTGAATGTAAACCTACAATAGGTCTGTCCAGAAGTGCCAACAGGTTTTTCTGGTCCCAATATGTGGCTTGGGCCCTGGAACCCACTCCCAAATCAGGACACAGATTTTCCTCAAATTTGCTTGTCCTTCATGTCATATGGAGCAGGTCAAGGGAGGTGAACCACAAGTTCCTAACTCGGCCCATTTGGCACCCCTCTAGGCCAGTGGGGCCATCCTGAGCAAGTCACACCCAGCTGCCAATCAATTGATAGCACATATGCACTTTTATTCTGCCTAACTTCCCCAAGGAGCCCAGGGAGAGCAATTTGAAAAGCAGGGCAATGCAAAGACATTCTAAAACAGTGAAATATCACCCAGTCCACCCAAGTCCTGGTATGCCCTGTGCCCCATGCTGGTGGGTGGGGCAGTTCCCTTTCTCTCTGTTTATGCCATCTCCTTCTCTCGCTTGCTCTCCAACTCCCTCTCCCACTCCCTAAGCCATCCCCTGGCCCTTCTTTCCTCTTTCATTGATACCCCTGTGAAATTAGGCTAAGGGCTGCAGGAGATTAGGCTGATTGCTGGCAGTTGTGCACCCTTCTTTTCTTGAGGTCTCCTTCTGCTCTGGCTGGTCTCATTCTAAACAGCAATGCAATTTAACAGACGAACCATAACACAGGTAGAATCAATAGCCAGGACAACCTTGGCAAGATGGGGTGATATGGGGCATATGTTACAGAAAGTGTTTGCAGCTTCATTGGGCCAGGAATGGTTTTGTTCCCTGCCTTGTGGTGCTTGAATGAGCTGGACATTGTCTCCACTTTGCTACACACAGGGAAATCCAACAGAACTGAGAACACATTGTCTTCTTCCTTGTCACCAAACAGAGGAGCAGAGGCTGTATTGATAGATGCCACATGGACTGCAGGTGGGGGAGGACCTTGGGGTGAAGGAAGACTCCAGCCCATCTGCCTGCCTTAAGTGCCCATGAAGAGAGCTGCTCAACAGCTCCTGGCCACTACATGGACTCTCCTTGATGCCCCCCAATCACAGGTTGAGGGGGGTCTCCTCCAGGTGATGCATTCACCTGAGGCTTCCTCCCAATTTCCTTCCACAAAGCTCACACACAGATGATCACACAGAGGGTCAGAGGATATCTGGCATTTATTAAGCATACATACAGGGGATGCTGTGTGGACAGTGCATGACAATTAGCATTCATCCTACATTCCTTCCTGATTATTTGCAGGGTATTTCTACAACTTCCATTTCAGTATTTGTCCATGTCACACTTTGCAGGGCATTTTCATATTGCAGTTCTAGCCCCTAAAACTGCATTTCTTTTCTAAAAGTTGTGTGTGAGAGAGGGCAAGGGAACATACATTCCAACTTATCAATATTCTTCTTTAACTGTGTTGCCCAGAACTAGACACCGTACTAGAGATCATCTTGGTCACCCTCCTCTGAGTACATTCCAGCTTATCAATACGTTTCTTGAACTTCATGAGCTAGACACAGTACTCTTAGTGTGGTCTGATCAAGGAAACATAGAGCAGTACTATTACTTCCCTTGCTCGGGACACTATACTTTTGCAGATGCACACTAGGATGTCATTCACTTTTTCTACTGCAGCATCACATTGTTGACTCATGTTAAGCTTGTTGTTTACTAAGACCCTGAGATCCTTTTCACCTGCACTACTTGACAAGTCAGGTGCCCCCCCCCCCCACATCTCATGTTTGTGCAGCTGGTTATTCCTCCCTAAGTGTGCCAACAGGTTTTTCTGGCCCCAATATGTGAAGAAGAAGAAGAAGAAGAAGAAGAAGAAGAAGAAGAAGAAGAAGAAGAAGAAGAAGAAGAAGAAGAAGAAGAATAGTAGTAGTAGTAGTAGTAGTTTGGATTTAATATCCCGCCTTTCACTCCCCTTCAGGAGTCTCAAAGTGGCTAACATTCTCCTTTCCCTTCCTCCCCCACAACAAACACTCTGTGAGGTGAGTGGGGCTGAGAGACTTCAAAGAAGTGTGACTGGCCCAAGGTCACCCAGCAGCTGCATGTGGAGGAGCGGAGACGTGAACCCGGTTTCCCAGATTACGAGACTACCGCTCTTAACCACTACACCACACTGGCTCTCAGTTGGGTTGGGCCCTGCAACCCACTCCCAAATCAGAACAAAGATTTTCCTCAAACTTGCTTGTCCTTCATGTCATATGGAGCAGGTCAAGGGAGGTGAACCACATGGTCCCAATTTGGCCCATTCAGCATCCCCTCTGGGCCAGTCAGGCCATTCTGAGCAACGATCGGTATCTGTACTTTAAATCAAGATTAAGATGCTCATTGACGTTTGGAACTCACACATTCGTTCTGCCAGGGACAAGACGTTACAGGCTACATGGAGTTACTTCCCCAATGCACTTAACATTTCTCATCACCTCATTGGTTCTCCAATGTCAAGAGACGTTAGTCATGCAATTCAGTCCTTAAGTACAAGGTGGGGGGTTGATATCCCCCCACCGATTTGTTATATTTCAAATGCACCATGAGGCACCCCGATCAGAAGTGGGACATTAGTGGGGAATTGTGAAGATGATGTTGGGAGGTTACACACTGGTTTTGGGGGCTTCCAAGTCCTGCATTGGGGAGTTTCCCCTGCACCTTTCCAAAAACCATTTGCTTCACGTTGGAGCTCAGCACTTGGGGCTTTCAAAGGGACACAGAACAGCTGATAGTTGGTGCTCCAGAGACCCCTTTTGCCCCCGCCCAGCCACCTTTACGCCTGTCCATACCTGACCTTAGATAAGATGTGAGGTGATTGGGAAGCCTGCCCAGAATTGTCTGATGGGCAAAATGGGGTGGGCCTCCTTGGGGCTGAAGGTTCACCATCCTTGCCCTGGCACAATAATGTTTAGAAAAGAAACACATGTTTTGCAGCATGAAAATAAATGTCAAAGTATCCTGCAAAGTTTAGCCTGAAGAAGTGCGGAATAGGAAGATGCAGGAACATGCTGCAAAAAAAATATTCTTTTTTAAAAAAACAACTGATTTTTATTAAATTTTCCACGTTTATCATGTTCACATTTTGTTACATAATTCTTTAACTTAATACATTACTCTATAAGAGCATAGACCTCCTTCCCTCCCTCTTCTGACTTCAACACATCTTTCTATATTTTTCACATTTCTATAATCACTTGTTTACCTTCTGTCTTATTATTATAATATTTCACCTTGTTATCTGTAAAGCAGTTCCTTATATTTGCATTACAAAACATTTCAGTTCAAGCCTACAAACATGTTTACAATTTTATTTCATGTAAATTATAAATTTGTTCCAGTCCTTTTAAAACAGTTTGTCACACTGATTCTGGATCTTCCCCATCAACTTGGCCATCTCTACGTACTCCACCATCTTGACCTGCCAGTCTTCCAATGTTGGGAGTTCCTGCTGCTTCCATTTCTGAGCCAGAAGTATCCTTGCAGCCTTTGTGGCATACATAAACATATTTACATCTCTTTTATGTATTTCCTGTCCAATTAAACCTAATAAAATGCCTCTGGCTTTTTATTAAAGTTATATTTTAAAACCTTTTTCAGTTCGTTATATATTGTGTCCCAAATGGCTTTCACTTTAGAACAGGTCCACCACATATGGAGGAAATTCCCCTCCTTCTCCTTACACTTCCAACAACTTTTATCTTGATTTCTATACATTTTAGTGAGTTTGGCAGGTGTAATGTACCATCGGTACACCATCTTAAATATATTTTCTTTGAGTGACACACATGCTGTAAATTTAATGGTTTTAGTCCACAGTTTTTCCCACCTTTCAAAATCAATATTGTGCCCCAAATCCTGGGCCCACCTAATCATAACACTTTTTACCTCTTCATCCTTTGTGTGCCACTCTAGTAATAACCTGTACATTCTCGACAGTATTTTCATTTTACTACTCAGCAATTCTCTCTCTAATTTAGATTTGTTACTTCCAAATCCATTTCTTTTATTATCCTCTCTAAACACGTAACTGATGGTATTGCAACCAATCAGTTACCTGTCCTCTCAACTCTTCAAATGACTTTAGCTTTATTTTGTTATCTACTTCCACCAACAAGTCTTTGTATGTCGCCCATTCCATTCCCACATTTTTCTTTTTTACTGCAAAGGCCTCCAAAGGTGAGAGCCACCTCAGAGTTTTGCGTTCCAATAATGTTTTATGTCTGCTCCACACCTTGTATAATGATTTCCTAACAGTATGATTCAAAAACCCTCTGTGCATTGTAACCTTATCATACCACAGGTAGGCGTGCCACCTGAATCTGTTGTCAAATCCCTCCAAATCCAGTATATCTGAGTTATCCAAGGTTATCCATTCTTTCAACCAGCAAAAACACGCCGCCTCGGAATAAATCTTAAGATCTGGCAGGGGTAAACCGCCTCTCTCTTTTGCATCTGTCAATATTTTATACTTAATTCTTGGCTTCTTTCCCTGCCAGATAAATTTAGACAATCTTCTTTGCCATACATTGAATTGTTTTGTTCCACTGATAACCGGAATTGTCTGAAATAAAAACAGCAGTCTCGGCAACACGTTCATTTTGATAGCTGAGATTCTACCCATCAATTATAATTTCATTCTGGTCCATATATCCAAATCTCTCTTCACTTCCTTCCACACCTTCTCATAATTATATTTAATGAGGTTTATATTCTTGGATGTGAGCCAGACTCCTAAATATTTTACCTTTTTTTCTATTGTCATTCCTGTCTTTTGTTGTAATTCACCTATTTCTTTACTGTCCACATTTTGGGTTAATATTTTTGTATTATTTTTGTTCAGCTTAAAACCTGCTAATTGCACATACTCTTCTATCTTTTTCAAAGCTTCTACTACACCGGACATTGGTTTTTCTAGTGTCAAAACAACATCATCGGCAAAGGCCTTAAGCTTATATTCATTTGATCCAACACCAATCCCCTTTATTTCTTTTGTTGCTTCTATTTTCTTCAACAGGACATCCAATATTGTTATAAATAACAATGGTGATAATGGACACCCCTGTTTGGTTCCCTTTGTTATCTCAATTTTATCTGTAAGGCTATTATTAATTATCAGTTTAGCATATTGTTCCGAATAAATAGCCCAAATCTCATTTAAGAATTTTTTACCCATATCTATAATTTCTAAATTTCTTTTCATAAAATGCCAAGACACACTATCAAATGCCTTTTCAGCATCCAGAAACATTAAGATGGCTTGCTTGTCTCTCCTGGAATCCAGATATTCAGTTATATCAATTATATTTCTAACGTTCTCTTTCATCTGTCTACCAGGTAAAGATCCAGTTTGGTTCTTTCCAATCTCCTCTCCCAATACCTCTTAAGCCTATTGCCCAAAATACGAGCAAATAATTTGTAGTCATTGTTTAGGTGCGAGATTGGCCTATAGCTTTTCACTTGCCTCAAATCCTTGTCTTGTTTGAGAATCAATGTGATATGGGCTTCTTTCCAAGTCTCCAGAATTTTGTTCCCCATTAGAATGTTATTCATTGCCTCCATTAAAGGAGCTGACAGTTGTTCCGTACATTTCTTATAATATTTGGCTGTCAAGCCATCAGGTCCTGGTGCCTTTCCGATTATTGCTTGTTTTATTGCTACTTTTACTTCATCCACTGTAATAATGGAATTGAATTGGTTCCTTTTGTCAGTGGGAATTTTCTGCAACCTATTCTTTTCCAGAAATTCTTCTATTTTTTCCTCATCTTCTCTTTCTTTTTTATATAATTGTTTACAGAATCTTTGAAAATTCTTCCTTATTTCTCCTGGGTTTTCTATTATTTCCCCTTCCACTATTAGTTTTGTTATCGTATTCTGCTTTTGTCTCTTCTTTAGTTGCCAGGCTAACAATTTTCCTGGTTTATTTGCGAACTCAAAACTTCTTTGGTTTAAGAATTTAATTTTCCATTCAATCTCTGGGTTTATCAGTATTGAAAGTTGTGTCTGCAACATTTTTATATTTTGTTTATCTTGATTATCTTTTGGATTAGTTGCTAATTTCTTTTCATTGCATACTATTTGTTTTAATAACTCTTCTTTCTTCTCTCTCAATCTGTTTTGGATTGAGTTCTGCTGTATCCAAAATCCTCTTATTACAGCCTTTGAGGCGTCCCATACCACATTAATGTCCACTCCTTAGTTTATCTAATAACCCATCATTCAATCGCCACTTAATAAGGTCTCCTCCTTAGCTTTCATCTCCAATGTTATTGCATTATGATCTGACATAGTTTTCAGAAGAATTTCGGATTTTATTACTCTCATTGACAAATCTCAAGAAGTCCAAATATAGTCAGTCTGTCCAGCACTCTGATTTGGTTCTGAGAAGTAGCTAAATTGTTTCTCTAATGGGTGTTTTAATCTCCATATATCTATTAGATGATTGTTTTCCACCAGTGTGAAAAAAATTTGGGGCAGTTTCCCTTGATTCGTTACCTATTTCCTTTCCGTTCTATCCATCTGTAGGGAAACTACCCCATTGAAATCTCCCATTAGTATTATTTTTTGGTCCATAAATTCAAACAGCTTCTCCTCTAACTCTTTGTAAAAGTCCTCTTTTTTATCATTTGGTGCATAGATTCCCACCATAATTAATTTTTCACCTTGTGCTAGCATTTCTATTGCTATTATCCTTCCATTTTCATCTTTAAAAATCTGACTTGATTCGTATTTTTCAATTATATACAAAGCCACCCCTCTTTTCTTACTGTCATCTGCTGATATATATTCCTTCCCTAATCTTTTATTTTTAAGAATTCTTTCATGGTTGTTGTTTTTTTGCCAAATGTGTTTCCTGTATACAAATTATGTCTGCATTCTGTTTTGATAATATATGTTCAATTTTATGCCTCTTAACTCTATGATCTAAACCATTCACATTCCATGATATTATTTTCAAACCCATCTTTATTGATAATTAAATACAAAAACTTTATTCCTCAAATCTCAGATCTCTTCTTCTTCTTCCAGTGGCACATCCTCTTCCTTCTTGCCCAACTCTTTACCGTATCTTCTCATAAATTTCCCTATCTCCTGGGTAGATTTGATCGTAAATTTCTTGTCCTTGTAAAAAAAGGAAATCCCTTCCAGGAATTCCCACTTATACCAAATTTCATTTTTTCCTCAACATCAGAGCAATATTTTTATATTCTTCTCTTCGTTTCAAAAATCTTTTAGGCTTTTCTTTATAAATTATAATGAATTTTTCATTTATGCATAATTTCCTGTCTCGATTGGTTCGTAAAATCAAATCTTTCATTTTATTTGAGTTGAAGAAGACAAAGCAATCTCCTGGTAATTGTTTCGCTCCTTTCTGACTTACATTTGATCCTGAAGGCCTTATCAACTGCCTTTCCTACTTCTTCTTCCATCCCAAGCCAATTTGCTATTTCCGTAATTAATCTTTCCTTTATATTCACAAAGGTCCGTATAGTTAAAGCTCTCCTCTTTCACACTCGTTAAAAAGTTCTTTAATTCCTCCTCACTTTCTGCCATTGAGGTTGTGTCATCTGCATATCTGAGGTTGTTGATATTTCTTCCAGCAATCTTAATTTCAGCTTCGGATTCATCCAGCCCAGCCTTACACATGATGAATTCTGCATATAAGTTAAATAAACAGGGAGACAATATACAGCCTTGTTGTACTCCTTTCCCAATTTTGAACCAATCAGTTATTTCATATCCAGTTCTATGCATCCATAAATCTGCTTTTGCCTCCCATGATTAAAATTGAGGCCAAAATTGTTCCTTGCAATCCTAAAGGGCAAGAGTGGATCTCATGGGGTTAAGTTATGGGGGGGGTGATTTTGATGGAATGCTAGGGGGCAATTTGTGGTGGTAAAAGCATTGAGACAATGGATCCAATTCCCTAAGGATGGATGTTTGGGGATGAGAGGGCGAGTCTGCACCTAGTCTGGTTGACCAGCTGTGAGTGAGAATATCATGCTACAGATTTCTGCCATGTCAAGGCATTAGACTAAAAGTCCCATCCAGATCTCAAATTCTGTGATTGCTGCCTGCTTGGTAGAGAAAGTTTCAGCTGATCTCTCGAAGGTATGCTTCCCCTCCCCTCTTCTTTCTCCTCACAGGTGAAGAGGCGACTCTGGTCATGGAAAACTGAAAAGTAGACTGGAATCAACCCAAATGTTAAGCAGGTTCACCAAAATATGTCAAAGGCCTAATGCATGCCACCTCTGCTTCCTTATTCCTTTAACCCAGAACCCAGATTTCATGGGCACCCCAAACAACACCCGCCATTGACTCAGATGGCCTGCCAGAACCCTGAAGTTGAAAATAAATCATGGCCTTCAAACCTGCCATTTGGTGTATTGAATGTAAACCTACAATATGTCTGTCCAGAAGTGCCAACAGGTTTTTCTGGTCCCAATATGTGGCTTGGGCCCTGGAACCCACTCCCAAATCAGGATACAGATTTTCCTCAAATTTGCTTGTCCTTCATGTCATATGGAGCAGGTCAAGGGAGGTGAACCACAAGTTCCTAATTCGGCCCATTTGGCATCCCCTCTGGGCCAGTCAGGCCATTCTTAGCAAGTCACACCCAGCTGTCAATCAATTGATATCACATATGCACTTTTATTCTGCCTAACTTCCCCAAGGAGCCCAGGGAGAGCAATTTGAAAAGCAGGGCAATGCAAAGACATTCTAAAACAGTGAAATATCACCCAGTCCACCCAAGTCCTGGTATGCCCTGTGCCCCATGCTGGTGGGTGGGGCAGTTCCCTTTCTCTCTGTTTATGCCATCTCCTTCTCTCGCTTGCTCTCCAACTCCCTCTCCCACTCCCTAAGCCATCCCCTGGCCCTTCTTTCCTCTTTCATTGATACCCCTGTGAAATTAGGCTAAGGGCTGCAGGAGATTAGGCTGATTGCTGGCAGTTGTGCACCCTTCTTTTCTTGAGGTCTCCTTCTGCTCTGGCTGGACTCCTGCACTCCTGCTTGGTTGGCTGTGTGCTAATTCAGAAGGACAGAACTATATGCTGGTGATGTGACTTGAAGCAGGGTGGTGATGTGAGGATAGGACTGGGTAGGAGCAGATCTGAAGCAAATTCCGTATCCCTCTAACACCACAGCTACACCACAGAACTTTACATCTGCTCCACAGACTCTCCTTAACATTGATTGCCTACTTCAGGTACCCATGAAAGAGTTCTAGAACAGGCAACATGAAACTTACGTTGTAAACTGGGCAGAATGGGTGTGGGCATCAGGTGGGTTGGAAACTTTTGCAATCCCAACTACCATTGAACCCAACATGTTTTGACTACCTCCCACTATGACTTTAGGCACTGTCACTGGAACTCAACCCCACCATAAGTTGAGAGTCACCTGTACCTACAAATGAGACACATCATCTGCTGAGGAGGTCTCATTCCAAACAGCAATGCAATTTAACAGACGAACCATAACACAGGTAGAATCAATAGCCACGACAACCTTGGCAAGATGGGGTGATATGGGGCGTCTGTTACAGAAAGTGTTTGCAGCTTCATTGGGCCAGAAATGGTTTTGTCCCCTGCCTTGTGGTGCTTGAATGAGTTGGACATTGTCTCCACTTTGCTACACACAAGGAAATCCTGCAGAATTGAGAACACATTGTCTTCTTCCTTGTCACCAAACAGAGGAGCAGAGGCTGTATTGATAGATGCCACATGGACTGCAGTTGGGGGAGGATCTTGGGGTGAAGGAAGACTCCAGCCCTGGATCCTATCCATTGCCCCTCTGCCTGCCTTAAGTGCCCATGAAGAGAGCTGCTCAACAGCTCCTGGCCACTACATGGACTCTCCTTGGTGCCTGCCAATCACAGGTTGAGGGGGGTCTCCTCCAGGTGATGCATTCACCTGAGGCTTCCTCCCAATTTCCTTCCACAAAGCTCACACAGAGGATCACACAGAGGGTCAGGGGATATCTGGCATTTATTAAGCATACCTACAGGGGATGCTGTGTGGACAGTGCATGACAATTAGCATTCATCCCACATTCCTTCCTAGGTAAAAATGTACCCTCATTATCTTTACATTTCCAATACTTATTCAACATTTTTTGGTACATTTTTGCAAATTTGACTGGAATTAAATACCATCTATGCATCACTTTCTTATAAATTTCCTTTCACGCACTGCAAGCTGTAAACTTTAAACCAACCTTCCATAACTTTTGCCATGCCTCAAATTGTATATTATGCCCCACATCTTTTGCCCAATGTATCATTATTGATTTCACTTCTTCATCTTTTGTCTCCCACTCCAACAGCAATTTAAATACTTTTGATAGAACCTTTTCATTATTCTCCAACAAATCTTTTTTGTATTCTGGAGATTTCTTTCCCAAAGCCTACCTTTTTATCTCTTTTAAATATATCATTTACTTGTTGATATTGGATCACGTCCGTAAACATATGCTTTATATTTTCATATTTCTCAAATTTCAACTGGTTTTCCTTCCTCTAACAACTCACTATAAGTCAACCATCTTCTTTCCATATTTAATTTTTTAACTGCTAATACTTCTAGCGGTGATATCCACCACAGGGTCTTGTTTTCCAATAAATTCTTACACTTTTCTCATGTAAAATATAATGATTTTCTTACTATATGATTCAGAAACCATTTGTGTATTTTCACCTTCTCACACCACAGATAGGCGTGCCACCCAAACCTATTATCAGATCCTTCCAAATCCAATATATCTGGATTTTCCAAACCTATCTATTCTTTAAGCCAACAGATATAGGAAGCTTCATAATATAATTTTAAGTCTGACAGGGAAAGTCTTCCTCTTTCTTTTACATCTGTTAACAATTTATATTTAATCCTAGGTTTCTTGCCCTGCCATACAAATTTTGATATATCCCTTTGCCATTGTTTGAAGTGTCCTTTTCCATGAGCTATCGGAATTGTTTGAAACAAAAATAACATTGTTCGTAGCATGTTCATCTTTATCATTGAGATTATCCCCATCAGAGATAGTTTCATTCTTTGTGGTCTCTCCCACAACCGTGAGATGTCTCTGGCTGTTAATTATTTATATATATATAAATTAAATTATTTTTATATATATGGACCTTCTTCCTGGTCTCGGGTTATGTCAGTCCCTACTGTCCATTCCATCTAGTCCATCAACCTGGTAGTCTTATGTCCGAGGCTCTTAAATCTCTTCCATGCCCCTTCTGCAGATCTTCTTCTTCTTGTTTATACCCATTGAGGAGTAGGTCTCTGGGGGATTTCAGCCCATAATTATCTCCATCTCCCCTCATCAGACCAGCCCATTCCCCACAGTCCCACTCCCCACAGTCATCAATATAATCCAAAAAATATTTAACAGCATATTTCAAAGTCCCTCCAAAGTTAAGAGCCTCCTCAGCTCCAGACTCCCTCTGGCCCATTCCAAATTCAATCTTCCAAAACAGCGGCTTATGCTCCTGCAGGGCCTCGGATCTCTCCATTTGTATTGCTTGAGGTACAATCTGTATTGCTTGGGGTACAATCGCAACCTCCTCCATTATCATCTGCCCTTGCATTTGCTCAGTCGAACCAATTTCCTGAGTTGGTCCCTGTATGATTTCTGTGTCAGTATTCCCTGTTTGTCCACATTCCCTGACTACAACAGTCATCAAATCCAACTTCTCATTCATCAAATCCATCTTCTCATGCAGCTGCTCCAACAAAGCGCTTGTCTTGCAAAAAGCAAGCACCAAGACTTCTTCCAAACACATTTTTATTCAAGGTCGCAGTCTGTTTCCACGATCTTAATCTCGCAGCTGTCAAGTCCCCAAGTAAACTGCAGCAACAATTTGACAAGCTCCCTCTAGAGGAGACAATTTCTATTTGTGTCCGTCTTTTTAAAGCATGTCCAATAAAAGAAAGTTACTTTCAATTTTCAAATATTTTGTTTCTTTAAGATACAAAAGGCAACATTGGAATCAGTTTGTTTCTCTTTTTTAACTATCTGTCAAAATGTTCCATTCACAGTCAATGGACGTCTCCTACAATTTCTGTCTCTGACCCCCGTTCCCAGGTTTGAGACGGTGGAAACTTATTTTCCTTTACTCCCTCTCCTGCAGGCTTAAACAGTCAAATCTCCCCCCCCCCCCTTTCTCCTGCTTCTAAGGGGGTTTTAGTGGTTAAAAATGAAGAAAATTTTAACCTTTACAAAACAACTTTCCAGGCTATTAGCTTACAAGGTTTTTGCTTCAGTCTGTTTACAAAAAGCGGAAGGCGGACTTCCTGTTTTGAACCTTCCCGCTTCGGTGCCAAATTAGGATGTTTCTTGATCCAATTTTCCGTTTCTACTCCGAGAAGCAGCTGTTCCAAATGCTAAATCTTACCTGCCTCTTTTTACCTACAGGTCAGGAATAACTTGAAAAACGTTGATGCAGAAAGTCCCAATTTATTCAAGAATAATATAAAACCAATACGTTTTGTGTCAAAAGAGCGAAGAGCGTTGCCAGTGAAGTAAAGAAGTCCTCATGTCTGGACGGGTGTGGACATTCCTCCTTGGCCTCTCGACCTCTCAACCCAAATCGCAGACTCCCAAATTGGAGGTCGACCAGAGATCAACTTCCCCTTCACTGGATTGCCCACTGTCTAAACCATGGTTGCGGCACTCTATACCTCTCTCCTTCTCTCTTGGGATTCTTATGGGCCTTGCTCTTCCCCCGCAGTTTGATTGCTTTTGCCTGACAAAATGTTTTCCTTGAATTGTGATCATGCCTCTTGCTCACCCAGTGGGTGGTTGTGGAAACTGTCAGAAATGTAGCAGCAGAGATCATTCAGTGTGTTATTTAAGGGTTAATTCTGTTATGAGTAAAGTCAGCTAACCAAAAAGGTGGTGGTGGAGGTATTGCATTCCTTAGGCCAGCCTATCTAGACAAATAGATACTGATGTGTTTGATTCTCTTTTAATGTTAATCTTAATTGTTTAAAAATGTTTTTAATTCTTTTAAACTGCTTTTTAATGATTATATAAATTTGTAACCCCCTTAAAGGTTTTACTACAATCAAGAGGGATATACATTTTGTTAAACTAAAAATGGAAACAAACCAGATATGATCTCCATGGAGGTAGCACGTGGTCTGCTTGGCTGCATAGTTCTAAGGGAGGTTTTCCACTGTATGTTTGCTTGCGTGTCTCGCTGCCCTGTGCAAGTCCTGTCTTAAATTATATGCTGCTTTTGTTCTGTTTGCTCAATAAATTAGGAAATGTTATTTCCTGTTTGCAGAGTTTTAATTAATGGTGTGCCAAAACCCACCATCTGATTTCTAGAACCTGTTTCTTCCACTGAGAAAGAGACCTCAGTTTTCCTGCACATGAGAAATTCTTTAGAATTAATTCATAAAGACTTCATTTTTATGAACAACAGCACACCAGGGGTGGGAAGATGTTCACTTTTGGAGAAGCCGCAAGATGCCTTCATAAGAAAACCCCACCTGGGTTTGTTTTAATAGCCAATAGATTGGTATCTGTCCTGAGGGTGGCAGGTAGTGCTGTGGTCTAAATCACTGAGCCTCTTTGGCTTGCTAAACAGAAGTTTGGCTGTTTGAATCTGTGTGACAGGGTGAACACCTGTTGCTCTGTCCCAACTTCTGCGAACCTAGCAGTTTGAAAGCATACCAGCAAGAGTAGATAAATAGGTACAGCTGTGGCAGGAAGGTAAATGACATTTCTGTGTGTTCTGACACTCGTCACGGTGTCCCATTGCACCAGAAGCTGGTTAGTCATGCTGGCCACAAGTGGTGTGTCTGCCCACCTGTCAATCAACTTATATCAGGAGGTCATCAACTGATGGTTGGAGTGTCAAAGCCCTGCATTGGAGCTCTTTTACAGCCCCTTTCAAAGATCCCTTCATTGTGTGGGAATTTTGTGGATAGTAGGAGAGTATATATTGATTAAATATTATCCTTCCCAACTCACACTAGTGAGTCTCTCATATGTGTGTGAGTGTATAGATAGGTAAAGGTAAAGGTAAAGGTCCAGACGTGGCCGACTCTGGGGTTGCGGCCATCATCTCGCTTTATTGGCCGAGGGAGCCGGCATACAGCTTCCGGGTCATGTGGCCAGCATGACTAAGCTGCTTCTGGCAAACCAGAGCAGCACACGGAAACACTGTTTACCTTCCCGCCGGAGCAGTACCTATTAATCTACTTGCACTTTGATGTGCTTTTGAACTGCTAGGTTGGCAGGAGCTGGGACTGAACAACGGGAGCTCACCCCGTCGCGGGGCTTTGAACCGCCGACCTTCTGATTGGCAAGTCCTAGGCTCTGTGGTTTAACCCACAGCGCCACCTGCGTCCCAGAGGTATAGATAGATAGATAGATAGATAGATAGATAGATAGATAGATAAATAGATTGATAGATAGACAGGCAGACAGATAGATATGAGAGAGAGTTTATTCCCGCTTTACACAGCAAGAGTCTAGTTGCATATTCGTTTCAATCTCTTTAGTTAAAGAATCCTATCTGGCAGTTTATTCCTGGTAAGACCCCTTTGATTCCCTCGTAAAAGAATAAAGACACAAGGGTCTTCCGTATAAGTATTAAAGGTTTACTCACGTTCAATTCTCAGATCCCTGAAAGCAAGCTTTAGCTTGTAGTGACAGAAACAGTGTGGCTTACATCCTTGTTAGGATGGGCTCATGGGCTGCTGGCAGAGAGCCAGCAGTGCAATACAAGAGAAGAAATGGCATCAAAAATGAGCAGCATCAAAAGAAGCTGACTACATGACTGGACCATTTGTGGGGTCTGCAAGGGTCATGTCCACCTACCTGGTCACATGCAGAGGGAGGATTCTTGAGACCAGGTGTAACAGGAAGTTCAGCTGACTGGAGTAGCATCCCCTGCTTGTGTCCACTCTAGGCAAACAGGAAATGTAGTATTTGTCTGCTCCAATGGATTACATCCCACCCATTGCATGTGGAAGCTCAGCACTACCTGACACACCTAGCACCTAATGGGCTACAGGTGATTAATGTGTCCCTTGTCTGCACTGGGCACTCCTCCCACTCAATTCCATGTTCATCTCCCTGATCACTCTGCAAGGAGCACAATCACCCCAGCTCCTGCAGGACTTTATACCGAGTTGTCCTCCTTGAAGCAGACATGGAGGATGGGGCGTTCCATGATGCCACCTGTCAATCAACTGACAGGAGGTTTTCAGCATGATGGTTGGAGCGTCAAGACCCTGCATTTGCATGCTTTTCCAGCCCCTCCAAGGAAGGAGGCTTCATCACCACTTGAAGGAGTCCATTCCACTGTCAAACTGCTCTAACCATCACAACGTACTTCCTAATGTTGAGTCAGAATCTGCTTCCTTGTAACATGTTGCCATCGGTTCTGGACCTACCCTCCAGAGCTGGAGAGAACAAGCTTACACCATCCTCAATGTGACAGCCATTTAGATATTTAAAGATGGCTAGCATATCTCCTGTCATTCTCTTATCAAGGCTAAACATACCCAACTCCCTCAACAGTTCCTCATAAGGCCTGGTTTCCAGACCCTTGATTATTTTGGTCACCCTCCTCTGCACACATTCCAGCTCATCAATATTCTTCTTAAACTGTGGCACCCATAACAAGACACAATACGTCAGGTGTGGTCTGACTGAGGCGAAATAAAATGGTACTACTACTTCCCTTAAACTGCACACTATACTTCTGTTGATGCAGCCTAGAATAGCATTAGCTTTTTTTGCCATTACATCACACTCTTGGCTCATGTTTAGCTTGTTGTCTACCAAGACCCCTAGATCCTTTTCACATGTTGTACTGGCAAGCAAAGTCCTGCCCCCACCAAATTTTACGTATGTGCAACTGCTTATTTCTACCTACAGTAAGTGCAAAACCTTGTATTTGTTTATATTGAAACTCATTTTGTTAGTTTTGGCCCAGTTCTTCAAACTATTAAGATCATACTGAATCCCAATTCTGTCATCTGTGGTGTTAGTTACCACACCCAGGTTGGTGTCACCTGCAAATTTGATTAGCATCCTCTCAATTCCTTCCTGAAAGTTATTGCTAAGGAAATTGAACAAGGTGCCTAGGACAGAATCCTGCAGAACCCCACTTATCCCCTTTTCCCAGGATAACGAGGAAGCATTAGTGAGCTCTCTTTGGGTTTAGTCAGTCAATTAGCTCATCTGGAAGATCCTTAGGCAGCCACCCGGGTTTCATTAGATGCCTTCCACTTTCTTTTCTTGTTGGAATGGTTTGCATGGGTGCCAACTCTGCGGGGTCCTGAGTGCCTGAGCACCCACAAATTTTAAATGAAGGGGACATCCCTCAAGGTTCTATTACATGGTCAGAATGTTGCAGGCACCCACAGTTGTGGGGTCAAAGCGACGCGCCTGATTGTGTCTATTTGTGCCTTCAATAGTTCACCTTTAAGAAACTCCCATCCATCATGGGCTCCCTTCTCTTTTAGTATTTCTGACTATTTGATCTCGTCCAGAACACAGTTGAGACAAGCCTAGTTAGCTCAGTTGTCTAGAGCGTGGTGCTGGTAATGCCAAGGTTGCAGGCTTGATTCCCGTTATATGGGAAAGCTGCTTTGCAGGGGCTTGAACTAGTTGATCCTCAGGGATCCTTCCAGCTCAACAATTCTGTGATTCTACTCAAGAATACATGGATAGAAATGCACTCTGTATGTGCTCAGAAGGGCTCTTTTAAAGCAT
This sequence comes from Podarcis gaigeae, assembly GCF_964106915.1. Taxonomy (NCBI): domain Eukaryota; kingdom Metazoa; phylum Chordata; class Lepidosauria; order Squamata; family Lacertidae; genus Podarcis; species Podarcis gaigeae. The sequence goes on from NC_139684.1 coordinate 15,858,301, forward strand.
GCAAAAGACATGGTGCCTGCAATCAGATACTCCCTGGAAGTGATCTGCTGCAATAAGTGTGAGTGGGTGTAAGAGGATTCCCTGACGCCAAACAGCAAATGCAAAATGTAACAACAGTTCAATGAGGCTTAGGCAAGTCCCCTGCTGTTCAGAAACTAAAGACTGGGGGGGCCACTAGGGGCACATTGGAAGATGGCTGACAATACCATATCTCTGACACACACGGGGTAATTAAGAGGCTGTTATGGGAGTAGGCAGCCTCCCTTGTTGGCCCAAGGAAATGGGGAACACTGCCCTTGCCTGCTGTGCCCATAAATCACCCCTTAATTCGAAAGAAGGGGGTGAGGGCCCTAGGCAGAATGCCCCCATGTGGACCTCGGCTCTCCTGGGCGCTATCTATGATCGCACACTAGCTGCAGCAATTTGGAATAATTAATTGCAAAAGAAGCAAATGCACATATTTCAAGTGAAGAAGGGGAGTGGAGTCTGCTAATTTAAGTCACCTCTGTGAAAGAAGACGACAGGTTGGAGAAACAGGAATATTTTACGATGAAGATACACCAAAGGCTGGGTATGTTGACAACAACGGGACTGAATGGGGGGGGGACCTTTTTTACTTTCCTTCTATGTGATTTACAAGAACCCCTCCTCATTAGAATCGTCAGTTAAACTGACCCAAGCAGGATGATTAAGGTCTGTGTGGAGATAAACTTTAACCAAAAGTATGCTTTATCGAGATCGAGAAGCAATAAGAGCTTTTGGAATGGCGCAGCAATTAATTCGGAGTCGCCATCTTGCCAAAGGATTTATAGCTAGGAGGAAGAACGGACTTGTTTTAAGACTGCATTCCTGGTGAATCTTCTCAGAGGTTTTGAGAAAGGAGGCAGATTGGTGAAGATTAATGACGGTAAGACTGTTTTGATGTATGGAAGTGATGTTATATGGAAAACGTCTGGATGTGGCTACTGGATAATAAAAAAAAATATCCACGCAGGATTACAAACTGTTCTAACCAGCTTGTGGAGACTATCAGAGGTCACAAAGAGAAAGGAAACATATATGAAAATAACAACAAGAGATGTGGAAAAACAATAAGAAAGGACTGGATAGTACTGTGAACAACTTAAGGTTAGATTTGTGGCCATTAAAACAGCAGTAAGAAGCAAGAAGTTGATTGGATCCCCTTCGGAACTTGAAATATGGGTACCCCCAACAAAAATTTAAAATTCGGCTGTGTAATTTGGAATTTATGTAATTTGGTTTGATTTGATGTGATTGGTCTGTTAATAAAAAATTATTCTTAAAAAAACACGAGTCCACCGCTTTTAATCACTATACCAGAAGCTAAAGACTGGGCACTCAGTGAGAACTCACAGTATATTTAGATTAATGTAAAACTGTATACATGTCTAGTTGGGATCTCTTGGTGATTTTAACAGATGTGTGTGTCTGGGAGAAATTCAACAGGTTACCCTCTTCTCCTAGGAGATTCAATTCTGGAGAAATGTTTCACTTGCGTGGACAGACACGGGTAAATTTTTGGGCCCAACAATTTAACTAAAAAGGGGACACCACTTTGAATATGACATGAAGCATATGCAAATGTTTTGCAGAGCTGTTTCTTCTTTTCAGAGTAGGTTGGAGGGCCCAGTATGTGGGGGCACCTCTGTGTAAACATCTTGTAGGTTCACATTCAAGACACCAAACAGGCTTTAAGCCCACAATTTATTTGCAATTGCTGAATTTTGACAGGTTCCTTGAGGCAACTGGGGTGACTGCCCATGAAATCAGGGTTCAGGGCTAATGGAAGACAGGAATGGAGTGGAGGTATCATGCAGTGAAGGTGTGCCTTTGAGATCTTTTGGTGAACCTGCTGAGCATCTGGGTTGATTGCAATCTGCTTCTCAGTTGTCTTCAGCCATAGCCTCCTCTGCATCTGTGAGTAGAAAGTAGAGGGCAAAGTAGAAAGTAGGAATCACAGAATTAGAGAGCTGAGAGGGTCTTTGGAAGTCAGTTACTCCAGTCCCTTTCATTACGAGCATCCCCAACATGTGGTTTCTCAAAAAGGGGGGGCAGAGTTGCTCTCTCACTCCCCAAAACAACACAAATTTCACCATCAGAAATAGCCTCCTAAAGTTCTACCAAAATTTGCCCTCTTATAACTTAAGCTGTAAGATCCACTCCTCTCCTCTGGGGCAGCAAAGCATGATTCTTTACCATCTTCCAACTGACAGCCCTCCGTGGATATAAAGAGTGCTCTCCTCTCCCTTTCACTCTTCCTTTCTCAAGGCTAAACTGTGTTGTTTACCTGTATACAATGTTAGTGCCAGTTCAAGTAGGCCCATTGAAATGAAAGAAAATGGCTTACATTAATTCCAGTGCCTCTATTCAGAATATAAATCAGTTGGATATGACTATAACCTTTCCTCTGAGGGCATGCTTCTTGGGTCTCTGCTCATCCTTATTGCCCTCCCACAACCTCCTCCCGAGGCTTCTATTGTTTGCGTTCTCATCTTCCTAGAGCAGTATTCACCTTCTTGAATATCTGAGCAAAAGACAGAAATTCAGCAGGTCGGAAACTTCCCATCATGGATACTTCTTTGTTAGCAAAGTTACACCTGCTGAATTCTTGTCCACTAAAATTAAAGGAATAGGAGGACTTGGTATAGACAGAACAGCCAAAACAGAAAGCCATCTTGACCAGGAAGTTGCCAGCCTAGGTGTCCCTCTCACTGCCCAAATCATACTTGAAAGGACAATTCTGCTGAAGCCCATGGAATGGATTGATGTGTGTGGTTGGCCTTAGTTTATGTGTAATGCCTGAAAAACCTTTCCCTGCTCTACCATGTGCCCTCAAGACAAGATGTTAGCGAACTATGATCAAGACCATAAATGGTACGGATCTCATTTCTCAGTGAAGAAGGACTTTTAAATAATTCATTGGAGGAGAAAGGAAAGCTGCCAAAGCACAGAGACTATCTAAAAAGCTCATCATCCTTTTGCTCCATCCCCAAGAATCTTCCAGTCCAAACCAACCTCCTATGCTCAGATGCTCTTCATTGTGTTTCACCCTACGGGGTTTACCACAATAACATTCTGCCGGCCTAGAAGTAAAAAGAGATGTAGCTTAAGATCTGAGTATGAATCTCCATGTCATGAATGAACCAGCTCCCAGGGAAGATTTACACTCAGCTAGAGAAAGCAGGCAGGAAGAGATAGAGTTAATTGCAATCTGGGGATTATAGTGTGCCAGTGAAGTACAAAATACAGAGACTAGAAATGAAAGCAGTTCAGAGGGAGGTAATGACAACGGAAGAGCATTGTCAGAGAAGGGGAGGGAGCTGACCCCCTGTACCCCAAGATTTCGGCAGCTGTAGGAAACACCCACCCACCCTTAGAAGGAGATATTTGGTTTAGAGATGGACGGCTGTGATTGCTGCTCGGATGCAATCTGGGGTTTTATGCAATTAATCTTCATTTTAATTAACTACACCCGTTGTTATCAAGACTCCTTGACACGCCAGTACATACTTAAAATGATTGAACAGCTATTCAGCTTCCTCCACCACAACAACCATGCCTCTGATTCCTGGAATGTTTGTTTGGATATCAGCAGAAACAACTATCCTTAAATATTATTCAGGGGAATTCATGACACTTAGTAAACAAGAATGCACTGTATCCCATCTTCGTCGTCCTCAGAGTAGTCTGGATTTGCATCAATGGACATGACTAAATAGATTCCAGGAATCTAAGCCCACTATTTATTGAGTGAGTGAGTGAGTGAGTGAGTGAGTGAGTGTCCTTTGAGGTGGACATAGGCTTACAGTGAAATTGACATCCATCGAAGTAGTAGGTTTGCAGGTGAATTAGCCACAATCTTTCATTGATGCAGAGTGGTTGATTGTGCAATGACACCAGCCTTCCTGAACACACAAAGTGCCCTCCAGATGTTTCACACTACAGCTCCAGCCAACTTGGCCAACAGTCAGAGGTGTTGTAGCATCCAAAGAATCTGAAGGGTACCAGGTTAGGGAGCATGGAGCACACTAATAACAGTAACCATAATGATAATAATAGAGAATGGAGAATAACTTCCTCCTTTGAGCACACCTACGTCATAAACAAGGAATGTTCCTGGGACTTCACAAATCCCCACTATCTCCCTTTCCTTAGCTTTAAAACCAGGAGAGCCTCTGTCAGGGAACTACCAGGGGAGCTCAGGGGGGTGGAGAGGCTCCCGGATTCTAGGGAGGGAACCAGCAGAGAAAGAGGGAGAGCTTCCGCTGAGGAAGGAGGGAAGGAGGAGGCGTCGGAGGGAAGGCTCAGGGACGCTTCCAGCGAGACCAGTGGAGAGAGCTCAGGACCTCCCCTTGGGACGCCCACTCTGCGCAGAAAGCTGTCTCGCAGGGAATCCAGGCGGAGACTCTCTGTCAAGGAGCTTTTATGTTGGAAAAAGTTCAGGAAACGCCCACTGACGGATTCTGCCAGTGATTAAGACAGCCACAAAGTAAGGGCTGTCCGGTTAGGGAAAGTTTTATCCAACTACTCAACTTGGAGCGGTTTGGCGATTACGCACAAGCAACCCCTTATCCCATTACAGCCTCTCTACCCTTTCACTGCTGAGGAATTTCCAGAAGACCAACTGGGTGCCCATTTATGTGTTCCTGAGACTCCACCCTCTTTGAAATGCTCCTTGTGGGACTCTGGCCTTCCTTTGTTTCAGATTTTATGATCTGCTACACACCAGTCTGCCATGCCTCTCCAGGTACAAGGATGTCCTCACCAAGCATCTGAAACAATTTCCTTTCCCTTTCATACTTACTCACTCATTGTACATATCTTAACACAACCATGGACAGAACTTGGACAGCTCATGAGTGCCAGAACAGACAGCAAGATCACAAGATGCTTCATGATGGATGGAGAGGGCACTGGCTTTGAATCAACTGAAAGGAGAAGCAGGAGGAACTTGCAATTATATATTTACTGAACTCCAGAAAACACAGCAGGCCACGAGAGCAATATCTACAACAATGTGGTACTACAAAGGAAAATATCACAAAACATCCGAGGGATGCCCTCTACTGTGCAGCCTGACTCATTGGATGTTGTAGTCCATGTCCATTCTTGTTCACTTAAGATGGCCAACATACTGTATCATATTTGTCTTTAGAAACTTACTCCTCAATCCACCCTATTCCGGTAAACTAATACAGTGGTACCTCGGGTTACATATGCTTCAGGTTACAGATGCTTCAGGTTACAGACTCCGCTAACCCAGAAATAGTACCTCAGGTTAAGAACTTTGCTTCAGGGTGAGAACAGAAATTGTGCTCCGGTGGCGCAGCAGCAGCGGAAGGCCCCATTAACTAAAGTGGTGCTTCAGGTTAAGTACAGTTTCATGTTAAGAATGGACCTCCAAAACGAATTATTATATTTTTCTTCCAAAAAAATTATTAGTTTTCTATTATAACACATAGACAAAAACAAAAAAGAAAAAAATACATTGGACACAACATAAAAACTTCACAACAACAACAAAAACAAAATAAAAGAATTTTTTCTTCTTATTATTCCCTGGCATATTTACATTGCTAAAAGACTTCCTCAACACCCTCCAATCTGGAATTCATCATATTACATATTTAGCAGTTCCCAATTTCATATTTATAATATCAGTATCTTTGTTCATTACTAACTTCTTAACCTTACTTCCAATTGTAATCGATAATAATCTTTGTTATCAATCTTTTTCTATCCCTTAGCCTAATCTGTTACTTCTAGGGATTTCTTAATTAACTTAACTTACAATATCTCACTATATCTTCTTTAAATTTCCTTCAATCTTCTTGTGTTTCCTCCTCTTTCTGGTCGCGGATTCTTCCAGTCAGGTCAGCCTGCTCCGAAAAGTCCATCATCTTCATCTACCATTCTTCTATTGTCGGTATTTCTTGCAATTTCCATTTTTTGGCTAATAAAAGCGTTGCTGTTGTAGTGGCATACAAAAACAGTCTAATATCCTTCTTGGGCAATTCTGGTCCTGTTATTCCAAGTAGAAAGGCTTCTGGCTTCTTAATAAATGTATTTTTCAACATTTTTTTAAATTCATTATAAATCTTTTCCCAGAAGTCTTTCACCTTGGAACACGTCCACCACATAATTAAAAAGTGCCTTCTTTCTCTTTACATTTCCAACATAAGTTATCATTAGTGTGAGAGATTTTTGCTAGTTTCACCAGGGTTAAAGGTAAAGGTAAAGGTATGCCTGCCCGTTCGGGCCAGTCTTGCCAGACTCTAGGGTTGTGCGCTCATCTCACTCTATAGGCCGGGAGCCAGCGCTGCCCGCGGACGCTTCGAGGTCACGTGGCCAGCATGACAAGCTGCATCTGGCGAGCCACCGCAGCACACTGAACGCTGTTTACCTTCCCACTGGTAAGCGGTCCCTATTTATCTACTTGCACCCAGAGGTGCTTTCAAACTGCTAGGTTGGCAGGTGCTGGGACCGAACGATGGGAGTGCACCCTGCCGCGGGGATTCAAACTGCCAACCATGCGATCGGCAAGTCCTAGGCGCTGAGGTTTTACCCACAGCGCCACCTGCGTCCCTCACCAGGGTTAAGTACCATCTATACATCATTTTCATAATATTTTCTTTTAATACAGTACATGCCGTGAACTTAACCGCTTTCTTCCATAACCTCTCCCAATATTCCATCATTATATTGTGAGCCACATCTCTTGCCCAATCAATCATAACAGATTTAACTTGTTCATCTTTTGTATGCCATTCCAACAATAAATTATACATTTTAGAGATGGGCAATCGCATTATGAGCCTCCTGATGGGATCGTTCCACATCAGAAACTCTCACTGATTCCAATTCTAAATGTCTTCTTTCGTGTTCCGAGACCTGTTGTTTCACTTTTTGTTGATTTTTTCCTAGTTCATCACAACCTTTTTGAAGTTCCTTCAGCATCTGCTTATTTTCAGTAACCTCTGATTTTATTTCAGTTAGTAAAGTCATCACAGTTTCTTCAAAATTTGGAACCTCTTTTACTTTTACTCTCTGGTTTATTCAACTTGTCAGCCCCATGCATGGCTATTTATAATTCAAGGACAAGTTACTCAGTCTCAGTCATGGGATTTTGGACACAAACACCAGCTGGCAGCCCAGACCGCCCCTGAACACCAAACCCAGTCTTATTCTTTAAGCCTTGGCTTCTAATTTCTAAATTGGAAACCCTTAATGTTGTTGAGACATATTCAAAGCGTTGAGGGTAAAACAGCCTTATGAATAGTTTAAACAAGTTCAGACAGCAGCAGAAACTTTGTATTACCCAGAGCGGAAAATGAAAGTAATTGTATCCTCTCCCTTTGTATCATAAAAATGGAGTCGGGCAGTTCCCCGCTGGGAGGTCCACTTTCAAAAAGCAAGAGTCTTTTCTGATCTTTTAACAGTTTCTAGCAGGGTAACAAAACAGTTAAATTTCCCCCCTTTCTCCCTGCTGGGTTGGAGATATTTCCTTAGAAGGTAAAACAGCCTCTTTGAAGTTACGTCTTCGGTAAACAAGCACTGCTTTCACTTTTTCTCCAGCGAAAAGGGATCGACCTCCGTAATTTAAATCCCTTTCATTCCAAATTTTAGTCAAATTATTATCCTTTTTACTCACGATTGTCCAAATTAAAGTTTACTTGGAGAAATTGACTGCTCACGATCGCCAGACTCAGGAGCTTCACGCAGTGAGGGAAGCACGTTGATTCCTCAGAACCCGTGTCTCAAACCCCACTCACTCTTGGGGCTCTAACAGGGCTTACCAGGAAGCGAGGGAGTCGCTATGGGTACCAACCGGAACACCAGGTCCTCAGAACGCTCGATCTGAGGTTTTTAATGGGGTGCCGCAACGCTCTTGCAGTCACCCCCAGTCTCAATGCGCACAGCTCTGAAAGAGCTCCTGTCTGCCATGAAAGGGCGACCAACCCGGAAGTCAGAACAAATTAAGTTCTTAACCCGAGGTACCAATGTATTTTGAGAATGTCACGTCCCATGTTTTTTTCCAGCCAGCCAATCTTTCATTGAAAATCCAGCTGACTTCCAGTGGCTCTCTGTCTCTAGCGGTGCTGTTGCCTGCCCCCCAAAAGCCACCAGGACAGAGGGACTGACCTAAGGGTCACCAGGAAATTGAATCATTCAAAGTGCTAGTGCTGGATCAGGTGGAGAGGGTTTCCTAAACTGGCAGCATCCCCTGACTTGACCTGATGCTGTGCAAGGGTCCCCAACTAACCTTAAAAGACCTGGCCTGGGTTGCCCTTCTGCTTACCTAAACTCCAGGGAGCGTGAAAGTAACGTCTTGTCTGCAGAACAAGACACACCAAGGGGTTGGCAAAGATGAGATCCCATGTTGCTAGAGAGAATCTCAATTCCAATTGCTGCTGAAAACAGGAACCATAAGGAAACCCCACACCCCCTTTTTGAATGTTTTTATTAAATACTGACCCTCTTCTGGTGAATTCTCAGACAGGCATGCAGAGAGAAAATGACTTGGTGCTTCGCTAAGCAAAAGGAACCCTCTAAAACTATTCATTAAAGAGTATCAATAAATAGCAGCATACATAAATAGAAGCATACATAACATATTTAAATAGAAAGATGTTTAAATAATAGATTGTTAATCACTCCTTTAAACACGGTTATACATAACTTTGCATGATAAAATCATTTTCAGTATAGAAGAAAGGTCACTAATAAACACATTGGGCATTTGAAAAGTGCCGTAAAGCCCAGAACTCCACTCAGGAGATTCTGGCCCAAATTTCCTCATACCTAAGAGCATTTCCATCTGCAGTTTCTTTTTTCCAGGTATTTCTGGGGAACAGCCAGGACAGCACTGGGTTGTATCTAACTGCTGGAGGCAAAGAGAAAATGCGGTCCTTACCAGGCTAGTGGTCTTTCACTCTTTCTCAAGGGATGGAAAGAAGTTTGCTTTCAGAGAAGTCCAGAGATATCTTGAGCAGAAGAACCCACCTTTGGCTGGTTTAAATAGCCAAATGATTAGTATTTTTATCTTAATCAAGATTAAGATGCTCATTGATGTTTGGAACTCACAAACTCGTTCCGCCAGGGACAAGCCGTTACAGAGCACAGGGAGTTACTTCCCCCCAAACACTTCACAGTTCTCATCACCTCATTGGTTCTCCAATGAGAAGAGACGTTAAGTCATGCAACTCAGTCCTTAAGTACAAGGTGGGGGTTAATATTCTCCCACCAATTTATGAGAGTTGAAATGCAGCATGAAGCACCCCTAATCTGAAGTGGGAGATTAGTGGGGAATGAGTTCATTGGATAATCCCCATGCACCTGTATATCTGTTTTCGCCTCCCATGATTTAAATTGAAGTCAAAAATTGTTCCTTGCAATCCTAAAGGGCAGGAGTGGATCACATGTGGTTAAGTTATTGGGGGAGCGTGATTATGATGGAATGCTAGGGGGCAGTGAGACAATAGATCCAATTCCCTAAGGATGGATGTTTGGGGAGGAGAGGGCGAGTCTGCACATAGTCTGGTTCACCAGCTGTGAATGAGGGTATCATGCTACAGATTTCTGTCATGGGAAGGCATTAGACTAAACGTCCCACCCAGATCTCAAATTCTATGATTGCTGCCTGCATGGTAGAGAAAGTTTCAGCTGATCTCTCAGAGGTATCCCTCCCCTCCCCTCTACTTTCTCCTCACAGGTGAAGAGGCAACTCTGGTCATGGAAAACTGATAAGCAGACTGGAATCAAATGCCAAGCAGGTTCACCAAAATATCTCAGAGGCCTTGGTGCTTTATCCATGTCCACGAACATGGATAAAGTACAAAGCCATAATATAACAAAAGAGGGCAGACTACCTAAGACTTTTTTTGAACTAACTGACAATATGGATCTGATTGATATCTGGAGAACAAAAAAACCCCTAGGAAGAGAAGGGACTTTTTTTTCTGAAGCTAAATTGACATGGACAAGAATTGACCAAATATGGATAACTAGAGGACTGGCACCAAAGACTAGAAAAGTGGAAATCTGCCCAAAAACATGCTCCGACCATAACGCCGTCAAGATGGAAATGAGATTAACTACAACTGGTTCCTTCAGATGGAGGATGAATGACACCTTACTAAGAGATCAAGAGATTGTTAAGAAGGCCCCAAAAAACTTGAAGGACTACTTTGAAGTAAATCTGAACACCACAGTGGAAAAAAGAATAATCTGGGACGCAAGTAAAGCAGTTATGAGGGGGTTTCTGATACAGCAGAATGCAATAAAGAGGAGAACCCAAAATGAGAAAAAAGACAAAATTTTGGAAAAAATAAAAGAAGGGGGGGAAAGTTAAGATCGAAACCTAAGTCACAGGAGATTTTGAGAGAAATTAAACTCTACCAAGTACAATATATGAAATTAGTAAATAAAGAAGTTGAATGGAAAATTAAACAAATGAAGCAGAAAACTTTTGAATCGGCAAATAAATGTGGAAAGTTGCTAGCATGGCAGCTGAAAAAAAGACAGAAGTTGAACACGGTAACCAACCTTGAGATAGAGGGGAGAAATATACAGAAACCTGAGGAGATTAGAAAGTGTTTCCAGAGATATTTTAAACAACTTTACACGCAGGGGCCGCAGAAAGAGTTTCACATAGACCAGTTTTTAAGGACTAACGGATTACAAGAGCTATCTCAAGAAAATAAGATGATATTGAATTATGAAATAACAGAACAGGAGATTGAAGGTGCCATTGAGAATATGCAGGGCCGGACGGGTTAACCTCCAAATATTATAAGATGTTGAAAGACTATTTAATTCAACCACTAAAGGAGGTGTGCAATGAGATAATGGAGGAGAAGAAGGCACCGGAATCGTGGAAAGAAGCTTTCATCACGCTTATACCAAAATCCGAAGCTGAAAAGACACACCTTAAACCTACTGTCCCATATTCCTGTTAAATGTGGATTACAAAATCTTTGCAGACATTTTGGCAAACAGACTGAAAAGAGTGCTAAATGAAGTAATACACAAGGACCAAGCAGGCTTTCTCCCAGGGGGGCATTTGTCTGACAACACAAGAAACATCATTGATATATTGGAGTTATTGCAGACGAACATAAATACAAAAGCAGTGTTAATTTTTATTGATGCGGAGAAGGCCTTTGACAACATTTCTTGGAGTTTTATGAAAAAAAATCTTAAGGGAATGGGCGTGGGACGAGGGTTTGAAAATAGTATAGAAGCAATTTATTCGGAACAAAAAGCAAAATTGATAGTTAACAATGTGGTGTCAGAAGAGATTAAAATTGAAAAAGGAACGTGACAGGGGTGCCCTATCTCTCCATTGTTATTTATTTCGGTCCTGGAAGTGCTCCTGAATCTGATTAGGAGGGACCAGTTGGTTAAAGGGGTTCAGGTCGGAGCCAAACAATATAAACTTAAAGCCTTTGCAGATGACCTGGTTTTAACGTTACAGGAGCCAGAATCTAGTACGAAAAGAGTCTTAGAATTGATTCAGGAGTTTGGTCAGGTAGCAGGATTTAAATTAAATAAACAAAAAACTAAAGTATTGGAGAAAAATATGACTTTAACGGAAATAGAAAAGCTTCAGAAAGAGACAGATTTAAATGTGGTGAAGAAAGTGAAATACCTAGGGATAAAGATGACAGCTAAAAACCTGAATTTATTTAAAGATAACTATGAAAAATGTTTGTCAGAGGTAAAGAAAGATTTAGAAACATGGTCAAATCTGAAACTCTCCTTGTTGGGCCGAATTGCCGCTATAAAGATGAATGTTTTGCCGAAAATGTTGTTTCTGTTTCAGACTTTGCAGATTGTGGACAGAATGGATTGCTTCAAGAGGTGGCAGCGAGATATTTCTAAATTTGTCTGGCAGGGCAAAAAGCCCAGAATAAAATTTAAAATATTAACCGATGCTAAAGAAAGAGGGGGGTTTGCCCTGCCAGACATGAAGTTATACTATGAATCAGCAGCCTTCTGCTGGATTAAGGACTGGCTACTTCTTGAAAACACTGACATTCTGGACTTGGAAGGGTTTAACAATGCGTTTGGATGGCATGCATATTTATGGTACGACAAGGTAAGAGTTCATAAAGGATTTAAGAACCATATTGTCAGGAGAGCAGTTTTTAATGTCTGGATAAGATACAAAGACTTGTTAGAAAACAAGACCCCAAGGTGGTTGTCACCTATGGAAGCTAAGGCTCTGAAAAAGCTCAATATGGAGGCCAAATGGCCGAAATATTGGGAGATATTAGAACAGGAAGGAAACACATGGAGATTGCAGAGCTTTGAGAAGCTAAAAGATAGAGTGCGCGACTGGTTACATCACTACCAAATCAGAGAGGTTTTTAACATGGACAAGAAATTAGGTTTCCAGGTGGAAAAATCGAAACTAGAAACGGAATTGTTAGAACCTAAAACTAAGACATTGTCAAGAATGTACAACTTGCTGTTAAAATGGAATACTCAGGATGAAATGGTTAAATCAGCTATGATTAAGTGGGCACAAGACATTGGTTATAACATTATGTTTGCTGACTGGGAACGGTTATGGACCACTGGTATGAAATTTACGGCATGTAATGCCTTGAAAGAAAATATTATGAAAATGATTTACAGGTGGTACATGACACCAGTCAAGCTTGCAAAGATATATCATTTGCCCGATAATAAATGTTGGAAATGTAAGGAAACTGAGGGAACATTCTTTCACCTCTGGTGGATGTGCCCAAGGGTAAAGGCATTCTGGGAAATGATCTATAATGAGTTGAAAAAGGTATTTAGGTATACCTTCTTGAAGAAACCAGAGGCCTTCCTTCTGGGCATTGTCAATCAGAAGGTGCTAAAGAAGGATAGAACCATTTTTATGTACGCAACAACAGCAGCAAGAATACTCATCGCAAAGTATTGGAAGACACAAGATTTGCCCACCCTGGAAGAATGGCAGATGCAATTGATGGACTATATGGATCTAGCAGAAATGACTGGCAGAATCTGAGATACGGGAGAAGAACAAATAGAAGAAGAATGGAAGAAATTTAAAGATTATCTGCAAAAACATTGTAAATTATATGAATGTTAATGTGATGCAGGATATTGAGACAAGGTGGCATTAGTGACAAAGCTGAAAGGAATGTGCAAAGATGTTTCATTAGTAACAAGTAAAAGAATCATAGCTTAGTTAACCTAAGGATGGGAGATTAAAAGATGAGTGGATAGCAGCAGGAATGGTTAACTTAAAAGAAATTAAGACACACTAAATTGGTTAAAATAGAGGAAAAATCTGCTGAAACTAAATTGGAAATTTGAAAACAGAAAAGGGAGATGTGAGGAAGTCCAGAAAGAAAGCTGTATGAAACTAAGAATTGAACCTTTTAATTTTGTTTGTTTTTTGTTTTTTATTGTTTATTGTCTGTTGTTGTGTTGCTTTGTTTTCTGTGTTATTATAAAATTTGTTGAAACTTTAATAAAAATTATTTTAAAATATATATATATCTCAGAGGCCTAATGCATGCCACCTCTGCTCCATTATTCCTTTAACCCAGAACCCAGGTTTCATGGGCACCCCAAACAATACCCGCCATTGCCTCAGAGGACCTGCCAGAACCCTGAAGTTGAAAATAAATCATGGCCTTCAAACCTGCCATTTGGTGTATTGAATGTAAACCTACAATAGGTCTGTCCAGAAGTGCCAACAGGTTTTTCTGGTCCCAATATGTGGCTTGGGCCCTGGAACCCACTCCCAAATCAGGACACAGATTTTCCTCAAATTTGCTTGTCCTTCATGTCATATGGAGCAGGTCAAGGGAGGTGAACCACAAGTTCCTAACTCGGCCCATTTGGCACCCCTCTAGGCCAGTGGGGCCATCCTGAGCAAGTCACACCCAGCTGCCAATCAATTGATAGCACATATGCACTTTTATTCTGCCTAACTTCCCCAAGGAGCCCAGGGAGAGCAATTTGAAAAGCAGGGCAATGCAAAGACATTCTAAAACAGTGAAATATCACCCAGTCCACCCAAGTCCTGGTATGCCCTGTGCCCCATGCTGGTGGGTGGGGCAGTTCCCTTTCTCTCTGTTTATGCCATCTCCTTCTCTCGCTTGCTCTCCAACTCCCTCTCCCACTCCCTAAGCCATCCCCTGGCCCTTCTTTCCTCTTTCATTGATACCCCTGTGAAATTAGGCTAAGGGCTGCAGGAGATTAGGCTGATTGCTGGCAGTTGTGCACCCTTCTTTTCTTGAGGTCTCCTTCTGCTCTGGCTGGTCTCATTCTAAACAGCAATGCAATTTAACAGACGAACCATAACACAGGTAGAATCAATAGCCAGGACAACCTTGGCAAGATGGGGTGATATGGGGCATATGTTACAGAAAGTGTTTGCAGCTTCATTGGGCCAGGAATGGTTTTGTTCCCTGCCTTGTGGTGCTTGAATGAGCTGGACATTGTCTCCACTTTGCTACACACAGGGAAATCCAACAGAACTGAGAACACATTGTCTTCTTCCTTGTCACCAAACAGAGGAGCAGAGGCTGTATTGATAGATGCCACATGGACTGCAGGTGGGGGAGGACCTTGGGGTGAAGGAAGACTCCAGCCCCTCTGCCTGCCTTAAGTGCCCATGAAGAGAGCTGCTCAACAGCTCCTGGCCACTACATGGACTCTCCTTGGTGCCCCCCAATCACAGGTTGAGGGGGGTCTCCTCCAGGTGATGCATTCACCTGAGGCTTCCTCCCAATTTCCTTCCACAAAGCTCACACACAGATGATCACACAGAGGGTCAGAGGATATCTGGCATTTATTAAGCATACATACAGGGGATGCTGTGTGGACAGTGCATGACAATTAGCATTCATCCTACATTCCTTCCTGATTATTTGCAGGGTATTTCTACAACTTCCATTTCATTATTTGTCCATGTCACACTTTGCAGGGCATTTTCATATTGCAGTTCTAGCCCCTAAAACTGCATTTCTTTTCTAAAAGTTGTGTGTGAGAGAGGGCAAGGGAACATACATTCCAACTTATCAATATTCTTCTTTAACTGTGTTGCCCAGAACTAGACACCGTACTAGAGATCATCTTGGTCACCCTCCTCTGAGTACATTCCAGCTTATCAATACGTTTCTTGAACTTCATGAGCTAGACACAGTACTCTTAGTGTGGTCTGATCAAGGAAACATAGAGCAGTACTATTACTTCCCTTGCTCGGGACACTATACTTTTGCAGATGCACACTAGGATGTCATTCACTTTTTCTACTGCAGCATCACATTGTTGACTCATGTTAAGCTTGTTGTTTACTAAGACCCTGAGATCCTTTTCACCTGCACTACTTGACAAGTCAGGTGCCCCCCCCCCACATCTCATGTTTGTGCAGCTGGTTATTCCTCCCTAAGTGTGCCAACAGGTTTTTCTGGCCCCAATATGTGAAGAAGAAGAAGAAGAAGAAGAAGAAGAAGAAGAAGAAGAAGAAGAAGAAGAAGAAGAAGAAGAAGAATAGTAGTAGTAGTAGTAGTAGTTTGGATTTAATATCCCGCCTTTCACTCCCCTTCAGGAGTCTCAAAGTGGCTAACATTCTCCTTTCCCTTCCTCCCCCACAACAAACACTCTGTGAGGTGAGTGGGGCTGAGAGACTTCAAAGAAGTGTGACTGGCCCAAGGTCACCCAGCAGCTGCATGTGGAGGAGCGGAGACGTGAACCCGGTTTCCCAGATTACGAGACTACCGCTCTTAACCACTACACCACACTGGCTCTCAGTTGGGTTGGGCCCTGCAACCCACTCCCAAATCAGAACAAAGATTTTCCTCAAACTTGCTTGTCCTTCATGTCATATGGAGCAGGTCAAGGGAGGTGAACCACATGGTCCCAATTTGGCCCATTCAGCATCCCCTCTGGGCCAGTCAGGCCATTCTGAGCAACGATCGGTATCTGTACTTTAAATCAAGATTAAGATGCTCATTGACGTTTGGAACTCACACATTCGTTCTGCCAGGGACAAGACGTTACAGGCTACATGGAGTTACTTCCCCAATGCACTTAACATTTCTCATCACCTCATTGGTTCTCCAATGTCAAGAGACGTTAGTCATGCAATTCAGTCCTTAAGTACAAGGTGGGGGGTTGATATCCCCCCACCGATTTGTTATATTTCAAATGCACCATGAGGCACCCCGATCAGAAGTGGGACATTAGTGGGGAATTGTGAAGATGATGTTGGGAGGTTACACACTGGTTTTGGGGGCTTCCAAGTCCTGCATTGGGGAGTTTCCCCTGCACCTTTCCAAAAACCATTTGCTTCACGTTGGAGCTCAGCACTTGGGGCTTTCAAAGGGACACAGAACAGCTGATAGTTGGTGCTCCAGAGACCCCTTTTGCCCCCGCCCAGCCACCTTTACGCCTGTCCATATCTGACCTTAGATAAGATGTGAGGTGATTGGGAAGCCTGCCCAGAATTGTCTGATGGGCAAAATGGGGTGGGCCTCCTTGGGGCTGAAGGTTCACCATCCTTGCCCTGGCACAATAATGTTTAGAAAAGAAACACATGTTTTGCAGCATGAAAATAAATGTCAAAGTATCCTGCAAAGTTTAGCCTGAAGAAGTGCGGAATAGGAAGATGCAGGAACACGCTGCAAAAAAATATTCTTTTTTAAAAAAAACAACAACTGATTTTTATTAAATTTTCCACGTTTATCATGTTCACATTTTGTTACATAATTCTTTAACTTAATACATTACTCTATAAGAGCATAGACCTCCTTCCCTCCCTCTTCTGACTTCAACACATCTTTCTATATTTTTCACATTTCTATAATCACTTGTTTACCTTCTGTCTTATTATTATAATATTTCACCTTGTTATCTGTAAAGCAGTTCCTTATATTTGCATTACAAAACATTTCAGTTCAAGCCTACAAACATGTTTACAATTTTATTTCATGTAAATTATAAATTTGTTCCAGTCCTTTTAAAACAGTTTGTCACACTGATTCTGGATCTTCCCCATCAACTTGGCCATCTCTACGTACTCCACCATCTTGACCTGCCAGTCTTCCAATGTTGGGAGTTCCTGCTGCTTCCATTTCTGAGCCAGAAGTATCCTTGCAGCCTTTGTGGCATACATAAACATATTTACATCTCTTTTATGTATTTCCTGTCCAATTAAACCTAACAAAATGCCTCTGGCTTTTTATTAAAGTTATATTTTAAAACCTTTTTCAGTTCGTTATATATTGTGTCCCAAATGGCTTTCACTTTAGAACAGGTCCACCACATATGGAGGAAATTCCCCTCCTTCTCCTTTATCTTGATTTCTATACATTTTAGTGAGTTTGGCAGGTGTAATGTACCATCGGTACACCATCTTAAATATATTTTCTTTGAGTGACACACATGCTGTAAATTTAATGGTTTTAGTCCACAGTTTTTCCCACCTTTCAAAATCAATATTGTGCCCCAAATCCTGGGCCCACCTAATCATAACACTTTTTACCTCTTCATCCTTTGTGTGCCATTCTAGTAATAACCTGTACATTCTCGACAGTATTTTCATTTTACTACTCAGCAATTCTCTCTCTAATTTAGATTTGTTACTTCCAAATCCATTTCTTTTATTATCCTCTCTAAACACGTAACTGATGGTATTGCAACCAATCAGTTACCTGTCCTCTCAACTCTTCAAATGACTTTAGCTTTATTTTGTTATCTACTTCCACCAACAAGTCTTTGTATGTCGCCCATTCCATTCCCACATTTTTCTTTTTTACTGTAAAGGCCTCCAAAGGTGAGAGCCACCTCAGAGTTTTGCGTTCCAATAATGTTTTATGTCTGCTCCACACCTTGTATAATGATTTCCTAACAGTATGATTCAAAACCCTCTGTGCATTGTAACCTTATCATACCACAGGTAGGCGTGCCACCTGAATCTGTTGTCAAATCCCTCCAAATCCAGTATATCTGAGTTATCCAAGGTTATCCATTCTTTCAACCAGCAAAAACACGCCGCCTCGGAATAAATCTTAAGATCTGGCAGGGGTAAACCGCCTCTCTCTTTTGCATCTGTCAATATTTTATACTTAATTCTTGGCTTCTTTCCCTGCCAGATAAATTTAGACAATCTTCTTTGCCATACATTGAATTGTTTTGTTCCACTGATAACCGGAATTGTCTGAAATAAAAACAGCAGTCTCGGCAACACGTACATTTTGATAGCTGAGATTCTACCCATCAATTATAATTTCATTCTGGTCCATATCTCCAAATCTCTCTTCACTTCCTTCCACACCTTCTCATAATTATATTTAATGAGGTTTATATTCTTGGATGTGAGCCAGACTCCTAAATATTTTACCTTTTTTTCTATTGTCATTCCTGTCTTTTGTTGTAATTCACCTATTTCTTTACTGTCCACATTTTGGGTTAATATTTTTGTATTATTTTTGTTCAGCTTAAAACCTGCTAATTGCACATACTCTTCTATCTTTTTCAAAGCTTCTACTACACCGGACATTGGTTTTTCTAGTGTCAAAACAACATCATCGGCAAAGGCCTTAAGCTTATATTCATTTGATCCAACACCAATCCCCTTTATTTCTTTTGTTGCTTCTATTTTCTTCAACAGGACATCCAATATTGTTATAAATAACAATGGTGATAATGGACACCCCTGTTTGGTTCCCTTTGTTATCTCAATTTTATCTGTAAGGCTATTATTAATTATCAGTTTAGCATATTGTTCCGAATAAATAGCCCAAATCTCATTTAAGAATTTTTTACCCATATCTATAATTTCTAAATTTCTTTTCATAAAATGCCAAGACACACTATCAAATGCCTTTTCAGCATCCAGAAACATTAAGATGGCTTGCTTGTCTCTCCTGGAATCCAGATATTCAGTTATATCAATTATATTTCTAACGTTCTCTTTCATCTGTCTACCAGGTAAAGATCCAGTTTGGTTCTTTCCAATCTCCTCTCCCAATACCTCTTAAGCCTATTGCCCAAAATACGAGCAAATAATTTGTAGTCATTGTTTAGGTGCGAGATTGGCCTATAGCTTTTCACTTGCCTCAAATCCTTGTCTTGTTTGAGAATCAATGTGATATGGGCTTCTTTCCAAGTCTCCAGAATTTTGTTCCCCATTAGAATGTTATTCATTGCCTCCATTAAAGGAGCTGACAGTTGTTCCGTACATTTCTTATAATATTTGGCTGTCAAGCCATCAGGTCCTGGTGCCTTTCCGATTATTGCTTGTTTTATTGCTACTTTTACTTCATCCACTGTAATAATGGAATTGAATTGGTTCCTTTTGTCAGTGGGAATTTTCTGCAACCTATTCTTTTCCAGAAATTCTTCTATTTTTTCCTCATCTTCTCTTTCTTTTTTATATAATTGTTTACAGAATCTTTGAAAATTCTTCCTTATTTCTCCTGGGTTTTCTATTATTTTCCCTTCCACTATTAGTTTTGTTATCGTATTCTGCTTTCGTCTCTTCTTTAGTTGCCAGGCTAACAATTTTCCTGGTTTATTTGCGAACTCAAAACTTCTTTGGTTTAAGAATTTAATTTTCCATTCAATCTCTGGGTTTATCAGTATTGAAAATTGTGTCTGCAACATTTTTATATTTTGTTTATCTTGATTATCTTTTGGATTAGTTGCTAATTTCTTTTCATTGCATACTATTTGTTTTAATAACTCTTCTTTCTTCTCTCTCAATCTGTTTTGGATTGAGTTCTGCTGTATCCAAAATCCTCTTATTACAGCCTTTGAGGCGTCCCATACCACATTAATGTCCACTCCTTAGTTTATCTAATAACCCATCATTCAATCGCCACTTAATAAGGTCTCCTCCTTAGCTTTCATCTCCAATGTTATTGCATTATGATCTGACATAGTTTTCAGAAGAA
Source organism: Podarcis gaigeae (assembly GCF_964106915.1). Taxonomy (NCBI): domain Eukaryota; kingdom Metazoa; phylum Chordata; class Lepidosauria; order Squamata; family Lacertidae; genus Podarcis; species Podarcis gaigeae. The sequence goes on from NC_139684.1 coordinate 15,878,247, forward strand.
TTTCGGATTTTATTACTCTCATTGACAAATCTCAAGAAGTCCAAATATAGTCAGTCTGTCCAGCACTCTGATTTGGTTCTGAGAAGTAGCTAAATTGTTTCTCTAATTGGTGTTTTAATCTCCATATATCTATTAGATGATTGTTTTCCACCAGTGTGAAAAAAATTTGGGGCAGTTTCCCTTGATTCGTTACCTATTTCCTTTCCGTTCTATCCATCTGTAGGGAAACTACCCCATTGAAATCTCCCATTAGTATTATTTTTTGGTCCATAAATTCAAACAGCTTCTCCTCTAACTCTTTGTAAAAGTCCTCTTTTTTATCATTTGGTGCATAGATTCCCACCATAATTAATTTTTCACCTTGTGCTAGCATTTCTACTGCTATTATCCTTCCATTGTCATCTTTAAAAATCTGACTTGATTCGTATTTTTCAATTATATACAAAGCCACCCCTCTTTTCTTACTGTCATCTGCTGATATATATTCCTTCCCTAATCTTTTATTTTTAAGAATTCTTTCATGGTTTGTTTGTTTTTTGCCAAATGTGTTTCCTGTATACAAATTATGTCTGCATTCTGTTTTGATAATATATGTTCAATTTTATGCCTCTTAACTCTATGATCTAAACCATTCACATTCCATGATATTATTTTCAAACCCATCTTTATTGATAATTAAATACAAAACTTTATTCCTCAAATCTCAGATCTCTTCTTCTTCTTCCAGTGGCACATCCTCTTCCTTCTTGCCCAACTCTTTACCGTATCTTCTCATAAATTTCCCTATCTCCTGGGTAGATTTGATCGTAAATTTCTTGTCCTTGTAAAAAAAGGAAATCCCTTCCAGGAATTCCCACTTATACCAAATTTCATTTTTTCCTCAACATCAGAGCAATATTTTTATATTCTTCTCTTCGTTTCAAAAATCTTTTAGGCTTTTCTTTATAAATTATAATGAAATTTTCATTTATGCATAATTTCCTGTCTCGATTGGTTCGTAAAATCAAATCTTTCATTTTATTTGAGTTGAAGAAGACAAAGCAATCTCCTGGTAATTGTTTCGCTCCTTTCTGACTTACATTTGATCCTGAAGGCCTTATCAACTGCCTTTCCTACTTCTTCTTCCATCCCAAGCCAATTTGCTATTTCCGTAATTAATCTTTCCTTTATATTCACAAAGGTCCGTATAGTTAAAGCTCTCCTCTTTCACACTCGTTAAAAAGTTCTTTAATTCCTCCTCACTTTCTGCCATTGAGGTTGTGTCATCTGCATATCTGAGGTTGTTGATATTTCTTCCAGCAATCTTAATTTCAGCTTCGGATTCATCCAGCCCAGCCTTACACATGATGAATTCTGCATATAAGTTAAATAAACAGGGAGACAATATACAGCCTTGTTGTACTCCTTTCCCAATTTTGAACCAATCAGTTATTTCATATCCAGTTCTATGCATCCATAAATCTGCTTTTGCCTCCCATGATTAAAATTGAGGCCAAAATTGTTCCTTGCAATCCTAAAGGGCAAGAGTGGATCTCATGGGGTTAAGTTATGGGGGGGGTGATTTTGATGGAATGCTAGGGGGCAATTTGTGGTGGTAAAAGCATTGAGACAATGGATCCAATTCCCTAAGGATGGATGTTTGGGGATGAGAGGGCGAGTCTGCACCTAGTCTGGTTGACCAGCTGTGAGTGAGAATATCATGCTACAGATTTCTGCCATGTCAAGGCATTAGACTAAAAGTCCCATCCAGATCTCAAATTCTGTGATTGCTGCCTGCTTGGTAGAGAAAGTTTCAGCTGATCTCTCGAAGGTATGCTTCCCCTCCCCTCTTCTTTCTCCTCACAGGTGAAGAGGCGACTCTGGTCATGGAAAACTGAAAAGTAGACTGGAATCAACCCAAATGTTAAGCAGGTTCACCAAAATATGTCAAAGGCCTAATGCATGCCACCTCTGCTTCCTTATTCCTTTAACCCAGAACCCAGATTTCATGGGCACCCCAAACAACACCCGCCATTGACTCAGATGGCCTGCCAGAACCCTGAAGTTGAAAATAAATCATGGCCTTCAAACCTGCCATTTGGTGTATTGAATGTAAACCTACAATATGTCTGTCCAGAAGTGCCAACAGGTTTTTCTGGTCCCAATATGTGGCTTGGGCCCTGGAACCCACTCCCAAATCAGGATACAGATTTTCCTCAAATTTGCTTGTCCTTCATGTCATATGGAGCAGGTCAAGGGAGGTGAACCACAAGTTCCTAATTCGGCCCATTTGGCATCCCCTCTGGGCCAGTCAGGCCATTCTTAGCAAGTCACACCCAGCTGTCAATCAATTGATATCACATATGCACTTTTATTCTGCCTAACTTCCCCAAGGAGCCCAGGGAGAGCAATTTGAAAAGCAGGGCAATGCAAAGACATTCTAAAACAGTGAAATATCACCCAGTCCACCCAAGTCCTGGTATGCCCTGTGCCCCATGCTGGTGGGTGGGGCAGTTCCCTTTCTCTCTGTTTATGCCATCTCCTTCTCTCGCTTGCTCTCCAACTCCCTCTCCCACTCCCTAAGCCATCCCCTGGCCCTTCTTTCCTCTTTCATTGATACCCCTGTGAAATTAGGCTAAGGGCTGCAGGAGATTAGGCTGATTGCTGGCAGTTGTGCACCCTTCTTTTCTTGAGGTCTCCTTCTGCTCTGGCTGGACTCCTGCACTCCTGCTTGGTTGGCTGTGTGCTAATTCAGAAGGACAGAACTATATGCTGGTGATGTGACTTGAAGCAGGGTGGTGATGTGAGGATAGGACTGGGTAGGAGCAGATCTGAAGCAAATTCCGTATCCCTCTAACACCACAGCTACACCACAGAACTTTACATCTGCTCCACAGACTCTCCTTAACATTGATTGCCTACTTCAGGTACCCATGAAAGAGTTCTAGAACAGGCAACATGAAACTTACGTTGTAAACTGGGCAGAATGGGTGTGGGCATCAGGTGGGTTGGAAACTTTTGCAATCCCAACTACCATTGAACCCAACATGTTTTGACTACCTCCCACTATGACTTTAGGCACTGTCACTGGAACTCAACCCCACCATAAGTTGAGAGTCACCTGTACCTACAAATGAGACACATCATCTGCTGAGGAGGTCTCATTCCAAACAGCAATGCAATTTAACAGACGAACCATAACACAGGTAGAATCAATAGCCAGGACAACCTTGGCAAGATGGGGTGATATGGGGCGTCTGTTACAGAAAGTGTTTGCAGCTTCATTGGGCCAGAAATGGTTTTGTTCCCTGCCTTGTGGTGCTTGAATGAGTTGGACATTGTCTCCACTTTGCTACACACAAGGAAATCCTGCAGAATTGAGAACACATTGTCTTCTTCCTTGTCACCAAACAGAGGAGCAGAGGCTGTATTGATAGATGCCACATGGACTGCAGTTGGGGGAGGATCTTGGGGTGAAGGAAGACTCCAGCCCTGGATCCTATCCATTGCCCCTCTGCCTGCCTTAAGTGCCCATGAAGAGAGCTGCTCAACAGCTCCTGGCCACTACATGGACTCTCCTTGGTGCCTGCCAATCACAGGTTGAGGGGGGTCTCCTCCAGGTGATGCATTCACCTGAGGCTTCCTCCCAATTTCCTTCCACAAAGCTCACACAGAGGATCACACAGAGGGTCAGGGGATATCTGGCATTTATTAAGCATACCTACAGGGGATGCTGTGTGGACAGTGCATGACAATTAGCATTCATCCCACATTCCTTCCTAGGTAAAAATGTACCCTCATTATCTTTACATTTCCAATACTTATTCAACATTTTTTGGTACATTTTTGCAAGTTTGACTGGAATTAAATACCATCTATGCATCACTTTCTTATAAATTTCCTTTCACTCACTGCAAGCTGTAAACTTTAAACCAACCTTCCATAACTTTTGCCATGCCTCAAATTGTATATTATGCCCCACATCTTTTGCCCAATGTATCATTATTGATTTCACTTCTTCATCTTTTGTCTCCCACTCCAACAGCAATTTAAATACTTTTGATAGAACCTTTTCATTATTCTCCAACAAATCTTTTTTGTATTCTGGAGATTTCTTTCCCAAAGCCTACCTTTTTATCTCTTTTAAATATATCATTTACTTGTTGATATTGGATCACGTCCGTAAACATATGCTTTATATTTTCATATTTCTCAAATTTCAACTGGTTTTCCTTCCTCTAACAACTCACTATAAGTCAACCATCTTCTTTCCATATTTAATTTTTTAACTGCTAATACTTCTAGCGGTGATATCCACCACAGGGTCTTGTTTTCCAATAAATTCTTACACTTTTCTCATGTAAAATATAATGATTTTCTTACTATATGATTCAGAAACCATTTGTGTATTTTCACCTTCTCACACCACAGATAGGCGTGCCACCCAAACCTATTATCAGATCCTTCCAAATCCAATATATCTGGATTTTCCAAACCTATCTATTCTTTAAGCCAACAGATATAGGAAGCTTCATAATATAATTTTAAGTCTGACAGGGAAAGTCTTCCTCTTTCTTTTACATCTGTTAACAATTTATATTTAATCCTAGGTTTCTTGCCCTGCCATACAAATTTTGATATATCCCTTTGCCATTGTTTGAAGTGTCCTTTTCCATGAGCTATCGGAATTGTTTGAAACAAAAATAACATTGTTCGTAGCATGTTCATCTTTATCATTGAGATTATCCCCATCAGAGATAGTTTCATTCATTGTGGTCTCTCCCACAACCGTGAGATGTCTCTGGCTGTTAATTATTTATATATATATAAATTAAATTATTTGCTTTCGTAGATTTTCACGGGTACAGGAATGCAGGTTTCAGTAATTCATCTGTGGAGAGGGTCTGGGTTTGGGTCTGGTGTGGTTGATTGGCGTTCTGTGTGCCTCTGGATCTGGTGTCAGTTTTTTCTGCAAAGTCTGCCCAGCCACGTACATTGGACAAACAAACAGACGAATAAATGCACGTATCGCAGAACACAAGAATGCCGTCAAAAAAGAAGAAAAAACTTCCTCTCTTTTCCAACACATGAAAGAAACAGGACACGAAATTAATTTTGCAGATTCCAAATTGCTCTTTAACACGGAACATCACCACAAGAGAATAATCATGGAAGCCATCGAGATAGAGAAACACCCTCACAACATGAACAAGCGTGACGACACATCCCGCTTGCCAGACATCTGGAAATTAGCCCTCCCCACAAAAACTGACACCAGATCCAGAGGCACACAGAACGCCAACACCAATCAACCACACCAGACCCAAACCCAGACCCTCTCCACAGATGAATTACTGACACCATCCAGTAGCCAATCCATGGTGGCACCTCCGGATGCTGCACCCCCCTGCAATCCCTACACAGATCTGGCTGACACAAGCCACAAAACCACAGCTCGCCCCTATACACGAAGCCAAGCCAAAGCACAACTAAGTGCAATACAGCCATCTTCTCAGGAAAACTCTTCACAAAGTTCAAGAGGTCAAGACACAAAGACTTTAGCAACTAATCCACACCTAATGACCCACCTAAGTGGTACTCAGGATATCACTCAAGAAATCACTCAAGGTATCTCTCAAGTAATTAAGGAACAAAAGAAGAAAAGGCACACTAGCCTGGGAACTTCCTCTCTGCCCAGAACATTGGAGGCTAGACACCACACCCCCTCTACAGTATTTATAGGAACTCAAACATTGAGATCCCGCTCTGTTCCAGTAACAAGAAGCCGAAAGCACCAGCCTGAAGATGACGAGTGAGACCTCGTCGAAACGTCGCCTAGACACCCCAACTTTTACACGGGAAGACACCCGAGGACACCAAAACCTGCAAATTAAATTATTTATATATATATGGACCTTCTTCCTGGTCTCGGGTTATGTCAGTCCCTACTGTCCATTCCATCTAGTCCATCAACCTGGTAGTCTTATGTCTGAGGCTCTTAAATCTCTTCCATGCCCCTTCTGCAGATCTTCTTCTTCTTGTTTATACCCATTGAGGAGTAGGTCTCTGGGGGATTTCAGCCCATAATTATCTCCATCTCCCCTCATCAGACCAGCCCATTCCCCACAGTCCCACTCCCCACAGTCATCAATATAATCCAAAAAATATTTAACAGCATATTTCAAAGTCCCTCCAAAGTTAAGAGCCTCCTCAGCTCCAGACTCCCTCTGGCCCATTCCAAATTCAATCTTCCAAAACAGCGGCTTATGCTCCTGCAGGGCCTCGGATCTCTCCATTTGTATTGCTTGAGGTACAATCTGTATTGCTTGGGGTACAATCGCAACCTCCTCCATTATCATCTGCCGTTGCATTTGCTCAGTCGAACCAGTTTCCTGAGTTGGTCCCTGTATGATTTCTGTGTCAGTATTCCCTGTTTGTCCACATTCCCTGACTACAACAGTCATCAAATCCAACTTCTCATTCATCAAATCCATCTTCTCATGCAGCTGCTCCAACAAAGCGCTTGTCTTGCAAAAAGCAAGCACCAAGACTTCTTCCAAACACATTTTTATTCAAGGTCGCAGTCTGTTTCCACGATCTTAATCTCGCAGCTGTGAAGTCCCCAAGTAAACTGCAGCAACAATTTGACAAGCTCCCTCTAGAGGAGACAATTTCTATTTGTGTCCGTCTTTTTAAAGCATGTCCAATAAAAGAAAGTTACTTTCAATTTTCAAATATTTTGTTTCTTTAAGATACAAAAGGCAACATTGGAATCAGTTTGTTTCTCTTTTTTAACTATCTGTCAAAATGTTCCATTCACAGTCAATGGACGTCTCCTACAATTTCTGTCTCTGACCCCCGTTCCCAGGTTTGAGACGGTGGAAACTTATTTTCCTTTACTCCCTCTCCTGCAGGCTTAAACAGTCAAATCTCCCCCCCCCCTTTCTCCTGCTTCTAAGGGGGTTTTAGTGGTTAAAAATGAAGAAAATTTTGACCTTTACAAAACAACTTTCCAGGCTATTAGCTTACAAGGTTTTTGCTTCAGTCTGTTTACAAAAAGCGGAAGGCGGACTTCCTGTTTTGAACCTTCCCGCTTCGGTGCCAAATTAGGATGTTTCTTGATCCAATTTTCCGTTTCTACTCCGAGAAGCAGCTGTTCCAAATGCTAAATCTTACCTGCCTCTTTTTACCTACAGGTCAGGAATAACTTGAAAAACGTTGATGCAGAAAGTCCCAATTTATTCAAGAATAATATAAAACCAATACGTTTTGTGTCAAAAGAGCGAAGAGCGTTGCCAGTGAAGTAAAGAAGTCCTCATGTCTGGACGGGTGTGGACATTCCTCCTTGGCCTCTCGACCTCTCAACCCAAATCGCAGACTCCCAAATTGGAGGTCGACCAGAGATCAACTTCCCCTTCACTGGATTGCCCACTGTCTAAACCATGGTTGCGGCACTCTATACCTCTCTCCTTCTCTCTTGGGATTCTTATGGGCCTTGCTCTTCCCCCGCAGTTTGATTGCTTTTGCCTGACAAAATGTTTTCCTTGAATTGTGATCATGCCTCTTGCTCACCCAGTGGGTGGTTGTGGAAACTGTCAGAAATGTAGCAGCAGAGATCATTCAGTGTGTTATTTAAGGGTTAATTCTGTTATGAGTAAAGTCAGCTAACCAAAAAGGTGGTGGTGGAGGTATTGCATTCCTTAGGCCAGCCTATCTAGACAAATAGATACTGATGTGTTTGATTCTCTTTTAATGTTAATCTTAATTGTTTAAAAATGTTTTTAATTCTTTTAAACTGCTTTTTAATGATTATATAAATTTGTAACCCCCTTAAAGGTTTTACTACAATCAAGAGGGATATACATTTTGTTAAACTAAAAATGGAAACAAACCAGATATGATCTCCATGGAGGTAGCACGTGGTCTGCTTGGCTGCATAGTTCTAAGGGAGGTTTTCCACTGTATGTTTGCTTGCGTGTCTCGCTGCCCTGTGCAAGTCCTGTCTTAAATTATATGCTGCTTTTGTTCTGTTTGCTCAATAAATTAGGAAATGTTATTTCCTGTTTGCAGAGTTTTAATTAATGGTGTGCCAAAACCCACCATCTGATTTCTAGAACCTGTTTCTTCCACTGAGAAAGAGACCTCAGTTTTCCTGCACATGAGAAATTCTTTAGAATTAATTCATAAAGACTTCATTTTTATGAACAACAGCACACCAGGGGTGGGAAGATGTTCACTTTTGGAGAAGCCGCAAGATGCCTTCATAAGAAAACCCCACCTGGGTTTGTTTTAATAGCCAATAGATTGGTATCTGTCCTGAGGGTGGCAGGTAGTGCTGTGGTCTAAATCACTGAGCCTCTTTGGCTTGCTAAACAGAAGTTTGGCTGTTTGAATCTGTGTGACAGGGTGAACACCTGTTGCTCTGTCCCAACTTCTGCGAACCTAGCAGTTTGAAAGCATACCAGCAAGAGTAGATAAATAGGTACAGCTGTGGCAGGAAGGTAAATGACATTTCTGTGTGTTCTGACACTCGTCACGGTGTCCCATTGCACCAGAAGCTGGTTAGTCATGCTGGCCACAAGTGGTGTGTCTGCCCACCTGTCAATCAACTTATATCAGGAGGTCATCAACTGATGGTTGGAGTGTCAAAGCCCTGCATTGGAGCTCTTTTACAGCCCCTTTCAAAGATCCCTTCATTGTGTGGGAATTTTGTGGATAGTAGGAGAGTATATATTGATTAAATATTATCCTTCCCAACTCACACTAGTGAGTCTCTCATATGTGTGTGAGTGTATAGATAGGTAAAGGTAAAGGTAAAGGTCCAGACGTGGCCGACTCTGGGGTTGCGGCCATCATCTCGCTTTATTGGCCGAGGGAGCCGGCATACAGCTTCCGGGTCATGTGGCCAGCATGACTAAGCTGCTTCTGGCAAACCAGAGCAGCACACGGAAACACTGTTTACCTTCCCGCCGGAGCAGTACCTATTAATCTACTTGCACTTTGATGTGCTTTTGAACTGCTAGGTTGGCAGGAGCTGGGACTGAACAACGGGAGCTCACCCCGTCGCGGGGCTTTGAACCGCCGACCTTCTGATTGGCAAGTCCTAGGCTCTGTGGTTTAACCCACAGCGCCACCTGCGTCCCAGAGGTATAGATAGATAGATAGATACAGAGATACAGAGATAAATAGATTGATAGATAGACAGGCAGACAGATAGATATGAGAGAGAGTTTATTCCCGCTTTACACAGCAAGAGTCTAGTTGCATATTCGTTTCAATCTCTTTAGTTAAAGAATCCTATCTGGCAGTTTATTCGTGGTAAGACCCCTTTGATTCCCTCGTAAAAGAATAAAGACACAAGGGTCTTCCGTATAAGTATTAAAGGTTTACTCACGTTCAATTCTCAGATCCCTGAAAGCAAGCTTTAGCTGGTAGTGACAGAAACAGTGTGGCTTACATCCTTGTTAGGATGGGCTCATGGGCTGCTGGCAGAGAGCCAGCAGTGCAATACAAGAGAAGAAATGGCATCAAAAATGAGCAGCATCAAAAGAAGCTGACTACATGACTGGACCATTTGTGGGGTCTGCAAGGGTCATGTCCACCTACCTGGTCACATGCAGAGGGAGGATTCTTGAGACCAGGTGTAACAGGAAGTTCAACTGACTGGAGTAGCATCCCCTGCTTGTGTCCACTCTAGGCAAACAGGAAATGTAGTATTTGTCTGCTCCAATGGATTACATCCCACCCATTGCATGTGGAAGCTCAGCACTACCTGACACACCTAGCACCTAATGGGCTACAGGTGATTAATGTGTCCCTTGTCTGCACTGGGCACTCCTCCCACTCAATTCCATGTTCATCTCCCTGATCACTCTGCAAGGAGCACAATCACCCCAGCTCCTGCAGGACTTTATACCGAGTTGTCCTCCTTGAAGCAGACATGGAGGATGGGGCGTTCCATGATGCCACCTGTCAATCAACTGACAGGAGGTTTTCAGCATGATGGTTGGAGCGTCAAGACCCTGCATTTGCATGCTTTTCCAGCCCCTCCAAGGAAGGAGGCTTCATCACCACTTGAAGGAGTCCATTCCACTGTCAAACTGCTCTAACCATCACAACGTACTTCCTAATGTTGAGTCAGAATCTGCTTCCTTGTAACATGTTGCCATCGGTTCTGGACCTACCCTCCAGAGCTGGAGAGAACAAGCTTACACCATCCTCAATGTGACAGCCATTTAGATATTTAAAGATGGCTAGCATATCTCCTGTCATTCTCTTATCAAGGCTAAACATACCCAACTCCCTCAACAGTTCCTCATAAGGCCTGGTTTCCAGACCCTTGATTATTTTGGTCACCCTCCTCTGCACACATTCCAGCTCATCAATATTCTTCTTAAACTGTGGCACCCATAACAAGACACAATACGTCAGGTGTGGTCTGACTGAGGCGAAATAAAATGGTACTACTACTTCCCTTAAACTGCACACTATACTTCTGTTGATGCAGCCTAGAATAGCATTAGCTTTTTTTGCCATTACATCACACTCTTGGCTCATGTTTAGCTTGTTGTCTACCAAGACCCCTAGATCCTTTTCACATGTTGTACTGGCAAGCAAAGTCCTGCCCCCACCAAATTTTACGTATGTGCAACTGCTTATTTCTACCTACAGTAAGTGCAAAACCTTGTATTTGTTTATATTGAAACTCATTTTGTTAGTTTTGGCCCAGTTCTTCAAACTATTAAGATCATACTGAATCCCAATTCTGTCATCTGTGGTGTTAGTTACCACACCCAGGTTGGTGTCACCTGCAAATTTGATTAGCATCCTCTCAATTCCTTCCTGAAAGTTATTGCTAAGGAAATTGAACAAGGTGCCTAGGACAGAATCCTGCAGAACCCCACCTATCCCCTTTTCCCAGGATAACGAGGAAGCATTAGTGAGCTCTCTTTGGGTTTAGTCAGTCAATTAGCTCATCTGGAAGATCCTTAGGCAGCCACCCGGGTTTCATTAGATGCCTTCCACTTTCTTTTCTTGTTGGAATGGTTTGCATGGGTGCCAACTCTGCGGGGTCCTGAGTGCCTGAGCACCCACAAATTTTAAATGAAGGGGACATCCCTCAAGGTTCTATTACATGGTCAGAATGTTGCAGGCACCCACAGTTGTGGGGTCAAAGCGACGCGCCTGATTGTGTCTATTTGTGCCTTCAATAGTTCACCTTTAAGAAACTCCCATCCATCATGGGCTCCCTTCTCTTTTAGTATTTCTGACTATTTGATCTCGTCCAGAACACAGCTGAGACAAGCCTAGTTAGCTCAGTTGTCTAGAGCGTGGTGCTGGTAATGCCAAGGTTGCAGGCTTGATTCCCGTTATATGGGAAAGCTGCTTTGCAGGGGCTTGAACTAGTTGATCCTCAGGGATCCTTCCAGCTCAACAATTCTGTGATTCTACTCAAGAATACATGGATAGAAATGCACTCTGTATGTGCTCAGAAGGGCTCTTTTAAAGCATGCAAAAGACATGGTGCCTGCAATCAGATACTCCCTGGAAGTGATCTGCTGCAATAAGTGTGAGTGGGTGTAAGAGGATTCCCTGACGCCAAACAGCAAATGCAAAATGTAACAACAGTTCAATGAGGCTTAGGCAAGTCCCCTGCTGTTCAGAAACTAAAGACTGGGGGGGCCACTAGGGGCACATTGGAAGATGGCTGACAATACCATATCTCTGACACACACGGGGTAATTAAGAGGCTGTTATGGGAGTAGGCAGCCTCCCTTGTTGGCCCAAGGAAATGGGGAACACTGCCCTTGCCTGCTGTGCCCATAAATCACCCCCTAATTCGAAAGAAGGGGGTGAGGGCCCTAGGCAGAATGCCCCCATGTGGACCTCGGCTCTCCTGGGCGCTGTCTCTGATCGCACACTAGCTGCAGCAATTTGGAATAATTAATTGCAAAAGAAGCAAATGCACATATTTCAAGTGAAGAAGGGGAGTGGAGTCTGCTAATTTAAGTCACCTCTGTGAAAGAAGACGACAGGTTGGAGAAACAGGAATATTTTACGATGAAGATACACCAAAGGCTGGGTATGTTGACAACAACGGGACTGAATGGGGGGGGGACCTTTTTTACTTTCCTTCTATGTGATTTACAAGAACCCCTCCTCATTAGAATCGTCAGTTAAACTGACCCAAGCAGGATGATTAAGGTCTGTGTGGAGATAAACTTTAACCAAAAGTATGCTTTATCGAGATCGAGAAGCAATAAGAGCTTTTGGAATGGCGCAGCAATTAATTCGGAGTCGCCATCTTGCCAAAGGATTTATAGCTAGGAGGAAGAACGGACTTGTTTTAAGACTGCATTCCTGGTGAATCTTCTCAGAGGTTTTGAGAAAGGAGGCAGATTGGTGAAGATTAATGACGGTAAGACTGTTTTGATGTATGGAAGTGATGTTATATGGAAAACGTCTGGATGTGGCTACTGGATAATAAAAAAAAATATCCACGCAGGATTACAAACTGTTCTAACCAGCTTGTGGAGACTATCAGAGGTCACAAAGAGAAAGGAAACATATATGAAAATAACAACAAGAGATGTGGAAAAACAATAAGAAAGGACTGGATAGTACTGTGAACAACATAAGGTTAGATTTGTGGCCATTAAAACAGCAGTAAGAAGCAAGAAGTTGATTGGATCCCCTTCGGAACTTGAAATATGGGTACCCCCAACAAAAATTTAAAATTCGGCTGTGTAATTTGGAATTTATGTAATTTGGTTTGATTTGATGTGATTGGTCTGTTAATAAAAAATTATTCTTAAAAAAACACGAGTCCACCGCTTTTAATCACTATACCAGAAGCTAAAGACTGGGCACTCAGTGAGAACTCACAGTATATTTAGATTAATGTAAAACTGTATACATGTCTAGTTGGGATCTCTTGGTGATTTTAACAGATGTGTGTGTCTGGGAGAAATTCAACAGGTTACCCTCTTCTCCTAGGAGATTCAATTCTGGAGAAATGTTTCACTTGCGTGGACAGACACGGGTAAATTTTTGGGCCCAACAATTTAACTAAAAAGGGGACACCACTTTGAATATGACATGAAGCATATGCAAATGTTTTGCAGAGCTGTTTCTTCTTTTCAGAGTAGGTTGGAGGGCCCAGTATGTGGGGGCACCTCTGTGTAAACATCTTGTAGGTTCACATTCAAGACACCAAACAGGCTTTAAGCCCACAATTTATTTGCAATTGCTGAATTTTGACAGGTTCCTTGAGGCAACTGGGGTGACTGCCCATGAAATCAGGGTTCAGGGCTAATGGAAGACAGGAATGGAGTGGAGGTATCATGCAGTGAAGGTGTGCCTTTGAGATCTTTTGGTGAACCTGCTGAGCATCTGGGTTGATTGCAATCTGCTTCTCAGTTGTCTTCAGCCATAGCCTCCTCTGCATCTGTGAGTAGAAAGTAGAGGGCAAAGTAGAAAGTAGGAATCACAGAATTAGAGAGCTGAGAGGGTCTTTGGAAGTCAGTTACTCCAGTCCCTTTCATTACGAGCATCCCCAACATGTGGTTTCTCAAAAAGGGGGGGCAGAGTTGCTCTCTCACTCCCCAAAACAACACAAATTTCACCATCAGAAATAGCCTCCTAAAGTTCTACCAAAATTTGCCCTCTTATAACTTAAGCTGTAAGATCCACTCCTCTCCTCTGGGGCAGCAAAGCATGATTCTTTACCATCTTCCAACTGACAGCCCTCCGTGGATATAAAGAGTGCTCTCCTCTCCCTTTCACTCTTCCTTTCTCAAGGCTAAACTGTGTTGTTTACCTGTATACAATGTTAGTGCCAGTTCAAGTAGGCCCATTGAAATGAAAGAAAATGGCTTACATTAATTCCAGTGCCTCTATTCAGAATATAAATCAGTTGGATATGACTATAACCTTTCCTCTGAGGGCATGCTTCTTGGGTCTCTGCTCATCCTTATTGCCCTCCCACAACCTCCTCCCGAGGCTTCTATTGTTTGCGTTCTCATCTTCCTAGAGCAGTATTCACCTTCTTGAATATCTGAGCAAAAGACAGAAATTCAGCAGGTCGGAAACTTCCCATCATGGATACTTCTTTGTTAGCAAAGTTACACCTGCTGAATTCTTGTCCACTAAAATTAAAGGAATAGGAGGACTTGGTATAGACAGAACAGCCAAAACAGAAAGCCATCTTGACCAGGAAGTTGCCAGCCTAGGTGTCCCTCTCACTGCCCAAATCATACTTGAAAGGACAATTCTGCTGAAGCCCATGGAATGGATTGATGTGTGTGGTTGGCCTTAGTTTATGTGTAATGCCTGAAAAACCTTTCCCTGCTCTACCATGTGCCCTCAAGACAAGATGTTAGCGAACTATGATCAAGACCATAAATGGTACGGATCTCATTTCTCAGTGAAGAAGGACTTTTAAATAATTCATTGGAGGAGAAAGGAAAGCTGCCAAAGCACAGAGACTATCTAAAAAGCTCATCATCCTTTTGCTCCATCCCCAAGAATCTTCCAGTCCAAACCAACCTCCTATGCTCAGATGCTCTTCATTGTGTTTCACCCTACGGGGTTTACCACAATAACATTCTGCCGGCCTAGAAGTAAAAAGAGATGTAGCTTAAGATCTGAGTATGAATCTCCATGTCATGAATGAACCAGCTCCCAGGGAAGATTTACACTCAGCTAGAGAAAGCAGGCAGGAAGAGATAGAGTTAATTGCAATCTGGGGATTATAGTGTGCCAGTGAAGTACAAAATACAGAGACTAGAAATGAAAGCAGTTCAGAGGGAGGTAATGACAACGGAAGAGCATTGTCAGAGAAGGGGAGGGAGCTGACCCCCTGTACCCCAAGATTTCGGCAGCTGTAGGAAACACCCACCCACCCTTAGAAGGAGATATTTGGTTTAGAGATGGACGGCTGTGATTGCTGCTCGGATGCAATCTGGGGTTTTATGCAATTAATCTTCATTTTAATTAACTACACCCGTTGTTATCAAGACTCCTTGACACGCCAGTACATACTTAAAATGATTGAACAGCTATTCAGCTTCCTCCACCACAACAACCATGCCTCTGATTCCTGGAATGTTTGTTTGGATATCAGCAGAAACAACTATCCTTAAATATTATTCAGGGGAATTCATGACACTTAGTAAACAAGAATGCACTGTATCCCATCTTCGTCGTCCTCAGCGTAGTCTGGATTTGCATCAATGGACATGACTAAATAGATTCCAGGAATCTAAGCCCACTATTTATTGAGTGAGTGAGTGAGTGAGTGAGTGAGTGAGTGTCCTTTGAGGTGGACATAGGCTTACAGTGAAATTGACATCCATCGAAGTAGTAGGTTTGCAGGTGAATTAGCCACAATCTTTCATTGATGCAGAGTGGTTGATTGTGCAATGACACCAGCCTTCCTGAACACACAAAGTGCCCTCCAGATGTTTCACACTACAGCTCCAGCCAACTTGGCCAACAGTCAGAGGTGTTGTAGCATCCAAAGAATCTGAAGGGTACCAGGTTAGGGAGCATGGAGCACACTAATAACAGTAACCATAATGATAATAATAGAGAATGGAGAATAACTTCCTCCTTTGAGCACACCTACGTCATAAACAAGGAATGTTCCTGGGACTTCACAAATCCCCACTATCTCCCTTTCCTTAGCTTTAAAACCAGGAGAGCCTCTGTCAGGGAACTACCAGGGGAGCTCAGGGGGGTGGAGAGGCTCCCGGATTCTAGGGAGGGAACCAGCAGAGAAAGAGGGAGAGCTTCCGCTGAGGAAGGAGGGAAGGAGGAGGCGTCGGAGGGAAGGCTCAGGGACGCTTCCAGCGAGACCAGTGGAGAGAGCTCAGGACCTCCCCTTGGGACGCCCACTCTGCGCAGAAAGCTGTCTCGCAGGGAATCCAGGCGGAGACTCTCTGTCAAGGAGCTTTTATGTTGGAAAAAGTTCAGGAAACGCCCACTGACGGATTCTGCCAGTGATTAAGACAGCCACAAAGTAAGGGCTGTCCGGTTAGGGAAAGTTTTATCCAACTACTCAACTTGGAGCGGTTTGGCGATTACGCACAAGCAACCCCTTATCCCATTACAGCCTCTCTACCCTTTCACTGCTGAGGAATTTCCAGAAGACCAACTGGGTGCCCATTTATGTGTTCCTGAGACTCCACCCTCTTTGAAATGCTCCTTGTGGGACTCTGGCCTTCCTTTGTTTCAGATTTTATGATCTGCTACACACCAGTCTGCCATGCCTCTCCAGGTACAAGGATGTCCTCACCAAGCATCTGAAACAATTTCCTTTCCCTTTCATACTTACTCACTCATTGTACATATCTTAACACAACCATGGACAGAACTTGGACAGCTCATGAGTGCCAGAACAGACAGCAAGATCACAAGATGCTTCATGATGGATGGAGAGGGCACTGGCTTTGAATCAACTGAAAGGAGAAGCAGGAGGAACTTGCAATTATATATTTACTGAACTCCAGAAAACACAGCAGGCCACGAGAGCAATATCTACAACAATGTGGTACTACAAAGGAAAATATCACAAAACATCCGAGGGATGCCCTCTACTGTGCAGCCTGACTCATTGGATGTTGTAGTCCATGTCCATTCTTGTTCACTTAAGATGGCCAACATACTGTATCATATTTGTCTTTAGAAACTTACTCCTCAATCCACCCTATTCCGGTAAACTAATACAGTGGTACCTCGGGTTACATATGCTTCAGGTTACAGATGCTTCAGGTTACAGACTCCGCTAACCCAGAAATAGTACCTCAGGTTAAGAACTTTGCTTCAGGGTGAGAACAGAAATTGTGCTCCGGTGGCGCAGCAGCAGCGGAAGGCCCCATTAACTAAAGTGGTGCTTCAGGTTAAGTACAGTTTCATGTTAAAAATGGACCTCCAAAACGAATTATTATATTTTTCTTCCAAAAAAATTATTAGTTTTCTATTATAACACATAGACAAAAACAAAAAAGAAAAAAATACATTGGACACAACATAAAAACTTCACAACAACAACAAAAACAAAATAAAAGAATTTTTTCTTCTTATTATTCCCTGGCATATTTACATTGCTAAAAGACTTCCTCAACACCCTCCAATCTGGAATTCATCATATTACATATTTAGCAGTTCCCAATTTCATATTTATAATATCAGTATCTTTGTTCATTACTAACTTCTTAACCTTACTTCCAATTGTAATCGATAATAATCTTTGTTATCAATCTTTTTCTATCCCTTAGCCTAATCTGTTACTTCTAGGGATTTCTTAATTAACTTAACTTACAATATCTCACTATATCTTCTTTAAATTTCCTTCAATCTTCTTGTGTTTCCTCCTCTTTCTGGTCGCGGATTCTTCCAGTCAGGTCAGCCTGCTCCGAAAAGTCCATCATCTTCATCTACCATTCTTCTATTGTCGGTATTTCTTGCAATTTCCATTTTTTGGCTAATAAAAGCGTTGCTGTTGTAGTGGCATACAAAAACAGTCTAATATCCTTCTTGGGCAATTCTGGTCCTGTTATTCCAAGTAGAAAGGCTTCTGGCTTCTTAATAAATGTATTTTTCAACATTTTTTTAAATTCATTATAAATCTTTTCCCAGAAGTCTTTCACCTTGGAACACGTCCACCACATAATTAAAAAGTGCCTTCTTTCTCTTTACATTTCCAACATAAGTTATCATTAGTGTGAGAGATTTTTGCTAGTTTCACCAGGGTTAAAGGTAAAGGTAAAGGTATGCCTGCCCGTTCGGGCCAGTCTTGCCAGACTCTAGGGTTGTGCGCTCATCTCACTCTATAGGCCGGGAGCCAGCGCTGCCCGCGGACGCTTCGAGGTCACGTGGCCAGCATGACAAGCTGCATCTGGCGAGCCACCGCAGCACACTGAACGCTGTTTACCTTCCCACTGGTAAGCGGTCCCTATTTATCTACTTGCACCCAGAGGTGCTTTCAAACTGCTAGGTTGGCAGGTGCTGGGACCGAACGATGGGAGTGCACCCTGCCGCGGGGATTCAAACTGCCAACCATGCGATCGGCAAGTCCTAGGCGCTGAGGTTTTACCCACAGCGCCACCTGCGTCCCTCACCAGGGTTAAGTACCATCTATACATCATTTTCATAATATTTTCTTTTAATACAGTACATGCCGTGAACTTAACCGCTTTCTTCCATAACCTCTCCCAATATTCCATCATTATATTGTGAGCCACATCTCTTGCCCAATCAATCATAACAGATTTAACTTGTTCATCTTTTGTATGCCATTCCAACAATAAATTATACATTTTAGAGATGGGCAATCGCATTATGAGCCTCCTGATGGGATCGTTCCACATCAGAAACTCTCACTGATTCCAATTCTAAATGTCTTCTTTCGTGTTCCGAGACCTGTTGTTTCACTTTTTGTTGATTTTTTCCTAGTTCATCACAACCTTTTTGAAGTTCCTTCAGCATCTGCTTATTTTCAGTAACCTCTGATTTTATTTCAGTTAGTAAAGTCATCACAGTTTCTTCAAAATTTGGAACCTCTTTTACTTTTACTCTCTGGTTTATTCAACTTGTCAGCCCCATGCATGGCTATTTATAATTCAAGGACAAGTTACTCAGTCTCAGTCATGGGATTTTGGACACAAACACCAGCTGGCAGCCCAGACCGCCCCTGAACACCAAACCCAGTCTTATTCTTTAAGCCTTGGCTTCTAATTTCTAAATTGGAAACCCTTAATGTTGTTGAGACATATTCAAAGCGTTGAGGGTAAAACAGCCTTATGAATAGTTTAAACAAGTTCAGACAGCAGCAGAAACTTTGTATTACCCAGAGCGGAAAATGAAAGTAATTGTATCCTCTCCCTTTGTATCATAAAAATGGAGTCGGGCAGTTCCCCGCTGGGAGGTCCACTTTCAAAAAGCAAGAGTCTTTTCTGATCTTTTAACAGTTTCTAGCAGGGTAACAAAACAGTTAAATTTCCCCCCTTTCTCCCTGCTGGGTTGGAGATATTTCCTTAGAAGGTAAAACAGCCTCTTTGAAGTTACGTCTTCGGTAAACAAGCACTGCTTTCACTTTTTCTCCAGCGAAAAGGGATCGACCTCCGTAATTTAAATCCCTTTCATTCCAAATTTTAGTCAAATTATTATCCTTTTTACTCACGATTGTCCAAATTAAAGTTTACTTGGAGAAATTGACTGCTCACGATCGCCAGACTCAGGAGCTTCACGCAGTGAGGGAAGCACGTTGATTCCTCAGAACCCGTGTCTCAAACCCCACTCACTCTTGGGGCTCTAACAGGGCTTACCAGGAAGCGAGGGAGTCGCTATGGGTACCAACCGGAACACCAGGTCCTCAGAACGCTCGATCTGAGGTTTTTAATGGGGTGCCGCAACGCTCTTGCAGTCACCCCCAGTCTCAATGCGCACAGCTCTGAAAGAGCTCCTGTCTGCCATGAAAGGGCGACCAACCCGGAAGTCAGAACAAATTAAGTTCTTAACCCGAGGTACCAATGTATTTTGAGAATGTCACGTCCCATGTTTTTTTCCAGCCAGCCAATCTTTCATTGAAAATCCAGCTGACTTCCAGTGGCTCTCTGTCTCTAGCGGTGCTGTTGCCTGCCCCCCAAAAGCCACCAGGACAGAGGGACTGACCTAAGGGTCACCAGGAAATTGAATCATTCAAAGTGCTAGTGCTGGATCAGGTGGAGAGGGTTTCCTAAACTGGCAGCATCCCCTGACTTGACCTGATGCTGTGCAAGGGTCCCCAACTAACCTTAAAAGACCTGGCCTGGGTTGCCCTTCTGCTTACCTAAACTCCAGGGAGCGTGAAAGTAACGTCTTGTCTGCAGAACAAGACACACCAAGGGGTTGGCAAAGATGAGATCCCATGTTGCTAGAGAGAATCTCAATTCCAATTGCTGCTGAAAACAGGAACCATAAGGAAACCCCACACCCCCTTTTTGAATGTTTTTATTAAATACTGACCCTCTTCTGGTGAATTCTCAGACAGGCATGCAGAGAGAAAATGACTTGGTGCTTCGCTAAGCAAAAGGAACCCTCTAAAACTATTCATTAAAGAGTATCAATAAATAGCAGCATACATAAATAGAAGCATACATAACATATTTAAATAGAAAGATGTTTAAATAATAGATTGTTAATCACTCCTTTAAACACGGTTATACATAACTTTGCATGATAAAATCATTTTCAGTATAGAAGAAAGGTCACTAATAAACACATTGGGCATTTGAAAAGTGCCGTAAAGCCCAGAACTCCACTCAGGAGATTCTGGCCCAAATTTCCTCATACCTAAGAGCATTTCCATCTGCAGTTTCTTTTTTCCAGGTATTTCTGGGGAACAGCCAGGACAGCACTGGGTTGTATCTAACTGCTGGAGGCAAAGAGAAAATGCGGTCCTTACCAGGCTAGTGGTCTTTCACTCTTTCTCAAGGGATGGAAAGAAGTTTGCTTTCAGAGAAGTCCAGAGATATCTTGAGCAGAAGAACCCACCTTTGGCTGGTTTAAATAGCCAAATGATTAGTATTTTTATCTTAATCAAGATTAAGATGCTCATTGATGTTTGGAACTCACAAACTCGTTCCGCCAGGGACAAGCCGTTACAGAGCACAGGGAGTTACTTCCCCCCAAACACTTCACAGTTCTCATCACCTCATTGGTTCTCCAATGAGAAGAGACGTTAAGTCATGCAACTCAGTCCTTAAGTACAAGGTGGGGGTTAATATTCTCCCACCAATTTATGAGAGTTGAAATGCAGCATGAAGCACCCCTAATCTGAAGTGGGAGATTAGTGGGGAATGAGTTCATTGGATAATCCCCATGCACCTGTATATCTGTTTTCGCCTCCCATGATTTAAATTGAAGTCAAAAATTGTTCCTTGCAATCCTAAAGGGCAGGAGTGGATCACATGTGGTTAAGTTATTGGGGGAGCGTGATTATGATGGAATGCTAGGGGGCAGTGAGACAATAGATCCAATTCCCTAAGGATGGATGTTTGGGGAGGAGAGGGCGAGTCTGCACATAGTCTGGTTCACCAGCTGTGAATGAGGGTATCATGCTACAGATTTCTGTCATGGCAAGGCATTAGACTAAACGTCCCACCCAGATCTCAAATTCTATGATTGCTGCCTGCATGGTAGAGAAAGTTTCAGCTGATCTCTCAGAGGTATCCCTCCCCTCCCCTCTACTTTCTCCTCACAGGTGAAGAGGCAACTCTGGTCATGGAAAACTGATAAGCAGACTGGAATCAAATGCCAAGCAGGTTCACCAAAATATCTCAGAGGCCTTGGTGCTTTATCCATGTCCACGAACATGGATAAAGTACAAAGCCATAATATAACAAAAGAGGGCAGACTACCTAAGACTTTTTTTGAACTAACTGACAATATGGATCTGATTGATATCTGGAGAACAAAAAACCCCCTAGGAAGAGAAGGGACTTTTTTTTCTGAAGCTAAATTGACATGGACAAGAATTGACCAAATATGGATAACTAGAGGACTGGCACCAAAGACTAGAAAAGTGGAAATCTGCCCAAAAACATGCTCCGACCATAACGCCGTCAAGATGGAAATGAGATTAACTACAACTGGTTCCTTCAGATGGAGGATGAATGACACCTTACTAAGAGATCAAGAGATTGTTAAGAAGGCCCCAAAAAACTTGAAGGACTACTTTGAAGTAAATCTGAACACCACAGTGGAAAAAAGAATAATCTGGGACGCAAGTAAAGCAGTTATGAGGGGGTTTCTGATACAGCAGAATGCAATAAAGAGGAGAACCCAAAATGAGAAAAAAGACAAAATTTTGGAAAAAATAAAAGAAGGGGGGGAAAGTTAAGATCGAAACCTAAGTCACAGGAGATTTTGAGAGAAATTAAACTCTACCAAGTACAATATATGAAATTAGTAAATAAAGAAGTTGAATGGAAAATTAAACAAATGAAGCAGAAAACTTTTGAATCGGCAAATAAATGTGGAAAGTTGCTAGCATGGCAGCTGAAAAAAAGACAGAAGTTGAACACGGTAACCAACCTTGAGATAGAGGGGAGAAATATACAGAAACCTGAGGAGATTAGAAAGTGTTTCCAGAGATATTTTAAACAACTTTACACGCAGGGGCCGCAGAAAGAGTTTCACATAGACCAGTTTTTAAGGACTAACGGATTACAAGAGCTATCTCAAGAAAATAAGATGATATTGAATTATGAAATAACAGAACAGGAGATTGAAGGTGCCATTGAGAATATGCAGGGCCGGACGGGTTAACCTCCAAATATTATAAGATGTTGAAAGACTATTTAATTCAACCACTAAAGGAGGTGTGCAATGAGATAATGGAGGAGAAGAAGGCACCGGAATCGTGGAAAGAAGCTTTCATCACGCTTATACCAAAATCCGAAGCTGAAAAGACACACCTTAAACCTACTGTCCCATATTCCTGTTAAATGTGGATTACAAAATCTTTGCAGACATTTTGGCAAACAGACTGAAAAGAGTGCTAAATGAAGTAATACACAAGGACCAAGCAGGCTTTCTCCCAGGGGGGCATTTGTCTGACAACACAAGAAACATCATTGATATATTGGAGTTATTGCAGACGAACATAAATACAAAAGCAGTGTTAATTTTTATTGATGCGGAGAAGGCCTTTGACAACATTTCTTGGAGTTTTATGAAAAAAAATCTTAAGGGAATGGGCGTGGGACGAGGGTTTGAAAATAGTATAGAAGCAATTTATTCGGAACAAAAAGCAAAATTGATAGTTAACAATGTGGTGTCAGAAGAGATTAAAATTGAAAAAGGAACGTGACAGGGGTGCCCTATCTCTCCATTGTTATTTATTTCGGTCCTGGAAGTGCTCCTGAATCTGATTAGGAGGGACCAGTTGGTTAAAGGGGTTCAGGTCGGAGCCAAACAATATAAACTTAAAGCCTTTGCAGATGACCTGGTTTTAACGTTACAGGAGCCAGAATCTAGTACGAAAAGAGTCTTAGAATTGATTCAGGAGTTTGGTCAGGTAGCAGGATTTAAATTAAATAAACAAAAAACTAAAGTATTGGAGAAAAATATGACTTTAACGGAAATAGAAAAGCTTCAGAAAGAGACAGATTTAAATGTGGTGAAGAAAGTGAAATACCTAGGGATAAAGATGACAGCTAAAAACCTGAATTTATTTAAAGATAACTATGAAAAATGTTTGTCAGAGGTAAAGAAAGATTTAGAAACATGGTCAAATCTGAAACTCTCCTTGTTGGGCCGAATTGCCGCTATAAAGATGAATGTTTTGCCGAAAATGTTGTTTCTGTTTCAGACTTTGCAGATTGTGGACAGAATGGATTGCTTCAAGAGGTGGCAGCGAGATATTTCTAAATTTGTCTGGCAGGGCAAAAAGCCCAGAATAAAATTTAAAATATTAACCGATGCTAAAGAAAGAGGGGGGTTTGCCCTGCCAGACATGAAGTTATACTATGAATCAGCAGCCTTCTGCTGGATTAAGGACTGGCTACTTCTTGAAAACACTGACATTCTGGACTTGGAAGGGTTTAACAATGCGTTTGGATGGCATGCATATTTATGGTACGACAAGGTAAGAGTTCATAAAGGATTTAAGAACCATATTGTCAGGAGAGCAGTTTTTAATGTCTGGATAAGATACAAAGACTTGTTAGAAAACAAGACCCCAAGGTGGTTGTCACCTATGGAAGCTAAGGCTCTGAAAAAGCTCAATATGGAGGCCAAATGGCCGAAATATTGGGAGATATTAGAACAGGAAGGAAACACATGGAGATTGCAGAGCTTTGAGAAGCTAAAAGATAGAGTGCGCGACTGGTTACATCACTACCAAATCAGAGAGGTTTTTAACATGGACAAGAAATTAGGTTTCCAGGTGGAAAAATTGAAACTAGAAACGGAATTGTTAGAACCTAAAACTAAGACATTGTCAAGAATGTACAACTTGCTGTTAAAATGGAATACTCAGGATGAAATGGTTAAATCAGCTATGATTAAGTGGGCACAAGACATTGGTTATAACATTATGTTTGCTGACTGGGAACGGTTATGGACCACTGGTATGAAATTTACGGCATGTAATGCCTTGAAAGAAAATATTATGAAAATGATTTACAGGTGGTACATGACACCAGTCAAGCTTGCAAAGATATATCATTTGCCCGATAATAAATGTTGGAAATGTAAGGAAACTGAGGGAACATTCTTTCACCTCTGGTGGATGTGCCCAAGGGTAAAGGCATTCTGGGAAATGATCTATAATGAGTTGAAAAAGGTATTTAGGTATACCTTCTTGAAGAAACCAGAGGCCTTCCTTCTGGGCATTGTCAATCAGAAGGTGCTAAAGAAGGATAGAACCATTTTTATGTACGCAACAACAGCAGCAAGAATACTCATCGCAAAGTATTGGAAGACACAAGATTTGCCCACCCTGGAAGAATGGCAGATGCAATTGATGGACTATATGGATCTAGCAGAAATGACTGGCAGAATCTGAGATACGGGAGAAGAACAAATAGAAGAAGAATGGAAGAAATTTAAAGATTATCTGCAAAAACATTGTAAATTATATGAATGTTAATGTGATGCAGGATATTGAGACAAGGTGGCATTAGTGACAAAGCTGAAAGGAATGTGCAAAGATGTTTCATTAGTAACAAGTAAAAGAATCATAGCTTAGTTAACCTAAGGATGGGAGATTAAAAGATGAGTGGATAGCAGCAGGAATGGTTAACTTAAAAGAAATTAAGACACACTAAATTGGTTAAAATAGAGGAAAAATCTGCTGAAACTAAATTGGAAATTTGAAAACAGAAAAGGGAGATGTGAGGAAGTCCAGAAAGAAAGCTGTATGAAACTAAGAATTGAACCTTTTAATTTTGTTTGTTTTTTGTTTTTTATTGTTTATTGTCTGTTGTTGTGTTGCTTTGTTTTCTGTGTTATTATAAAATTTGTTGAAACTTTAATAAAAATTATTTTAATATATATATATATCTCAGAGGCCTAATGCATGCCACCTCTGCTCCATTATTCCTTTAACCCAGAACCCAGGTTTCATGGGCACCCCAAACAATACCCGCCATTGCCTCAGAGGACCTGCCAGAACCCTGAAGTTGAAAATAAATCATGGCCTTCAAACCTGCCATTTGGTGTATTGAATGTAAACCTACAATAGGTCTGTCCAGAAGTGCCAACAGGTTTTTCTGGTCCCAATATGTGGCTTGGGCCCTGGAACCCACTCCCAAATCAGGACACAGATTTTCCTCAAATTTGCTTGTCCTTCATGTCATATGGAGCAGGTCAAGGGAGGTGAACCACAAGTTCCTAACTCGGCCCATTTGGCACCCCTCTAGGCCAGTGGGGCCATCCTGAGCAAGTCACACCCAGCTGCCAATCAATTGATAGCACATATGCACTTTTATTCTGCCTAACTTCCCCAAGGAGCCCAGGGAGAGCAATTTGAAAAGCAGGGCAATGCAAAGACATTCTAAAACAGTGAAATATCACCCAGTCCACCCAAGTCCTGGTATGCCCTGTGCCCCATGCTGGTGGGTGGGGCAGTTCCCTTTCTCTCTGTTTATGCCATCTCCTTCTCTCGCTTGCTCTCCAACTCCCTCTCCCACTCCCTAAGCCATCCCCTGGCCCTTCTTTCCTCTTTCATTGATACCCCTGTGAAATTAGGCTAAGGGCTGCAGGAGATTAGGCTGATTGCTGGCAGTTGTGCACCCTTCTTTTCTTGAGGTCTCCTTCTGCTCTGGCTGGTCTCATTCTAAACAGCAATGCAATTTAACAGACGAACCATAACACAGGTAGAATCAATAGCCAGGACAACCTTGGCAAGATGGGGTGATATGGGGCATATGTTACAGAAAGTGTTTGCAGCTTCATTGGGCCAGGAATGGTTTTGTTCCCTGCCTTGTGGTGCTTGAATGAGCTGGACATTGTCTCCACTTTGCTACACACAGGGAAATCCAACAGAACTGAGAACACATTGTCTTCTTCCTTGTCACCAAACAGAGGAGCAGAGGCTGTATTGATAGATGCCACATGGACTGCAGGTGGGGGAGGACCTTGGGGTGAAGGAAGACTCCAGCCCCTCTGCCTGCCTTAAGTGCCCATGAAGAGAGCTGCTCAACAGCTCCTGGCCACTACATGGACTCTCCTTGGTGCCCCCCAATCACAGGTTGAGGGGGGTCTCCTCCAGGTGATGCATTCACCTGAGGCTTCCTCCCAATTTCCTTCCAAAAAGCTCACACACAGATGATCACACAGAGGGTCAGAGGATATCTGGCATTTATTAAGCATACATACAGGGGATGCTGTGTGGACAGTGCATGACAATTAGCATTCATCCTACATTCCTTCCTGATTATTTGCAGGGTATTTCTACAACTTCCATTTCATTATTTGTCCATGTCACACTTTGCAGGGCATTTTCATATTGCAGTTCTAGCCCCTAAAACTGCATTTCTTTTCTAAAAGTTGTGTGTGAGAGAGGGCAAGGGAACATATATTCCAACTTATCAATATTCTTCTTTAACTGTGTTGCCCAGAACTAGACACCGTACTAGAGATCATCTTGGTCACCCTCCTCTGAGTACATTCCAGCTTATCAATACGTTTCTTGAACTTCATGAGCTAGACACAGTACTCTTAGTGTGGTCTGATCAAGGAAACATAGAGCAGTACTATTACTTCCCTTGCTCGGGACACTATACTTTTGCAGATGCACACTAGGATGTCATTCACTTTTTCTACTGCAGCATCACATTGTTGACTCATGTTAAGCTTGTTGTTTACCAAGACCCTGAGATCCTTTTCACCTGCACTACTTGACAAGTCAGGTGCCCCCCCCCCCCCCACATCTCATGTTTGTGCAGCTGGTTATTCCTCCCTAAGTGTGCCAACAGGTTTTTCTGGCCCCAATATGTGAAGAAGAAGAAGAAGAAGAAGAAGAAGAAGAAGAAGAAGAAGAAGAAGAAGAAGAAGAAGAAGAAGAAGAAGAAGAAGAAGAATAGTAGTAGTAGTAGTAGTTTGGATTTAATATCCCGCCTTTCACTCCCTTTAAGGAGTCTCAAAGTGGCTAACATTCTCCTTTCCCTTCCTCCCCCACAACAAACACTCTGTGAGGTGAGTGGGGCTGAGAGACTTCAAAGAAGTGTGACTGGCCCAAGGTCACCCAGCAGCTGCATGTGGAGGAGCGGAGACGTGAACCCGGTTTCCCAGATTACGAGACTACCGCTCTTAACCACTACACCACACTGGCTCTCAGTTGGGTTGGGCCCTGGAACCCACTCCCAAATCAGAACAAAGATTTTCCTCAAACTTGCTTGTCCTTCATGTCATATGGAGCAGGTCAAGGGAGGTGAACCACATGGTCCCAATTTGGCCCATTCAGCATCCCCTCTGGGCCAGTCAGGCCATTCTGAGCAACGATCGGTATCTGTACTTTAAATCAAGATTAAGATGCTCATTGACGTTTGGAACTCACACATTCGTTCTGCCAGGGACAAGACGTTACAGGCTACATGGAGTTACTTCCCCAATGCACTTAACATTTCTCATCACCTCATTGGTTCTCCAATGTCAAGAGACGTTAGTCATGCAATTCAGTCCTTAAGTACAAGGTGGGGGGTTGATATCCCCCCCCAACGATTTGTTATATTTCAAATGCACCATGAGGCACCCCGATCAGAAGTGGGACATTAGTGGGGAATTGTGAAGATGATGTTGGGAGGTTACACACTGGTTTTGGGGGCTTCCAAGTCCTGCATTGGGGAGTTTCCCCTGCACCTTTCCAAAAACCATTTGCTTCACGCTGGAGCTCAGCACTTGGGGCTTCCAAAGGGACACAGAACAGCTGATAGTTGGTACTCCAGAGACCCCTTTTGCCCCCGCCCAGCCACCTTTACGCCTGTCCATATCTGACCTTAGATAAGATGTGAGGTGATTGGGAAGCCTGCCCAGAATTGTCTGATGGGCAAAATGGGGTGGGCCTCCTTGGGGCTGAAGGTTCACCATCCTTGCCCTGGCACAATAATGTTTAGAAAAGAAACACATGTTTTGCAGCATGAAAATAAATAAGTATCCTGCAAAGTTTAGCCTGAAGAAGTGCGGAATAGGAAGATGCAGGAACACGCTGCAAAAAAAATATTCTTTTTTTAAAAAAAACAACAAATGATTTTTATTAAATTTTCCACGTTTATCATGTTCACATTTTGTTACATAATTCTTTAACTTAATACATTACTCTATAAGAGCATAGACCTCCTTCCCTCCCTCTTCTGACTTCAACACATCTTTCTATATTTTTCACATTTCTATAATCACTTGTTTACCTTCTGTCTTATTATTATAATATTTCACCTTGTTATCTGTAAAGCAGTTCCTTATATTTGCATTACAAAACATTTCAGTTCAAGCCTACAAACATGTTTACAATTTTATTTCATGTAAATTATAAATTTGTTCCAGTCCTTTTAAAACAGTTTGTCACACTGATTCTGGATCTTCCCCATCAACTTGGCCATCTCTACGTACTCCACCATCTTGACCTGCCAGTCTTCCAATGTTGGGAGTTCCTGCTGCTTCCATTTCTGAGCCAGAAGTATCCTTGCAGCCTTTGTGGCATACATAAACATATTTACATCTCTTTTATGTATTTCCTGTCCAATTAAACCTAATAAAATGCCTCTGGCTTTTTATTAAAGTTATATTTTAAAACCTTTTTCAGTTCGTTATATATTGTGTCCCAAATGGCTTTCACTTTAGAACAGGTCCACCACATATGGAGGAAATTCCCCTCCTTCTCCTTACACTTCCAACAACTTTTATCTTGATTTCTATACATTTTAGTGAGTTTGGCAGGTGTAATGTACCATCAGTACACCATCTTAAATATATTTTCTTTGAGTGACACACATGCTGTAAATTTAATGGTTTTAGTCCACAGTTTTTCCCACCTTTCAAAATCAATATTGTGCCCCAAATCCTGGGCCCACCTAATCATAACACTTTTTACCTCTTCATCCTTTGTGTGCCACTCTAGTAATAACCTGTACATTCTCGACAGTATTTTCATTTTACTACTCAGCAATTCTCTCTCTAATTTAGATTTGTTACTTCCAAATCCATTTCTTTTATTATCCTCTCTAAACACGTAACTGATGGTATTGCAACCAATCAGTTACCTGTCCTCTCAACTCTTCAAATGACTTTAGCTTTATTTTGTTATCTACTTCCACCAACAAGTCTTTGTATGTCGCCCATTCCATTCCCACATTTTTCTTTTTTACTGCAAAGGCCTCCAAAGGTGAGAGCCACCTCAGAGTTTTGCGTTCCAATAATGTTTTATGTCTGCTCCACACCTTGTATAATGATTTCCTAACAGTATGATTCAAAAACCCTCTGTGCATTGTAACCTTATCATACCACAGGTAGGCGTGCCACCTGAATCTGTTGTCAAATCCCTCCAAATCCAGTATATCTGAGTTATCCAAGGTTATCCATTCTTTCAACCAGCAAAAACACGCCGCCTCGGAATAAATCTTAAGATCTGGCAGGGGTAAACCGCCTCTCTCTTTTGCATCTGTCAGTATTTTATACTTAATTCTTGGCTTCTTTCCCTGCCAGATAAATTTAGACAATCTTCTTTGCCATACATTGAATTGTTTTGTTCCACTGATAACCGGAATTGTCTGAAATAAAAACAGCAGTCTCGGCAACACGTACATTTTGATAGCTGAGATTCTACCCATCAATTATAATTTCATTCTGGTCCATATCTCCAAATCTCTCTTCACTTCCTTCCACACCTTCTCATAATTATATTTAATGAGGTTTATATTCTTGGATGTGAGCCAGACTCCTAAATATTTTACCTTTTTTTCTATTGTCATTCCTGTCTTTTGTTGTAATTCACCTATTTCTTTACTGTCCACATTTTGGGTTAATATTTTTGTATTATTTTTGTTCAGCTTAAAACCTGCTAATTGCACATACTCTTCTATCTTTTTGAAAGCTTCTACTACACCGGACATTGGTTTTTCTAGTGTCAAAACAACATCATCGGCAAAGGCCTTAAGCTTATATTCATTTGATCCAACACCAATCCCCTTTATTTCTTTTGTTGCTTCTATTTTCTTCAACAGGACATCCAATATTGTTATAAATAACAATGGTGATAATGGACACCCCTGTTTGGTTCCCTTTGTTATCTCAATTTTATCTGTAAGGCTATTATTAATTATCAGTTTAGCATATTGTTCCGAATAAATAGCCCAAATCTCATTTAAGAATTTTTTACCCATATCTATAATTTCTAAATTTCTTTTCATAAAATGCCAAGACACACTATCAAATGCCTTTTCAGCATCCAGAAACATTAAGATGGCTTGCTTGTCTCTCCTGGAATCCAGATATTCAGTTATATCAATTATATTTCTAACGTTCTCTTTCATCTGTCTACCAGGTAAAGATCCAGTTTGGTTCTTTCCAATCTCCTCTCCCAATACCTCTTAAGCCTATTGCCCAAAATACGAGCAAATAATTTGTAGTCATTGTTTAGGTGCGAGATTGGCCTATAGCTTTTCACTTGCCTCAAATCCTTGTCTTGTTTGAGAATCAATGTGATATGGGCTTCTTTCCAAGTCTCCAGAATTTTGTTCCCCATTAGAATGTTATTCATTGCCTCCATTAAAGGAGCTGACAGTTGTTCCGTACATTTCTTATAATATTTGGCTGTCAAGCCATCAGGTCCTGGTGCCTTTCCGATTATTGCTTGTTTTATTGCTACTTTTACTTCATCCACTGTAATAATGGAATTGAATTGGTTCCTTTTGTCAGTGGGAATTTTCTGCAACCTATTCTTTTCCAGAAATTCTTCTATTTTTTCCTCATCTTCTCTTTCTTTTTTATATAATTGTTTACAGAATCTTTGAAAATTCTTCCTTATTTCTCCTGGGTTTTCTATTATTTTCCCTTCCACTATTAGTTTTGTTATCGTATTCTGCTTTTGTCTCTTCTTTAGTTGCCAGGCTAACAATTTTCCTGGTTTATTTGCGAACTCAAAACTTCTTTGGTTTAAGAATTTAATTTTCCATTCAATCTCTGGGTTTATCAGTATTGAAAATTGTGTCTGCAACATTTTTATATTTTGTTTATCTTGATTATCTTTTGGATTAGTTGCTAATTTCTTTTCATTGCATACTATTTGTTTTAATAACTCTTCTTTCTTCTCTCTCAATCTGTTTTGGATTGAGTTCTGCTGTATCCAAAATCCTCTTATTACAGCCTTTGAGGCGTCCCATACCACATTAATGTCCACTCCTTAGTTTATCTAATAACCCATCATTCAATCGCCACTTAATAAGGTCTCCTCCTTAGCTTTCATCTCCAATGTTATTGCATTATGATCTGACATAGTTTTCAGAAGAATTTCGGATTTTATTACTCTCATTGACAAATCTCAAGAAGTCCAAATATAGTCAGTCTGTCCAGCACTCTGATTTGGTTCTGAGAAGTAGCTAAATTGTTTCTCTAATGGGTGTTTTAATCTCCATATATCTATTAGATGATTGTTTTCCACCAGTGTGAAAAAAATTTGGGGCAGTTTCCCTTGATTCGTTACCTATTTCCTTTCCGTTCTATCCATCTGTAGGGAAACTACCCCATTGAAATCTCCCATTAGTATTATTTTTTGGTCCATAAATTCAAACAGCTTCTCCTCTAACTCTTTGTAAAAGTCCTCTTTTTTATCATTTGGTGCATAGATTCCCACCATAATTAATTTTTCACCTTGTGCTAGCATTTCTATTGCTATTATCCTTCCATTTCCATCTTTAAAAATCTGACTTGATTCGTATTTTTCAATTATATACAAAGCCACCCCTCTTTTCTTACTGTCATCTGCTGATATATATTCCTTCCCTAATCTTTTATTTTTAAGAATTCTTTCATGGTTTTTTTTTTTTTGCCAAATGTGTTTCCTGTATACAAATTATGTCTGCATTCTGTTTTGATAATATATGTTCAATTTTATGCCTCTTAACTCTATGATCTAAACCATTCACATTCCATGATATTATTTTCAAACCCATCTTTATTGATAATTAAATACAAAAACTTTATTCCTCAAATCTCAGATCTCTTCTTCTTCTTCCAGTGGCACATCCTCTTCCTTCTTGCCCAACTCTTTACCGTATCTTCTCATAAATTTCCCTATCTCCTGGGTAGATTTGATCGTAAATTTCTTGTCCTTGTAAAAAAAGGAAATCCCTTCCAGGAATTCCCACTTATACCAAATTTCATTTTTTCCTCAACATCAGAGCAATATTTTTATATTCTTCTCTTCGTTTCAAAAATCTTTTAGGCTTTTCTTTATAAATTATAATGAAATTTTCATTTATGCATAATTTCCTGTCTCGATTGGTTCGTAAAATCAAATCTTTCATTTTATTTGAGTTGAAGAAGACAAAGCAATCTCCTGGTAATTGTTTCGCTCCTTTCTGACTTACATTTGATCCTGAAGGCCTTATCAACTGCCTTTCCTACTTCTTCTTCCATCCCAAGCCAATTTGCTATTTCCGTAATTAATCTTTCCTTTATATTCACAAAGGTCCGTATAGTTAAAGCTCTCCTCTTTCACACTCGTTAAAAAGTTCTTTAATTCCTCCTCACTTTCTGCCATTGAGGTTGTGTCATCTGCATATCTGAGGTTGTTGATATTTCTTCCAGCAATCTTAATTTCAGCTTCGGATTCATCCAGCCCAGCCTTACACATGATGAATTCTGCATATAAGTTAAATAAACAGGGAGACAATATACAGCCTTGTTGTACTCCTTTCCCAATTTTGAACCAATCAGTTATTTCATATCCAGTTCTATGCATCCATAAATCTGCTTTTGCCTCCCATGATTAAAATTGAGGCCAAAATTGTTCCTTGCAATCCTAAAGGGCAAGAGTGGATCTCATGGGGTTAAGTTATGGGGGGGGGTGATTTTGATGGAATGCTAGGGGGCAATTTGTGGTGGTAAAAGCATTGAGACAATGGATCCAATTCCCTAAGGATGGATGTTTGGGGATGAGAGGGCGAGTCTGCACCTAGTCTGGTTGACCAGCTGTGAGTGAGAATATCATGCTACAGATTTCTGCCATGTCAAGGCATTAGACTAAAAGTCCCATCCAGATCTCAAATTCTGTGATTGCTGCCTGCTTGGTAGAGAAAGTTTCAGCTGATCTCTCGAAGGTATACTTCCCCTCCCCTCTTCTTTCTCCTCACAGGTGAAGAGGCGACTCTGGTCATGGAAAACTGAAAAGTAGACTGGAATCAACCCAAATGTTAAGCAGGTTCACCAAAATATGTCAAAGGCCTAATGCATGCCACCTCTGCTTCCTTATTCCTTTAACCCAGAACCCAGATTTCATGGGCACCCCAAACAACACCCGCCATTGACTCAGATGGCCTGCCAGAACCCTGAAGTTGAAAATAAATCATGGCCTTCAAACCTGCCATTTGGTGTATTGAATGTAAACCTACAATATGTCTGTCCAGAAGTGCCAACAGGTTTTTCTGGTCCCAATATGTGGGTTGGGCCCTGGAACCCACTCCCAAATCAGGATACAGATTTTCCTCAAATTTGCTTGTCCTTCATGTCATATGGAGCAGGTCAAGGGAGGTGAACCACAAGTTCCTAATTCGGCCCATTTGGCATCCCCTCTGGGCCAGTCAGGCCATTCTTAGCAAGTCACACCCAGCTGTCAATCAATTGATATCACATATGCACTTTTATTCTGCCTAACTCCCCCAAGGAGCCCAGGGAGAGCAATTTGAAAAGCAGGGCAATGCAAAGACATTCTAAAACAGTGAAATATCACCCAGTCCACCCAAGTCCTGGTATGCCCTGTGCCCCATGCTGGTGGGTGGGGCAGTTCCCTTTCTCTCTGTTTATGCCATCTCCTTCTCTCGCTTGCTCTCCAACTCCCTCTCCCACTCCCTAAGCCATCCCCTGGCCCTTCTTTCCTCTTTCATTGATACCCCTGTGAAATTAGGCTAAGGGCTGCAGGAGATTAGGCTGATTGCTGGCAGTTGTGCACCCTTCTTTTCTTGAGGTCTCCTTCTGCTCTGGCTGGACTCCTGCACTCCTGCTTGGTTGGCTGTGTGCTAATTCAGAAGGACAGAACTATATGCTGGTGATGTGACTTGAAGCAGGGTGGTGATGTGAGGATAGGACTGGGTAGGAGCAGATCTGAAGCAAATTCCGTATCCCTCTAACACCACAGCTACACCACAGAACTTTACATCTGCTCCACAGACTCTCCTTAACATTGATTGCCTACTTCAGGTACCCATGAAAGAGTTCTAGAACAGGCAACATGAAACTTACGTTGTAAACTGGGCAGAATGGGTGTGGGCATCAGGTGGGTTGGAAACTTTTGCAATCCCAACTACCATTGAACCCAACATGTTTTGACTACCTCCCACTATGACTTTAGGCACTGTCACTGGAACTCAACCCCACCATAAGTTGAGAGTCACCTGTACCTACAAATGAGACACATCATCTGCTGAGGAGGTCTCATTCCAAACAGCAATGCAATTTAACAGACGAACCATAACACAGGTAGAATCAATAGCCAGGACAACCTTGGCAAGATGGGGTGATATGGGGCGTCTGTTACAGAAAGTGTTTGCAGCTTCATTGGGCCAGAAATGGTTTTGTCCCCTGCCTTGTGGTGCTTGAATGAGTTGGACATTGTCTCCACTTTGCTACACACAAGGAAATCCTGCAGAATTGAGAACACATTGTCTTCTTCCTTGTCACCAAACAGAGGAGCAGAGGCTGTATTGATAGATGCCACATGGACTGCAGTTGGGGGAGGATCTTGGGGTGAAGGAAGACTCCAGCCCTGGATCCTATCCATTGCCCCTCTGCCTGCCTTAAGTGCCCATGAAGAGAGCTGCTCAACAGCTCCTGGCCACTACATGGACTCTCCTTGGTGCCTGCCAATCACAGGTTGAGGGGGGTCTCCTCCAGGTGATGCATTCACCTGAGGCTTCCTCCCAATTTCCTTCCACAAAGCTCACACAGAGGATCACACAGAGGGTCAGGGGATATCTGGCATTTATTAAGCATACCTACAGGGGATGCTGTGTGGACAGTGCATGACAATTAGCATTCATCCCACATTCCTTCCTAGGTAAAAATGTACCCTCATTATCTTTACATTTCCAATACTTATTCAACATTTTTTGGTACATTTTTGCAAGTTTGACTGGAATTAAATACCATCTATGCATCACTTTCTTATAAATTTCCTTTCACGCACTGCAAGCTGTAAACTTTAAACCAACCTTCCATAACTTTTGCCATGCCTCAAATTGTATATTATGCCCCACATCTTTTGCCCAATGTATCATTATTGATTTCACTTCTTCATCTTTTGTCTCCCACTCCAACAGCAATTTAAATACTTTTGATAGAACCTTTTCATTATTCTCCAACAAATCTTTTTTGTATTCTGGAGATTTCTTTCCCAAAGCCTACCTTTTTATCTCTTTTAAATATATCATTTACTTGTTGATATTGGATCACGTCCGTAAACATATGCTTTATATTTTCATATTTCTCAAATTTCAACTGGTTTTCCTTCCTCTAACAACTCACTATAAGTCAACCATCTTCTTTCCATATTTAATTTTTTAACTGCTAATACTTCTAGCGGTGATATCCACCACAGGGTCTTGTTTTCCAATAAATTCTTACACTTTTCTCATGTAAAATATAATGATTTTCTTACTATATGATTCAGAAACCATTTGTGTATTTTCACCTTCTCACACCACAGATAGGCGTGCCACCCAAACCTATTATCAGATCCTTCCAAATCCAATATATCTGGATTTTCCAAACCTATCTATTCTTTAAGCCAACAGATATAGGAAGCTTCATAATATAATTTTAAGTCTGACAGGGAAAGTCTTCCTCTTTCTTTTACATCTGTTAACAATTTATATTTAATCCTAGGTTTCTTGCCCTGCCATACAAATTTTGATATATCCCTTTGCCATTGTTTGAAGTGTCCTTTTCCATGAGCTATCGGAATTGTTTGAAACAAAAATAACATTGTTCGTAGCATGTTCATCTTTATCATTGAGATTTTCCCCATCAGAGATAGTTTCATTCTTTGTGGTCTCTCCCACAACCGTGAGATGTCTCTGGCTGTTAATTATTTATATATATATAAATTAAATTATTTATATATATATGGACCTTCTTCCTGGTCTCGGGTTATGTCAGTCCCTACTGTCCATTCCATCTAGTCCATCAACCTGGTAGTCTTATGTCCGAGGCTCTTAAATCTCTTCCATGCCCCTTCTGCAGATCTTCTTCTTCTTGTTTATACCCATTGAGGAGTAGGTCTCTGGGGGATTTCAGCCCATAATTATCTCCATCTCCCCTCATCAGACCAGCCCATTCCCCACAGTCCCACTCCCCACAGTCATCAATATAATCCAAAAAATATTTAACAGCATATTTCAAAGTCCCTCCAAAGTTAAGAGCCTCCTCAGCTCCAGACTCCCTCTGGCCCATTCCAAATTCAATCTTCCAAAACAGCGGCTTATGCTCCTGCAGGGCCTCGGATCTCTCCATTTGTATCGCTTGAGGTACAATCTGTATTGCTTGGGGTACAATCGCAACCTCCTCCATTATCATCTGCCCTTGCATTTGCTCAGTCGAACCAGTTTCCTGAGTTGGTCCCTGTATGATTTCTGTGTCAGTATTCCCTGTTTGTCCACATTCCCTGACTACAACAGTCATCAAATCCAACTTCTCATTCATCAAATCCATCTTCTCATGCAGCTGCTCCAACAAAGCGCTTGTCTTGCAAAAAGCAAGCACCAAGACTTCTTCCAAACACATTTTTATTCAAGGTCGCAGTCTGTTTCCACGATCTTAATCTCGCAGCTGTGAAGTCCCCAAGTAAACTGCAGCAACAATTTGACAAGCTCCCTCTAGAGGAGACAATTTCTATTTGTGTCCGTCTTTTTAAAGCATGTCCAATAAAAGAAAGTTACTTTCAATTTTCAAATATTTTGTTTCTTTAAGATACAAAAGGCAACATTGGAATCAGTTTGTTTCTCTTTTTTAACTATCTGTCAAAATGTTCCATTCACAGTCAATGGACGTCTCCTACAATTTCTGTCTCTGACCCCCGTTCCCAGGTTTGAGACGGTGGAAACTTATTTTCCTTTACTCCCTCTCCTGCAGGCTTAAACAGTCAAATCTCCCCCCCCCCTTTCTCCTGCTTCTAAGGGGGTTTTAGTGGTTAAAAATGAAGGAAATTTTGACCTTTACAAAACAACTTTCCAGGCTATTAGCTTACAAGGTTTTTGCTTCAGTCTGTTTACAAAAAGCGGAAGGCGGACTTCCTGTTTTGAACCTTCCCGCTTCGGTGCCAAATTAGGATGTTTCTTGATCCAATTTTCCGTTTCTACTCCGAGAAGCAGCTGTTCCAAATGCTAAATCTTACCTGCCTCTTTTTACCTACAGGTCAGGAATAACTTGAAAAACGTTGATGCAGAAAGTCCCAATTTATTCAAGAATAATATAAAACCAATACGTTTTGTGTCAAAAGAGCGAAGAGCGTTGCCAGTGAAGTAAAGAAGTCCTCATGTCTGGACGGGTGTGGACATTCCTCCTTGGCCTCTCGACCTCTCAACCCAAATCGCAGACTCCCAAATTGGAGGTCGACCAGAGATCAACTTCCCCTTCACTGGATTGCCCACTGTCTAAACCATGGTTGCGGCACTCTATACCTCTCTCCTTCTCTCTTGGGATTCTTATGGGCCTTGCTCTTCCCCCGCAGTTTGATTGCTTTTGCCTGACAAAATGTTTTCCTTGAATTGTGATCATGCCTCTTGCTCACCCAGTGGGTGGTTGTGGAAACTGTCAGAAATGTAGCAGCAGAGATCATTCAGTGTGTTATTTAAGGGTTAATTCTGTTATGAGTAAAGTCAGCTAACCAAAAAGGTGGTGGTGGAGGTATTGCATTCCTTAGGCCAGCCTATCTAGACAAATAGATACTGATGTGTTTGATTCTCTTTTAATGTTAATCTTAATTGTTTAAAAATGTTTTTAATTCTTTTAAACTGCTTT
Organism: Podarcis gaigeae; assembly: GCF_964106915.1. Lineage (NCBI taxonomy): Eukaryota > Metazoa > Chordata > Lepidosauria > Squamata > Lacertidae > Podarcis > Podarcis gaigeae. The sequence continues at coordinate 15,916,440 of NC_139684.1, forward strand.
TTAATGATTATATAAATTTGTAACCCCCTTAAAGGTTTTACTACAATCAAGAGGGATATACATTTTGTTAAACTAAAAATGGAAACAAACCAGATATGATCTCCATGGAGGTAGCACGTGGTCTGCTTGGCTGCATAGTTCTAAGGGAGGTTTTCCACTGTATGTTTGCTTGCGTGTCTCGCTGCCCTGTGCAAGTCCTGTCTTAAATTATATGCTGCTTTTGTTCTGTTTGCTCAATAAATTAGGAAATGTTATTTCCTGTTTGCAGAGTTTTAATTAATGGTGTGCCAAAACCCACCATCTGATTTCTAGAACCTGTTTCTTCCCCTGAGAAAGAGACCTCAGTTTTCCTGCACATGAGAAATTCTTTAGAATTAATTCATAAAGACTTCATTTTTATGAACAACAGCACACCAGGGGTGGGAAGATGTTCACTTTTGGAGAAGCCGCAAGATGCCTTCATAAGAAAACCCCACCTGGGTTTGTTTTAATAGCCAATAGATTGGTATCTGTCCTGAGGGTGGCAGGTAGTGCTGTGGTCTAAATCACTGAGCCTCTTTGGCTTGCTAAACAGAAGTTTGGCTGTTTGAATCTGTGTGACAGGGTGAACACCTGTTGCTCTGTCCCAACTTCTGCGAACCTAGCAGTTTGAAAGCATACCAGCAAGAGTAGATAAATAGGTACAGCTGTGGCAGGAAGGTAAATGACATTTCTGTGTGTTCTGACACTCGTCACGGTGTCCCATTGCACCAGAAGCTGGTTAGTCATGCTGGCCACAAGTGGTGTGTCTGCCCACCTGTCAATCAACTTATATCAGGAGGTCATCAACTGATGGTTGGAGTGTCAAAGCCCTGCATTGGAGCTCTTTTACAGCCCCTTTCAAAGATCCCTTCATTGTGTGGGAATTTTGTGGATAGTAGGAGAGTATATATTGATTAAATATTATCCTTCCCAACTCACACTAGTGAGTCTCTCATATGTGTGTGAGTGTATAGATAGGTAAAGGTAAAGGTAAAGGTCCAGACGTGGCCGACTCTGGGGTTGCGGCCATCATCTCGCTTTATTGGCCGAGGGAGCCGGCATACAGCTTCCGGGTCATGTGGCCAGCATGACTAAGCTGCTTCTGGCAAACCAGAGCAGCACACGGAAACACTGTTTACCTTCCCGCCGGAGCAGTACCTATTAATCTACTTGCACTTTGATGTGCTTTTGAACTGCTAGGTTGGCAGGAGCTGGGACTGAACAACGGGAGCTCACCCCGTCGCGGGGCTTTGAACCGCCGACCTTCTGATTGGCAAGTCCTAGGCTCTGTGGTTTAACCCACAGCGCCACCTGCGTCCCAGAGGTATAGATAGATAGATAGATACAGAGATACAGAGATAAATAGATTGATAGATAGACAGGCAGACAGATAGATATGAGAGAGAGTTTATTCCCGCTTTACACAGCAAGAGTCTAGTTGCATATTCGTTTCAATCTCTTTAGTTAAAGAATGCTATCTGGCAGTTTATTCCTGGTAAGACCCCTTTGATTCCCTCGTAAAAGAATAAAGACACAAGGGTCTTCCGTATAAGTATTAAAGGTTTACTCACGTTCAATTCTCAGATCCCTGAAAGCAAGCTTTAGCTTGTAGTGACAGAAACAGTGTGGCTTACATCCTTGTTAGGATGGGCTCATGGGCTGCTGGCAGAGAGCCAGCAGTGCAATACAAGAGAAGAAATGGCATCAAAAATGAGCAGCATCAAAAGAAGCTGACTACATGACTGGACCATTTGTGGGGTCTGCAAGGGTCATGTCCACCTACCTGGTCACATGCAGAGGGAGGATTCTTGAGACCAGGTGTAACAGGAAGTTCAACTGACTGGAGTAGCATCCCCTGCTTGTGTCCACTCTAGGCAAACAGGAAATGTAGTATTTGTCTGCTCCAATGGATTACATCCCACCCATTGCATGTGGAAGCTCAGCACTACCTGACACACCTAGCACCTAATGGGCTACAGGTGATTAATGTGTCCCTTGTCTGCACTGGGCACTCCTCCCACTCAATTCCATGTTCATCTCCCTGATCACTCTGCAAGGAGCACAATCACCCCAGCTCCTGCAGGACTTTATACCGAGTTGTCCTCCTTGAAGCAGACATGGAGGATGGGGCGTTCCATGATGCCACCTGTCAATCAACTGACAGGAGGTTTTCAGCATGATGGTTGGAGCGTCAAGACCCTGCATTTGCATGCTTTTCCAGCCCCTCCAAGGAAGGAGGCTTCATCACCACTTGAAGGAGTCCATTCCACTGTCAAACTGCTCTAACCATCACAACGTACTTCCTAATGTTGAGTCAGAATCTGCTTCCTTGTAACATGTTGCCATCGGTTCTGGACCTACCCTCCAGAGCTGGAGAGAACAAGCTTACACCATCCTCAATGTGACAGCCATTTAGATATTTAAAGATGGCTAGCATATCTCCTGTCATTCTCTTATCAAGGCTAAACATACCCAACTCCCTCAACAGTTCCTCATAAGGCCTGGTTTCCAGACCCTTGATTATTTTGGTCACCCTCCTCTGCACACATTCCAGCTCATCAATATTCTTCTTAAACTGTGGCACCCATAACAAGACACAATACTTCAGGTGTGGTCTGACTGAGGCGAAATAAAATGGTACTACTACTTCCCTTAAACTGCACACTATACTTCTGTTGATGCAGCCTAGAATAGCATTAGCTTTTTTTGCCATTACATCACACTCTTGGCTCATGTTTAGCTTGTTGTCTACCAAGACCCCTAGATCCTTTTCACATGTTGTACTGGCAAGCAAAGTCCTGCCCCCACCAAATTTTACGTATGTGCAACTGCTTATTTCTACCTACAGTAAGTGCAAAACCTTGTATTTGTTTATATTGAAACTCATTTTGTTAGTTTTGGCCCAGTTCTTCAAACTATTAAGATCATACTGAATCCCAATTCTGTCATCTGTGGTGTTAGTTACCACACCCAGGTTGGTGTCACCTGCAAATTTGATTAGCATCCTCTCAATTCCTTCCTGAAAGTTATTGCTAAGGAAATTGAACAAGGTGCCTAGGACAGAATCCTGCAGAACCCCACTTATCCCCTTTTCCCAGGATAACGAGGAAGCATTAGTGAGCTCTCTTTGGGTTTAGTCAGTCAATTAGCTCATCTGGAAGATCCTTAGGCAGCCACCCGGGTTTCATTAGATGCCTTCCACTTTCTTTTCTTGTTGGAATGGTTTGCATGGGTGCCAACTCTGCGGGGTCCTGAGTGCCTGAGCACCCACAAATTTTAAATGAAGGGGACATCCCTCAAGGTTCTATTACATGGTCAGAATGTTGCAGGCACCCACAGTTGTGGGGTCAAAGCGACGCGCCTGATTGTGTCTATTTGTGCCTTCAATAGTTCACCTTTAAGAAACTCCCATCCATCATGGGCTCCCTTCTCTTTTAGTATTTCTGACTATTTGATCTCGTCCAGAACACAGCTGAGACAAGCCTAGTTAGCTCAGTTGTCTAGAGCGTGGTGCTGGTAATGCCAAGGTTGCAGGCTTGATTCCCGTTATATGGGAAAGCTGCTTTGCAGGGGCTTGAACTAGTTGATCCTCAGGGATCCTTCCAGCTCAACAATTCTGTGATTCTACTCAAGAATACATGGATAGAAATGCACTCTGTATGTGCTCAGAAGGGCTCTTTTAAAGCATGCAAAAGACATGGTGCCTGCAATCAGATACTCCCTGGAAGTGATCTGCTGCAATAAGTGTGAGTGGGTGTAAGAGGATTCCCTGACGCCAAACAGCAAATGCAAAATGTAACAACAGTTCAATGAGGCTTAGGCAAGTCCCCTGCTGTTCAGAAACTAAAGACTGGGGGGGCCACTAGGGGCACATTGGAAGATGGCTGACAATACCATATCTCTGACACACACGGGGTAATTAAGAGGCTGTTATGGGAGTAGGCAGCCTCCCTTGTTGGCCCAAGGAAATGGGGAACACTGCCCTTGCCTGCTGTGCCCATAAATCACCCCCTAATTCGAAAGAAGGGGGTGAGGGCCCTAGGCAGAATGCCCCCATGTGGACCTCGGCTCTCCTGGGCGCTGTCTCTGATCGCACACTAGCTGCAGCAATTTGGAATAATTAATTGCAAAAGAAGCAAATGCACATATTTCAAGTGAAGAAGGGGAGTGGAGTCGGCTAATTTAAGTCACCTCTGTGAAAGAAGATGACAGGTTGGAGAAACAGGAATATTTTACGATGAAGATACACCAAAGGCTAGGTATGTTGACAACAACGGGACTGAATGGGGGGGGACCTTTTTTACTTTCCTTCTATGTGATTTACAAGAACCCCTCCTCATTAGAATCGTCAGTTAAACTGACCCAAGCAGGATGATTAAGGTCTGTGTGGAGATAAACTTTAACCAAAAGTATGCTTTATCGAGATCGAGAAGCAATAAGAGCTTTTGGAATGGCGCAGCAATTAATTCGGAGTCGCCATCTTGCCAAAGGATTTATAGCTAGGAGGAAGAACGGACTTGTTTTAAGACTGCATTCCTGGTGAATCTTCTCAGAGGTTTTGAGAAAGGAGGCAGATTGGTGAAGATTAATGACGGTAAGACTGTTTTGATGTATGGAAGTGATATTATATGGAAAACGTCTGGATATGGCTACTGGATAATAAAAAAAAAATCCACGCAGGATTACAAACTGTTCTAACCAGCTTGTGGAGACTATCAGAGGTCACAAAGAGAAAGGAAACATATATGAAAATAAAAACAAGAGATTTGGAAAAACAATAAGAAAGGACTGGATAGTACTGTGAACAACATAAGGTTAGATTTGTGGCCATTAAAACAGCAGTAAGAAGCAAGAAGTTGATTGGATCCCCTTCGGAACTTGAAATATGGGTACCCCCAACAAAAATTTAAAATTCGGCTGTGTAATTTGGAATTTATGTAATTTGGTTTGATTTGATGTGATTGGTCTGTTAATAAAAAATTATTCTTAAAAAAACACGAGTCCACCACTTTTAATCACTATACCAGAAGCTAAAGACTGGGCACTCAGTGAGAACTCACAGTATATTTAGATTAATGTAAAACTGTATACATGTCTAGTTGGGATCTCTTGGTGATTTTAACAGATGTGTGTGTCTGGGAGAAATTCAACAGGTTACCCTCTTCTCCTAGGAGATTCAATTCTGGAGAAATGTTTCACTTGCGTGGACAGACACGGGTAAATTTTTGGGCCCAACAATTTAACTAAAAAGGGGACACCACTTTGAATATGACATGAAGCATATGCAAATGTTTTGCAGAGCTGTTTCTTCTTTTCAGAGTAGGTTGGAGGGCCCAGTATGTGGGGGCACCTCTGTGTAAACATCTTGTAGGTTCACATTCAAGACACCAAACAGGCTTTAAGCCCACAATTTATTTGCAATTGCTGAATTTTGACAGGTTCCTTGAGGCAACTGGGGTGACTGCCCATGAAATCAGGGTTCAGGGCTAATGGAAGACAGGAATGGAGTGGAGGTATCATGCAGTGAAGGTGTGCCTTTGAGATCTTTTGGGGAACCTGCTGAGCATCTGGGTTGATTGCAATCTGCTTCTCAGTTGTCTTCAGCCATAGCCTCCTCTGCATCTGTGAGTAGAAAGTAGAGGGCAAAGTAGAAAGTAGGAATCACAGAATTAGAGAGCTGAGAGGGTCTTTGGAAGTCAGTTACTCCAGTCCCTTTCATTACGAGCATCCCCAACATGTGGTTTCTCAAAAAGGGGAGGCAGAGTTGCTCTCTCACTCCCCAAAACAACACAAATTTCACCATCAGAAATAGCCTCCTAAAGTTCTACCAAAATTTGCCCTCTTATAACTTAAGCTGTAAGATACACTCCTCTCCTCTGGGGCAGCAAAGCATGATTCTTTACCATCTTCCAACTGACAGCCCTCCGTGGATATAAAGAGTGCTCTCCTCTCCCTTTCACTCTTCCTTTCTCAAGGCTAAACTGTGTTGTTTACCTGTATACAATGTTAGTGCCAGTTCAAGTAGGCCCATTGAAATGAAAGAAAATGGCTTACATTAATTCCAGTGCCTCTATTCAGAATATAAATCAGTTGGATATGACTATAACCTTTCCTCTGAGGGCATGCTTCTTGGGTCTCTGCTCATCCTTATTGCCCTCCCACAACCTCCTCCCGAGGCCTCTATTGTTTGCGTTCTCATCTTCCTAGAGCAGTATTCACCTTCTTGAATATCTGAGCAAAAGACAGAAATTCAGCAGGTCGGAAACTTCCCATCATGGATACTTCTTTCTTAGCAAAGTTACACCTGCTGAATTCTTGTCCACTAAAATTAAAGGAATAGGAGGACTTGGCATGGACAGAACAGCCAAAACAGAAAGCCATCTTGACCAGGAAGTTGCCAGCCTAGGTGTCCCTCTCACTGCCCAAATCATACTTGAAAGGACAATTCTGCTGAAGCCCATTGAATGGATTGAAGTGTGTCCTTGGCCTTGGTTTATGTGTAATGCCTGAAAAACGTTTCCCTGCTCTCCCATGTGCCCTCAAGACAAGATGTTAGCGAACTATGATCAAGACCATAAATGGTACGGATCTCATTTCTCAGTGAAGAAGGACTTTTAAATAATTCATCGGAGGAGAAAGGAAAGCTGTCAAAGCACAGAGACTATCTAAAAAGCTCATCATCCTTTTGCTCCATCCCCAAGAAACTTCCAGTCCAAACCAACCTCTTCTGCTCAGATGCTCTTCATTGTGTTTCACCCTACGGGGTTTACCACAAAAACATATTGGATTCCTAGAAGTAAAAAGAGATGTAGCTTAAGTCTGAGTATGAATCTCCATGTCATGAATGAACCAGCACCCAGGGAAGATTTACAGTCAGCTAGAGAAAGCAGGCAGGAAGAGATAGAGTCAATTGCAAGTCAGGGGATTATAGTGTGCCAGTGAAGTACAAAATACAGAGACTAGAAATGAAAGCAGTTCAGAGGGAGGAAATGACAACGGAAGAGCATTGTCAGAGAAGGGGAGGAGCTGACCCCCTGTACCCCAAGATCTCGGCAGCTGTAGGAAACACCCACCCACCCTTAGAAGGGAGATATTTGGTTTAGAGATGGGCGGCTGTGATTGCTGCTCAGATGGAATCTGGTTTTTCTTGCAATTAATCTTCTTTTTAATTAACTACGCTCGTTGTTATCAAGACTCCTTGACACGCCAGTACATATTTAAAATGATTGAACAGCTATTCAGCTTCCTCCACCGCAACAATCATGCCTCTGTTTCCTGGAATGTTTGTTTGGATATCAGCAGAAACAACTATCCTTAATTATTATTTAAGAGAATTCATGACACTTAGTAAACAAGAATGCACTGTATCCCATCTTCGCTGTCCTCAGAGTAGTCTGGATTTGCATCAGTGGACATGACTAAATAGATTTCATGAATCTAAGCTATTTATTTATTTATTTATTTATTTATTTATTTATTTATTTATTTATTGAGTGTCCTTTGAGGTGGACGTAGGCTTACAGTGAAATTGACATCCATCAAATTAGTAGGTTTGCAGGTGGATTAGCCACAATCTTTCATTGATGCAGAGTGGTTGATTGTGCAATGACACCAGCCTTCCTCAACGCACAAAGTGCCCTCCAGATGTTTCACACTACAGGTCTAGCCAACCTGGCCAACAGTCAGAGGTGTTGTAGCATCCAAACAATCTGAAGGGTACCAGGTTAGGGAGCATGGAGCACACTAATAACAGTAATCATAACAATAATAATAGAGAATGGAGAATAGCTTCCTGCTTTGAGCACACCTACGTCATAAACAAGGAATGTTCCTGGGACTTCACAAATCCCCACTACAGTGGTGCCTCGCATGACGAAATTAATCCGTTCCGTGAGGCTCTTCGTATAGCGGTTTTTTCGTCTTGCGAAGCAAGCCCATTGACAGCTTAGCGGATTAGCGCTATTAGCGGTTTAGCGGCTTTTAGCGATCAGCTGTTATGCGGCTTATCACTGGATCAGCTGATAAGCGGCTTAGCGGCTTAGGGAAAGGGGGGAAAGGGGGGGAACCGCAGGAACTCGCAAGACATTTTCGTCTTGCGAAGCAAGCCCATAGGGAAATTCGTTTTGCGAAGCGCCTCCAAAACGGAAAACCCTTTTGTCTAGCGGATTTTCCGTCTTGCGAGGCGTTCGTCTTGTGGGGCACCACTGTATCTCCCTTTCCTTAGCTTTAAAACCAGGAGACCCTCTCTACCCTTTTCCCTGCTGAGGAATTTCCAGAAGGTCAACTGGGTGCCCATTTATGTGTTCCCGAGACTCCACTCTCTTTGAAGTGCTGCTTGTGGGACTCTGGTCTTCCTTTGTTTCAGATTTTATGATCTGCTACACACCAGTCTGCCATGCCTCTCCAGGTACAAAGATGTCCTCACCAAGCATCTGAAACAATTTCCTTTCCCTTTCATACTTACCTACTCACTGTACATGCGCAACTTTGGGCCATTGCACAGCTCATGAGTGCCAGAACAGACAGCAAGATCACCAGATGCTTCATGATGGATGGAGAGGGCACTGACTTTGAATCAACTGAAAGGAGAAGCAGGAGGAACTTGCAATTATATATTTACTGAACTCCCGAAAACACAGCAAGCGAAGAGCAATGGAGGCCACGAGAGCAATATCTACAACAATGTGGTACTACAAAGGAAAATAACACCAAACATCTGAGGGATGCCCTCTACTGTGCAGCCTGACTCATTGGATGTTGTAGTCCATGTCCATTCTTATTCACATAAGATGGCCAACATGCTGTGTCATATTTGTTTTTAGAAACTTACTCCTCAATCCACCCTATTCCGGTAAACTAATACAGTGGTACCTTGGGTTACATATGCTTCAGGTTACAGATGCTTCAGGTTACAGACTCCGCTAACCCAGAAATAGTACCTCAGGTTAAGAACTTTGCTTCAGGATGAGAACAGAAATCGTGCTCCGGGAGGCCCCATTAGCTAAAGTGGTCTTCAGGTTAAGAACAGTTTCATGTTAAGAATAGACCTCCAAAAAAATGATTAGTTTTCTCTTATAACACATAGACAAAAACAAAAATAGGAAAAAAATACATTTGGCACAACATAAAAACTTAACAACAATAGAAACACACAAAATAAAAGAATTTTTTCTTCTTATTATTCCCTGGTGTATTTACATTGCTAAAAGACTTCCTCAACACCCTCCAATCTGGAATTCATCATATAACATATTTAGCAGTTCCCAATTTCATATTTATAACATCAGTATCTTCTTTCATTACTAACTTCTTAACCTTACTTCCAATTGCAATCGATAATAATCTTTGTTATCAATCTTTTTCTATCCCTTAGCCTAATCTGTTACTTCTAGGGATTTCTTAATTATCTTAACTTACAATATCTCACTATATCTTCTTTAAATTTCTTCCAATCTTCTTGTGTTTCCTCCTCTTTCTTCCAGTCAGGTCAGCCAGCTCCGAAAAGTCCATCATCTTCATCTGCCATTCTTCTATTGTCGGTATTACTTGCAATTTCCATTTTTTGGCTAATAAAAGTCTTGCTGTTGTAGTGGCATACAAAAACAGTCTAACATCCTTCTTGGGCAATTCTGATCCTGTTATTCCAAGTAGAAAGGCTTCTGGCTTCTTAATAAATGTATTTTTCAACATTTTTTTTAAATTCATTATAAATCTTTTCCCAGAAGTCTTTCACCTTGGAACACGTCCACCACATAATTAAAAAGTGCCTTCTTTCTCTTTACATTTCCAACATAAGTTATCATTAGTGTAAGAGATTTTTGCTAGTTTCACCAGGGTTAAGTACCGTCTATACATCATTTTCATAATATTTTCTTTTAATACAGTACATGCCGTGAACTTAACCCCTTTCTTCCATAACATCTCCCAATATTCCATCATTCTTTTGTGAGCCACATCTCTTGCCCAATCAATCATAGCAGATTTAACTTGTTCATCTCACTGATTCCAATTCTAAAAGTCTTATTTCATGTTCCGAGACCTGTTGTTTCACTTCTTGATGATTTTTTCCTAGTTCATCACAACCTTTTTGAAGTTCCTTCAAAGTCTGCTTATTTGAATAATGTGATGTGACTGGCCTGTTAATAAAAATTATTTTAACAAAAAAGATTTGACCTGATGCTGTGCAAGGGTCCCCAACTAACCTTAAAAGACCTGGCCTGGGTTGCCCTTCTGCTTACCTAAACTCCAGGGAGCGTGAAAGTAACGTCTTGTCTGCAGAACAAGACACACCAAGGGGTTGGCAAAGATGAGATCCCATGTTGCTAGAAAGAATCTCAATTCCAATTGCTGCTGAAAACAGGAACCATAAGGAAACCTCACACCCCCTTTTGGAATGTTTTTATTAAATACTGACCCTCTTCTGGTGAATTTTCAGACAGGCATGTAGACAGAAATTGACTTGTTGCTTCCCTAAGCAAAAGGAACCATCTAAAACTATTCATTAAAGACTATCAATAAATAGAAGCATACATAAATAGAAGCATACATAACATATTTAAATAGAAAGATGTTTAAATAATAGATTGTTAATCAATCCTTTAAACACAGCTATACATAAAGTTGCATGATGAAATCATTTCCAGTATAGAAGAAAGGTCACTAATAAACACATTGGGCATTTGAATAGTGCTGCAAAACCCAGCACTTCCCCCCAAGAGATTCTGGCCCAAATTTCCTCATCTCTCAGAGCATTTCCGTCTGCAGTTTCTTTTTTCCAGGTATTTCTGGGGAACAGCCAGGACAGCACTGGGTTGGATCTAACTGCTGCAGGCATAGAGAAAATGCGGTCCTTACCAGGCTAGTGGTCTTTCACTCTTTCTCAAGGGATGGAAAGAAGTTTGCTTTCAGAGAAGTCCAGAGATGTCTTGAGCAGAAGAACCCACCTTTGGCTGGTTTAAATAGCCAAATGATTAGTATTTTAATCTTAATCAAGATTAAGATGCTCATTGATGTTTGGAACTCACAAACTCGTTCCGACAGGGACAAGCCGTTACAGAGCACAGGGAGTTACTTCCCCGAAACACTTCACAGTTCTCATCACCTCATTGGTTCTCCAATAAGAAGAGACATTAAGTCATGGATCTCTGTCCTTAAGTACAAGGTGGGGGTTAATATTCTCCCACCAATTTATGATAGTTGAAATGCAGCATGAGGCACCCCTGATCTGAATTGGGAGATTAGTGGGGTATGAGTTCATTGGATAATCCCCATGCATCTGTATATCTGTTTTCGCCTCCCATGATTTAAATTGAAGTCAAAAATTGTTTCTTGCAATCCTAAAGGGCAGGAGTGGATCATATGGGGTTAAGTTATTGGGGGTGTGTGATTATGATGGAATGCTAGGGGGCAGTGAGACAATAGATCCAATTCCCTAAGGATGGATGTTTGGGGATGAGAGGGCGAGTCTGCACATATTCTGGTTGACCAGCTGTGAGTGAGGGTATCATGCTACAGATTTTGCCTCAGCGGACCTGCCAGAACCCTGAAGTTGAAAATAAATCATGGCCTTCAAACTTGCCATTTGGTGTATTGAATGTAAACCTACAATATGTTGTCCAGAAGTGCCAACAGGTTTTTCTGGTCCCACTATGTGGGTTGGGCCCTGGAACCCACTCCCAAGTCAGGACACAGATTTCCCTCAAATTTGCTTGTCCTTCATGTCATATGGAGCAGGTCAAGGGAGGTGAACCACAATTTCCTAACTCGGCCCATTTGACATCCCCTCTGGGCCAGTCAGGCCATTCTGAGCAAGTCACACCCAGCTGCCAATCAATTGATATCACATATGCACTTTTATTCTGCCTAACTTCCCCAAGGAGTCCAGGGAGGGCAATTCGAAAAGCAGGGCAATGCAAATACATTCAAAAACAGTGAAATATCACCCAGTCCACCCAAGTCCTGGTATGCCCTGTGCCCCATGCTGGTGGGTGGGGCAGTTCCCTTTCTCTCTGTTTATGCCATCTCCTTCTCTCCCTTGCTCTCCAACTCCCTCTCCCACTCCCTAAGCCATCCCCTGGCCCTTCTTTCCTCTTTCATTGATACCCCTGTGAAACGGGCTAAGGGCTGCAGGAGATTAGGCTGATTGCTGGCAGTTGTGCACCCTTCTTTTCTTGAGGTCTCCTTCTGCTCTGGCTGGTCTCCTGCACTCCTGGTTGGTTGGCTGTGTGCTAATTCAGAAGGACAGGACCATATGCTGGTGATGTGACTTGAAGCAGGGTGGTGATGTGGGGATAGGACTGGGGAGAAGCAGATCTGAACCAAATTCCGTATCCCTCTAACACCACAGCTACACCACAGAACTTTACATCTGCTCCACAGACTCTCCTTAACATTGATTGCCTACTTCAGGTATCCATGAAAGAGTTCTAGAACAGGCAACATGAAACTTACGTTCTAAACTGGGCAGAATGCATGTGGGCATCAGGTGGGTTGGAAACTTTTGCAATCCCAACTACCATTGAACCCAACATGTTTTGACTACCTCCCATTTTGACTTTAGGCACTGTCACTGGAACTTAACCCCACCATGAGCTGAGAGTCACCTGTACCTACAAAGGAAACACGTCATCTGCTGAGGAGGTCTCATTCCAAACAGCAATGCAATTTAACAGACGAACCATAACACAGGTAGAATCAATAGCCAGGACAACCTTGGCAAGATGGGGTGATATGGGGCATATGTTACAGAAAGTGTTTGCAGCTTCATTGGGCCAGGAATGGTTTTGTTCCCTGCCTTGTGGTGCTTGAATGAGCTGGACATTGTCTCCACTTTGCTGCACACAGGGAAATCCAACAGAATTGAGAACACATTGTCTTCTTCCTTGTCACCAAACAGAGGAGCAGAGGCTGTATTGATAGATGCCACATGGACTGCAGGTGGGGGAGGACCTTGGGATGAAGGAAGACTCCAGCCCTGGATCCTATCCGTTGCCCCTCTGCCTGCCTTAAGTGCCCATGAAGAGAGCTCCTGGCCACTACATGGACTCTCCTTGGTGCCTGCCAATCACAGGTTGAGGGGGGTCTCCTCCAGGTGATGCATTCACCTGAGGCTTCCTCCCAATTTCCTTCCACAAAGCTCACACAGATGATCACACAGAGGGTCAGAGGATATCTGGCATTTATTAAGCATACATACAGGGGATGCTGTGTGGACAGTGCATGACAATTAGCATTCATCCTACATTCCTTCCTGATTATTTGCAGGGTATTTCTACAACTTCCATTTCATTATTTGTCCATGTCACACTTTGCAGGGCATTTTCATATTGCAGTTCTAGCCCCTAAAACTGCATTTCTTTTCTAAAAGTTGTGTGTGAGAGAGGGCAAGGGAACATATATTCCAACTTATCAATATTCTTCTTTAACTGTGTTGCCCAGAACTAGACACCGTACTAGAGATCATCTTGGTCACCCTCCTCTGAGTACATTCCAGCTTATCAATACGTTTCTTGAACTTCATGAGCTAGACACAGTACTCTTAGTGTGGTCTGATCAAGGAAACATAGAGCAGTACTATTACTTCCCTTGCTCGGGACACTATACTTTTGCAGATGCACACTAGGATGTCATTCACTTTTTCTACTGCAGCATCACATTGTTGACTCATGTTAACCTTGTTGTTTACTAAGACCCTGAGATCCTTTTCACCTGCACTACTTGACAAGTCAGGTGCCCCCCCCCCACATCTCATGTTTGTGCAGCTGGTTATTCCTCCCTAAGTGTGCCAACAGGTTTTTCTGGCCCCAATATGTGAAGAAGAAGAAGAAGAAGAAGAAGAAGAAGAAGAAGAAGAAGAAGAAGAAGAAGAAGAAGAAGAAGAGTAGTAGTTTGGATTTAATATCCCGCCTTTCACTCCCTTTAAGGAGTCTCAAAGTGGCTAACATTCTCCTTTCCCTTCCTCCCCCACAACAAACACTCTGTGAGGTGAGTGGGGCTGAGAGATTTCAAAGAAGTGTGACTGGCCCAAGGTCACCCAGCAGCTGCATGTGGAGGAGCGGAGACATGAACCCGGTTTCCCAGATTACGAGACTACCGCTCTTAACCACTACACCACACTGGCTCTCAGTTGGGTTGGGCCCTGGAACCCACTCCCAAATCAGAACAAAGATTTTCCTCAAACTTGCTTGTCCTTCATGTCATATGGAGCAGGTCAAGGGAGGTGAACCACATGGTCCCAATTTGGCCCATTCAGCATCCCCTCTGGGCCAGTCAGGCCATTCTGAGCAACGATCGGTATCTGTACTTTAAATCAAGATTAAGATGCTCATTGACGTTTGGAACTCACACATTCGTTCTGCCAGGGACAAGACGTTACAGGCTACATGGAGTTACTTCCCCAATGCACTTAACATTTCTCATCACCTCATTGGTTCTCCAATGTCAAGAGACGTTAGTCATGCAATTCAGTCCTTAAGTACAAGGTGGGGGGTTGATATCCCCCCCCAACGATTTGTTATATTTCAAATGCACCATGAGGCACCCCGATCAGAAGTGGGACATTAGTGGGGAATTGTGAAGATGATGTTGGGAGGTTACACACTGGTTTTGGGGGCTTCCAAGTCCTGCATTGGGGAGTTTCCCCTGCACCTTTCCAAAAACCATTTGCTTCACGCTGGAGCTCAGCACTTGGGGCTTCCAAAGGGACACAGAACAGCTGATAGTTGGTACTCCAGAGACCCCTTTTGCCCCCGCCCAGCCACCTTTACGCCTGTCCATATCTGACCTTAGATAAGATGTGAGGTGATTGGGAAGCCTGCCCAGAATTGTCTGATGGGCAAAATGGGGTGGGCCTCCTTGGGGCTGAAGGTTCACCATCCTTGCCCTGGCACAATAATGTTTAGAAAAGAAACACATGTTTTGCAGCATGAAAATAAATGTCAAAGTATCCTGCAAAGTTTAGCCTGAAGAAGTGCGGAATAGGAAGATGCAGGAACACGCTGCAAAAAAAATATTCTTTTTTTAAAAAAAACAACAACTGATTTTTATTAAATTTTCCACGTTTATCATGTTCACATTTTGTTACATAATTCTTTAACTTAATACATTACTCTATAAGAGCATAGACCTCCTTCCCTCCCTCTTCTGACTTCAACACATCTTTCTATATTTTTCACATTTCTATAATCACTTGTTTACCTTCTGTCTTATTATTATAATATTTCACCTTGTTATCTGTAAAGCAGTTCCATATATTTGCATTACAAAACATTTCAGTTCAAGCCTACAAACATGTTTACAATTTTATTTCATGTAAATTATAAATTTGTTCCAGTCCTTTTAAAACAGTTTGTCACACTGATTCTGGATCTTCCCCATCAACTTAGCCATCTCTACGTACTCCACCATCTTGACCTGCCAGTCTTCCAATGTTGGGAGTTCCTGCTGCTTCCATTTCTGAGCCAGAAGTATCCTTGCAGCCTTTGTGGCATACATAAACATATTTACATCTCTTTTATGTATTTCCTGTCCAATTAAACCTAATAAAATGCCTCTGGCTTTTTATTAAAGTTATATTTTAAAACCTTTTTCAGTTCGTTATATATTGTGTCCCAAATGGCTTTCACTTTAGAACAGGTCCACCACATATGGAGGAAATTCCCCTCCTTCTCCTTACACTTCCAACAACTTTTATCTTGATTTCTATACATTTTAGTGAGTTTGGCAGGTGTAATGTACCATCGGTAAGGTAAAGGTAAAGGTACCCCTGCCCGTACGGGCCAGTCTTGACAGACTCTGGGGTTGTGCGCCCATCTCACTCAAGAGGCCAGGGGCCAGCGCTGTCCGGAGACACTTCCGGGTCACATGGCCAGCGTGACATCGCTGCTCTGGCGAGCCAGAGCCGCACACGGAAACGCCGTTTACCTTCCCGCTGGTAAGCGGTCCCTATTTATCTACTTGCACCCGGAGGTGCTTTCGAACTGCTAGGTTGGCAGGCGCTGGGACCGAGCAGCGGGAGCGCACCCCGCCGCAGGGATTCGAACCTCCGACCTTTTGATCGGCAAGTCCTAGGCGCTGAGGCTTTAACCCACAGCGCCACCTGCGTCCCAATGTACCATCGGTACACCATCTTAAATATATTTTCTTTGAGTGACACACATGCTGTAAATTTAATGGTTTTAGTCCACAGTTTTTCCCACCTTTCAAAATCAATATTGTGCCACAAATCCTGGGCCCACCTAATCATAACACTTTTTACCTCTTCATCCTTTGTGTGCCACTCTAGTAATAACCTGTACATTCTCGACAGTATTTTCATTTTACTACTCAGCAATTCTCTCTCTAATTTAGATTTGTTACTTCCAAATCCATTTCTTTTATGATCCTCTCTAAACATGTAACTGATGGTATTGCAACCAATCAGTTACCTGTCCTCTCAACTCTTCAAATGACTTTAGCTTTATTTTGTTATCTACTTCCACCAACAAGTCTTTGTATGTCGCCCATTCCATTCCCACATTTTTCTTTTTTACTGCAAAGGCCTCCAAAGGTGAGAGCCACCTCAGAGTTTTGCGTTCCAATAATGTTTTATGTCTGCTCCACACCTTGTATAATGATTTCCTAACAGTATGATTCAAAAACCCTCTGTGCATTGTAACCTTATCATACCACAGGTAGGCGTGCCACCTGAATCTGTTGTCAAATCCCTCCAAATCCAGTATATCTGAGTTATCCAAGGTTATCCATTCTTTCAACCAGCAAAAACACGCCGCCTCGGAATAAATCTTAAGATCTGGCAGGGGTAAACCGCCTCTCTCTTTTGCATCTGTCAATATTTTATACTTAATTCTTGGCTTCTTTCCCTGCCAGATAAATTTAGACAATCTTCTTTGCCATACATTGAATTGTTTTGTTCCACTGATAACCGGAATTGTCTGAAATAAAAACAGCAGTCTCGGCAACACGTACATTTTGATAGCTGAGATTCTACCCATCAATTATAATTTCATTCTGGTCCATATCTCCAAATCTCTCTTCACTTCCTTCCACACCTTCTCATAATTATATTTAATGAGGTTTATATTCTTGGATGTGAGCCAGACTCCTAAATATTTTACCTTTTTTTCTATTGTCATTCCTGTCTTTTGTTGTAATTCACCTATTTCTTTACTGTCCACATTTTGGGTTAATATTTTTGTATTATTTTTGTTCAGCTTAAAACCTGCTAATTGCACATACTCTTCTATCTTTTTCAAAGCTTCTACTACACCGGACATTGGTTTTTCTAGTGTCAAAACAACATCATCGGCAAAGGCCTTAAGCTTATATTCATTTGATCCAACACCAATCCCCTTTATTTCTTTTGTTGCTTCTATTTTCTTCAACAGGACATCCAATATTGTTATAAATAACAATGGTGATAATGGACACCCCTGTTTGGTTCCCTTTGTTATCTCAATTTTATCTGTAAGGCTATTATTAATTATCAGTTTAGCATATTGTTCCGAATAAATAGCCCAAATCTCATTTAAGAATTTTTTACCCATATCTATAATTTCTAAATTTCTTTTCATAAAATGCCAAGACACACTATCAAATGCCTTTTCAGCATCCAGAAACATTAAGATGGCTTGCTTGTCTCTCCTGGAATCCAGATATTCAGTTATATCAATTATATTTCTAACGTTCTCTTTCATCTGTCTACCAGGTAAAGATCCAGTTTGGTTCTTTCCAATCTCCTCTCCCAATACCTCTTAAGCCTATTGCCCAAAATACGAGCAAATAATTTGTAGTCATTGTTTAGGTGCGAGATTGGCCTATAGCTTTTCACTTGCCTCAAATCCTTGTCTTGTTTGAGAATCAATGTGATATGGGCTTCTTTCCAAGTCTCCAGAATTTTGTTCCCCATTAGAATGTTATTCATTGCCTCCATTAAAGGAGCTGACAGTTGTTCCGTACATTTCTTATAATATTTGGCTGTCAAGCCATCAGGTCCTGGTGCCTTTCCGATTATTGCTTGTTTTATTGCTACTTTTACTTCATCCACTGTAATAATGGAATTGAATTGGTTCCTTTTGTCAGTGGGAATTTTCTACAACCTATTCTTTTCCAGAAATTCTTCTATTTTTTCCTCATCTTCTCTTTCTTTTTTATATAATTGTTTACAGAATCTTTGAAAATTCTTCCTTATTTCTCCTGGGTTTTCTATTATTTTCCCTTCCACTATTAGTTTTGTTATCGTATTCTGCTTTTGTCTCTTCTTTAGTTGCCAGGCTAACAATTTTCCTGGTTTATTTGCGAACTCAAAACTTCTTTGGTTTAAGAATTTAATTTTCCATTCAATCTCTGGGTTTATCAGTATTGAAAATTGTGTCTGCAACATTTTTATATTTTGTTTATCTTGATTATCTTTTGGATTAGTTGCTAATTTCTTTTCATTGCATACTATTTGTTTTAATAACTCTTCTTTCTTCTCTCTCAATCTGTTTTGGATTGAGTTCTGCTGTATCCAAAATCCTCTTATTACAGCCTTTGAGGCGTCCCATACCACATTAATGTCCACTCCTTAGTTTATCTAATAACCCATCATTCAATCACCACTTAATAAGGTCTCCTCCTTAGCTTTCATTTCCAATGTTATTGCATTATGATCTGACATAGTTTTCAGAAGAATTTCGGATTTTATTACTCTCATTGACAAATCTCAAGAAGTCCAAATATAGTCAGTCTGTCCAGCACTCTGATTTGGTTCTGAGAAGTAGCTAAATTGTTTCTCTAATGGGTGTTTTAATCTCCATATATCTATTAGATGATTGTTTTCCATCAGTGTGAAAAAAATTTGGGGCAGTTTCCCTTGATTCGTTACCTATTTCCTTTCCGTTCTATCCATCTGTAGGGAAACTACCCCATTGAAATCTCCCATTAGTATTATTTTTTGGTCCATAAATTCAAACAGCTTCTCCTCTAACTCTTTGTAAAAGTCCTCTTTTTTATCATTTGGTGCACATTGTCTTCTTCCTTGTCACCAAACAGAGGAGCAGAGGCTGTAGTGATAGATGCCACATGGACTGCAGTTGGGGGAGGATCTTGGGGTGAAGGAAGACTCCAGCCCTGGATCCTATCCATTGCCCCTCTGCCTGCCTTAAGTGCCCATGAAGAGAGCTGCTCAACAGCTCCTGGCCACTACATGGACTCTCCTTGGTGCCTGCCAATCACAGGTTGAGGGGGGTCTCCTCCAGGTGATGCATTCAACTGAGGCTTCCTCCCAATTTCCTTCCACAAAGCTCACACAGAGGATCACACAGAGGGTCAGGGGACATCTGGCATTTATTAAGCATACCTACAGGGGATGCTGTGTGGACAGTGCATGACAATTAGCATTCATCCCACATTCCTTCCTAGGTAAAAATGTACCCTCATTATCTTTACATTTCCAATACTTATTCAACATTTTTTGGTAC
Source organism: Podarcis gaigeae (assembly GCF_964106915.1). NCBI lineage: Eukaryota > Metazoa > Chordata > Lepidosauria > Squamata > Lacertidae > Podarcis > Podarcis gaigeae. Next base: position 15,935,918 of record NC_139684.1, read on the forward strand.
ATTTTTGCAAGTTTGACTGGAATTAAATACCATCTATGCATCACTTTCTTATAAATTTCCTTTCACGCACTGCAAGCTGTAAACTTTAAACCAACCTTCCATAACTTTTGCCATGCCTCAAATTGTATATTATGCCCCACATCTTTTGCCCAATGTATCATTATTGATTTCACTTCTTCATCTTTTGTCTCCCACTCCAACAGCAATTTAAATACTTTTGATAGAACCTTTTCATTATTCTCCAACAAATCTTTTTTGTATTCTGGAGATTTCTTTCCCAAAGCCTACCTTTTTATCTCTTTTAAATATATCATTTACTTGTTGATATTGGATCACGTCCGTAAACATATGCTTTATATTTTCATATTTCTCAAATTTCAACTGGTTTTCCTTCCTCTAACAACTCACTATAAGTCAACCATCTTCTTTCCATATTTAATTTTTTAACTGCTAATACTTCTAGCGGTGATATCCACCACAGGGTCTTGTTTTCCAATAAATTCTTACACTTTTCTCATGTAAAATATAATGATTTTCTTACTATATGATTCAGAAACCATTTGTGTATTTTCACCTTCTCACACCACAGATAGGCGTGCCACCCAAACCTATTATCAGATCCTTCCAAATCCAATATATCTGGATTTTCCAAACCTATCTATTCTTTAAGCCAACAGATACAGGAAGCTTCATAATATAATTTTAAGTCTGACAGGGAAAGTCTTCCTCTTTCTTTTACATCTGTTAACAATTTATATTTAATCCTAGGTTTCTTGCCCTGCCATACAAATTTTGATATATCCCTTTGCCATTGTTTGAAGTGTCCTTTTCCATGAGCTATCGGAATTGTTTGAAACAAAAATAACATTGTTCGTAGCATGTTCATCTTTATCATTGAGATTATCCCCATCAGAGATAGTTTCATTCTTTGTGGTCTCTCCCACAACCGTGAGATGTCTCTGGCTGTTAATTATTTATATATATATTTTAAAATAATACTTTTTAAAGTTTCAAAAACATTACAGAAGTGAAAAAGAAAAGAAAAAAGAAAAAACAAAATACAAAGTACAGAAAAATAAAAACAATTAAAAACATTTCAATCTTTCCATGTCTTGTCTTTCATTTACTTGTTTCCCTGACCTCCTCTCACCTCCCTTTTTTGTATTCTAATTCAATTAGCAATTTCAGAAAACCCTTTCCATTATTTCTTTCCATCTTTTTCATTTTTTACCTTATCTTACCGTAAAATACCTTAAAACGTAAAACGTAATGCTTATTTATACATAAATCCTTATATCATTTCTACTAAAGCCAGACAGTTTCATTCCAACATTTTCCCTAATATTCATTAATTTTACACTAGTTCCCAAAGTAAAAAAATTTCTTTATAAACTCTTCCAATTTTCATCCAACGTCCCTTCTTCCTGGTCTCGGGTTATGTCAGTCCCTACTGTCCATTCCATCTAGTCCATCAACCTGGTAGTCTTATGTCCAAGGCTCTTAAATCTCTTCCATGCCCCTTCTGCAGATCTTCTTCTTCTTGTTTATACCCATTGAGGAGTAGGTCTCTGGGGGATTTCAGCCCATAATTATCTCCATCTCCCCTCATCAGACCAGCCCATTCCCCACAGTCCCACTCCCCACAGTCATCAATATAATCCAAAAAATATTTAACAGCATATTTCAAAGTCCCTCCAAAGTTAAGAGCCTCCTCATCTCCAGACTCCCTCTGGCCCATTCCAAATTCAATCTTCCAAAACAGCGGCTTATGCTCCTGCAGGGCCTCGGATCTCTCCATTTGTATTGCTTGAGGTACAATCTGTATTGCTTGAGGTACAATCGCAACCTCCTCCATTATCATCTGCCCTTGCATTTGCTCAGTCGAACCAGTTTCCTGAGTTGGTCCCTGTATGATTTCTGTGTCAGTATTCCCTGTTTGTCCACATTCCCTGACTACAACAGTCATCAAATCCAACTTCTCATTCATCAAATCCATCTTCTCATGCAGCTGCTCCAACAAAGCGCTTGTCTTGCAAAAAGCAAGCACCAAGACTTCTTCCAAACACATTTTTATTCAAGGTCGCAGTCTGTTTCCACGATCTTAATCTCGCAGCTGTGAAGTCCCCAAGTAAACTGCAGCAACAATTTGACAAGCTCCCTCTAGAGGAGACAATTTCTATTTGTGTCCGTCTTTTTAAAGCATGTCCAATAAAAGAAAGTTACTTTCAATTTTCAAATATTTTGTTTCTTTAAGATACAAAAGGCAACATTGGAATCAGTTTGTTTCTCTTTTTTAACTATCTGTCAAAATGTTCCATTCACAGTCAATGGACGTCTCCTACAATTTCTGTCTCTGACCCCCGTTCCCAGGTTTGAGACGGTGGAAACCTATTTTCCTTTACTCCCTCTCCTGCAGGCTTAAACAGTCAAATTCCCCCCCCCTTTCTCCTGCTTCTAAGGGGGTTTTAGTGGTTAAAAATGAAGAAAATTTTGACCTTTACAAAACAACTTTCCAGGCTATTAGCTTACAAGGTTTTTGCTTCAGTCTGTTTACAAAAAGCGGAAGGCGGACTTCCTGTTTTGAACCTTCCCGCTTCGGTGCCAAATTAGGATGTTTCTTGATCCAATTTTCCGTTTCTACTCACAGGTACTTGTTTAGAGTCCAATTGTCGACAGGAAAAAGTCAGCGCTCTCCGGCAATGGCTATGCGGCTTCCCTCCGTGAAAGTAGCGATCAGTTCACAGCACCGCGCTGCTCACCCTACTTCGCTCAGGAGCCCCAAAATGGGGTTCCCCGCGAATAGGGGAGGCGCTCCTGGTTCTCTGCTGAACCCCACGTTCCCAGGCTTCCTCCACTGGGATTTCTAGCGGGTTCCCACCTTCACCGCGGCGGGAAGACCCAGTTTCCACGGAGCCAGTTCCTCCGGTCGGAGGAACTCCGCCATTCACCGATGGCGCTAACCCGGAAGTCGTGGCTGTTAATTATTTATTGCTAAAAGAACAAACTAGGACGGTGCTCCTCTACTCATCGTCCTCCCCAGAAAATGGAGTTGCCTGGACTGAGCTCCTCCCGCTTCCCCAGCATGGAAGCCGCCACCTTCTCTTCCAGTATCTTTCACACGTTTCTGCCACTTTTGAGAACCTTCGAGATTCGGTTTCCTGCATTCACTATCGGAGCTCTCACACAGCTGTCTGTCCCTTTTGTCAGAGCTCAGATTACAGCTGCTCTCCCTCTCTTCTCTGCTCTCTGCTGCTAACTGTTCTCTCCCTGTCAGCATCTGAGCTTCGCTGACCCTATATTTCCATATTCCACACTTTTACATTGTTATCTTGAAATGAATTTCTATTTTTTGATGTTAACCAGACGCCTAGATGTTTCACTTTCTTTTCCATCTTTAATTCTGTCATTTGTTCCTATTCTTTTTTTGTTTTGTTCTATCATATTTTTAATCAGCATTTTGGTTTTCCCTTTATTTAACTTAAAACCTTCCACTTGGCCAAATTCATTCAGTCTCTCTAATACTTTTGGTACCAATTCCAAAGGATTTTCTGCTGTTAAAACTAAACCATCTGCAAATGCCTTCAGTTTATATGCCCTAGTTCCAATTGTGATGCCATCATTGAGTATTTCTGACTGGTACGGATATTGGGGGTTACATATTAAAGGGTTAAAGTTACATATTACATATATTATCCCTGAATGTATCCTTCCAACTTGACAGTTCAGGGAAGTTACCTAGCTTTAAAATAATATAAAATCATCTCCTTCCCCAGTTTCTTCCATTCCAAAGCTATTTTCCCCTTGAAAAAGAACTCCGGGAAGTTCCCAGAGGTGAAAATTGCTGGGCTCATTGTTAGCCAAAGGAAGCCAAATCTCATCACCTGACTCGCCTCAAGCTCCAGACATGCAAAGGAACTTCTATTGTACTTTTGGGTGGTGGTACTTAAGACATATTTGTCTATGCTAATCTTATACCTGAGTCTTGCCCTGCCATGTCTGCTTATGCTAATCTTGTGCCAAGGACTTGTCTGGACATGTTTGCCAAGGTTAACCCCTCCCCTTCGAACTGTATTCTGGGATGTGGTGGGAAAGTTTTAAAAGTCTTTGTCACCCCATCCTCGGGGTTCAAAATTTGCTCTTTGACCCTATTGTGCAATAAACTTTGGTCTACAGCTATTTGCTCCGGTTGGCTGGACTCCTTCCTTTATTCCGCAGGGACCCGCGGGCTCTGCCCGATGAGCTGGGTGACTGAGCAGCCTCACACCTAGATTTTTCCCTAACACTGACCATGGGATCTCACCCGGTACAGTGGTGAGGGAAATGCACCCTTTGCATGCTCAGAAAGTCAGAGGGCATAAGATTTCCTGGGAACTGGGGGGAAAGGAGGTTTCTTGTGGCTTTAACTGATGTGTGTGTCTGGGAGAAATTCAACAGGTTACACATTTCTTTTAGCAGATTCACTTCTAGAAAAAAGCTCCGCCTGTCCTCAATCTGTCTACCAGGTATAAAAACTATCAGTGTGGACAGACAGAGCCATACTTTCAGGCCCACTAATGCACCTTTGAAGGGAACTCAACTTAGAATATGACATGAAGCATTTTCAAATTCTCTGCACATCTGTGTCCTCTTTTCAGAGCGTGTTGGGTGCACCTCTAGATAAACATATTGTAGGTTCACATTCAATACATAAAACAACAGGATTCAAGGCCATGATTTATTTGCAATTGCTGGGTTTTGACAGGTCCCTTGAGGCAACTAGGGGTTACTACTGCCCATGAAATCTGAATTCAGGGCTAAAGGAAGACAGGAGTAGAGTGGAGGTGTCAGGCCGTGAAGATGTGCCTTTTGGTGAACCTGCTGAGCATCTGGCTTGATTGCAATCTTCTCAGGGTTTTACATCTTTTTTACTTCTGAGGAGAAAGTAGAGGGCATTCCTCTGAGCAGCCAGTTACCAAGAAGGCAGCAAGCACAGAATTTGAGAGCTGTGAAGGACTTTGGAAGTTACTTAGTCCAGCCTCTTCCCAAGACAGGAGTCTTGAAACTCCACAAGATGTGGCTGTCTGGACAATTTGCATACTTGTTTTCTCACTCCAAAACACCACTCTCTTTGGGTTGAGTCCACTGTCCCACTGATTTTACTCTGAGGAATTGCCTCCAAATATTCCACCAAAATCAACCCTCCTGTAACTTATGCCTGAAAGACCCATGCCTCCCCTTTGACCAGGAAACGATGAGTCTTTGCCAACTTCCAACTGACAGCCCTCCATGGATGCAAAGAGTGCTCTCCCCTCCCCCTTCACTCTTCCCTTCTCTAGGCTAAACCAAGACTGTGTTGTAGCCAATGAACATGAATATAAATAAAATATGGAGGGCAAGGCTATCACAAGGTGTGGCACACGCATACCATTTGAATGGCTACGCCCATCAACTAAGAGACAGCACGGCCCCCTCAATTTTTTTATTTGGGAGGGTGAAGGAACCTTGGCCCCTAGGAGTAGGCTCCAATAATCCAATGTTAGTCCTAATTGAAGTAGGCCCACTGATGTTAAAGAACATGCCTAGCTTAGGTCCATGAATTCCAGTGGCTTTTAGTTGGTTATGACCTTCCATTGCTACAACCCTTCCTCCTAGGTCTTTGATCACACTCATTACCCTCTGCCAAACCCCTTCTATTGATTGCCTTCTCATCTTCCTAGAACAGCTTCTACTTTGTTTAATCTCTGAGCAAACGTCCTAAATTCAGCAAGTCAATAAACTCCCATCATGGATACTTCTTTGTTAGGGAAGCTACACCTGCTGAATTGTTGTCTGCTGCACCACAGCTAGAGGAACAGGATGAATTGGGATGAGCAGAACAGTGCAAAAAGATGGCCACATTCATCAAGATGCCACCATGCCTGGGTTCCGGTGTCCATTCCAACGCCCAACAGCATGCTGAAAGGACATTTCTTCTGAAGCCCATAGAATGGATTGAAGTGTGCAGGTGGCCTTTGTGAGTGTGTTATGCCTGCAACACTTTCTCCTGCTCTCTCATGTGCCTTCAGGACAAATATATTTGGGGACTCCTGATCAGGACCATAAGGGTAGTGCTGATCTCATTTCTCAATGTGGAAGGGCATTATTATTATTATTATTATTATTATTATTATTATTATTATTTCTTCACTGGAGGAGAAAGGAGATATGACAAAGCATGGAGACTATCCCAAAAGCTCACTATCATTTCACCCCATCCCCTACAATCTTCCAGCCAAAACCAACCTTTGCCACGTTTTCCAACCTTATACACCCTATATCCAGAGCGACATATGTTTACACCCTAAAGATAGAAAGAGACACAGCTTAAGTCCTGAAAATGTAGGTTTACAGTGGATATAGGTTTACAGTGAAGACGTCGTGGACCACTGATGAGCAAGAAATGGACACCCATTGAAATAATTGGTTTGCAGATGGATTAGCCACGATCTTACATTGAAGCCGAGTGGTTGATTGTGCAATAGCAGCAGCCCTCCTGAATGCACAAAGTGCCCTCCAGATGTTTTGCACTACGGCTCCAGCCAGCTTGGCCAACAGCCAGAGGTGTTGTAGGATCCACAGAATCTGAAGAGCACCAGGCTAGGGAGCATGGCCATACTAAGTGCAGTAATCACAATAGATGATAACAGATAATAGTAGAGAATGGAGAATAGTTTCCTGCTTTGAGCACACATATGTCATGAAGATGGAGTTTTCCTGGAGCTCAACAAATCCCTACTATCGGCCTTTTCTGAGCTTTAAAACCAGGAGAGCCTCTGTACCATTTTCCTGTTGCAAAAGTTCCTGAAGGCCAACTGACTGCAGTTTCCTGAGTCACTGAGCCTCTACCTTATTTGAATGTCTCCTAGCGGGACTCTGGCCTTCTTTTGTTTTGGATTTTATCATCTGTCTGCCATGTCTGCCAGTCTGCCATGCCTCTCCACAGTCCGGAACTCATTTTGAACACATCCCTTGTTCTCTTCTAGTGACAGTGGCACCCAGCTAGAGGTGCCAGAACTAACCTCAGGTACAAGGATGTCCCCACCAATCATGTGAAAGGATTTCCTTTGCCTTTCATACTTACAGCCGCCCTCGTACAGGCCGCTCCACCCACACATGGCATATAGTTCACGAGTGCCAGAACAGACAGCAAGATCACAAGACACTTCATGATGGATGGAGCTGGTGTTGGTGCTGGCTTTGGATCAACTGAAAGGAGAAGGAGGAGGAACTTGCAATTATATTTTGACTGAGATTCAGAAAACAATAAATAAGGAGCAATAGAAGCCACAAGAGTAACATCCAGAACAGCATTTAGAGTCATACTACAAAGGATAGTATCACAAAACATCTGAGGAAGTGAATCATAGAATTGTAGAATTGCAAGGAACCCTGACGATCATCCAATCCTCTGCAATGCAGGAATCTCAACTAAATCATACTTGACTGATGATTTAGAGTAAGACGTAGAACACATCTCTGATATGAGCAAAAGTTCTTGTGCAGCATGTAGGCTACTGAGGGATGCCCTCCACTCTGCGGCCTGACTCATTGGAGGTTGTAGTCCATGTGCATTATATATATATATATATATATATATATATATATATATATATAATTTTATTAAGTTTTATCAAAGAAAAAAGTTACATAAAGAAAAACACAAATTAATATAAGCGTACAAAAAAAATCAGAATACATTAAAAACAAGCAGTTGACATATAAGAATAAAAAGAAAAAAGAAAAAAATCAAAAATAAAAGAAAAAAGTTAAAACACTAAAAGAAAATTCAAAAAGTTAACAAAAAGAAAATCCCTCTCTTTACTTTCTTACCATTCATAAACCTATTTTCTTGACTTCCTCACACACCCCTTTCTTGTATTCAATTTGAAATTAATTACCAAATTCCTTCTTATTAATTTTATCCTTAATTATCTTTCTTCACATATTGTTTGTTCCTAATTTTCATCTAATATCTATCCCTTCTTTCATATTCTTATTTTACCTTTTTTACTAGAACCCATTCATTTCATTTCAATGTGATCAACATTCAAAAATTTTACAATGTTTTTGTAAATAGATTTTAAATTTCTTCCAGTCTTCTTCCAACAACTCTTCTCCCTGATCTCAGATTCTGCCCGTCATTTCTGCCATTTCCATATAGTCCATTACTTGCATCTGCCATTCTTCCAAGGGGGTAAGTCCTGTGTCTTCCAATGCTTTGCGATGAGTATTCTTGCTGCTGCTGTAGCATACATAAAGAAAGTTCTATCCTTCTTTGACACCAATTGGCTGACCATGCCCAGGAGAAAGGCCTCTGGTTTCTTCAGAAAGGTATACTTAAATACATTTTTCATTTCATTATATATCATTTCCCAGAAAGCCTTAATCCTTGGGCACGTCCACCAAAGGTGAAAGAATGTACCTTCAGTTTCTTTACATTTCCAACATTTATTATCGGGCAAATGATAGATTTTTGCAAGCTTGACTGGAGTCATGTACCACCTGTATATCATTTTCATAATATTCTCTCTTAAGGCATTACATGCCGTACATTTAACCCCAGTGGTCCACAACTGTTCCCAGTCAGCAAACATAATGGTATGTCCAACATCTTGTGCCCATTTTATCATAGCAGATTTTACCGTTTCCTCCTCAGTATTCCATTTCAACAGCAGGTTATACATTCTTGATAATATCTTAGCATTGGGTTCTAACAATTCTGTTTCTAATTTTAATTTTTCCACCTGGAAGCCAATTTTTCTATCCAAATTGTAGGCCTCTCTTACTTGAAAGTAGTGTAACCAATCCCGCACCTTATCTTTAAGTTTCTCATAGCTCTGCAGTTTCAATTTATCGCCCTCCTGTTCCAAAATTTCCCAGTATTTTGGCCAGTTAGTCTCCATATTAAGTTTTTTCAGAGCCTTTGCTTCCATAGGTGATAGCGACCTTGGGGTTGTCCATGTGCATTCTTGTTCATGTAAAGAGCAGAAGGCAAATATGCTGTATCAGATTTGCCTTTAGAAACTTTCTCATCATTCCACACAATTCCAGCAAGCTAATCTTTCTGAGAATGCCACGTCTCTTGTTTTGTCTAGGCAGCCATACTTTCATAGAAAATCCAGCTGACCTCCAGTGGCTCTCTATCTCTAGCAGTGCCATTGCTCCCCAAAGAGCCTTCAGGCCAGAGGGACTGAGCTGAGGGTCGCCAGGAGATCAAATCATTCAAAGTGCTAGTGCTGGATCAGGTAGCAGTGCAACTGTCTCCAACCAACCTTAAAAGACCTGGCCTGAATTGCTCCTCAACCTACCTAAACTCCAGGAAGAGTCAAAGTGACATCTTATCTGCAGAACAAAACACACTAAGGGGTTGGCAAAGATGAGAACCCTTGAAGCTGGAGACAATCCCAACTCCAATTGCTGCTGAAAACAGGAACCATAACGCAGAGCTGGGAAGCAGTTGGCCTTATCTGAGGCACATATAACGTTAATCAGTCAATTTACCCAAATTATGTATAATTATGTATTATGTATAATTTGGGTAGAATGACTGGTTAACGTTATATGTGAGACATGATATAATCATTTTCTTGGGTTAGTACATACACCAGTTCTGTTTTCAGATCATAAAGTCTGCAAAACTATATATCCTTTGATCTGACTTTATATTCTTTTTGAGACTTTGATGTGTACAGTATAAGTTTGGGGGAGAAGAGTGGGGGGGAGATGAGGGGGTAGTGAACTTTTACATAGTGTATGCGCAAGGTTTTGGGTCAGCACCATGTGGATATGTCCTCTTTCTGTTATGTACTGAAGTTCTCACCCTGGGCCAGCAGGGGGATACTGTAGATAGTTATGTAAATAAGGGATCGCAGGTTGGTAGTTCCCTGCATCTTCTGCTTTTCCCCTTGTGAAGATGGGGACAACATTTGCCTGCCTACCAATCTGGTTGATGGCCCCCTTCTCTAAAGAAAATACTGACCCTCTTCTGGTGAATTCTCAGACAGGCATGCAGACAGAAACTGACTTGGTGCTTCCTAAGCAAAAGGGACCATCTAAAACTATTCATTAAAGAGCATCAATAAAAGGTAACTTTAAAAAGAAGCATACATAACATATTAAGGAATATGCTGTTAATCACTAATTTAAACACAATTATACATAAAGTTGCATGATAAAATCATTTTCAGAATAAAAGAAAGGGCACTAATAAACACATCAGGCATTTGAAAAGTGCCATAAAACCCAGCACTCCACTCAGGAGATATTTGCCCACATTTCCTCATCCCTCAGAGCATTTCCATCTGCAGTTTCTTTTTTCCAGGTATTTCTGGGGAACAGCCAGGACAGCACTGGGTTGAATCTAACTGCTGAGGGAAAGAGAAAATGGGATTCTTATCAAGCTAGTGGTCTTTCACTCTTTCTCCAGGGATGGAAGGAAGTTTGCTTTCAGAGAAGTCAAGAGATGTGTTGAGCTAAAGAACCCACCTTTGGTTGTTTTAAATATCCAGATTATCAGTATCTTGATCTTAATCAAGATTAAGATGCTCATTGATGTTTGAAACTCACACACTCGTTCAGCCAGGGACAAGCTGTTACAGGGCACAGGGAGTTACTTCCCCAAAGCACTTCACATTTCTCATCACCTCATTGGTTCTCCAATGACAAGAGACGTTAGTCATGCAACCATGTCCTTAAGTACAGTGGTACCTCAGGTTAAGAACTTAATTCATTCTGGAGGTCCGTTCTTAACCTGAAACTGTTCTTAACCTGAGGTACCACTTTAGCTAATGGGGCTTCCTGCAGCCTCCGTGCGATTTCTGTTCTCATCCTGAAGCAAAGTTCTTAGTTCTTTCTGGGTTAGCAGAGTCTGTAACTTGAAGCATCTGTAAGCTGAAGTGTCTGTAACCCGAGGTACCACGGTACAAGCTGGGGGTTAATATTCCCCCACCAATTTGTGATATTTCAAATGCACCATGAGGCACCCCGATCAGAAGTGGGAGATTAGTGGGGAATTGTGAAGATGATGTTGGGAGGTTACAAGCTGGTTTGGGGGGCTTCCAAGTCCTGCATTGGGGAGTTTCCCCTGCCCCTTTCAAAAGCCCTTTGCTTCACGCAGAAGCTCAGCACTTGGGGCTTCCAAAGGGACACGGATCAGCTGATAGTTGGTGCTCCAGAGACCCCTTTTGCCCCCGCCCAGCCACCTTTGCATCTGTCCATACCTGACCTTAGATAAGATGTGAGGTGATTGGGAAGTTTGCCCAGAATGGGTGAAATGGGATGGGCTTCCTTGGGGCTGAAGGTTCCTCATCCTTGCCATGGCACAATAATGTTTGGAAAAGAAACACATGTTTTGCAGCTTGAAACGGAATGTCAAAATACCCTGCAATGTTTAGCCTGAAGAAGTGCAGAATAGAAAGATGCAGGAACACTCTGCAAAAAAAATATTCAGAAGGAATGCAGGATGAATGCTCCTTGTCGTGTAACATCAACACAACATGCACATCAAGGATGGTTAATAAAGGCCAGATATGCCCAATCTCTGTGTTGAGAATGCTATAACAAGAGGAAACCCAGATCTGAAGAGGGAGATTAGTCAGGATTTGCACGTATGATCTTTCTTTTTTTTCTTCATTTATTTCCATTGCTTTTATGGGTCTACTCTGTAGTGGCTCCCCAAGGTTTGCCTGGCACCTTCATTATAGATTTTTAGGCACCGAGCCAAAACCTCCCTCTTCAAACAGGCCTTCAGTGGATTAAAAATCTACAGCCTTTTAAATGTATCTGTGGGAAGGTGAGTTTATTGTTTTGCTATTCTGATTTACTTATTTACTGGTTTTTATCCTGCCTGAGATCTTACAACAAAGGGTGGTATATAAATCTAATCAAACAACAACAACAACAACAACAACAACAACAACAACAACAACATTACTGGTTTCTGCAGCCACAGCAGGCACCATGATTCTCCAGCAGCTTAGCTTTACTCTTGAACAGATGCCAACAAGTGATGTGAATGTGTTGTTTGGCCTTTGGGGTGTAGAACCAACAATTAGAAGGCCTTTAGACCAGCAAGTCATAGGACGCTCCCTAACTTGTCTTCCTGGTCGATTGAGCACCAATCTTTCACAGTTGCTTGACTAGGGAACCCAGCCAAAGGTAGATTTCTTTGTTTGAGAAGTCTGCTGGCTTCTGCCAAAGCAGTCGTGTTTCATCCTAGAAGAAACAGCACTTGCTTGGTAAGAAATCCTTCCTTCCTTCCTTCTGCTGGCTCAACTAGTGCTGTGCTGAGAATTCCTCCTGCCTTCCACCCACGCCTATCCCAAACAGTCTCCTTTTGTTCATTCTGCAAGCCCTTTTATAATGCTGTGATGTTTTTATTGATTTTATTATCTGTATTTTAACAGATTTTGTTTTAATTCTATTGCAGTTTAATTGCTTATTAATAAAAATCCTTCATATGTCTGAGCTCTCCATATTTTACTTGTGTTTTGCATTTTTAGCTGTAAGCTTAGGGGGTGGGGTGGGATATAAATCACCATCACCACTATGATCATATTAAGACTCCCCCCCGTCTCTCCCTCTTAGCTTCCTTTCAGCTGATCTGAAGCAGGATCCATTTCCATCCACCATGAAGCATCTGATGATCTTGTTATTTGTTCTGGCTGTCATCTGCAGTGTAAGGACTCAGGTAACCCCAGCGCCGGTGACTTTGAAAAAGAAGGAGCCAGTAAGTATGAAATAAAAAAACCATCCTTTCAGACCATTGGTTGCGGCATCCACCTTCCTTGAGAGGCACAATACTTTTTTTCAAATATAATTTTATTTTTCATTCTCAGTTTTTCCAAATATTTTGACAAGAAAAACAGAACCTTTGTAGAATTTACCTTCTCCTCGATTTCTCTCCTCTGTTTTCTGCGTTTATTTATTTCATATCTTTTTATTACTGCATATCCAATTCAAATATATTTACAGATTCTCCCTTAACCGCCAATATTTTAATTTGTTTAGAATGTGTCTTCAAACAGGCAATAAATTTACCCCATTCTATTTTAAGAAGTCTCTCTTCTTGATTTCTTATTCTTCCAATGAGTTTTGCCATTTCTGCATATTTCCTTAATTTTAATTGCCAATCTTCCTTGAGAGGCACAATATTCTGGTGTGTAACTGGTTAAACAAAACTCCAAACACTGGACACTAAAGTGTTCTGAGGAGCTGTCAAAAGAGCTGTCTGTGTTTCACCTGAAGAATAAATTATTAAGACGAGCAGCATTAGCTGTTGGGTGGGGGGTCAGTCTAGATGATGTCCATGGGTCCCTTCTGGGCATGTGATTCTGTACACAGTGAAGCTTAGAATCTAGAAGAAGAAGCTGAAGCAGTCAAACCATCTTGAAATATGTGACTCACACGCATTAAGTGGTATCTCTCCCTACTTAAAGGGTTGTCCTTTTGGTACTTACCGAAGATCAGCTGCTGAGGGAGAAGATATGAGTGGCATTTCAAAGGCTGAGAATGACAAGGACCTCAAGTTCTGATGGGAGCATGGAGCAGGTTGGTTTGGACTGGTAGATTGTGTGGGATGGGGTACAAGGATAATTAGTGCATTCAATAATCTCCATGCATCCGTAAATCTGATTTGCCTCCCATGATTAAAATTGAGGCCAAAAATTGTTCCTTGCAATCCTAAAGGGCAAGAGTGGATCTCATGGGGTTAAGTTGGGGGGGGGGGTGATTTTGATGGAATGCAAGGGGCCAGTGAGACAATAGATCCATTTCCCTAAGGATGGATGTATGGGGATGAGAGGGCGAGTCTGCACATAGTCTGGCTGACCAGCTGTGAGTGAGGGTATCATGCTACAGATTTCTGCCATGGGAAGGCATTAGACTAAAAGTCCCACCCAGATCTCAAATTCTGTGATTGCTGCCTGCATGGTAGAGAAAGTTTCAGTTGATCTCTGGGAGGTATCCCTCCCCTCCCCTCCCCTCTTCTTTCTCCTCACAGGTGAAGAGGCAACTCTGGTCATGGAAAACTAAAAAGGAGACTGGAATCAACCCATATGCTAAGCAGGTTCATCAAAATATCTCAAAGGCCTAATGCATGCCACCTCTGCTTCCTTCTTCCTTTAACCCAGAACCCAGAACCCAGATTTCATGGGGCACCCCAAACAACACCCCATTGCCTCAGAGAACCTGCCAGAACCATGAAATGGCAAATAAATCATGACCTTCAAACCTGCCGTTTGGTGTATTGAATTTAAACCTACAATATGTCTGCCCAGGAGTGCCAACAGGTTTTTCTGGTCCCACAGACACTCCTTAACATTGATTGCCTACTTCAGGTCCCCACGAAAGAGTTCTAGAACAGGCAACTTGAAAATTACGTTGCAAAATGGGCAGAATGGGTGTGAGCATCAGGTGGGTTGGAAACTTTTGCAATCCCAACTACCATTGAACCCAACATGTTTTGACTACCTCCCATTTTGACTTTAGGCACTGTCACTGGAACTTAACCCCACCATAAGCTGAGAGTCACCTATACTTACAAATGAGACACGTCATCTCCTCAGGAGATGGGGTGATACGGGGCATCTGTTACAGAACGTTTTTGCAGCTTCATTGGGCCAGAAATGGTTTTGTTCCCTGCCTTGTGGTGCTTGAATGAGTTGGACATTGTCTCCACTTTGCTACACACAAGGAAATCCTGCAGAATTGAGAACACATTGTCTTCTTCCTTGTCACCAAACAGAGGAGCAGAGGCTGTAGTGATAGATGCCACATGGACTGCAGTTGGGGGAGGATCTTGGGGTGAAGGAAGACTCCAGCCCTGGATCCTATCCGTTGCCCCTCTGCCTGCCTTAAGTGCCCATGAAGAGAGCTGCTCAACAGCTCCTGGCCACTACATGGACTCTCCTTGGTGCCCCCCAATCACAGGTTGAGGGGGGTCTCCTCCAGGTGATGCATTCAACTGAGGCTTCCTCCCAATTTCCTTCCACAAAGCTCCGAACTTAAATGTCAAAAATCCCTGGTAGAGGACAAGGATCCTGAGATCACGTTAAGGGTAGCTAAATTCTGTGCTATTGCCAGAAAACTTAGGAAATAAGCTGTGCTATCATAATAATTAAGGTTTTAAATTATAATTTTAGGTTATATGTTAGTGACTAAGTTTTAATTTATATATTTTTTAACTGTTGCTATATCTGTATTGTCCCTGTTATACCTAATTGCAAATTCATAGATATCCCTATCGTGTTTTATGACTTCCTTGATATCGTATGTGGGCTGGAACTGTTCTGTGACCGAAATAATAAAATTCATTCATTCATTCCATCATCATCATCATCATTATTTATTTATACCCTGCCCATCTGGCTGAGTTTCCCCAGCCACTCTGGGCGGCTCCCAATCAAGTATTAAAAACAATACAGTGTTAAATATTAAAAACTTCCCTGGATGAGGAGATTTCACCCCTCCCATATCCAAGAATCTCCTGATGAGTCTGCTGATTCTCCAGAGAGGAGGCGTGTTCTGCTTCTCTACTTATTCTACTCCAGCACC
This sequence comes from Podarcis gaigeae, assembly GCF_964106915.1. Lineage (NCBI taxonomy): Eukaryota > Metazoa > Chordata > Lepidosauria > Squamata > Lacertidae > Podarcis > Podarcis gaigeae. The sequence goes on from NC_139684.1 coordinate 15,951,488, forward strand.
AAGTCAGTGAGTCAGTCAGTCAGTGGGGGGGGGGGGGAGGGAGAGAGAGAGAGACTGAGTGTTACAGATCGTGTCTAGAGATAAGGTTGCTGCTAAGAGCAGCTGCAGACACTCAGTGCAGTGCAGCATTCATTTATGCTTAGACCTCATTAAGCTCTGTATATAGTTGTATAATAGTTGTAGATAGAATAAAAGAAGTTATTCTACTGAGCTGCTCTCCAAGTCATTTATATACTCTGCTAGACTCTGCTATACTCTGCTGTGCGACGACTGTCTTCTTGTGGAAGTGAATCCGGTGCTCACAACTCTAAGCTGTGAGTCCACAGCACTTTGACCTGTTCCTGTGCAGAAGGTGGTCTCTGGAAGTGCTACCCAGCTTGCCTAGCCCAGTCGGGGCTGAAGTGCGGGGCTGAAGTGTGGAGTCCAGTTGGTGGCACTGGCTGAAGGGCTGCCTTCAGCTCACACAGAGGTCAGAGGATATCTGGCATTTATTAAGCATCCCTATTGGGGATGCTGTGTGGACAGTGCATGACAATTAGCATTCACCCCACATTCCTTCCTGATTTTTTTGCAAGGTATTTCTACACCTTCCATTTCATTATTTGTCCATGCCACACTTTGCAGGGCATTTTCACATTGCAGTTCTAGCCACAAAAAGTGCATTTCTTTTCCAAAAATGGTGTGTTTGTGTGTGTGTTTGTGTGCCAGGGCAAGGGCAAGGGCAAGGGTGGCGACCCTCCAGCCCCAATGAAGCCCACTCAGACTCCCCATTCTGGGCTAGCCACACCTTTTAGCAAATGCAAAGGTGGCTGGGAGGGGCCAAAGAGAGTGTCTAAAGCACTGGCAATCAGCTGATCGGTGGCCCTATGGAAGCCACAACTGTTGAGCTTCAACATGCAGAAAACCAGGAAGTGTCTCTTGATGTTCAGCTGAGCTCTCCCCTCCTCTAGCTTCATTCCATAAGATCTAGCCCTGCTGTCTCTAGACAAAGCAGAAGAGAACAAACCTCCCCCTTCTTCTCTTTGTTGGGTCCTTGTGTTTTTGAAGCATGCAATCACCGCTCCCTCTTCATCTTCTCTTCTCCAGGGGGAAACGTGCCCAGTTGCTCCAGGTTTTCTAAACCACTAACCGTGTCATTATTTCCATACCTCTGACCGTCTCAAATAACACTTCAAGCTGACAAACACAACAATGGCAGAAATGATTGGCAGAATCCGAGACCAGGGAGAAGAGTCGGTAGAAGAAGATTGGAAGAAATTTAAAGACTATCTACAGAAACACTGTAAAATTAAGGAATGTTAGAAGGATGCTGGAATGAAGTTATGTGGTTTTAGCAATAATGTTACAAAGGGGTATGTAAAAATGGATTGTTAACAGGTGAAAATGTAAAGTTACAATATATTAGGATAAAATATCAAGATAAAAGCAAAAATGGTAAGGACTTGCTGAAACAACTATTGAACTAGAATACAAAAAAGGGAGGTGTGAGGAGGTCAGGGAAACAAGCAAATGAAAGACAAGACATGGAAAGACTGATTTGTTTTTAATTGTTTTTATTTTTCTGTATTTTGTATTTTTTGTTTCTTTTTTTCTTTTCATTTTTGTAATTTCTTTGAAACTTTAATAAATATTATTTTTTTAAAAAAAAGACAAACACAACAGCAGCAGCAGCAGCAGCAACAGCAACAACTCTATAGTATCTTTATTAACCTCTGAGTCCCTCTGGATTTCCCTTCAGATAAGGAAAAACACCACCTAAATTGTAGAATAACATGCAACTATAGCAAAGAGGAGACCCAGTTCCTTAGCATAATGAGCATGGATTATTATTAATATTAATATTATTCCATATGAAAATGAAACACAAAAGTAATATTGATTAAAGTATAAATATAAATTAACCTGCCTCCCTCCATGAATTATATTTCAGGATTCAGAATACATTTCTTTAAAGCACAATAAATTCTACAAGTAGGATTAATAATCTTCTATTTAACATTACATTCAATCTCCTGTAATTTATAAGACTAACTTTTCCTTGAAAGCATTCATTGTTTTCTATAACATATAATCAAAACAAATGTCCCCATTAATTAGATCCACCAAATGCTATCTTAATTCGTCTAACTCTTTTGGGTCCTCTTTTTTCTCCTTAAAATACCAAAGTATTGTATGTTATATACATAGTTGGAACTGCTTTACCAGATTCCTGGCTATTTATAAAATCAATACACAAATGCCAGTCCGCCCCAAACCTGTCTCTTGTTCTTATTACTATGACGTCTATAATTTTAGCTCATTGCCTACTCTTCATTCTGAGGTCCCAGGGCATGTTGCAACAATTGAAAATGCAGTTGTAAAACTTACAGTTACAAATAGACTTGGTCCTGAATGTGGTATAATAAGCCTCATATAACCAACAACCTTAACTCTAATTAGTGCATGAAGGGGTTAAGACCATAAAGTAAGCTGTCTGTTAGGTCACTCCCCATCACAATGGGAGGAAGTGTTATCAAACCCTTTGCTCCCCCATTCCACCAGGTGAACTCTACCAGTAAGGATGTCTAACCTGGCTGCTCTAAGCTTAGACCACATAGCTTAAGCAAGCCATATTTGGTTTCTATACAAATACAAATAATTTGGAAACTCTTACCACTTTGGAATATAAATCTTACTGCCTGTGTTTTCTTGCTGCAGTATGGAAAAACATGTGAATCTGACTTTTGAAGAGTTTGCAAGTAAACAATTTTTAACTTTGGAAAGAACTTGGTAGGGGGTATTTTAAAGGTCTAACAGTCTATATTTTCATGCTTGACTTTGCTGCATATTTTGTGATTTTAAATCTCTGCTGGGATTCTCTCACCAAAGACCTGGATCTAGGCATCCAAGGAATGCTCCCTTTTATTATTTTAACCAGAATCTTTTTTAAAAAACAAAAACAAAACAACAGCAGCAGCAGCAACAACAACATTGAAAATGTACATCACAGGTGTCAAAGACCAAGGTAAAGAGGTACGGCTTCACTACAAACTGTATAATGAGCTTGCCCTCTGTTGGGAGGGAGTTCCACATCTTAGGGGCTGCCACAGAGAAGGCCCTTTCCCAGGCCACCACCCCACGAACCTCTGAGGGTGGTGGAACTACCGATACCAAGAGGGCCTCACTGCACCTGAGAGTTTCTGTAGGAAAGGAGGCAGTATTTCAGTTATTTGGGGCCTGAGCACCTTGAATTGAGCCTGGAAATGAACCACCAAACCAATGCAGCTGTTTTCAGATGGGAGTTATATGTGATTTAAACAGAACTCCAGCCTGTAATCTGGACACTGCGTTTGGGGACCAATTGAAGTTTCTGAGTTGGAGGTAGGTTAAGTTCCTTCACTCCACACCTGCTGTGACCCTAATAATTATCGGGGACACCCTCAACCCAGCCTCTGGCTAATGCTCCCGTCCTTATTATTTTTAAACCTGTATGTCAAATGCGAAAAAATGCATTGAACTTGCTCATCTCGTCAACAAGAGCTTTCTTCCTCTCTTCTGTGGGGGGGAGTGAAGCAGCTCTCTCCAAGGTGCTGAAACTCTGTAATTTCAAAGACTGCTATCGCATTGCCTTTGGGGCGTCTTAACTGTGGGAGTCTCTTATCTTGACACTGCTGTGGAATGGAACAGGAGGCTATATGCGACAAAACAGCACAAATCCGACTCTAGACCAGGGCTGGCTAGATTGACATCTGGTACAAAATCACAACACATCACAAAATCAGCATCACATTTAGCAGAAAGTTTTACCTCCAGTCTACTCAGTGCTTCAAATACTCTCTTTTTTTCAACATTGTTTCACTGTGTGTTTTAAAGGATGGATGTTTGCATTTTCACGTTTGTTCAATGGATTGTTAGAATTCATAAATGGCTCAGAAGGCTGCTTTGCCATCAAGTGATATTCATAATTTTATTGATTTATTTCATCTACCAAAATTTATATACAGCTTGGTTGTAAAAAAAATATAAACAAGCCTCTAGGCAATTTGCAACAATATGCAATAAAACATTAAAGTTATTAATTAAAACAGGTATTAATAATATCTAAAAGTTTATTAAAATCGACAGTGGCTAAAAAAATAACAAAGCAGCAACAAAGGTAACAATAACCCACCATGTATCCTTTACATGTCTGGATAGGCTTGCCTTTAAAAAATGTTTTAGGTGCTGAATAAAAACACTGTGAATGAACCTGCCAAGTGTCTATAAGCAGGGAGTTCCAAAGTGCAAGTGCTGCCACACTAAAAGATTGGTTTCTTACAACTGAGGAAAAAATATTATGTGCCACCTGTAACAGTAATAATTTTGGGTTTCGTCCAACTAAGTCTTACGCTGTGGCCCATTTAAATTAATGGACATAAGTTAGCCACGGTCCATAAACTTCAGTGTGCTTACTCTGAGTAAGATCAAAATTGAATACAGCCCCTTGTTAGCAATGATTCCCAAAGTCTTCATTCCTTATGGGTAGCATTTTTTAATATACATTGAGCAATCCAATCCCCCCCCCCCTGCACTGTCTTTTCAAAGGCTTACAGAGCTTAGCTGGGAGGCAAATTTGCAGTTGGTCACCCAGAGTTCCCCTTTGCCGACTCAAACAATAAGCTTGAAGGTAAGCCTTGCAGTTAATTAAATATGCAAATTAACCTGCAGCCCTTCATCGCGTCCGTTATTACGGGGAAAGGTGGGGTTCTCCAGGATCGCACAGCGTAGCTATGTAATTGTGAAGGAGCGAGTCTCCTGATGTGTTGATGTCTCGGGAAGTAGCATGCGAGAGGGATCCCCCATAGCACACAGGGCGTGGCAGAGCTCCACACAACACATTCAGTCAAGCCAGAGGAAGGACTGAATGCTATGGCAGTGAGAGCCCATCTCAATGTTTTAGGTCAAGACTATAAAAGACAGCAAATATACATAGGGTGATATATACTTCCCTTAAAAGAGTCGAACCTGTAGAAAAATGCTTTGTATCCTTTTCATATAACAGGCCCAATATTGTCTTTTTAATAATAATAATAATAATAATAATAATAATAATAATAATAATGATTTCTTATTTATACCCCACCCATCTGGCAGGGCTTCCCCAGCCACCCTGGGCAGCTTCCAACAAAATATTAAAATACCGTAATACATCAAACGTTAAAAGCTTCCCTAAACAGGGCTGCCTTCAGATGTCTTCTAAAAGTCTGGTAGTTGTTGTTCTCTTTGACATCTGGTGGGAGGGCGTTCCACAGGGAGGGCGCCACTACCGAGAAGGCCCTCTGCCTGGTTCCCTGTAACTTGGCTTCTCGCAGTGAGGGAACTGCCAGAAGGCCCTCAGCGCTGGACCTCAGTGTCCGGGTAGAACGATGGGGATGGAGACACTCAATAATAATAATAATAATAATAATAATAATAATAATAATAATAATTTGGTTTTTCAAATTAAAATTTTACAGAGATATATCAAACGTACCGGTAAATCATAAAAAACAAGATTCCAAGGAATCTCCTGGGCTTCCATCCACCCCTTTGTGGGTCCTGTTTTTATCATTTCTTTCTGCATCTTTTATGATAGCCCAAAATCTTTTCCATCTCCATTGTATCCAGAATTCACCCTTAAACTACAAGTGATATTCCAATCCTACTAACGGTTTTAACTGTTTGCAATGGTCTTTAAGACAAGTTATAAATTTTTCCCATTCCTTATTAAAATTTTGGTCTTCTTGATTTCTGATTCTTCCCATCATTTTAGCCATTTCAGCATAGTCCATCAACTTCATCTGCCATTCTTCTCTGGTGGTGACTTTGCCCTCTTTCCATCTCTGGGCCAATAACATCCACGCAGCTGTGGTCGCATACATAAATAGTCTTTTCTGCTCCCTTGGGATTTCAGCACCAGGCCCAGTATTGTCTACACTGACTGGCAGCAGCTCACCAATGTTTCTTTCACAGCACTACCTTTGGCTAAAGTCTCCAATTTAAGTGCTCTAAACAAATACCTTGTTAAGTGAAGGATCCTTCAGAAGTACAACTGGCTCCCCCTTTAGACTTCGCTGGTTGGGACAGTGCCAGATGAGCAGGCACAATGTCAGGAGTGGTGCCCCACTTACTGCAAGCAGATTAAGGTTTTGCACATGGAATAACTCTCAGAAGGCACCGCAATAGTGTGTGTGTGTGTGTGTGTGTGTGTGTGTGTGTGTCAGGGAAAAGAAACTCAATTTAACATCCTACTGGGACATCTTAGGTAACTTCCTCTCATTTCCAGGCCTCCAGTTATTGAGTATTTAATATTTACATTGCAATCACGAAGAGGACAATATTCTTTAAAACCTCTATTTATATGCAAGTGCAATTAGCTTTCATACGCTCTTTTTTAATAAAAATAATAATAATAACTTCAGCAGCCAGGCCTTGGATATCCTTTGCTTCATTTCACATACTTAATATTCACAACAGGAAGCACAGTAGTAGTTTTAAAAATTAAAAAAACCAACAACAGGTGCCGTCGTGGTGCAGATGAAGAGGGGAGCAGGGGCCAGTGGGGTGTTCATGGATGCAGAAAAACAAACCTAGGCATTGCTCTCAAAAGATTTCCAGCCTAAGGAGGAGATTGGCAGATTACAGAGCCTCTGTTGCATATTAAAGAGAGATGGTTGGAATTGTGGATGGGCTTAAAGCAGTCTTCCCCAACCAACCTCCCTCCATGGCCATTGCGACAGTATCTTGAGGGCCCCAGCGTTCTCCAGATTGAGTGCCTGCCAGATCTTTTGGACTACTGCCTATATCCGCCCCAGCCAGCGCAAGCATCCAGAGGGTGCCTGGTTGCCTAAGGCTGATGCAAAATAATGAAATATGTGAGGTTTCATTGGTAGCTCAATAAAGAAGAGGCTAGCTGATGTATAAGGCCAGTGGCCCATCTAGTCCAACATCCTATTCTCACCGTGGCCAACCAGATACCTGTAGGAAGTTCACAAGCAGGACCTGGGTGCAACAAGAACTCTCCCTGCCTGCAGCTTGCAGCAACTGAAATTCAGAAGCAAATTGCCTTCAACAGTAGAGGTAAAGGTAAAGATAAAGGGACCCCTGACCATAAGGTCCAGTCGTGGCCGACTCTGGGGTTGCAGCACTCATCTCACTTTATTGGCCGAGGGAGCCGGCGTACAGCTTCCGGGTCATGTGCCCAGCATAACTAAGCCGCTTCTGGCGAACCAGAGCAGTGCACAGAAACGCAGTTTACCTTCCCGCCGGAGCAGTACCTATTTATCTACTTGCACTTTGATGTGCTTTCAAACTGCTAGGTTGGCAGGAGCAGGGACTGAGCAATGGGAGCTCACCCCATTGCGGGGATTCGAACCGCCGACCTTCTAATCGGCAAGCCCTAGGCTCTGTGGTTTAACCCACAGTGCCACCCGCATCCCTAACAGTAGAGGCAGAACACAGCTATTGCAGCTAGTAGCCATCAATAGCCCTCCTCTCCTCCATGAATTTGTCTCATCCTCTTTCAAAACATCCAAGTTGGAGGCCATCACTACATCTTGCGGGAGTGAACGTCATCATTCAACAAAGCTTTTTTAATTACTCCTGGATTAAAACCCAGAAGCAGGCTTTCAAAGGACACAGCACAACAAAAGAAAACAACAGCAATCAACCTAACAGAGAAGAGTGGAAGGAAGTTTGCAATGTCTCGGGCAACATACCCCAGTGGCAGTCAGGGGTATAAATATACTGAGCTAAGAGTGTATCTGCTGATTAGAAGAGTGCTAACCTTCAAAGGGGGGAGTGGTTCTGAACACAAGAGCCACACTGCATTCTCCAAAAGCACTTGGGAACACATGGCAGTTTAGACATGGATCTGCACAGAAGGGTATCTCTGTCCCAAGGGGGAAAGCACACGTGTTCTGTTGCAGTTAGATATCACAAACAGGCAGCCCACTGGAGAATGTTATTATCAGATCCTGGGGTGAAGAAGAGGTCCCTGGGTAGACAGGCAGCAACACCTATGGGGCAGCAAACAAAACAGTATCCAGGGCCCATCCAAGATCAGAGTCCAAGTAAGCAGAGTCCAGGTTAGTGTCAAAGTCAGAGCAGTCCATGGTTGGGTTGTGCACAGAAGTGATACAGAGACTTTGTTCCAACAACTCTTCTATTTCTGCCCTGGGGTTTTTGACGTGGAGCTACTAAAGCCACACCCCAACTCCTGTCAACTCCCTTTTCTCCAGAGGTCTCCTTAAGAGAAAGGCCCTACTCCCAATGAGTCCTTACCTGTAGTTGGGCATTCCTCTGGCTAGGCTGAGTTCCCATCCACCCTTCCCTTGGGCTTGGGACCAATTCTGCTTCCATGAATGAATGAAACTTTATTAGCGTCAGCCATAGGCCATAGCAACAAAAGAACATTGCAATATACACAGAACAGAAATAAAAAGTTGATTATATAAAACACAGTTTAGGGTCCTGAATCAGCAGTCAAATGGTGGCTCTTTTTCTGATTGCCTCAGCTAAATACCTTGCAACCTTTGCTGTCACCTGCTCATCTTGATCTCCCAAGAGAAAGGACACTGTGGCAGTGGTTGGGCGACCCAGAATGGACAATAAAAGAGGGGTGATAATCTCATTCCTCAAGTCTCTATAAAGAGTGCAAGCCAGAAGGGGATGCGCCACCGATTCAGTACTGCTATCTCCATAGGGACATAAGCATTTTTCGTGTGGAATCTGTTGGAATCATCCCTCAAGTATAATACATTCAATCTTGCACGTCTATATTTTGGAATTGCTAGGTTATGCAGATAGGATGCCAGAGAATCAAAATGGGAAGGCATGTCTTTCTCCGATGTCATTACAGATAAGGAGTGAGTGGTACATAGCAAATAAGCAAAGGGGCATTGGCTGCTGAGCTGCACCCACTATTGTGAGGCCTGAGGAGGTGATGATGATGATGCCTCTCCAGCTGCTGTTATTGGCTGTGGACGCCCTGTGATGTCACATAAGCACATGGCAGCTCAGTGGATATACAAAAGCGGCCCAAGGGGAAAGCCCAAGGCAAAGCTTGAAAAGGACACAGTGGACAACAGTTGTGTTATTCAGTACTTTGTGATCTCCTTCCGCATGGAGGTGAAGTGTCAAATGGAAGAAGGCCATCATCCATCAATGAGATGCTGTGGAGCAACGAGAAGGCAAATGTACCTGCTGAGCAGGACCGCGGCTTGAAAGCGGCAGATATCCATGGTTGGAAGCTGGCGATGGACCTGGCAGAAGCTGTGATTAGCATGTGGAAGCCTGGGATGCCGCAGGGCTGAAGGAGGCTGAAGTTTGTGCACGTAAGCTGATTGAAATTCACCTTCAGAAGGCCATTGACAAAAGCTGTGTGGATATTTGTGGACTGGTGCTGGGGTAAGTATGGAGAGTGGACATAGGTCACCTACCAGACAAGGTATGCCTGGGAATTGCATGTTCAGATAGTGGTGTAGGCTGCCCTTCAGGCTCTGGGCGAATGAACCACTGGATATTCATGGATGGGAGCCAGTGGACACAGCTGTTTCTGCATATATATTTTAATAGTAATTATATAAAATATATTAGTTTGCTGGCAGTTGTGCAGAGCATTTCGCACATATAAATGTCAACCTGTACTGGTTATTGGAGCTGCATTTGAGAAAACAGCTATGAAATTGTTTTTAGAAGATTTAAGCGAACATCTAAGAGTTTCCTTTCTCACTTTGGAATCTTGCTGAGCTTTTAGATGTGCATTGTTTTATGTTGCTTTGATTCTGCTTCGATGTCTGAGGCTGAACTCACCCCTGGGTGCAGTTGGCCCCTACTTAGCCTCGTTGCAGGATCCCAGCTTCTCACTTGCAGATGGAGCCTGAAGCAAGGTCAGGGCAGAGCCTCCTGGACTCCCACTCCCCAGCTGAGACCTGGCAGGAGGCGGCAGCTAGTTCTGCAAGTGATTGCACAAGAAAGGCTATGATCCATCGCAGGCTTACCTGGGAGCAACCCTCAATGAGCACAAGGGGACTTACTTTGGACCAGTCTTGCTCTGTACTAACCTGTATGTGTAACCTAGATGGGCTATTGGTCTGATCCAGCAGCCAGACTTATTATGTTCTTACATAGAAAAGAAGGTAGGACTTTCTCATAATACTGTGGAGGAACCATCCAAAGAAGCTGAATGTTGGAAGGTTCAGGGCAGGAAAAAGTAAGTATTTCTTCACATGGTGCATAGCTAAACTCTGGAACTCCCTCCCACAAGATGCAATGAAGACCACCAGCTTGAATGGCTTTAAAAGAGTGTTAGGCAAATTAATGGAAGGTGAGGCTATCAGCTAACCATGATGGCTATGTTCTGCTATCACTCTAAGAGGCAGTATGCCTCTGCATGCCAGTGTCTGGGCATCACAGGTGGGCAGAGAGCTCTCATGCTCAGGTCCTGCTTGCAAACTTCCTGCTATGGCATCTGGTTGGCTACTGAGAGATCAGGATGCTGGACCAGAGAGGCTTTTGACCTGATGCTGGTTCTTCTCATGAGTTTGCTTCTCGCAACTCAGCAAGATATGCATACCCTCAAAGCGTCCCGGTTTTCCAGGGACCATCGCAGACTTACAAAAGCCATCCCAGCTTCTGATTTTATCCCGGAATATCCCTATTTCTCTCACCAGTGATGCCTCTGCTGAACTCGGGGGGGGGGGGGAGGTGCTGACGACTGTGAGAGAGCACCCTGTTGCCTCTCCATGGCTACTGCTGCCAGCCTCCTCCCTTGGGCAGCTTGTAGCAGCTGCTGGAGAGGTGAAGAGGATGAGGCTGAGGCCACTGAGGCCCAGCCCCGTGTGAGGGCCAGCTCTGAGAAGCAGACAGAGGGCAGTGCCACTCTGGGGTGGGAAGAAAGGGGGAGTGGAGCAGAGCAGAAGGAGTCTTGATTTGTATTTATTTTAAAAAATGCTTTGTGCAGCCACGTCTGATCTTGCCCTCTTCTAAAATTTATCTGTCGGTGTGTGTTTTCCTTTTTTGTAAACCTACCGAAGAATACAATGAAATGAGGGTAAGGGGTTTTTCTCAGGACGATGGAGGGTGTGTGTGCTGTGTCCCATTGGTGTAGTAGCGGTGGCACTTGCCCTTCTTCTGGCAGGAAATGCTGTGCAGGGGGGTGGGCAAAGAAATTGGGTTTTAGGGTGGTCAGTTGGGGGTGAGTGAGAAATGTCCCTGTTTTCATCTGAGCAGTGTTGGAGGGCACGGCTATGCGACCTCTTTCCAACTTCCGATGTATTTTAGGAGAGGCTAAGTAAAATAAAACGATTACACGTCTCCCTCTGTTGTTGTTTTCCCTTCTTTCAATTCAAAATGTGCCCCTGGACTTGTCTTTCCTCCGGATCACTAGTCTTCACCCACGGAGAGGCTCCGTGCTGACTATCCACCAAAGTGCCATTGGCTTGCTGGGTGGATTTGACTGCCTGCGTCATTCAGGCACAGCTCAGGGAGGGCTTTATAAAAAGCAGGTGCCGCATGCCGCTCTTGAGGACAAGACTGGACTAGGGAACAGCTCTGTCCCTCTCAGCCTTAGAACCAAGGAGCTTCCAGAGGAACCTCCGCCATGCAGCTGGTGGCCAGGCTGATCGCTGTTCTGTTGCTGGTGTGGAGCATGAGAGCATCCGCCTTGCCCGGGGAGGATAAGTTTTCTGTACAGAGCAGCAGGGTGAGTTGAAAAGGGACAGCGTTCCTTAAACATTCTAGGGTTTTGTGCAGAAGGCTTTTAAGGTTTCTGGTGCTTTAAAAGATGGGCAAAGCTGCCTGGTGGAGGAGAAGAGACTGTGCACAAGAGGGAGGCTTTTGGAGGGGGTGGAAAGGGAATGGGAGTACAAACAGATGCAAATAATGGGGAGATCTGAGGAATAAAGAAAGTGAAAGGGGAGTAAGTTAAATACCGAAGAAGGGTTTTTTCCAAGGTTGCTGTCTTCTTTTCTTGAGTAAATAATACCAAACTCAAACTAAGGACTAGCATCGGAATGCAGAGAGATCGAGATATTTTGCAGTGCAACCCCGGAGTCCTGCCTGGCTCAATTAGCAGGACTTATTCCCAGGTAAGTGGAGGCTGGATTGCAGGCTAAGGGGAGGAAGGAGAGGAGAAGAAACAGAAAGAAGGAGAGGGAAGGAGAGTGGGTCCATCAAAGCAAGAGAGAGGTGAGAAGGGCTTTTAGTTAAATGCATGCCTCTCGTTTGAAAGGATGTCAGCAGTGGCAAAACAGTCCTCTGGGGGGACGCTGCAGCTGAGTGGTACAGCATCTTCTTCGCATGCCGGGGTTCCCAGGTGGAATCTCTGGCATCTCCAGGAAGGGCTGGGAATATCCCCTGCCTGAAACCCTGGATAACTTCTGCCAGTCAGTGTAGACAATACTGAGCTAGACAGACCAAAGGTCTGATTCAAGATAAGGCAGTGTTCTTCTAATGACTACCGTTTGTTTTCTCCTTTTCCTGATCGAAATCCAACAGGTGTGGTTCCCAAAAAAAATTTATTAGAGAGGTGGGGACTACACCTGTTACATTTCTCCCTGTGGTTAAATGCACCACTGGGAAGTATGTGGGCAGGAGGAGGTATGCAGTACAGTCCTAAACATGTCGACTCGAATGTCCTATTGAAATCAATAGAGTTTGCTCTCAGGTGTTTGAGATTGCAACCATTATTTACAAAGGCACAAAGGGCTAAAATAAAAATTGACTCCCGTATACTAAGGGTAATTAGTGATATTAGCTTACTGTTGTGTGCCAGGGAATGAGCTAAGCTATTACTATTTCCAATTTTAAATGCCTTTTTTCGCTGTCACGCTGCGCAAATTAGCTCTGTCTCTTATGAACTAGCATCTTTATTTGATCAGGGAGATTAAACTACTAGGCAATGAAGCCTGCATTCCATTTCCCTTCCACCACACATGCATTCTTTGCTAAGCATTAAGTCTATGAATCCTTAACAGCAGGGTGAAATGCAGAAACCCCATCTATGTAGCTTCCTGGGGGCATTGCCTGTGTCGAATCCCTGTCTGCTGTGCTGTTCTGAAATTTTATTTATGTTTATAAAAAAAAACCATTTGCATGTTTCTTCTCAGTCCAAAAAAGCAGCCCCCACCAAAGTGGCTCAAGTGAGGGAGGTGGGTGGATATATTCTATAGGATAAAACCAGGAACAGGATAAAACAAGCAAAGCATGGATATCAGGCACAAACTTCAAAGGAAGCTAAAAGTGAGGGGGGGAGGAAGTCTTGAGGAAGGGCTGTAGCTCAGTGGTTAGAGCAGAACTTTTCAAACTAGAGCATCTGCTTTACATGAAGAAGGGCCCCAGCACTGATCCCTGGCATCACCAGGTAGAACTGGCCCATGCCTGAAATTGCTTGAGAGCTGCTGCCAGTCAGTGCAGACAATACTGAGCTAGGCAGGCCAAGGATCTCGCTTGGTACAAGGCGGCACCCTATGTTTCTGTGTCTTCAGGGAAGGGCCATAGCTCATGCTTTGCATGCAGAAGGTCCTAGGTTAAACCTGTGGCATCTCCAGGTATACCCTCTGCCTGGAGAGATGCTGCCAGTCAGTGCAGGCAGTACTGAGATAGATGGACCAACAACCTGATGCAGTATTGCAAAAGGCTGCAGTTCAATGGCAGAGCACCTGCCTTGCATTAAGAAGGTTTCAGATTCTATCCTGGCATCTCCAGTTTTAAAATATCAGGTAGGAGAAGTGAGCATCCGGCTGATGCCAATTATGATAATATATTTCAATCCCACCGTCCTTCCAAGTAGCCATACCTGGTTCGTCTCCCCACCCCATTTCATCCTCACAACAACCCTGTGAGGTGGGTTAGGCTGAGAGAAGACAGGTAACCTAGTGAGCTTCATGGGAAAGTGGAGATTCGAGCCCAGGTCGCTCAGGTCCTAGTCCAGCACTCAAACCACTACACCACACTGGCTCTCAGCCTTTGTATGACCTGGCTGACCTTTCTGAGAGCTGGGTGCTAGACCGGGATGGATCTTTGGTCTGATCCAGCAGCCAGACGCTTCTTACGTTCTCCATGTATTTTATTTCCCACAGTGACTCTCTGTTTTTAAAACCCCTTTACACTCTCCAGCAAGGGGGGAGAGACTCACTTTCCTGCTTTCTCTTTGCCCTCTGCCCTACTGCTTGCTTTGTGATTGCAGGAGCAAACCAAAGCCCGAAAAGGTCTGATCCTGAAAATGCTGGCAGATCTACTGGACGGGGTGGACGTGAGCCGTGATGGGACGGCTTCCTCCGACGCGGAAGACCTGCTGGAAAGCAACCTGGAGGAAGAGCCCTCTGTGTTGGGGAGGTTACCCCAGCTCACCCAGAGGGATCGCAAAGCCCCCTGTAAAAACTTCTTCTGGAAAACGTTCACTGCCTGCTAACACCACCAGCACCAAGCCCTCATTCGCCAGCCTTCCCCTTGTCTTTGCTCTTGGATCGGGGGGGGGGGGCTCCGACTCTTCTCTCGCTGTGTAGGGTTGCCAACTTGGTGGCAGGGGTGGGTGGGGATTAATAGGCCTGGCCTGCTCCCGTCTCTTTAACAGAAGTTTGATCTGCAGCTCTTCCTCCTCCCCCCTAGTCCCTCTTTCCTTTTGTGCTATGTATTTAAAACTGTAAGCCTGAGGGCAGGGATTGTCTTGTTTCAATTAGTTCTATGAAAGCTGTTCTTGGAAGCCTTCTTGGCTGGACAATGGGGTACAAACGCTCTAAAAAAATAACAATGATAATAAATTGCGTCCAACATTAACTCCACCCACAGTAGATCTGATTTGCACTTTCCAAAACAATGTGTGACCAGAAACACAGTCGTCTTTCAAAATTCGCACTTCCCTGAATTTTGGAAAGGCAGTTCTCCAGCCAAGAATTCTTGCAAATACGTTATATCGGGGCAAAGTGTGCATTTTAAAAAATGTATTATGTTACTGAAAAAAGCATATAAAAACACTATAAAAATATTAGGAACAATTCCTTTGCAAAATGCTTGTATCAGACAAAACCATGTACAAAAAATGTGTATATCAGAAGAAATTTGCACCCAAATGCTACTGAATGTTCACGGAGACTTGTGGCATGCTTACCATAAACTAATGTGGCGAATGGAACACAAGAAAAATGAGAAGCAGTGAGAAACTGAAATTGACACTTTCACTCGTTCCTCAGGCTAAAATTATTATTTGGTTGTAATTAAGTTAATCATGCAACCCATGGACTGTAGGCCCCTAGCCATGGAAACATAAGGGAAAGTAATGCATTTGCAGAAATTGTTTCCCTCCACTGAACGAAGAAAGAAACCTTTCTGGCTGCTGATGTCCCATCAGAGCTGCCAACTTTGTTACCAAACTATGCTCTTCTGCCTTTAACCGTTGTTTGATGTGCAGGCATTGGTATACAGCACTGCTTATCTCCATGCTGCAAAAAGCTTTCACCCGCTGCTTTCTGCAAATCAACAGGTGCTGTTAAAGGCATAGGAGCATTCCAGATTATTTCCCCCCATGAGTTGGCAACATTATCCTCTACACGGCTCCTCAATTCCCACATCTGGGATAAATCACTGGACTAGGGGTATTCAGGATTTGTGGGTTGCAGTCAACTTTTACTTACAGTAGACCCACTGGAATGTAAAAGCACGACTAAAGCCACATTCACATATTTGAAGCACTATGATACCACTTTAAGGAGTCATGGCTTCCAGCAAAGAATTCCAGGAAATGTAGTTTGTTAAGGAAATTGAGGGTTGTTAGGAGACCCCTGTTCCCCTCCCAGAGCTGCAATTTGCAGAGTTCCCTCTTGATTGTTAAACCACTCTAGGAATTGTAGATCCGAGACGGGAATAGGGGTCTCCTAACAACTTTCAGTACCCTTAACAAACTACAGCTCCCGGAATTCTTTGCGGGAAGCCATGATTCTTTTGGGGAAGGCAATGACTGTTTAAAGTGGTATGATACTGTTATGATATGAAGGTGGCCTAACTTAGGTCCACGCATTTCAGTAAGTGTACACCAAACAAAACTTAAAGACGTCCCACTATTTTTAATAGAAATCCATAGGTGAGTGTGTGTACTTTTGTGACAGAGACTAAAATGGATTTCTTTTAGCTGGCGTGGCGCAGACTGAGGGTTGTTGCTGGGGGCCTTTGCAACACAGAGCAGAAAATAACTGATCACATGTCAGTCTCTGCAGATCAAACAGGGCTGTTGAAAGGGACATGGAAACAAGGGAGCAGTTGAGACAATGGCTGTGCCCCATATTGTGCATCATCTCTGGCCTCACTAAATTACTGTACAAAAAAAACAACAACACTCAACCAGCCTTTGTTTTAAAAAGCATCTGTCCATCTTGTGGGGTTTCTTTTGCTCTCTCACTTTTTTTTAAGAAATAAAAAATCTTCATCCAATGTTTCAAACTTTTGGTTTAATGATGGTTCCATCCACAAATAAAGCATGACCTATGGGCGCCTTGGGAATACGACCTGATATTTGTTTTTTCTTATTTTTCCTTACTACCACGGCACGTCCTTCGAAAGCCTGCTTCCCGGTTTGGATTCCGGACAGATCAAAATGCACAGAGTAAAATGATAACATGAGAGGGAGCAATGGCCACCACCTCGGATGGCTTTAAAAGATGTGACCAATTCATGGAGGAGGGAAAGGCTATGCTCTACTGCCCAAGGCAGTTGGCCTCCATTTGTCTCACCAGACAATGGAGTATGCTTCTGGGTTAGCAGCACCAAAGTGACCTTCCTGGGGTGCAAGCCTGGGCAGTGTGTATGAAGGTCCTAGGCTGCCCAGACAACAACTCTCGGCCCCACTGATGTGGTCCAAAGGAAAGCAGAGAAGTATATTTGGCACCAGCTTGGCTGCAGGATTTGCTGGGAGGAGTCATACAATCATCTTAGGGACTCTACTCCAGATTCGTGAAGGTTTATGCGTTAGTCTTTTCTTCTCCCAAAGACATCCCTCAAGGCAGCAGAGGTTTAGGACCAGAGTTTTCCTTCTCCTATTAGGGCTTTCTTCCCAGGTTGATGAGCCCCATCTGCCCCCCACTTCTCTTTATACCATGCGCAGAAACCACCTACTTGACTGTTGGACCCACTATTGGCCGTGTCCACTCAATTCTCCAGTGTGATAGGAATTTTGAGGTCTTAGATATATGGTAATGTTCATAAGTGTACCAACTAAGCAAGTACATAGATCAGCACAGGAAGACCGACCTGGAACCATTTTTGATTCCCAAACTGTCCCAAACTGATCAAATGTTTTCTCTGCAAGGTCAAAGGAAAATGGAAAAGCCTCCCCCTTGTCTTTTCCTTCACAAATCCTGTCTTAAGGGTATGTCTGTGTTTGAATAGGGTGTGAGCCTGTGACATGGCCCAGGAACTAAGTATTTATCATTACAAAAGACTGGCCAGGCTCCCCAGGAAATCCAGTCTAGTAAGCAGAGTATCCAACCAAGTAACCTGCAAGACAGGAGATAAACAACAACAGGAGAAAAACAACATTCAAATTTCTGTTTTAGACCGCCTTTTCTGTGATGTATGTATGATGTTTCTGGAGGTGGTCTTGATCTACAGGGTGGCAATTTCAAAAGTCCATAGAAGGCCTTGCGCGCCATTGTTCTGGGTTCCTCCTCCTTTCCTGCGGGTGAGGGGAGCACCCTGTTGCAACAGATCAATAAAGATCAAGCTTACTAGCTGCTTTGCTTCTCAATATTCTCTGGTTGGCCTCTGTTATTTTCTCCTACCAATAGGGAACCTATGTAAGAACTCTATATGGGCTCTTGGATACCCCATAAGGGGGAAAAGGGCAGATTTTTGTTTATGACACCAGAGACTGTCTTCACATGCAGGTGAAGTCCCTAACTCAGTGAGTGTTTGAGACCCATCAGATACCCCTCACCTGGTTTAGCTGGTCATTCAAAGCCATTCCCAGGGTGTGGCCACTGCCACATGCTGACAGCTTCTTGGAGCCATAGGTGAGTGAGAGCTGAGTGCAGGGTGAGAACCTAAAGTGGACAAACTACCCTAGAAGGAGCACAATGTGTCCCCCCCCCAGAGGTACTATCCATCCCATACTGCCCATAGCCTCTGAATACCAGTCCTAGGGAGCTGTTGCACTTATGTGCTGCTTTCAGTCCACTGTGAAAATAGACTACTGGAACCGGCAGCCAAGCTCTTCTTATGTTCTTAAGTTGGCTGGCTTTCCCAAGCCTCTCCAGACAGAAGGCTAAAAGAGATTGCTCATCCTCCCCCATGCTTGGGAGAAGGGCCTTCCCAGGTAACTACCAGAAATAAATGGACCCTCCTTAGCCATAGGCAGCCCACCTCCAAATTCCAGTTGTTGGGAATCACAAGTATAGTGTTATTGTGACAAAGGTTCATCTTTTCCAACATCTGGGTTGCAGCTGCAAAGAGCTGCAAAAATACATAGTGTGGGGACTTTCAATGCATATCCCGAGGACTAGGAAGAGGGAGGGATGGAAGAACACATTTTCATCCGTTTCATTACAGCAATGGCTGGGTTAGTTTCTGGCCCTCCTGATGTTGCAAAACCCACCATTCCTGACCATGCTGGCTGGGGTTAATGGGAACTGTAAAGGGTGTGCTTATTTCTCAAGCATTTCAGCTCCAATTATCACTGACTGTAATTTCTGTATCCCATTGCCATTCAGCTCCCACCTGAGTTTGCAATCCTTGTGAACGATACTGATGCCAACAAAGGAAACACACTGAATGTTAATTCACCATGGACAATGAACCAGCAGCTACAGACAAAGGACATTACACACACACACACCAGCAGCAGCAACAGCAGCATCCCCACCACTTTTGCCTTGTCCCTCTCATGTTTGCCTAAAAACCTACACAGAAACCAGTGCCAGGATGGAAACGCTCTCCCGCAGCCTCCTCCCGAGAGGCAGAAGAACCGCACAGCCAGAATCAACGAGGCATCAAAAAAGCAGCCTGACAACCAGCAAAGTGCCAATGAGAAATGTGCCCTTTGCAAAGGAAGACAGGTGGTGTGTGTGAGGGGAGGTGGTCACATTAGTAGGAATTGCTCATCACCCTAGGGGTGAAGTCAGGAGCCTTTCAGCCAACGCAGATGACACTGAAGGTGACGGAAAGCTTGTACCGATCCACGCCTCCCTCTGCCCAGCGCTGGGTCATAGGGCTTTTGCATAGTCAGTTTCATGTGAAGAGAAAATGCCGGAGTTTTTTTTTTTTTTTATGTGCACTTCCAAGTTACTTTCATTTTCTTTCTTTTTTTATATAATTTTTTATTGAGTTTTACAATTTAACAATCAACCAAACAACATGTGACAATTATCTTATAAAGGAGAAGGAAACTCCTCCCCATGGCTCCCCTCAGCTTCCCCTTCTGATTCTTTAAATATTTACTACTTCTGCTTGTTATCTTACCTTTATGATCTTACACCTAAATGCTCTATATTCTAATCATCTTCATCCCAAATTTTCTTTCATAATTACATCTTGCACTCAGTTACATTCCACATTATTATTTCTTGACCTTTGAACTTATTTTCTTGTTTGTAAGTGTTTAGTCAAACCCTGCTAGTGAGTCCATTTCTTTGCAGTATTTCCATAAGTACAAGGTTCCCAGTCTTTTTTAAAGTCTTCATTGTCATTGTCTCTGATTCTAGTTGCTTTCATTTTCAAAGCGAATTTCTCCAAATCATCGAACGGTTATAGCTCCCGTTGGTAGAGCATGATTCTCTTCATCTCAGTTGTGGGTTTGAGCATCACATTGGGCAAAAGATTCATGCATTACAGGGGGTTGGACTAGATGACCCTCATGGTCCCTTCCCACTCTGCAATTCTATTAGTCTAAGAAAACTCAGCTAGTATCAGGTTAAATGTTTTTAGAAGCATTTAAATAGGTAAGGGGACTAAACACAGAAATATAGGAAGCTGCCTTATCCTGAGTCAGACCATTGGCTCCATCTAACTCAATACCGTCAATATTGACTGGCAGCAGCTCCCAAGAGTTTCAGACACAGGAGTCTCTCTTAGCCCTACCTAGAGATGCTGATTATTGAACCCGGGACTTTTTCCATGCAAAGCAGATGCTCTGCCACTGAGCTGTGACCCTTCCCCAAGAAAAGACTTCCTCTCTGCCCATCACTGTATCCATTTCCAAATTCCAGTCATAGTCCCAGGTGAGCAAACGAATCACCAAAATGATAGGGGAGGGGGCCAAGAATCTGATCTCGAACCTGCGCTTCAGCACAAGGCCTGCGAGAAGGCAGGCTGCCTAACCCACCCACCACTGGGAGCTAGCAGAGTGGAAAAAGCTGCCTGATCCCTCTTGCAGAGCAGAAAATCCAGGCCAACACTGAGCCGGGGATCAGCTGGCAAGGATGTGGGTTGGTGAAATCCAGGAAGGACGGAGCTGGGGAAAGCCGTGTAGCGTCCCCAGGAATGCAGCTTGAATCACAGGCGAGGGATCCAAAGGGAAGTGCACAACAAAGACATAAACTTCTGCAGCTTGTGAACACAGCAGGATGGAGGGTCGAAGGGCGCCCCTTCGCATTATTTTCCCCCAGTATGGCTGGAGAGTCGGATCTGAATAGCAAAAGGCTTTCTAGATGACTCAGGAGTCTTTGTTTTGCAGGAGCAGGAGAAAGCAAGAGACTTGGGTTATTACTGAAGTCATCCTGCTGATCTGAAAGGCTGCACGCAGAGCGAGCTCCAGGCATGTTATAAGACCAGATGAGGAGCCCTGCTGGATCAGCTTGGAGGCCCTCCTGGTCCAGCATCCTGGTCTCAAAGTGGCCAATCATGGGATGGGCACTAACAGGAAGCCCAGAAGCAGAGTGCAACTGCTGTGCCCCTGCCTGCTGTTTGATGCTCCTTAAAAGTCATAAGAACCTAAGAAGAGGCTGTTGGATCAGGTCAAGGGAACATTGGAGTCCAGCTTCCTGTTCCCACAGTGGCCCACTGAATACCTCCTGAAAGCCCAGAGGCAGATCATGAAGGCAAGAGCCCCTCTCCCACAGATACCCATAAGAAGAGCCCAGTTGGCCCATCTAATCCAGTATCCTGTTCTCAGAGCAGCCAGCCAAATGCCCCTAAAGGAAGCCCTCAAGCAAGACCTGAGTGGAGGGTCGCAGATACCCCCATCCGTACCCCAGAGAGACTCATTCCAGAGGGTAACCATATTAGGTCTTCCGTAGTGAACACACACACCTTTTTGCCTCTCAAGGAGCAAAAAACTTATTCCTCCCTATGTATGCACGTTTGCTCCTTTGGATAGTGGAAAGAGGGTGCCATTTTCTACCATGGAAGGGACAAAGGGTGATTTTGGAAAAAAAGAGAAGCAGCAGCAGCTAGACCATCATTCTTGTTGACACCAGATTAATCTCTCCCCGCTTCTCATCTGGGCTCTACTTAACAGCACCGTAATGACCAGAAATTGCCTCTGACAAATCAGTGGTGAAGTTTGCCTAGTCGCAGCTGCCATGCCGATGGACGAGTCATTATTCTTTCAATTTAGCCCCCTGATGCCTCTTAGCATGCCTTTCGGGCTCCCCGTATGGCGCTCCTTAGCCTGGCTTGCAGGGCAACTGCCCAAGGCTGATCCCCTCCACCCACACCCTGGAGAACGGCCTAATGAGAATGAATGGAAAGCCCTTTCACAGCAAATGGGACGCAGGTGGCTCAAAATGGCTTTTTCTCTTGGCCACTTTAAAACCGGGAGAGGGTGGAAGGGGGAGGGAGGCAAAACTATTCACACCATATATTGGAGGCACTCAGATACCACTTTAACCAGTAATGGCCTCCCGTCCGCCCCCCGAATTCTGGGAGCTGCAGTTTGTAAAGGTGCTGAGAGTTGTTCAGAGGCCCCCTATTCCCCCACCGTACTCTCCAACATTTCTCTGCTGAAAACAGGGACGGCCTAAGGAAAAGCAGGACATTCTGGGATCAAATCAGAAACTGGGACAGCTTCTGTAAATCCGGGACTGTCCCTGGTAAAATAGGGATGCTTGGAGGGTCTGCCACCCCAGAGTTACAATTCCCATAGTGGTTTAACAATTACCTCTTCTTCATGGGGAACTCTGGGGACTGTAGCTCCATGAAGGTCTCCTAAGAAAAGCACACACCCTCACCTATGGATTTCTATTAATATGACTAGGTCATCAACAATGAAGTTTTACTCAGCATAGAGTCACTGAAATAAAAGGAACTAAGTGAGGACACATTCACCCCATACATTTAAGGCACTATACCATGTTAAACAGCCATGGTTCCCTGCTCCCACAAAACAAAACAAAGTATTCTGGGAGCTGTGGTTTATCACAGGTGCTGAGAGTTGAGGAGACTCCTATTCCCCTTACAGCGTTACAATTCTTTGGGGAAAGGGATTGACTATTAAGCTACTCTAGGAATTGAAGCCTGACTGGAAGAGTCCGCGACCAGAAGGAGGAGTATCAGGAAGAAATTTAATGATTATTTAGTTAAATTTGTTAAGTTAAACTAACTGGAAATAGCTTGCAGATACTTAATGGGTTTAGGATTTTATATATGTTAAGTGATGAATTAATATGTTTAATTCTATAAGGTGAAGATTTAAGGATGTTCATGTTTAAGTTAAATTTCATAAAAATTGGGATTTGGAAAACCGCTAAAAGGACATGCAATGAAATTCAACCAAGGGGATGCGAGGAAGTCACTTAACAAAGTTAACAACTGTAATTTTTAATAAGGCTATGATTTATGTTTATTTTGATTGTTTGTCTTGTGTGTTTGTTTGTTTGTTTGTTTGTTTGTTTGTTTATAATATTGTGAAAACCAATAAAAAAATGGGGGGGAATAGGAATTGAAGCTGGGGTGGGGAGATAAGGATAAGGGGATAACTCTCAGCAACTGTAACAAACTACAGCTCCCAGAATGCTTTTGGGGGAAGCCATGGTTGTTCAAAGCAGTATCATAGTGCTTTAAAAGCATGGGGTGAATGCGTCCCTAGATTGCTCAGCTCCCAGTCCAGCATGCAGCACCTAGCACATGCCTGATCCTAAGACTCCTTTTCAGCTGCAACAGGATCATCAGTCATTTTGCAACACAGAATCCCCATTAGCTACGAAGTTGAAGCCCATCTTTTTCCTCCTGCCTGTGACACTTCATTTTCATCACATTATCTATTTTCCCCAGGAAAACTTCTGCCTCGAAGGTGCGAAATTGCAATTATACACTTCAGAAGTTGTTTTGAGGAGCAGCAAAGTGTGTGTGTTGGGCGGGGTGGGGGGAACGATGGCTCTCAGATCTTTCAGATTCCATTACGGTCCTTCTGTGAAAACACATCGACTCCCATTAGAGGGATGCCACTCACCCACAGAACCTCCATTTCAAGGCTGAGAAAAGTGATTAAGAAAAGTTGAAAGAAACAGCCTCTCTCTCAGCCAGTCTGGATCTCCTTGACCTGCCAAACGAAGGTGGTGAGTGGTAGGGTAGTGGAACTTTCAGAAGCGCAGAGTCCCTTGATGATGATTTTATTATTTATATGCCGCCCATCTGACTGGATTGCCACAGCCACACACCCTCGCAGGCGAAGGCAGGACCAGTCCTACCACTAGTGAGATGATTGCCTCAGGCGGCATATGCTGGGAGATGGTGGTGCTCCTCAACTCTTCCTTCTGAGCTCATTAACCATACCTTTCTGTTGGAAAAGAGAGCTGTGCCTTGCATATAGCCCTGCACATTCATGGATCTTGCATCTTGCCCTCCACCTCCACCTTGCTGATCTCCCTCAGGGGCAGTGCAGTGCCATGCTGCTAGTACTGAAGTAGGATACAGAACTATAGCTACAGGTGGGGGTGTCATTCTTTCCTTTGCCTCAGGCAGCAAAATGCATTGGGCTGGTCTTGACTGCACCCTTTCATAACTGCACCCCATTCTAAGATTATACAACCATCTGAAATTATACAATATTCTTAGAATTCTACAATAACTAGGGATGCATTGCAACAATCAAGCAGATCGCCATGTGTTGCCTTTCAGCTACAGCTTGTATTTTTCTGTGCACATGGGCAAATGATTCCGAGTGGCCCAATATCTTCTTCTGTTGTGAATTAACTTGTGTTTTCCATGAAATTCCATTGTGCATAGCAGAACTCACACATCATTTTCTTGAAACTGAAGGATCCTGTGTTTTCAGTGTCCTTAATTGCTTAGCGTTGGAGCAAAGCTTTGTTCTAACTCCTCCTCGGTCTTTTCTCTGCACACCTATTCCCCTCCCAGAGCTACAATTCCTAGAGTTCCCTGTGAAGAAGGTTCGATTCTTAAATCACTCTGGGGACTGTAGCTCTGGCAGGGGAATAGAGGCCTCCTAACAACCCTCAGAACCCTTAACAGACTACAGCTCCCAGAAATAGCAGGTGGAACAATGGAATGTATCTAATGCTAGCCTTGCTAAAGCAGAAGAAGAAGAAGAAGAAGAAGAAGAAGAAGAAGAAGAAGAAGAGGAGGAGGAGGAGGAGGAGGAGGAGGAAGAGGAGGAGGAAGAGGAGGAGTTTGGATTTGATATCCCGCTTTATCACTACCCAAAGGAGTCTCAAAGCAGCTAACATTCTCCTTTCCCTTCCTCCCCCACAACAAACATTCTGTGAGGTGAGTGGGGCTGAGAGACTTCAGAGAAGTGTGACTAGCCCAAGGTCACCCAGCAGCTGCATGTGGAGGAGCCGAGACACGAACCCGGTTCCCCAGATTACGAATCTACCGCTCTAAACCACTACACCACACTGGCTCTCCAAGCAGGCCCATCCAAGCTAATAGACATGGTTAATTTAGTTCAATTAATCTCAGTAGGTCTACTCAGAGAAGGACTTAGTTGGATACAACCAAGCGGGGGGCAGGCGGAAGGGAGGGAGGGAGGTATATGAAATCAGGCACAAGTGTTGGTCTGGATCCCACCCCCTTTGAAATTTTGCACTACATAGCCTGGCTTCTCGGGCGGTGATCTATAGAGTTTGTGTATGAAGTATTTATGTGACCATCAGACACTTGGCACTCCAAGGCACCTCTTCCACATGCTTCAATGTTACGACTTGCCATCAAAAGCATCCATCTGTTTAAAGCCTGGATGCCAAGTCTGGTGTGGGAGCCAAGTCAACAGATCAAATGCAAGTGTGATGTTTGCTCCTCCGCTCCGCTTTATGATGATTTAACGATTGGGATGAAAGCTTGCAGAGCTGGATTCTGACTTACAGTAGCAGATCATAAGAGTACAAGGCTTAATTTGAGTCCCCATGAACTCAGAACCCAAAGGAGAGAAAGGACAGGCTCAGTTTCCAGAGTCTGTCATGCTCTGCTATCTTGGTTGCGCCTAGAAAGGGCAGAGACTTCAGTAAAGAAATATAGAGGATTTAAACTGCATTGGGAGGGAGGGGTTAGAAACAGAATCAATAGCAAACCCCTACATCAATAACAACTCACAGTTTGGAAAATCTGGAGTAAAAATAATAAGTGATACGTTTCTGCAGTTTGTGCATTGGGAAGAAGCTGGTTGTCGATACCACTCAATGTACTTGTATACAGGACTTAACCCTAAAGCTAACAAGCTGTTAGAAACCTCATTAAGGAATAATACAATTACCAGGTTTCAATTACATCAAGTCAAACATTTTATAACAATACCCAGTATCATAAGCCAAGCCACTAGATGTCCTCTCAACTTGCAAGACATTTATTGCTCAGACCACAAAGAATGGAAAGTGTATAGTTTCAGCAATCTATAACATTTTGTTGGGTGAAAGTATAAGCATTCACAATGGATTTTAAGTCATCTGGGGACAGGACTTACAACTGAACACTGATGAAACTTTATAGAGGTGTAGAAGCGAAAAGGCGCCGTTTAAATCTGTCTCTGCCAGTTGAGAGAGAATGCTTTAAAAACAGTGTTCTTCTGGGACCTCATTCCCCACACTCTGAGCAGAATAAACAATATGCTTTTTTCCCCCAGCGTTGGAAAGAGGTGTGGGGAGCAAGGTGGGGAGTGAGGTACCTTTTTCCATATATAGTAGCCATACAATGGCATTCTTCCATTCCGGAATGCTGTATGTGAAGAAATCAACAAAATCGCCCGTCAGTCACTGCAGCTATATCCACAACTAGTTTTGCTTGTAATCTAAATCAGCAATACACAAAGACTTGGTAATCTGTCTGTTAACTGCTGTAAGACTTTTTATGGCCCCAAATGGGAAAGTCCTTGAACCGAACACACTATTCCCGGTCTCCTAACTTTGGAAATGTCATTATCTACATTGGACCTTCCATATTAGTTTCCTCTACCATCACCACCCCTCACTTTGTGTGCGGTTTGCATGTATGAGCAGAGACCAACTGTGAGCGATGATGGAATGCAAAAGAGACAAAGTTCCGCATTGCACTAGAGTGGTATAGTGCTTGCAATGTTGGGAGACTGTGGTTCTAAGTCCCCTACTCAGCCATGAAGCTCAATGGGTGACCTTAGCCCAGCCTCTGTCTGTCAACCTAAACTTACAGGGTTATTGTGAAGATAAAATGGGAAGAGGAAAAACATATATGCCTTTTTGAGCTCCTTGGAGGAAAAGTGGAATATAAATGCAAGCAATCAATAAAACAAAGCTGGTACCAAGAGGTATGGACATCAGCACTAACACATAAACCAAAAGCAATAATAAAATGAACAGAGGCAAGCATATTTCAGAAGACTTGTTATTGCTTTATTACTTGTGCAAATAGGGAAAAAAATAGTTGGCAGCCACTGGCAGCTCATGGACAACTTTGGCTGGGAGATCAGGGGCGGTTCCTGTAAAAACACAAAGAGATGCACATGAATTTCTAAACTGAACTTGTGACCCAACAAGGTCATGCCAATGTTACATTGTAAGTCCCTCCCTCATAATGTGTTGTTGTTGCTGTAAATGTTACAATTCAGATAAAAACATCCTCCTCTCCCCCCCCCCAAAAAAAGTTAACTATGTTCTGTAGTTAATGTAGACCCATTGAAATTAATGGGCATCACTATTAATTTCAATGTGTCTATCTGAGTAAAACTTGGATACAACCCAGTATCTGCCCCAAAACCCACAAGTGAAAACTGCATCCTTTTACAAAAATCTTGTATATAGGCTCTTTTAGCTCCCCCCCCCCCCAATCACTAGTTGCCTTTTTAAAGTAATGCAATGCTACAAACAGCAAAAGCAAATAAATGAATCATAACCCAATATAGCAAGACACGCAAAATAAAATTTAAAATGTGCTTAGAAATGTACACTTTGGGGGGGGGGAACATTTGAAACACTTTCTTTTTTAAGGAAATGTCTTTATTGCTTCAACAACAGAATAACTTAAAATGCCCACATATCTCAATGCAAATGTTTCAAATTCACAGATGATTGTACTGTCAAGGGCCAATGGGAGTTGTAGTTCAGAACATCTGGAGGGCACTGGGTTGCAAACGGTTGCTTTAGGCATGAAAATTATCTGGAAACTTATTCCTCTGTATGCTTGGAACGGAATCTTCTGCTTATCATCGGCATCATTATTAGCGATCAGTTCTCAAATATTTTCCCTCTGGTGAAAAATATCAACTTGCTTCTCCGAGCTGAAGGGCAGAGGAGGCTGGCACAAATCTGCAGGTGACAGGCAGTGTTTGCTGCCTCACAAAACAGACACCTCAGATAACAAGGGCTGACTGTGATAAGCTGGAAGTGTAATTACAGGATATCTCGGTGCAATTCATCTCTGGAGCAAGGCGGTAGCTGTCACTGTAAGTCAGAATCTCTCTCCATCGGACCTTCTGAGCATGTGGGCGTAGAGAGGAAACAGGCGATAATGCGCAGGAGATTATGTTCAAGTAATTAGAAATGTGGCCTCTGTAAATAAGAAGGGGTGTGGGCGCAGTGGCAGAGCACCTGCTTTGCATGCAGAAGGTCCCAGGTTCAATCCACAGCATATCCAAGTAGGAGTGGGGAAGTCTCCTGCCTTAAACCCTGGAGAACCATTGCTACAAGTCAGGAAAGGCAATACGGAGCTAGACGGATCTACTCAATGCATGGCGTCTCAGGGGAAGGATCATAGGTGTCCTGCAGATCACACTTTGCACACAAAAGGTCTGCGGTTCGATCACCAGCATCTCCATGTAATGGAGCCACTGGCAGTCATTGCAGGCAATGCTGAGCTAAATGGATCAATAGTCTGACTTGGTATAAGACAGATTCCAGTGTTTATTGGATGTATCCACAGCTCACTGGAAGAGCATCTCCATTGCAGGCAGAAGGCCCCAGATTCAACCTCCAGCATCTCCAAACCAGGTGGGTAAAGAAGCCTACCTGAAACCTTGGGCAGCTGCTTTCAGTTAGTTTATATCAGCTTTGCCTAACCTGGTGCTCTTGAGGTTGGACTACAACTCCCATCATCCTTGACTATTGGCCACAGTGGCTGGGGATGATGGGAGTTGTAGTACATCAACATCTGGAATGTACCAAGCTGGAGAGGACTGCCACAGGGATGTGGAGCCTCTGACATGCAAGAGAAATAGACTAACATACCCATCCCTACTGGGTATAAGGCAGAACTAATATTTTCACTTTACTTTTTCTTTTGTAGGTATGTACGCATATAAACATGTAATTATGCTTAATTTCCAGCTAGATTTGTGATCAATGGTGAATAAAGTAGTTAGTCAGTACATTGCATTACATGTAAAAAGGAATTGTTAATATTTACACTGTCTACTCAATTTTCAAAACTCAGATCATAGCTATACATTGCCAGTATCACTGCATAGTTCCTTTATTAATTCTAGCTTAATACCAACTGATAGCACCAAATACTACCACGTACACTACAAGCATAATGTAGTAAAGTGTCATATAGGCCAATATTATAAATGCAATCTTATACAACCCATTAATACTGTTTTAGTTAGATTGAAGAAAATTTGGCAGTTAATATCTATTCCATATCTGATGGTCAAAAAGTTTATAAATCAGACCCAATCACCCTTAAAGTATTGGGAAGGGGGCTCCCTGCCACCTTGTAACTGAATGCGCTCTGTATCTTTTGCCATGAATTGGGGGAACCTTTTTTTCAGGCTGAGGGCCACATTCTGTTCTGGGCAATGCTCTGGGGGGGACCACATGTCAGTGGTGGGTGGGGCTAGAGACAAAAGGAGGTGGAGCAACAAATGTAAATGTTACCTTCATACAACAGGCTAGTCCCTATACACACATGCACACAAATCCCCCTCCAAGCAATCAGGAGGCATTATCAAAGTTCAGGGACACATTTCCACCCATGGAGGGTGTGAAGCTGAGGCAGTGAGGAGCATGGCCTGAGGTTAATTTTCAGGCAGGTTTGCCCTGTGTAGGAGAAATTAGCCATGGTTTGCCTCCAATATTGGGTCTTACGCAGAGCAGGCCAGTTGAAAGTAATGGGCATGACTTAGTTCCGTTCATATCAAAGGATCTGCTCTGAACCGGTGTGGTGTAGTGGTTAGGGTGCTGGACTAGGACCTGGGAGTCCAGGGTTCAAATCCTCACTTGGCCAAAAAGCTCACTGGGGTGTCCTTGGCCCGGTCACTCCTTCTCAGCCTAACCTACCTCACAGGGCTGTTGAGGGGATTGCTTGAGGAGGGGGGGAACCACATACACCACACTTGGGCTCTGTGGAGAAAAAGAGAAGATACAAATGTGATAACTAACTAACTAACTAACTAACTAACTAACTAACTAACTCACAGCTGGATATAATCCCTTTCTTCCTTTTTCTCAACTGAGGGACTGAAAGTACTGTGTTTAAAATAGCTAAACATGCAAAGTCTGCCTTCCGGTTGTGAATAACACAGCTGAGGCTACACAATCAGCTTCTCCTCCCCTATTACCCATTAAAACAGAAAAGTCATGATGGCTGAAAAGATCAGGGCTTAATTCCCAGGCTTTGTGAAGGGAGTCAACTTCTTAAGTGTGAGTGCACACATAATCTGATGTCAGGTATATTTGTCTCTTTTCCTTAATATTTTTTTCTTTTCCTTTTCCTGTTGGTTGCAGAACATTGGCTATATTTCTCCCTGTGTTTACCCATCTTGCACAAGAATGGGGAAGACCCGGCTGGCGAAACAGAGCTGCTATTGCCTCATATGCCTCTGCTTTGTCCTCTCCCAGCCAACTACCAGAACAAATCACGCGCTTCTCTACATCTCTCCCCACCTTTTTACCCTTCCGACTCTGCTTTCCACTACACGGCTCAGCTCAACTTTTTCTCTGAAAAGCTTTTAAACCCGGCACTTGCCCTTTGTCTGTGTCCCACCTGAACTTTTCATTTTCTAAGAGAGAGAGACAGAGAGAAAGCAGATTGAGGAGTGCACATGCTTACTTCCACCTATCAGTCATGTTTCATGGAAGCTATTGACCAGTCTGATGGGAAAGGAAGAGATAAAGGTTGGAGTTCAAGAGAAAGATAAATAACTGCTGAACAAACAGAAGGGTGGTTTGGTGTGTGTTTTCCCCCCAAAACAGTGCAAACATACAAGAGACAGCTGTTGATCCCAGAACACAAAAGGACATAAAGAGGGGCATTGCAAGAATGAGGTAAGTTCTATCCAAGTTGTCTTTCTGAAAGGGATCTGGAACACTACTCGATGTAATTTTTACAGCAAAGTAGAATTGATCCTTGTAGGATCGCTGCAAAATTATGAGACAATCAAGACTTTGCAGTCTGCTCTGTGGCAAATTGAAGTATGGGTTGCATAGATTAAATTCACTCAGATTTCTTGGGCAATCCCTTAATCTGAGAATCCTGCAGAGCAGTGGTCTGTTTCTTGAAGTGAAGGGATAGACTGTACCTCTGCTGTAAGTAGCACACTAAAGATCGATCCAATTTCGCAGCTCAGCATGCAGTTTGCAAAACGGAACTGGTAGTTCAAATCTCTTTTTGTTATCATTATAGTTCATCAGAACCCACTGATCAGATGTTTACTTAAGAAATAACTGACATACCTCCTTTTTTGTGAAGTATAAGCTTATTAATAGCTACCACTAGTCATGATAATTATGGTGTATGCATCCCAACAGCTGGGAGACTGTTGCTGTTGTGCTTAGGCCCTGCTTTGGGGGCTGATCCAGCAGTTAGGTTCTTTTAATATTCTTATTGCTCACCAAGTTGGGCCCTTCTGCTATTTTATTTTATTTTTAATCATAGTCACAAAACAACACAACAATGTTTCAACTGACAGAAGGGCAATATTTGGCAAAAACAATAGGTCTGATGGTAGTTGTAGTCCAACATGTTGGCTGCTCCTGGTGTAAACAGTTTTCCAAAGAAAATGCACGTGCATATCAGGAATGAGGAGCAAATCCATTTGGTTCACATTTTAATTGTTCGATAGATTTCACAGATCTGTAAGTCGGGGCACTGCATTTTGGGCAGCCACCATGGGCGAGAGCTTAGTTCGGTTTCCATTTAAAGCAGCGCTGGTGCCCACCCCACTGCTAAAAGGCTGCCCGGGGGGGCAGCAGGGAGGGT
Organism: Podarcis gaigeae; assembly: GCF_964106915.1. Taxonomy (NCBI): domain Eukaryota; kingdom Metazoa; phylum Chordata; class Lepidosauria; order Squamata; family Lacertidae; genus Podarcis; species Podarcis gaigeae. The sequence continues at coordinate 15,983,033 of NC_139684.1, forward strand.
GAGTGGGGGGTTGTTGCTGCCATTGCAAGAAAATACTGCATGGCCGTATGCCCATGAAGGGGCCCTGCAGCAGCACTATGCCCGGGAGCCCCTGAAGTCTGTTGCCAACTCTGCCTAAGTCTGGGTGCAATTATACGGTGTTAATAGGTCAGCCTACTTGGATGTGCATCTTGGGTTGAGTCAGCTTGGACTCACCACTCTTTCTTCATTGTCTCCCCTGCAGACTTTGCCTCTTCCTCTTCGCCTTTTCCCATGGGGTGCTCAGTGACCTCGTCCAACTGGAGAAAATGTATGGAAGGATTGCATCCCCCGACTTCCCAAACATATACCCCAATGGCAAGGAGAGGACATGGAACATTACTGTGCCCCCTGGCTATGGTATCCGCCTCTACTTTACCCACTTCAATCTAGAGCTTTCCCACCTGTGCGAATATGACTATGTGAAGGTATGTGACGTCACAGATATGTGAGCATGCTTTTAACAGGTAGTGTCAGGATTGCTGTTCAGGAAGCTCATTCAATTCAGACCCAAGAAACCAACCAAAGTGATATCCTTCATGCCTGGTTAATTTCCAAAGGACTCTTGCTTTCTCTGATCTCTTTGAATTCTTGCAAGTTCATTCCCCTCTTTGTGTGCAGAGGTCCCAGGTTCAATCCCAAGCAACATGTCCAGGCAGAATATATCTTGCTGTCTGTCAGTGTAGATTATATTGTGCTGTGTGGTCGAATAATCTAACTCAACTTCTTCATGCAGCACGTATTTAAACTGTGGAACTCGCTCCCACAGGAAGCAGTAACCAACCTGGATGGCTTTAAAAGAGGACTGGGCAAATTCATGGAGGTGGTCATCAATGGCTACTAGCTATGTTGTTTCTGCTCTGTCTCCATGGTCAGTGGGAGCAATGCTTCTGAATACGAGCTGCTGGAAACTACAGGAGAGTGCTCTCATGCTCAGGTCCTCCTTGGTTTCCCACAGGCATATGGTTGGCTACTGAGAACAGGATGCTGAACTAGATGGGCCATTGGTTTGATCCAGTAGGCTCTTCTTATGTTCTTATAGTATAAGGCAGCTTCCCATTTTCCTGGGATAACCACTGGCAGGTCCACTTAAGGGCAGGAAAAGAATCAGCAAAAAGGAGATATCATTGCATTTATATATAGATATGTATCTCATTCATCTCCCTGCTTTCCAGTTGCGTTCAGGAGGGACAGTCTTGGCCACCCTGTGTGGACATCAGAGCACAGACACTGAGGAAGTCCCAGGGGATAGGACGTACCACTCCATCAACAACAACCTAGCTGTGACTTTCCGATCAGACTATTCCAACGAGAAAGAATTCACTGGATTTGAGGCCTTTTATGCTGCTGAAGGTGAGAGGTTGGAGGTGACGTTCCTCTTCCATGCAAGCAAGGCATAACGGGCATCTCAGTGGCAAGTGGTCGTCATAGCAGAGTGGTAGAGCACATGCAGTGCATTTAGGAGGTCCCATGTTCAGTCCTCAGCACCTTCAGGAAGAACTAAAATTTTCTTCTTGAAACCCTGGAGTTTCACTGGCATCTTTAGGTAGGGCTGGAAGAGACACTCGTATGAAATCTCAGAGAGCTGCTGTGCATCAGCGTAGAAAATATTGAGCTAGACGGACCAATGGCATGACTCAGTATTCAGTACTCAGAACCAGCTTTGGGTGTTCGCATGTTTTTCTTTGCCCAGAAGAGGCCTGATTCTGCCATTACCCCATTTCCAAAGGGACCAGAGTCACTATTCTCATGTGGTCTAAGATGAAAAGATACATGCACCATGTTTTCCAGGGCTAATGCAGATCTAAACGTGCAAAAAATGTCCCAACTACGTTTTACAGAGTAGACCCATTGAAATTAAAGGCCATTAGCCATGTCAGCCCTTAGTAGGGCTGGCATTAGGTGCAGCCCTCGGTTTTTCCACCTGCGGCACCATCTCAGCCCCTGCATCACATATGTGTCCACACCCACTCCCATAAACCCCTCGCCAAAAGGTTGCAGCTTGCTTTGGGAGAGCTACATCCAAGCTCCTGTTTCTTCTCCCTTTCCTCTAGACATTGATGAGTGTGAACAGCTCCCTGACAGCGAGCCACTTTGTGATCATCGTTGCCACAATTACCTGGGCGGCTACTACTGCAGCTGTAAAATTGGCTACCGTCTACACAAAGACAAAAGGACCTGTACAGGTGAGTCTCTTGGGAGCTGGTGAGAGCTGCTTAGGTAAAGGTAAAGGGACCCCTGACCATTAGGTCCAGTCGTGACAGACTCTGGGGTTGCGGCACTTATCTCACTTTATTGACCAAGGGAGCCGGCGTACAGCTTCCTGGTCATGTGGCCAGCATCACTAAGCCACTTCTGGAGAACCAGAGCAGCTCACGGAAACACCGTTTACCTTCCCGCTGGAGCAGTACCTATTTATCTACTTGCACTTTGACATGCTTTCGAACTGCTAGGTTGGCAGGAGCAGGGACCGAGCAATGGGAGCTCACCCCATCACGGGGATTCGAACTGCCAACCTTCTGATCGGCAAGTCCTAGGCTCTGTGGTTTAACCCACAGCGCCACTCGCATCCCAAGAGAGCTGCTTACAAGTGGGTTTTTAAAACAAACAAACAAAAAACCTGTTTCCTTGACCAGCTTAAGTTAGAGCTGTGGTTTATTTAGGTATTTGCTGATTGTTTACATGTTTTGTTTAAAATTAAGGTGAGGAACTTTAGACCTGGGGGCTAAATATGGGCCTCTTGGCTGTTCTGTCTCGCCCTTCAGACTCTCCCTACACCTCTCACTGGCCCTGCCTTGCACAGCAAGTATATTTTCCTGGCTGTGATGTATTGTTGGATTCTGATAATGCCTCTTGCTTGACTGGATGGACAGAGACTGGGGTGTGTGAATATGTGTATAAGCTGGCCTACTGTATTAAAGTCAAACATACAGTTGTTGCTCCACCCACTTTTGGCTCCAGCCCTGCCCACCAGGGACATGTGGACCCTGGAGAGTTGCCTAGAAGGAAATGTGGCTCTCAGGCTGAAAAACGGTTTTCCACTCCAGTTTCAAAACTGTTATATGGCGCTCCCCAGCAGAGCTTCCAAGGCACTCCACAAAATTCAGATAAACTAACACAAATATCTCAGCATTTAGAAAGAAAATACATTAAACTACACTAAAACCCCCAGATTGATTACCGGTTTCATTTTTGTTTTATAAATTAAGTTTCTAGGCCTTAAGACTGTAGGGATATTTGGAATACCTGAGGTCCAGAAAAGAAGCTTTGAATTGTGTCGGGAAACGAATCAGCAGCCAATAGGTTGCATTCAACGGCAGCCCTTTGTTTTAAGTCTGCAGTATGCTAGGTGCAGTCTTTGATTTTTCTGCCACCCACTCAGGAAGGCTTATTATTCACCAGCTCTTTTTTCTCTTTCCTTTCTTCTCCCTCTCTCCTCCCTTCTTTATTTTCCAGCATGAAATAAATAAATTCGCTGCTTCGCGGCTTAGGGAGAGATGGAGCTAGACGTGTCAACATTCCCTCCTGAACTGCCTGTAGCATCGTGCACAATCATACAGAGCGCTATGCTTGATCCGTGACTAGCTTGTGTCTTCTTCCTCTTCCTCCTGCCTAGCACTGTCTCCTGCAGCAAATAAAATGGCTTTCTCTGTTTCTCCCAAGCTTTCTGCAAACCTTTCCTCTGCAGCCTCCGGAAGAACATAGGAAGTTGTAATCTATTGAGCCCAACCCATTGGTCCATAGTACGGCTTACACCAGGCTTCCTCAACCTCAGCCCTCCAGATGTTTTGAGACTACAGTTCCCATCATCCCTGACCACTGGCCCTGCTAGCTAGGGATCATGGGAGTTGTAGGCCAAAAAACATCTGGAGGGCTGAGGTTGAGGAAGCCTGGCTTACACTGACTGGCTGCTGTTCTCCACGGTCTCAGGCAGAGAGTGTCTCCCAAGCCTACCTGGCACTCTCTTCCAGGAGCTATGATTTAGAGGCAGACTGCCTCCAACAGTGGAGGTGGAATGTAGCCATCATGTTTAGTAGACATTGTTTGCCTAACTTTTAAAGTCCATAAGCACACTGGAATTTTTGACTGCCTAGGGCACCACTTTTCTCCCCCCTTCCCCTCCCCTGGATAAGTCACCCTACAAAGAGACAAGAAGTGTACAAGTACAACTTCATTTCCCCAAGAGATCTGGGTAAAAGTTGTATCCAGTAGAATTAATCTAAGCCTTGAAAAGCACAAGGAGCCATAAAAAGGAAGTGGGAAAGGGCGTCATTTTTCCAACATCCTCTTTTGCATGCAGGTGGTCCCAAGTTCAACCTCTGGTATGTCCAGCTAAAACAGGGATGTTGAACCTGTGGCCTTGTTGGGTTCAGCAGTTAGGGATGATGTAGTCCCCTATCTGTGTTAAAAGGATCAGATTAACGGAAACACTATTCTGATGTCCTGGAGGGTCCAGTGCAAGCTGGAGTAAGATAATGCTAGGTTGTGTGAACCAAGAGTCTGATCTAAGGAAGCTTCTGAGCAGCAGTGACACTTTTAAAAACATAAAATGGGTTCATTTTAAAACTTTGCTCGCTTTCACAAATTGGTTTTCAGGGCAACAGGCTGAGAATCATGTCTTTAAACAGAAACACACACACATAGAAAAGTAGCATGTCAAGGAGAAGCCTTTTATATGCACCAGCTATCTATATCAGGCAGATAATTTAAACATGGAAGTTCTCCCTGCCTGCAATGAAACGGCAAAAGCCATGCACGTCACCCACCCACTCCCACTTTGCTTCCACTCTTCAAACTCACAGCAACTTCCCAGTTACTCACTAATGTAATTCACAGCCTACTGTTAATTTTGGACCTAATGATCCAGCCATCATGAGTTCACCAGTTGAGGCAGGCTCCTTCCTCAGAGTTCAAGTCTCTCGTGGGCAGTATAGTGTTACTCTAATAAAAATATAGCCCTAAGTGTAATTGAACACTCTCCCGGCGCCCCTAAAGCCCAGCTAGAGTTTACAGCCGAGGACGACGTGAAAAATTGTCCCATTCCTCTTGCGCAAGCCATTTTTTCTTTTTCTTCTTTTTTAAAACTGCTTTATAGATTTTTCTTGCCTGCAGATCTGTGAAATAAAAATACAGCCCATAATAAAGGCAGCTCCCTGTGGCCATATCCAAAGAGCTATAAAACACAGGAGAGCCAGTTCAAGCCGTTCCATTGTCGTGACCACAAGAAGCTGTCTGTTCTCACTGTGTAACAGCCAGGAAGAGCTGGTCCCACTTTGTCCCATCAATTGTGACAAGGAGTGCTCTACAGAGCACGGCAGCATGAGCATCACAGGCACATATCGGGGAATGCTGTGACACCACTTGTGCCAACTGGGTAGCATATGTGATGTCCCTGCCTCATTAGTGCCGGTTCAAGAATGACTGTGATGGAACAGGCATGTATTGCACAATTGCTACAAACTATGATGGCTATGTTCTAAACGCCACTGTCAGGGGTAGAATAGCCTCTGAATACCAGATGGTGGGAATCCCAAGTGGTGAGAGCCACCTGCCTGCTTGCAGGCTGCGATGTTGAACTCAGGACCTGCTTGCAGGCTTCAGGGCTCTACTTATCAGTATTGTCTACACTGACGGACCAGTAGCTCTTTAAGGTCTGGCTGGAGAGATTTTCAACCCTACCTGAAGATGCTAGGCATTGAACCTGAGGCCCCCGGAAAGTTGCTCAGAACAGAATGCGGCCCTCAGGGTGAAAAAAAAAGATTCCCAAACACTGCACTAAATCCTCTTGTGATGTTGGCAGGATATTTGAAAGTCACAGTAAAGAAAGAACTGCATGACTGTCGACTGTCAGAAAGTCAGAGACAAAACAGAAGCTAACACCAGCATTTAAAATGTGGTTGGGTAAAGCTTGTTGAAATGGCACAAGTTGCAGAATACATTCAGTTATGCAATAGGAGGGGAATCTCAGAAAGTCTGAAGGACTATTGGGTCTTATTTACAAACACTATGATGAATAGATATGGATTACATATCAACTGCTACAATTCACTGAAACTAATTTAAAGCAGTATTAATGAGTTGTTATGAAGGCCAGTGTTTGCACTTAAATATTTCAGTGCATATCTGCATTGAGCCAAGTTGTTGGAGGAGCTAGCTACACCCCTGCCAACAAGAAAATAAAACTTTTTCTTTCCAAGGTTATATGTGGTCAAGGGGGAAAGAAGCAAAATAGAGGGAGTGGGGGAGAAGAGGCTTAGTACTTGAATGCCTTTCTGATTTTGAGTCATCTCGAGCTGCACCACTGCGAAGGCAGAAAATATTCCTGGCCTACGTCTGTCAACCCCTCGCTCCATCCTCCTCCATAAATCAGCAAGGAAGTTGCTGCAGTTCAGATTCAGAACCCGCAGCTGCCTGGCCCTAGCCAAGTACCAGGCGCTGTCAACAAGCAAGAGTTCCTTCAGGCACTCGGTAACCGATCAATCCTGCCTGCTGTGTCCAGCGGGAGATGCCATGACTCCGAGCATGCCAGTCAGAGTTACAGCTGGATTTTGCAGAGCAAGGATGATTTCCACTCCTACACACGCCTGGCGACCAAGAGAGCCGCTGAGGGGTGGGTTGTATTTTTGAAAGCATTGGGAAGGAAACAGGGAGGGCAGCTGCCATCAGAATTGCACATGTAAACCAGAGTTGGGGAACCTTTGGCCTTCCAAATGTGGCTGGACTCCAACTCCCATCAACACCCCCCCACCTGCCCACCCGCCAGCATGGCCAATGGATCAGCGATGATGCAAGTTGTAGTCAGACCAAAGATTCCCCACCCCTGATGTAAAGAGAAGGCTTTAGGGCCTTCATTATAGAGTAGGATCACTGGTCTCTCTCAGTGCTGTCTACACTGAATGACAATGGCACTGTGGAGTTTCAGACAGGGGCTCTCTCTCTACCTGGAGATGCCAGGGATTGAACCTGGGGCCTTCTGCAGCCAGAGCAGGTGCTCTGCTACTGAGCTACAACCCTTCCCCTTTAAACAAATGGAAGCCGATTCAAAGATGACAGCCACATAGGTAGGATAGGGTTTGCAGCTATCGGTACTGGTAGCTGGTGCCCAGCTGGAAAAGGTGTACCAGAGGTCAATTAAATTGGTCAAGGCATTAAAGCACCTTCCCTGCATGGAGATGCTAAAAGCATATGGAACATTTTAGTTCAGGGAAACTTTGAGCAAAGCTGGATAGCCAAGGTCCACCATTGTTGGAGCTGATGGTGTAGCTCACAACTCCCACCTGGCAGTCGTGCTCCAAGCCAGTTGGAGGGCACCAGTTTGGCGGAGGCTACTGTGTTTTTAGAATTATGAAACTTTTTTCCTCCCCTCCCATTTTCAGATTTGAATTGGGGTGCGCTCAAGCAACTGATGGGCAATAAACTGGCGGTAGGGAAAGTGACATCCTTCGCACAACTTATGGAACTCGCTACCAAAAGATGTTGCAGAAATGGCCATTGATTAAATTGATTTTTTAAAAAGGTTTAGGTAAGAACTAATTGAAACCCCATTGAGATGCAGTATATTCTTACCCTGTGTGAGGGCCAAATGGAGGAGTACTGCTTGATATGCCACACAGCACAGCTATCTCAGCAAACACTTAGTTATCTTATTGCTACTGACTGTTTGGCATTGGGGGTTTTATGTATTTGTTGCAGGTTTTGTTGGGGGGGGTAGGAAAATAGGGAGAGACTAAATTTTAATTAGGGAGAGGGTCCCTAGCTCAGTGATAAAAGGATCTGCTTTCTATGCAGGAGGTCCCAAATTCAATCTACAGCATTGGCAATTAAAAAGATCAGCAAATAGATGATGGGAAAGACTTTTCTGCCTGAGACCCTGGAGAATCACTGCCAGTCAGAGTTGACAATACTGAGCGAGATGATCTAGTCACCATTATTAAAGGATTTATTAATAATCATTAACATGCATCTCAAGGTGATTTCCAAACATACCATAAAAACAGATGAAATTGTTTGAAAAGCAGTACAAGAACTAAATTTCAGAAATTCATCAGACCTGCTATGATACCGAGGCCTAGCCAAATTCTTCAGAATTGAATTAACAAGTCATAGCTTTCTCCCCTTTTCCTTACATCGGACAACTATTTGCTTATTGTGGGGTCTTCAGATGTTGTTAGACTACAGCTCTCATTAAACCCAGTCAGCATGGCCAATACTTAGGGATTTATTATTATTTACTGCCTTTCATCATAAAATAGCAAGGCGGCTTACCAAATGAAATCAAAACAATGTAGCAATCAGATTTTTTTTAAAAGGAATGCCAAATATCCAGGAACTCCCCAAAGAACTAGCACTAAAAATCAGTGCTTGGGCAAACCATCAAGAGTAAGGGACAATGAGAGTCGTAGTCTGATAAAATCTGGTGGGCATTAGATTCCTTGTGTTCAAAACACATTCGGAATCCTTGAATACATTTGTACAAATGCATTTGAACTGATGGAAGACACCATGAGGGATGTGCAGGCAACAGAAAAGCAGGGTAAAAATGGCCTCATTAACATAACTGCTCTTTTGACAAATAACTTTATAAATTTATTTGCTTTCCTGAGAAGAATTTGGGATTTATTTATTTTCTCTCTCTCCACTTTTCAGCCAATTGCGTAGATAAGGTGCTGACTGCAAGATCTGGAGAGATTTCCAGTCCACGTTATCCCAAACCATATCCCAAACTCTCCCAGTGCAATTATGGGATCCAGGTGGAAGATGGATACATGGTTGTCTTGGAATTTGTGGAAAGCTTTGATGTAGAGACCCACCCAGAAGTGGAATGCCCCTATGACATCCTTAAGGTCAGTTGGGCCTGTTCACTAGGTCTTCTACTACTAAAGAAACTTGTTTCCTGTACAGTCGGCACCAGTTAAGTTGTATCCAATGCTAGTAGTCCTATTCAGAACAGGCCCAATGAAATTACCGTAATAGGCATGGCTAACTTAGGCCCAATCAGTTTCAATGGGTCTACTCTGAGTAGGACTTGGTTGGATACAATCCTACACCAATGAAGAGCTGAGGACACTGCAATGCCCCAATGCATGGCAGCAAATTGCAGTTACTTCTGGGGACACCTAACTGGAATGCTTGAGCTGTTATCAGTTTTCACATCCGTCTCCCATTACAAAGACTTCAGATACTCTTAGATCCACACTAATGTACTGAGAATGTTGAAGTTGGTTGCATGTATTTATGGACCAGGTAGCTACAAAATTGACTTGGGGCAGATGGCTAAACTGGTGCATCCAGCCCAATTATCTACTCTAGCTGGTAGTGGCTCTCCATGGTAGCAGCCCCCAGGCATTCCCCTCTTGGAAGCCCAAGTTATGTCTACCATAAAGTATATATCCTGGACCCCCTAAGCTAGTCTGTTGTCCCCTCGCAGTAGGGGTGGGGATACTGTCCCACTGCCAGTGTTTCAATATTTGGGTGCCAAACCGGGAAGCTTCTGTATTTGGAACCAGTAGCCCTCATCCCCGGAGTTGCTAAGGAAACTTTAACAAGCAAAAAGAAAAAAACACAATAAAATCAGTGCATGTTTGAAGGGCTCAGTCTGCCATCTTGATTCAAAACAGGCATCCAATTTTATCCAAGGTTAAACCCTGCTCATTAATCTCAGGAACCATCGTTTAAAACTTGGTTACGATATCTTAAGGGGTGCCCAAATGCAAAGCGAACTAGCCATTTTCCAAAATAAACAGTAGATCGAAACGGGGAGAGGGGGATACTGTCCTTTGCCTTAGGCAGCAAAGTGCTACTGGGTCGCCCCTGGTTGCCTGACAACAGCTGTGGACCTCTTGAGGCAAGCAACTTAAGAGCCAAACAGCTGATACTCGATCAGCCCATGATGGAAGAAAGGTTGGGATGTTTCCCTTCACTGTTTCAGATCAAAACACCCAAGCAAGAATTTGGCCCGTTCTGTGGGGACACCCTCCCTATGAAAATTGAAACCCGTAGCAACACCGTCAACATCCAGTTCACCACAGACCTCTCTGGAGATCACACAGGATGGAAAATCAGATATACCACAACAGGTAAGATTATCACTTCTAACCAAAGAGCAGACAGCAGTGAAGTTCTGCTGAGTACACATATAATTTCCTGGCTCCTAGGGAGCCCTGGGAATGGTAGCTCTGTGAGGGGGCCGAGTTATGGTCCTCCAGCTCTGGGGCACAAGGATGCCAAGCTGCAGGAAGCCACAGGATCCTGAGGAAGCCGCTTCTTATTAGCTGTTGGTCAACTGGTTCAGTACTGTCTACCGTTGTGACAGGTAAGGCATGAGGTAGGGATACCAGCAGTAAGTGCCAATGACAGGCAGAGCCACCTGCTGACTAGCTGTACGTAAGAAGGGAGGGAGGTGTGGGCTGACTGAGAGCAGAGCCAGGATGTTGAGGCTGGGCCCCAATTCCCCTAATAGATCAGCTTCCACCTTCTACTACTCTATCTGTTATCAGCCCTCCAGGCTCTCAGGCAGGAGATTTCTTTCCCCATCATGGATGTTTTAAGAAATAATGCCAGCTGGAGACTTGTCCCATGTCTGCACCTTCTAAGGATGCTCATTTTCCTCCCTAGTTCTTTAACTATCAACTGGTATAGGACCTAAAGATGTTGTCCTATATCCAGTGTTATTTTTCTTTAAAAGAGGTCCCGGAACTCACCATCAATGCCTTCCTTGTTCTCTTAAAATGGGCAATGGCACCCATCCGAGAGTTGCCAGAACCCACCTAAGACGTGCCGGAACTGAGTTCCCCCAGGTTCTGGCTTAAAACCCACCTGCTTATACCCAAAGTCTATCAAGATTAGTAATGACTACTTTGGGTGGCAATAGTTCTCCAGGGCATGCCCAGGAATGAACCTGGAACCTTCTGAATACAAAGCACGTGTTACATAACTGAGCTAGGTCCTTCCCTATACAGGCCAAAGTCCATCTAGCTCACTGTTGTCTAATTGGAGTAGTGGGCAAGCTCCAGCAGGGCTCTTATTATTTATATATGCTCCTGCATTTCTTGAATTACAGCTCCCATCATCTCTGACTATTGAGTCATGCTGGTGTGGTTGATGGAGCCCAACAACAGCTCAAGGGCCACAGGGGAGCCGCAATCCAGAGCTAGATGGACTAATGCTCTTCTAAGGCACCTTCCTATTCACAACACAAGCAACTGCAGAAGGAACAAATTAGCCATCATTTCAACTGTGGGATTAAGCAGGATGTAGTGTGAGAGCACCACCTCCCCCACATATTAGTATGGATGCAAGATTTGAATCTGCTTTGTCAGGAAATGGCAACGAGGTGTTTTTTTGTTGTTGTTCAACTTTCTGCAGCACTGCCATGCCCCAACCCTGAAGCGCCACCCAATGGCCACATCTATCCAGTGCAAGAAAAATATATTATGAAAGAGTCCTACAATCTCTCCTGCGATATCGGCTACACACTCTTGGAAGTAGGTAAAACCATCCCTTGCAGTGCACACATGAGCATATGGGTATACTATTTAACTAAGGAACCAAAGCAGTTTTATGTTCTCACAGCAAATATGACTTTCCGAGTGCCATGGCCAAAACAACTTGAGGGAACGCCAGCCTTGGGAGAGAAAGGGGGAGAATACTTAGTGGGCAGCTGGGGGTGGAAAATCAGGGGCTATGGAATGGAGTATCCTGGAAGAGAGCATGGCTGGCTAGATAGCATATCTGCACCTAAGACTGAGGCATAAAGGCTTGAACTGGCTGCACGTTATCAGGCAAGGTTCAAGTTTCTTGCACTAATTTGCAAGGCTCTTAGCAACTTAGATCCAGGATACCTCAAGGACTGCCTGATCTCTTATAGCCCTCCTGGATCACAGATATTTTGGGTAAATCGCTGTTAGCTGGTCTCCCTGTGGCTCCAGGGCCGTATCTAGAGGGTGGCAAGGTGGGGCCCCATCACGGGCACAGGCGAGGGGGGGCACAAAATCAGCTAAAAATATGTCCATTAATATGTCTATAAATAAAAATATTGATTATTGCCTCATAAGAAAAGGTTTTAAAAAGAGGGTGAATTGAAGGGGGGGTTGGAGGAGAGGTGGAAAGAAGAGCTAATTTGTCAGTGGCTAGAGGGCACAATCTGGACAGTTCTGCCAGTGGCGCAAGATCACCTAGCTACGGCTCTGTGTGGCTCAGAGGTAACTATCGGAAGTCACACATTTAGTATTGTGGGCCCAAACCTATGCAACTCCCACTGTGGCTGAGTTTAGACTGGCTCTCCCCTGCTGAACATAAGGCACTTGACAAAACCCCTCTAAGTTTTTGTCATATTGATCCAACCAAAGCATATTTAGAGTAGACCCATTGGTTCTAATCAGTGCTTTCGGGGGGTATACAGGGGTATGCATACCTCTAAACATTTTGTGAATCTACGTTTGGCCTCATTGAGGGGCAGTATTTCAATATGAGTAGGAAAATGAGAGTACCCCTAAACATTTTGGGGGGGACCACTGGTTCTAATAGGTCTACTCTGCATTAGGGATGGGCAAATATTTTGTTTCTTGTTTTTTCAGTCTTAAGTTTCATTTTCCTCACTACCATATCAGTTTGTGATTAATTTAAAGGCCATTGGAATATTCACCAGCATTTAAGTGTGAATTTCCAAATACACATTTTTTTTATATGCAATTAAACCTAATGCGCATTTTGAAAAGCTATTTTCCTAATGCAATGTGTTCCTTTGCATTATTTTTTGTAATTTATTTATAAGCACACATTACATTAGTCTATGCATTTTACTTGGCTGGAGAACTACATTCCATAATTCAGAGAAGTGCAGATTTTAAAGGAGAGCCATGTTTCAGTTCACATATTATTTCAGAAAGTGCGAATCAAGTAAGTCTGCCATTAAATGAAAAGTGAATCAAAATTCTCTCTGAACCCTATCTTGGACATAACTAACACTGAATATCACCCATTATTGAAAACTAACAGCAAACACGTTCTCGCAGGCTGAACTAGACATATTTCCCCACCGGGGAAAATCCATTTGGGCTGTCAAAGCTATGATTGTTTTCAAGAAAATAAATAGGATTTCTGTTTTCCTCTTTCCCTCCCACAGAATGAGATGATTGTGGAAACTTTCATGGCGATATGTCAAAAGGACGGCTCCTGGAACAAGCCAATGGCTCAGTGCATCAGTAAGTCAATGCGAAGGAGTGGGTGGAGGGAGGTCTTTGGATTTGTAATATTCAGATGGATTACTGGTTTAATTATTTCTTGTGGGAATCCATATTGTTTTTGACAGAATGAAGCAGTCTTGCACACAAAAAAAGCGTAGGAGGCAAAGCATGCTTGAATCAGAGCATAATAAAATTTGTTTTAATTGGAATAGTCTCAGTGGGAGTACAGATCAACAGGCACCCAAAATTCAGCTGCAGAGTTGCTATCAGGGTTTTAAAAGTTTCCATCATTTTCTTCTGGCAGGGCTCCTACGCTTTTAATGGAAAAACCTGGATTTTTCCACTTGTTTTTCTTCTTTAATTTGATTTTAATATCCAAAAGCCACCTTGGAGATGGGAAAAAGTAGGAAGCTGTAAACTTATTTTATTGACAATATTTATAGGCTGCGCAGGAACAAGAGTTATCATTGCAGCTCCAAAATGTTTTATATTTTAAATACTTTACATAGGCTTACCATGTCAGGAAAATTCCTGACAAGTCCTGTTTTGGGGTGTAAAAATGGCATCGGGGGCAATTTTGCCGAATCAGTAACATGATAGAAAAAGCAGCAGAAACAGCTCAAAAAGTTTAAAATCACTATTTTTGGGTTAGGTTTCCAAAAAAAACCAAAACCTCAAATTTGTGGGTGGCAGGAATTTTATTTTTTGAAATATGGCAACTCTATTTTGTGGACTGCAGCCTTCACAATGAATAAACCCAAAGCTTTGGGGTCTTTATAATATATCTGCTGATTCTCCTTTGAATTTGGATTCTACTGGTTCAGTTGTTCTGTAAGGACAGGGCTCTGAGCACAATTCAGCAAAATGAGCAGGAGTGAACAGAGGTCTCTTGAATTGCCATCCAGAGCATGATCAACAAGGAGAATTGAGGCAAACAGGCCCCACCACCAGCACCTGGGTCAACATGGGCACACTAAGAACCACCAAGGCTGACACTGATTGCCATATATTTCCCCCAAAAAATGTTTTATAGTTGGGGCAGCTCACTGGGCATGTTTATGGATGAGTATAGATTGTTTTTATTACTTTAAAATATGTTTTAGCCCTCCCATCAACAAAATGGTTGTTTATTCAAAAGTCGAATGTGATTAGCATGAGAGCAGCAGAAGCCAGCTCCTCCATTTTATTCCTGTAGTCATGATGGTGCTCACTGGAGCATGTTTAAACTACACATGCTGTTTTTCATTAGGTTTGGAAAACTTTTTTAAAAAATCAAACTTATAATCAGAAATGTTTGTTGCAAAGCATGAAATGGCAGTTAAGGGGAGAAATGTTAAGTGTGTGCTTCACGACATGGCCCTTCAACAAAGAGTCTTGTAAGATCATTGGGCAGTAAGCAATGAAGGAGTTCCATTAGTTAGCGGTTAACAGAACTATATAGGGACACGGGTGGCGCTGTGGGTTAAACCAGAGCCTAGGACTTGCTGATCAGAAGGTCGGTTGGAATCCCCGCGACAGGGTGAGCTCCCGTTGCTTGGTCCCTGCTCCTGCCAACCTAACAGTTCAAAAGTACGTCAAAGTGCAAGTAGATAAATAGGTACCGCTCTGGCAGGAAGGCAAACGGCATTTCCGTGCGCTGCTCTGGTTTGCCAGAAGCAGCTTAGTCATGCTGGCCACATGACCTGGAAGCTGTACGCCGGCTCCCTCGGCCAATAAAGCGAGATGAGCACCGCAACCCCAGAGTCAGCCACGACTGGACCTAATGATCAGAGGTCCCTTTACCTTTAACAGAACTATGATGTTAGGCAACTTTAGATGATGCACTCTAGGGGTAGTATCTATCTGTACCATTTTCTTCAGCAGACTTTTAATCTATTTAACTTGGATGTGCAGCCTACAGTGATGTAGCTCACACTGCAGAGAACAGTCTGCAATGGTCAAGGATGTGCTTGCGATAATACAATGGTCCCACAAGCGATACTCGCTCCCACACGCTGATCCCCTACTTTCCACAGGTCTACTTTTAAATTCAAAGGCTGACCTGATAAAATGGTAAGCCCATCTGTGAACCCACCGCAAGTACATGGAGTGAATGCCCACATAAAATGTGTGTGCGAAATAGCATTTTCACTAGCACCAGTTCATACTGTACTGGTAAGATACAGGTTGAGTTAAGAACATAGGAAGCTACCCAATAGTACTTCTGTTTATCCATGTAGCTGAAGATTCAAGCAAGGATATTTTTTGCCAACTCCTATCTGATTCTTTGCACTAGGACAGCTTGTCTCAATATAGCATCCTCCAGAGGTTCTGAACTACAATTCCCATCAGCCCTGAGGCGCACAATATGGGAGCTGTAGTCCAAAACATCCATAAGGTAGCTAAGATGCAGAAGGTTGTTCCAGATACCAGGGACTGAATATAGCACTTTCTACATACAAAACAGGTAATCTGTTACTGAAAGCTTTGGTTCTTTTCCAGTCTATCTAGTCCTAGGTTTCCCTCACCCAGTCTTACAAAGCATTTTAAAACTGTTGTTGCTCCATTCTTTTCAGTTGTTGACTGTGGTCCAGCCGAGGACACAGCAAACGGTGCACTTGTGTACGTCACAGGGCCTGATAGAACTACATACCAGACTGAGATCAAATACAAATGCAAGAGCCCCTACTATGCTCTGAAAGCCGGAAATTCTGGTAAGAGAAATGAGTTTAAGGGAGCATGGGCTTGATACACACATCATTGTCCCAAATGGGACAATCGCACTAGGACCTACTTTGCAGTATTCTTTTTTAGCCAGCCATGACCTCTTTCAGGATACTCCATTCTATCTCCCCCTGCAGTCAGCCAGCATTCCATGGCCACTGAGCCTTCTTCAATGGCCTGTTTTACGGTGCTTCTCCATTTAGAGGTTTCTCCCCGGCTTCCAAAATGTTCTGCCTACTTCTCCAAACGTTTAGTCCTAACAAGCCTGCAGCTACCTCCTTTCTTGGGCTTGTATGGTGTCATTTTGGCTACCAGTGAATCAACACTTGAGGGCAGAGTTCTCTATTGGCCTTTTATGATATCGCATCAGTGTTTAGTCATGCCTCTTGACTGAAAAGCAAAGGGCCATAAATGTCTCTGTAATGGGCTCAACAGTGGTTGACATTTGCATGCATATCCTCCACCCAGCAAGTGGTTGTGCTGCTGTGATGTCACAGCATGTTCACACACATAAACCAGAGTCACTGCAGCATACCCGAGTATTCCTCAACCAAGCAACTCATGATTATCCAGCCAAGACACCTCACGGGGTTTAGGGAAGATAAAAATGCAAAACTGGTAGGAAATAGATTTAAATACTTAGGAACAGCAAAAAGTCTGAAAGAGCTGGATTTTTCAGCGATTTGAAGAAGCCAGCTGTATATTGGGGGCACATTTAACAACATTTATATACCTCTTGATTGTAGTAAAACCTCCAAGCAGTTTTATTGTAGAGTGCTTTGCTCTGTGCAGACATCTAAACTGCTTAACTTTTTAATGTAGGCAGGTACCTGTGCGCCCCTGATGGCTACTGGAGAGATTCCATGGGAAACAAAGCACCTCCTATATGTGAGCCAGGTAATGTATGAAACCACAGGTTCCCCACTCCTGCCATACATAGCCAGGCAACACTTCACAAGATAAATGGCCTGGAAACATCTTGTTTTCTCCCCCCTCTCCAAATTCACTTCAGAAGTTGAAATATTTTTGACTGATGTTGAATGTATGAAGTACTGTATCCCATTTTGTCACCCTCACTCCCATCTCAGTTTTGACCAGGAATGGAGAACCTGTGGTTCTCTTCAGCCCCATCCACCACAGCCAACAGCCAGGGACAGTGGAAGTTACAGCAGCTAGAGGACCTCAGGTTCCCCATTCCCGACTTTTGTCTTCACAGACTTTAAAATGGTGCAAAGCAGCCTTTATACCTTATCCTACCCATCAGCCCCCTTTCTCTTAACTCATCCAGAGCTAGAGGTCCAACATCTGGAGGGCTGCATCTTCCCCATTCCTGACCAAAGACAATGCCATGTCCCAAAAGAGACAGTTACAGCCATTGAGTTAGAGGGAGATGTTGCAGGCCATCTAGCCCAACTTCTGCTCACTGCAGAAAATCAAAAGGTACAGCACCTTTAACAGATGGCTGCCTGGCCTCTATATGAAAGACTTCCAGCAAGGGAGAACCCACACCCCTCCAGGGAATTTGTTCCATTTTTAAATTGCTTCCACCATCAAGAGCAGTTGCTTAATGTTCACTTAAACTCTACCCTCCAGTATAACATAAAACCATTGGATCTAGCCTTGCCCCCTAGGGTAACCAAGAACAAATCCCCTCTTCTATACAACCCTTCAAGGTATCTGAAGAAAGCTATCATGTTCCACTCAGGTGGAATCTAGACCATATAAAAAACACAGAAAATGCTTTTTAAAAAAAGTTTTGAAAAATATATTGAATTTGCCATAGCTCGCCATCACCATCTAGTGTCACATTTGTATAATGCACTTTACAACACACTTAAAACATTATATTTGCAGCTGTATAGCTGCCTCCATAGCCTTCTGTTGTCCAGGCTAAAAAGTATCCAGTTACCAAACAGTTCTAGGTAATACAATTTTTTCCCTGCAAAAAGGAAGGGAGAATGGCCTATCTTAAATTGTTTGTGTGCCACCTTTCATTTCAAAGCAATGGCAAGGAGATCTACAGCAAAATGAGTAGCATATATCAAAAACATAATGAAAAAGTCTTCACCAAAACTGCAGTAAAACCCCCATTGCAATCAGTTAAAGTAGCCAAAAATGCCAGGAACTGACATTAACACCATAAGGATGTTACTACCAACAGGAACACACAAAAATCAGTATCTCCCTTATCTTCAAGAGATTATTCTACAAAGTAGATGCCACAATGGAATTAGCCATTTATTCTCCATACTACAGTGGTACCTCTGTTTAGGAACGCTTCTGGTTATGAACGCTTCAGGTTATGAGCTTTGCTAACCTTGAAGTAGCTGCTCCTGGTTTTGAACTTTGCCCCAGGATGCAAACGGAAATCACGCGCAACAGCGGGAGGCCCCATTAGTGAAAGCGCACCTCATGATAAGAAGTTTCAGCTTAAGAACGGACCTCCGGAACGAATTAAGTTTGTAACCAGAGGTACCACTGTACTGTAAAATTGCCAGCTTGAGGCTGGGTTTTTTTGTTTTCAGGCATACTGCATCTTTCAAATGAGATCATCCTTCCACAACTTGCTGCCCTCCAGATGTTTTGACTACAGCTCCCATCAGCCCCAGTCAATCTGGACAAGGGTCAGGGATTGTGGGAGTTGTAAATTCAAAATGGAAACATGGGATTACCATGAAGTGTTCTTCTGGTCAGCAGGGAGAGCAGAACATGCAAGAAATGATTAAAACCTCTTCTAAAAGACAGAGTCAACAACACAAAAGAGTATTTACTGAGGCCCTCAGGAAAAGGGAACCTATTCCCCCGTCCCATCTTGGCCATAGCTTTGAGAAGAAAACCTCCATACACTAACTAGAACAAACACAAATTAAAAGCAGAACAGAAACAAAAATGAAGGTCAAAAGGGCCAGAGGAAAAATGCCAGGACCCTAAATAAAGAGGAACTGTGTAAATTTGAGCATATAAGGCAATTTACATAACACCTACACACCAGGTTTAGCTCATTTCTATATATTCCAGACGACTGACTTCTTTGCCTACAGAGGTTCCGAGATTCAAGCCCCAACATATCCAAGTAGATATGAGAAACCTCCTGACAGAAACCCTGGACTCACTATCAGACAATGAAAGTCTATACTAGACACCAGATGTAGGGAAACTGTTTTAGGCTAATGACCATGTAGCCTTTGGGTGAGTGCACTCTCATTTTGACCCCTGGCCTTGATACTCCTCATCCCTGCTCCAGGCAATATTGAGTTAAATGAACCAAACGTCCAGCTGCGCACCAGGTATGCATATTATTCCTATGAAAATACCCCCAACCCATACATGATGCAACCCTCCCACAATTGTGTTGAACACAGGTAGGGTACTCCAACTCAGAAGCTCCCAGCATAGGGTAAACTACCCTGTTAAGAAATTGGCCTGCCATGCCAGCTTTTTCTGGGCAGAGAATTTGAAAAGGACAGAGTACAGGCTGTCCCTCACCCACCCAAGCTACTCCCCTCTTTGGATCAGGCTACCATTCTACAGCTGTTCTCACTTAAAATCCAGGACTTCTTTCAGAAACATTCATTTTGAACTATAAGCAATATTCATGACAGTTAAAAGTCTTGCTTCTCTAATGGAACCCTAACACTATTCGTTCTCTCTCTCTCTCTCCACACGCCCACCCCCCAAAGTTTGTGGAATCCAAACTTCAAATACTCTGAAGCGCATTTTTGGTGGAAAGAAGGCACTGCCTGGCCAGTTCCCTTGGCAAGTTCTGATCACTAATGGACAAGGAGCAACTGGGGGTGGAGCTCTTTTGTACGATAACTGGATCTTAACAGCTGCCCACGTCCTCCCAGAAGCAGACGCTTCGTCCTTGACACTGAAATTGGGGCTTCTAAGAAAGCGAAGCACTCACTACCACCAGGCCTGGGCAGAATCTGTTTTTGTGCATGAAGGGTTTACCAACGATGGCATCAATTTTAACAATGATATTGCTTTGATCAAACTGAAGAACAAAGTCCCCATTAATGCAAACATCACTCCCATTTGCTTGCCAGGACAAAGCAGCAGGTTCCACGTAAACACAACCAACACTGGTGTAGTAGCTGGGTGGGGGAGAACAGAGAAAAGGATGCAGTCACACAGCCTGATGTACACTGAGCTAGATGTGGTTGATCCAATGAAGTGTAAAGCTGCTTATGCAAACCAGACTTTGGAGGGGAAGCAACTAGTGTTGACAGAAAACATGTTCTGTGCTGGATATGAACAAGGAGGAAGAGATTCCTGTAGCGGCGATAGTGGCGGGTCACTGGTGTTTTTTGATGCCGAAACAAAGAGGTGGTTTGCAGGCGGCATTGTGTCCTGGGGTCCTCCAGAGTGTGGTTCTGCAGAGCTGTATGGTGTATACACTAAAGTGATCAACTACATTTCCTGGATTGAAGACATCATTTCCCAAAATTCTTGATTATTATTTTTTACCATTTCATTTGTATCACATTACCAAGAAAAGAAAAGCTTTACACAGAATTACAATTACGCAAGAAATAAAAAAATATAGTACATTAACTGGGACTTCAATTTTAGGTAAATATGCCGAAGATCAAGCAGTAAATGCTTCCAGGTTATTCAATGTACAGCAGAACCCTGTGCATGTTTACTCAAAATCATATGCTACTGAGGGAATTCAGTGTTGTGAGCTACCGAAGCAGGGAAGGCAGCATGTTTTCCAAAAAAATAAGGCACACTCCATGTAAAATTAGGTATCATTTCACATGCCTCTTGTGTGCTTGTTCTACTTTTGGGGAATAGGGGGGAGCTGTTCCCCCCCCAACAGCTGGACCTTAAAATTGTTTTTTTCCCTACTCCCCTGGAGCACATGCCATACAACAGTTTCATAAGTTCAATGCAACATGTTTCTTCTTCCAAATTTACATGTTAATAAAAAAAAAATGTGTGCACTCTATTGCTCTCCTCAGCAGAGGTACATCAGGATTTCTGTTCCTTCTGAGGGTACACGAGTGGGTCTTAATGACCATCTGAAAAGTTTCCTATTAATGATCCTCAACAAAGAGTTATAAGAAATGTAATATGTTGATCATCACAACCAGATGGTTCATAGAGGTGGTAAAAGAATCCAGTCCCTAAAGTCACTTAGTATCTCTTAGTGACATGCTTCGAGATTCTAAGCTGTTGCTTTTTTACCACTTCCATTGCCACTGACAATATTACCTTCTACAAATTCCTCCACTCACTGTCCAAACTGCAGGCATTGGTCCTAATGGTATTAAGCTTCCTTCTGGAACAGATTAAAGAGCCCAATCTCAACTAGCTGGTGATTAAGTTCAAGGGCTTCATTTTCTGTTTTGTCAATCTACATCTAGTAGCTCCCCAAAATTATGCAAACTCTGACAAAGCTGTAGCACCCATGGAACTCCCCTGTGTGCTACTACTGAGAAAATATTTCTGAAACTATTCTGTTCTTATAAGCAGCCAAAACAGATACATACAGCTCAGAGGAATAGGACAAGACCCCCAGAGGTGCTGTTTAATCAGCTGCAACATTACATTTGCAACTGCTGAGACCAAAGCACTCCAAGACTCAATTCACACCCACACAAATTTGGACTGCAAGAGAAAATTGTCAACACTACATCTATTTGAGTAGCATCGCCTCAGTAATTAAGAGATGCTCAGTAGGTAACCGAAATACACAAACACATTTGCTCACATAGGGCCTTTGTTAAATTACTATGCTGTTTATTACTAAATGAAGCTCATTAGCAAGATAATCCTTCTAGCGGTGTTAAACTGACTGTGCTCCTTATTTGACACTTTAAATCACATTAGCATAATAGATGCAAGTCTATTGAAAGTTAAAGCAAAACAAGACTCGACACTCAAGTTATGAGAATACCTTTTATTAAGTTGCTTTAACACACTGGTGGAAATAAAAATTAAAGATATGAATAATGTTTGAAAACATTTCTTAATACACTTAGGTATCTGAGGGAGGGGAGAGAAGAACCCTTAGTGATCTACTGGGATTAAAATATCACAGCATGTGTTCCCCCTTGGCCCTAAACTTTTTTAAAAAAAAGACAAGTTAAAAATAATTTAAACCATGCCAGCGATGTATTAAACTTACCCTTATGATCCTTCCCGAGATGACACAGTTTAGCCTTTGGAGCTCCGACAATACCATATTAAGTGTTACTCAGCAGCAGTAGCTGGTATTAGTGCAAGTGCTAAAATGCAAAATTCAGATGGTACAGAGTTTGGCAATGGATGTGACTTAGGTGCAGAAAAGGTTAAGCAATTTATTCAAGAATATCTGTTCTCTGGAATAGTCAGATTTGTTTTACAATGAGAGGCAGGTGCTGGAGTATGTGTGGATTTTAGCATTAAACAGCAATGCCAGTATGAACACCCAACAACACGTTTTAAGTGTCCATATCAGTCTTTTAAAAAGAAAGAATATAAACTGCAGATTGAAGGGAAAATGGAAGCTAACTTTTCAGGGTCTGGGGAAAATTCACAATGAAACAGCACTATACCAGTTTTCCAGAGTCTGCAAAATGGAAGCTGTAAAATTTAAATCAAGTAATGGAATGACCCTCGTGATTTAACAAATTTAACAAGTTTTTAGGACTACTGAGTCGACAACCTTGTCGATTCTGCTCCTTTACACAGGAAAACCTAACACTTCTACTAACACATGGTTAAGTGGATGTCCTTTATGGTGAAACCAACTGAGGACTTAATACTGTAGCCCACAAATTCATTCACATAAAACAGAATACACTGGAGCCTCAATACCACAGGTATGCTGAGAGTTTTGGCTCTTGTCTCCAACACTCAGTCTTCTAAAGGGAACTGCTCATCAGGGATGGGATACCTCATTTGGCAGAACCGGATTTCAGATGTGTATCATCACAAAATGCTACGCAGATGGGACTTGAGTGGAGCTACAGGGTTCAACTACATTGATGGAACAGCAAACTTAAAACAGCAAATAAATTTTTACAACAGTTTTATCCCAACATAAGATATAAAAAAACAAAGTTAACTGCTATGAACCCTTTGCATTTGGGGGCTGTCAAACACACACACATATTACTTAAATCAGTTTTATTTAAGAATGTCCTACATTGACAAATCTTATAAAAAGCATCCAAACACAGAACTGCAGCAAACAGCATTCATATGGATATCTTACAGACAGAAAAAATCTTCCACCCATAAGGGAACCCCCAAGCTCGGAAGTGAGCTCTGCTACAAAAAAAAAACCAAAAAAAAGACCCACAAAGCACACCACAAGCTGGATGTTCCCATCAAAAGCCCCACCTTCAGTTCACGTTACCACACTTACAGGATCATTAAACAGAAAAGAACACACACCATACAGCATTCACAGCAGAGTTGACATAAAGGAGAAAAAATATATATACAGATATTCATTTCACTTAACACATCCAACTAATCGGTTAACTAAGTAAAAAGCCCCCCCACTTAAGTTCTTCCAGATCACGATGTCCTTCTGAATGCAAGAAAAACACTCGTACGTCCGCTCCCAATGCTCTCTCCGCACACTCTCACCAAAGCCACAGGATCGAGGGACATCGTGCCAAGAATTTTTGTTTTTATTTTTAAAAAAATCCCAAAATGCACCACCAGGTCTCTCTCTTGCATGCGCCTCCTCCTTTTTCTCGCACATACCAAGCCCTCACATGCCTCGGCACCACCAATCCAATCCAATCCCACACAAGGTTTTTCAAAAGTTCAAACAAGCCTTCTGGTTCCATCTCACAGCCTTGCGTTCATAGCGTTGAATACGACTCCATGAAATAAAAAGAGTAGCGGATAAAAATGGAACACCCACCGTCTTAAGACGTAGCATGTGCAGTGTGATGAAGGAGTCTTGGATGAGGAAAGCATGGAGACAGGAGTATTCCTAAGGCAGGTTTTTTTTAACTGCACTGCTTTCAATGAAGTGCTTCTTCCATACACATTTGAAATGAGATGAACTGCAAGGATTAAATGAGGTCTTCATACCGTACTTTAGTATGAGGAGGGGAGACAGTGTTAAAAGGAAAAAAAGCCGACACCAACATTGCATTCTCCACACAGGACATTTGGGGGAGGGGGAGGGAGAGAAAGAGAGAGAAAAATTCTTATGGCGGGGGATCAAATTAAATTTTTAAAGAAAAAAAAAACTAACAAGGAAAGGATGCTGTTTCTGAAAAATGGCTTCCATTTTTGAAACATGCAAAGATCTCAGCTGACTAGGAAATGAGGAATCAAATTTTTACGAATTCCTATCAAATTGCAGAGCGTCTGTTTACCAGTCAGGCGAACAGCAGTTCACTTTCAAACCACTCAATATCCCAACTCATGTATTCCAACTCATTGTAACAAAACCTATAAAACTCCATTTAATCTTCCTTTTATTCCCCATTAGAAAAGAAAAATTTGTCAAAAATATTGTTGAAATATACTACACGCTGAACAAATTTGGATTTTTTTTTGTTTAGTTTTGTTTCAGTATATGCATCTTATAATATACTTACCAGGAGCTCTAGAAAAAAAATCTGATTTCCCACCACAGAGTCAGTTATTAGGTTGCCTACATTCCCCAGCCAGATGATTTGGATTCCATGCTTGAGCCAAAACCGCCATTAAAACCACTGCTAGAGCCCGTATTTGATGAGCCCCACCCTATTGCTGCACCCGAGTTAGAGCCTCCGTAAGAATTACTCCCTGAACTAAAGCCCTGGCTCTGCTCCCTCTGCATGTTGCCTTGTGGCTGGTTGTTCCCCGATGGCCCAGACTGGTTTTGCTGGCTAGCTAGCATGCCCATCATCCCCCAACTGCTTTGGAGCGCTGCCTGAGCTGCTGCCATCATGGCTGGGTTGATACTAAAGGCTCCAAAGTTCATCCCACCACCCATGTTACTGCCCTGGTTGTTTCCCAACCCTCCACCTCCACCACCTCCCCCCCGGTTAGGAAATCCACCCTGATTCCCAAAGCCTCCTGGATTACCACCAAATCTTCCACCTCTTTCTAGTTGTCTACTGCTATTATGCTTAGGTTCAGCATTGGATATATGGACGCTGATTCCTTTTATGATCAAGTCCTCGCCACAAAGGGACTGGGCAACCTATAAGAAATAAGGTACACAGACTGAGTAACTTTGAAAACAAAAATCAGGCACAAGCAAGCAACTTTAAACCAAAGTAACATACAAAACTATAGGGCTTAATTTTATGCTTATCCTGGTCTATGACAGTAAAAAAGTACTTAGGATATGTACACAGCACTACTTCAAAGGTAATATTGGTCCCCTCATTGCAATGGAAAATTCAGTCCTTGTAAAGAATGACACTGTAGAATGAGAACATTCCATTTTAAGTGCACTGAACCTCTTTACTGTTTCTGCTCAATATGAACAGCCAAGGGAAGAAGCAGCACATTTGCTCACATCACCTTCATTTAAGATTTCTAAGACAAAGATGCTATCTTTATATCAATGACAATTTATACAGTTTACTGTTCAGTAAGATTACTTTGCAAAGACTTGTAAACAGTGACTCAACAAGTGGTCTGTGGCAAGAACATACTGCTTCTCAGCAACAAGCTGAAAAGATTCTAGAACTAGGAGCTTTTCCCTCTTCATCCCTCAGTCTCCTTTCAATCAGTTGGTGTGCTACAAATGCGCAATATGTATGCTTAGACAATTAAGGCAATAAGTTTAGAGGCTACTAATTCGAGTGGACAAGGCTTGCCTAGTCTAGCTCTGCAACTGAACACTGACAAGTTGGATAAGTATTCAGCTACATCTGTTAAGCAAGTCAGTGAACAGGGGTACCTCCAGGGTCAAGCTTTCCAAATTTCCACCTTAAGAGTGAACGTGATATGCACCCAATAGGAATGCTATTAATAGAATCATAGAACTGTAGAGTTGGAAAGGATCATCTAGTCCAACCCCCCACAATGCAGGAATCTCAGCTAAAGTATTTATGAAAGATGGCCATTCAATAGGACAACAATTAGACTGTCTTAACACTCATAAGCCTGCTGCACAAGGTTTTTATACACAATAAGTAAACAGAAACTTAATGAACAATGATTAAGAATAAGTTGCCCACACATCAGCAAAAAATCAGGGCCCTGAATGAATACCTGATCATCAGCAAACGTAACAAAAGCAAAAGCTCTGAAGGGTTTGGGGATGAAGACATCAACCACTTCTCCATACTGGGAAAAAAACTGACGGAGCTCATCTGCAGTCATGTCGTCTGTGCAACGCCCAACAAACACCTTCCTGCTACGCAAAGGTTCATCTGGACTTTGCTGGTGTCAATGCAGAACAAAAGATTTCAATTAATACAAATGTTTTTGCCTAGCTATTGTAATAACCAACATACCGACGCAGTTGTACACACAAGAGCCGACAGATTTTCCAGATAAACAGATAGAAACTAACCATGAAACCCATTCTAGATTCTGTAACTGTATCTTTTGATGCTCAAATGTATAGTAACATAGGATTAGAAACAGACTAGCAAACATTGAATGTTACAAGCTAAACACAGAACTTGTGCCAAGCTTAGAAGACGCAGTTAATTACAGTGGTGCCTCGCTAGACGAAAAGAATCTGTTCCGCGATTCTCTTCGTCTAGCGGTTTTTTCGTCTTGCGAAGCAAGCCCATTGACAGCTTAGCGGATTAGCGCTACAGCGGTCTAGCGCCTTTCAGCGATCAGCTGTTAAGCGGCTTAGGAAAAGGGCGGAAAAAGCGGGGGAAAACCGCAGGGGGACGCAAGATTTTTCGTCTTGCGAAGCAACCCCATAGGGAAATTCGTTTTGCGAAGCGCCTCCAAAACAGAAAACCCTTTCGTCTAGCGGGTTTTCCGTCTTGCGAGGCGTTCGTCTTGTGGGGCACCACTGTATACTGTAAACATTTTTGAGAAACTGGGAGAAGCAGCACAACCATTTCTTGTTTCACCTGCACTCCTAGACAAACGCTGCAAGAAATTAACATGACATGCTGGCTACAATAGTAAGAACACTTCCTTTTTCAGAAGTGGGGAACCTCAGGCTTGGGGATCAAATGTGATCCTCCAAGCCCCTCTACTTGGTCCTGGAGATTTCACCATGCCATACCCGTACTTGGCAGCCCATATCCTTCATCAGCCTTGCTTTGCACCCAAAACTGAGCATTTTTACCTGGCTGAAATGTGCGCTTGAAGTCTGATAATGCTTTTTGCTTGCCTGGAATACAGGAGGCTCTGTGGGATGTGTAGAAACTAGCCCATTGATAAAGGCAACAACGCAATACTCAGGCTGCATTTGCCACTAACCCCTCCTACCACAAGCATACGGCCCCTGAAAGGTTGCTCAGGTGGTCTGAAAAAGGTTCCTAAGCCCTGTTCTATATGGAACAGTGAGTGAATAGCCAGAACCCAAAGAACTATTTCAGTTGTGATCAAAGGGTCTTGTTTGCTGTTCCTCTTTAACCGATTTTGAAAAGTGCCATCAGTTTCAAAAGTGATCTGCTATGTGGCATGGAGGGATGATGCTTATGCAGTATTCTGAACCCCAGCCAATGTATTTAGAACTAAAGAACATCTCATTTTATATGTTATTTGGGGCTCATTCTTGACAAGTTTGGCTTTACATACTTACAAAGCCTAGAACAAGTTACATTAAGTACCTTAGAATTTGGAAGTTTGCAGTCACACCATCTTCCATCTATCATGTGGCGCTGAGACATGACTTTCACCTGGGTTTCATAGTCAGTGAATCTTACAAAACCAAACCCTTTTGAGTGGCCAGTTTTGATGTCCTTCTTAACCTGGAGTTAAGAGAAGAGATTACATGGCTAGAACAACAATCACAATGTGCTGGCATTTATGTACTACTTCTATTCAGCTATGTTATAGACTGAATTTCAAAATGTAGTGCAAAAAAAGTTCAGAATATTTCACCTTGCTTTAATCATCTTCCCTTGCTAACAGCTATAGCATAGAAACCAGGCTTCTCTGTCCCTCCTCAACCATCATTCTATCTGGCTGCAGCCAAGGCATACAATGGAGGAGGGGCCATTCCATCAGCTCTACTGAGAAACCAGCTCAGCTTGGCTCTTTCTGGACTGTTTCCATTCAAGCTGATCATTATATGAGCTTTGTAACTTTAAGAAGTGGTGTCCAAATTGGCTTGTTTGCTTCTTCCTTCCTCATTCATTGTTAGCTTGAGTCATGCATTTTATATTGTAAGCCTGAGGGAAAGAACTGGCTTGTTTGTTACAAATCTTATGTAAGCTGCTCTGAGCTTCTCTGGCTGAAGAACAGGGTATAAAAAGCTTCAAATAATGTTATTTTGACAATCAAAAAGTTAAATCAGTGTGTGCAAGTTTCAATTCAAGCAGAAAGGTTAATTTCATGGCATATGCCATTTAACTTTCAAGGTTCACACACAAACACATGACTCAGATTTAGATGAACAAGTCCAGCTACCAGCATGAAAAAATGTCACAACTATTCATTTTTACCACATTAAATTCAACTGACAAAACTCAATACCAAAACAGACTAAAACCAGGAACTGAGCCAAATTCTGAAACACATATAGCTGCTCAGTACCACTGGCTTGCCTCGGAGGACAACACAAAGGAAATGAGATGTCTGAGGATAGGAAATGGCACCTCAACAACTCTGTTACCAAAAAGAAATTTCTGTTCTCGATACCAGGTTGGGATACAATTTTTATTGTGAATTTTTTTTTGAAAATCATTTTGAGAACCTCTCAGCACTATAAAGTGGTAATATAAGTAAGGTAAAGGTAAAGGGACCCCTGACCATTAGGTCCAGTCGTGACCGACTCTAGGGTTGTGGCGCTCATCTCACTCTATAGGCCGAGGGAGCCGGCGTTTGTTCGCAGACAGCTTCCAGCATGACTAAGCCGCTTCTGACAAACCAGAGCAGCGCATGGAAAAGCCGTTTACCTTCCCACCGGAGTGGTACCTATTTATCTACTTGCACTTTGACATGCCTTCAAACTGCTAGGTTGGCAGGAGCAGCTCACCCCATTGCGAGGATTCGAACCGCCGACTTTCTGGTCAGCAAGTCCTAGGCTCTGTGGTTTAACCCACAGCGCCACCCACGTCCCTTATATAAGTATTCAAAAGTAAATAAATGTACAGCAGCTTAATATATTTGAATTAGGCAGTCCAGTGGGAAGCGCTTCAGAGAACTTAGGCAGGGTGGCAGGTTTTAAGGGGAAAAAATAGGAAATCACTAACTTCACAATTTTTGCAGTGGGTCAAGCAATATCTAGTAGTTGCACTTCTATGGTTTAACTAATTGTGGCTCATGAAAGGGTAGTTACTCCTGTTTCCAGCCTAAATGCAAACAGAAGGAACAGACTGAGTTCTCTTCCTCCTCTCCATAACCAGAAGCAATGGTCAGTTGTTTTACTTAGGAACAACACAGCATTCATGATAGGGAGTACAACAGTTACCCTAAAGTCCAGGGACATAACTGTTTATCGAAAAGAAAGCTAGATACCTGCACCATAAGAACTTCTCCGAATGTGCTGAAGTACTCCTTCAGGTCTTGTTCAGTTGTTTTCCACGGAAGACCCAGAACTATCAAATCTGATGTTTTCTGTACTGCTCTTTTCACCTTAACAGCTGATGAGGCATCTGCCTCATCCATTTTCCTCTTGTTGTCTAAAGATAGATGTGTCCATCAAACAGTCAGCACTTTTAAAAATAACTAAACAAATAATCCCATTAGTTGCAATGAAACATTTTAGTGGAGCAGATCATTCTAGAGCTACATGCAGCCCAATCCTAAATTTACTCAGAAGCCAACTTATTAATGTTCAATGTAGGGCTTTTAAAAGGTTTCCCTTAAAATGCATGTACTCAGAAATCCTACTGTGTTCAATGAGGCTAATTCCCTAGTAACCGTGTTTAGGATTCCAGCCTTAAAATGTATTTGATATAAATACACCAATTGCTCCCACTTGTATTTTGGGGGAAGTCTTATTTTAATCCTTTTCACTTTTAAAACTGCTGCCACTGGTAACCTGTATCTAAAAGAATAAAAAAAGTATACTACTATTTTTTTAATTATTATTAATTATTATTATTATTATTATTATTATTATTCATCTAAAGATCTCAGGGCAGTTCACAAGAAAAAATAATAATCTAGTTGATCAATGTGGGGTATAAAAAATAAAAGTTGCTCAATTGCCTAACAATTTGAGCAACTTATAGGGATTTGGAATTCTAAGGCAAACTAAAAGAAAATAAATTATCCATATATAGGTTTTCATTTTCAAAAATTATCCATGATTCTTTCTTTTTTAAAAGCAAAAAATAGCACATACAAACAAAGCACACACCTTTGGGATAGTTAACAACATACACCAGATTTCCCCAGCCATTATCTGGTGCATGCAGAATTCCTTCCACTAATCGGACCCCTCTCATACACTGAGACACGGGGTTCCTGTAACGCAGGCCACATGCTCCTGGAAACTGAGCAGTAACTGTGGAGAGCAAGACAGTCCCATCATCCTCTGAAGGAATCTCAATGGGTTCCTCATTTTCATCTTCAGTAACCCGAATGTATTCTGACATTTCTGCCGTGGTGTTGCTAAAGAATAAAAAAGAGAAAAGTGAATAATATCTAGTTTTTAAAAACTGTAATCGCTGGTAGTAACAAGTTACTGTAGAAGTGGTTTACTATATGTACGGCACTCTGAAGTAAAAACAGTTGTCCCTCCGTTTTCCTAATTAAGTAGTTCAGATAAACAATTATCATAGTTCTATGGTAGAGCACATGCTTCACAAGCAGAAGGTCTCAGGTCAATCTGTAGAATCTCCAGCCAAAACAACATGGTATTAGGTTATGTAATAGACTTCCACCTGAAAGACTAGAGAGTCACTATCACTCAAAGTAGATAATATTGAGCTAGATTTACAAATAGTCTGGACTAGTGTTGGAGAGCTTCCCGTGTTCTTATACATATTATGGGTTATAGCTACCAAAGTCTTACTCAGAGTAGACACACTGAAATTAATGGATGAGAGTTGGTTGTGTTCACTGAGTGAATCGGCCAGCTCTTATTTTATTCTGCTTTTCAGATGAAAATTGTATCCAAAATCAGTTAATATCAATCAGTAATCTTCAGGTCCTGACCTCATCTTACAAATGTAAATAAAATTAAAAACAAACAAGAGAAACATATGGAAATGAGCTAAGCAAAGCCAAAGGAAAATGGCAAGTGGTACAAGCATTTATATCTGGTTTAAGAGGTTCAACTACCTAGTGGCCTCTGCTGCTCTGGCTGGCAGCATTAAGTCAGACAGCACTTTCTCTCACTTCAGCAGTCCCAAGGCAAGTGGCAGTTGGAGAAGAGTTCCTCCTGCCAGGGAGGAGGGAGCTCTCTGTAATTATTATGTCTCCAGCCGATGGCTGGGAGCCAGAATGACCTTATATGTACAGAATACACCACCTTTCATTGGCCCTTACTCCTCTGTCTAATGGTAGAACTCAGAATGTGCTTCCCCTTTCAAATAATGTTAGAAAACAAGGATGAATATCCCTAGAAAAGTTATTTTTGGAATCACAAAATTGTCGAATTGGAAGGGATCCTAAGGGTCATCTAGTCCAACCCCCTGCAATGCAGGAATCTTGACTACAGCAGCCATGACAGATGGCCATCCAACCTCTGCTTAAAAATCTCAATGAAGTTGTCTACCACCTTCCAAGGAAGTCCATAGCTCTTACTGTTAGAAAGTTCTTCTTTCTTGTAACCTAAAGCATGTAGAATACTTTGAGATCATTAGAGGAAATGCACCTTTATTTGTTTCAAGTTGTGCATTTTAGTGTTGAATTGTTGTATATTTTATTGCTTATAAGCCTAGAATAGCTCTGTTAGTAGAGAATAGGACTCTTCATCTCAGGGTCATGGGTTCGAGCCTCACACTGGGCAAAAGATTTCTGCACTGCAGGGGGTGGGGCTAGTTGACCCTAGTGGTCCCTTCCGACTCAATAATGTTATGAATCCCACCCTGGGATGTACAGATGGGGTGGGTTACTCTTTTAAAAAGTAAAAGAAATCCAGCCAGATGGGCAGGGTATATAAAATTTGTTGTTGTTGTAAAACAGTAACCTATAAATTAGTATTATAAAATAGTAACCTATAAATTAAGGTAATAAGTAACCACCACCACAAATAGTAGGAGTTAGAAATACATTATTATCAACACACCTAACAAAATTTTAATTCAAATAAAAAAAATTACATCAAAATTTAAAATATTTAAGAACACATTTGATGCATCAATACACCTCTTTAACCTGGCCCACCCTATTCTCTTGATTGCAGTGTATTTTTTAAAAAAATTATATTTTATTTTTAAGTTATTGTAACCCATCCTGAGACCTCATTGTGTAGCATGAATAAAAATCAGAAATCATCATTACAATCATCAACATATTAACATTTACTTCGGAGTAAACACACAGAACGTTCAGCTGTAAAGACATGATAAATATAATACTTGCCCTTATTAAGAAAGACCATGCTTAGAATTAATAACAAACACAATGTTTACAATTAATAATAAAGACTGTGCTTGCCATTATTAATAAACATAACGCTTTCTATTAATACTAAATATAAATCTTACCAACAATTTTAATGCTTACCACTACCAATAATAAAAATTACGTTTGCTATTATTAATACTGTAGAATAAGTAATAAAGGATCGACTCCCCTCCCCCCCGCCCCAGCGCGTTTAACGGGTCAACCCTCTGCGCTCGTTTACTCTGAGGTAAGCTGCGCTGCGGCCAACGGCCTTTATACTGTGTACACACACGTACGTACACACACACACACACACACACACACACAGTATACTTATATATGTGCTTCGAATCGGACGTCCTGAGCCTAGTTTATGCCACAAAAGATACACCGTGTGCGACGACGGCCCTCCACGTTTCACCGCTCACTTTCCCGGCCTTCCCGCGCTAGGCCCGAAAGCCACTGAGGCCTCCGCTAGGCCGCCTCGGCCCACCCCCAAGCCAGCTCAGGAGCGGGGCCCAGGTTTCCTCTCAGCCTCGGATCCCGCTCGCTTACCGTCGGCGCGAGGCCTGTGGGAACAACCGACCAAAGAACGACGACGATGGTGAGTTCCAGCCCCTGCGTGTGCCGCGCGAGGAAGAGGAGGGGGACTCTCGGGCCTCCGCGGTTTTTCCCTCCCTGCCGACAAAATGGCGGCGCCCTCTTTCCCCTCAAAAGCAAGAGGCTCGAAGGCGAGTTCTCGGAACAGTCCATCCTGACCGCGCGGGGAGGCGACAGGGGTCTTTTCGAGACGCTGATGAGTTATCCGCTCCGAAGAGAACTCCGTAGACTGCAAATAGGGCTTCCGGTTTGGTGTTGCTTTCCCAGCCCGTGCTTATCGGGGGTGGCCCCGTTTAAATAATTTGTTTGAGAGGAAAGTTGATGGCACTCCCCTTCCTCTAGCCATAAACCGAGAATGGTATGGTCCACTCGGCTGCGTACTGCGCTTGCGCTCGCAGAAATGGTGAGCTAAGGAAGGGGAGGAGGAAAAAGGAGACCCGAGCAAAGCTCGCTGGGTAGCGGTGGTTGGTAGTGTGCGTGCGCAGCAATTTGTTGGTGAAGCGTGAGAGAAAACCGTTGCACAATATGGCGGGGACGAGGGGGGGTGGAGGGAAAAGTTCCATTGAAGCGCATGCGCAATAGCCGAAGCGTTTCTGTGAGGTAATTAACAAAAAAATGTTAATTTTTGTTGTCCAAACTTGATTTTGAGGTATTTTGTTCTGTTTCTCCTCAGCACCAGACAGGCCAGGAAACCTCTTTCAAAACCCTTGAGGAGTTTACACATGTGGAGACGTTGCTTATATTAGTTGCCTCATAAACTTGATACAGGCAATTAACAGATTCAGACGTAATTGATACAATAACATACAACCTTTAAAATAACTGCATTTCCATTTATTTTTTTATTCTTCCAAAGCAGCAAATAATAAACCTCCTTCTCCAGTGATCCATCAATTAAAACAGCTCCTTTAGTTATATCTGGCAGGGACGGTACTGTTGGGTAGTCTTTCAGAACAAAAATCCCAGAAAGCATTTTTCACCCAACAACAATGGATTCTAATGCATCCTGTCTGCTATACATTTTTTTTTGGGGGGGGAGTGCACCCTCTGGATTCTATGGTTTTACATATTGGGACATAATATCAACCACCTGTTCCTTAGCAGCTCTTAAAATAGGTAAATACAACCTCAAGTAAACAACACCACATGACCTATTGTAGCACCCTGCTTGTGGTTAACGCTTAGCTGGAATGAAATATTCAACGCAGCAATAGAGAAATTAAAATAATAATTTATTTGTCAGACAAATAAATGAGAGGCTCAGTGGTATATGGTTACCAAGCTCTGGCCTGGCCTCTTGCCATCCTGGCCAGCACTTATATTCCCTTAATCCAGCCCCCTTTGCTCCTCCTGTGGCTGCCTCTGTCCAATCAGCCTGGTTGAAATTCCTATTGGCTGTTTGGTAGAACCAATCACAAAAGATACACCCACAAAAGATACACCCACTTCCTTGCCCTTATAAGGGAGACAAAGAGCTATATATAAATGACAAATAAGTAATAATATATCTTACATGGAATCTTAATTACCAGCTCACCTCTTGCCCTCCTTGCCCTATTGCCTTCTAAAACAAATGTTTAATCTTACATTTTTATGTTCAACAGATGTCAAGGATCTTGAGTTTCACATCAATATTGAAAGATTTCCTTCATTTGAAAGTTTCTAAACAAATGCCTGACAACCATATATATCAAGAGTGCTTGGATGGCGTCTTCTGTCTAGCAGGGGGGCTAGGCTGGTGGCTGACTTAATTTCAGGATAAATACAACTCTTACAACCATATGAAATAAGAATCTAGCATTCCTTAAATCCTTTGCATAATTACATTTAAGCCAATATATTTAAGCTAATATATTTCATTCACTTATCATAGGTAGCCTTTTAAAAGAATAAAGCCTTTGTAAAGTAAAAAGGAACTCAGTAAAAAACAGCTTTTAAAAAGAAGCCTCTTCAGTTTACACCTCCCCCCTTTCCCCCTCCTTTCCCAGCCAGCTAGATGCTTCTCCCATTAGCTCTTCCCAACAGCTTTAGAAAATTTCCCAAAAATGCTCTCTTTTCTTCTAGCCAAGCCAGTTGCCTTTTTCACTGCTCTTGGCCTTTCAACCTTGGAAAGAAGATCTGGCTCATTTTACTGAGAGGCACATTGGTATTATTTTACTATTTACCCTTGCCTTTAATTGTGTTTTTTCAGCCTTGGGGCAGCATATGTAATTCTCCCTTTTTTATGACTTTGAGAATTGTTTTTCTACTATAAATCAATGGGGCCCCCTTGTCTTAGGAGAAAAACCTCTTGCCAAGGTTCTTTCTGCCTGGCATGAAACATTTGAAAATCCTTTTTTAAGCTCATTTTTAAATACAAGCCTTGATAAAATATAGAAGCTCTGATAAAAAATGCAGGCTTATGATTAGATGCCTCACTATTACACTGGGTCATGATGTATTTAACAAAAAAAAGCCAAAATGGAGAAGTCATGTGTGAAGAACTAAGTTATATTCAGTAGCTTGCAGAACCGCCTTTAGCAGCAATAACGAAGCAACTGTTTTCTGTGTGACTTTAAATATATATATATATATTATTTACTTAAGAAAATATTTAATTTTTTTTAAAAAAGTCATACAGAAAACAATTACTTCAAATTATCACTGCTAAAGGTGGTTATACAAGCTACTGAATGTAATGTTATAAGAATTTTTAGATATATAATAAATGTTCATAAATGTACCAAGCAAACACATACAAATATGTAAACCACATGTCTGAAACCCACAGAAAAGTCTTGAAACCGTTTTCTCTCTCCCAAAATGACCTCAAATATTTCTCTGCAAGGAAATGAGAAACCTCCCCCATTGTCTCTGTCTTCACAAATTCTGTCTTAAGGGCACATTTAAGGTGTGAATAGGGTGAGCCTGTGACCTGGCTCAGGAATTAAGTATCATTACAAAAGAATGGCCAGACTCCCCAGGTAATCCAGTCAAGTGACAGATAACCTGGCAGACAGGGTAAAAACAATGCACTCAGATTTCTGTTGTAGACCGCCTTTGCTGTGATGTAGGTATGATGTGTCTGGGGGGTGGTATTGGGCTACACCCCTTCCATGATACATGTATGATGTATGGAGGAGTGGTCTAGAGCTCCAGGGCAGGGAATTTCAAAATGGCTATTTAAGGGCAAGCACACATAATAATAATAATTTTTTATTTATTCCCCCCATCTCCAGAAAACCGGGCTCAGTGCGGCTAACAACAAATTTAAAACACTTAATTGTGATACAACAAAAAACAGCATAAAATACAGCATAAAAGCGTGAATAAAATAAATTCAAAGTTCAAAAATCAATTTAGGGCGAAATCCATCCAATAAACATTAGATGATCACTAGGGCTAGCTGGCTAAATTAGTCCTATTTGGGCCAGCAAGGAGGCCAGGGGAGAATTAGCTGTGGGATCCCAGAGCGGTTAATCTTCATAAAACGGAGAGGGAGAGGGAAGGAAGGGGAATAAAAGATCAGGCTAAATTCAAATTGAAAGCCAGGCGGAATAGCTCTGTCTTACAGGCCCTGCGGAAGGAGGTTAAATCCTGCAGGGCCCTGGTCTCATGGTTTGGTCCTCCTCCTCTCCTGCATCTGGGGGAGCACCCTGTTGCAACAGTTAATGAAGATCAGGCTTACTAGCTGCTTTGCTTCTCAATATTATCTGGTTGGTCTCTGGTTGTTTTCTCCTACTGATAGAGAACCTACAAAACGACTCCATATGGGCTCTTGGGTACCCCATAAGGGAAAAGGAGCGGTTTTTTTTACCTATAACATTAACTTTGTGCAAAAAAAATTCCTTCCAGTAGCACCTTAAAGACCAACTAAGTCAGTTCTTGGTATGAGCTTTCGTGTGCATGCACACTTCTTCAGATACCTGAAGAAGTGTGCATGCACACGAAAGCTCATACCAAGAACTGACTTAGTTGGTCTTTAATGTGCTACTGGAAGGAAATTTTTTTGTTTTGACTATGGCAGACCAACACGGCTACCTATCTGTAACATTAACTTTGTGCTTCACACATGGTATGGCTTTTGTCAGACTTTCACCTCGTTGTGTGGAGGTATTTTGGCCCACTCTTCTTTACAAAGTCACTTCAGTTCATTGATGTTTGCTCATATGAAATGTGCGTTTTCAGTGCTAGCAAAATTGGGATCCTCTCTAACTATATTCCTATGAAGAGGAGACCCGAGGGTCCCAGCGTGCCCAAAAGCCCTTCTTCCTCTTTGAAATATGAGGTGTTACTCAGAGGTGAATGGAAAGCAATAATAATATGCTCAAAGGAGCCCCTTTCTTTATAATTGAGTTCCAAAGCTCTGAAGTCTTTGCTTTGAAAAGGGGGAAGGGGAGGGGGTGAGCTGTCCATGTAGAAGCTCAAATTGTAAATTTTTGCAAAACTTTGTTTCCACTGTGGGCGAGTTTCACACATGCACATCAAATCTTGTTCTTAAAAGATTTCCTCTCCCCTTTTTCCACAGCATGTGACAGAAGCAACCTCAGTCTAAGGAAGATGGTAGTGAGAGAGCCAAATAACAACACTTCAGAAGAAAAGATTTCACACAGGTCACACTTCTTGCCAAAAGGTAGCAGGCACTCTGTGCATTTCAGCTTCTTCTAGTCTGTACTTAAATAATAACAACAGAAAGCGGCGGGGGCGCTCAACAATAGTTTGGCTTCAAATGTGCACACACACTGCATGGCATTTCATGTTTTGTACTGATTTTAAACTTTAGAGGGGGGTTTTATTAACAGTTTTAATACTACAAAACAATCCCCTCCTCATCTCAAAGAGGAGACAAAGGGGGAGTCTAAAGTAAAATAAAAGACAAACCAAAAACATGAATCTGTCAGCACAGCCCATCAGAAAGTATCAATATTCAAGTCCACAATGTTTAACACAGCCAGAAAGTTGTGCATATTGCTAGTTGTTTTCGTGTTTGCTTGCTTGCATAAACAATAAAAGAGTATCAGTCTGCTACGAAAGAATCTTTATATTTTGTTCCTTAGCCAGGCATAGTTTATATGTTAATTTTTCCACGAAAGCCACTTGCAAAACTAGCATAGCACTCTTTAGGTCCTTCCAATATTGAGCAACAACTAGCTGGGCAGCTTCAAGAGGATCAGTTGTTAAAGGTTTGAAATGCAAACCCCCACTGTTCTTTTGAGAAATGTTTTCTGCATTCCTCGAGATTCCAATTGCTGCTGTCAAGTCATTTTAATAATTTCTGCAAAAGCTACAATCTAAAACTGGCACTTTTTCACAAGTCCACACTGAGCTCGACTTTTGAGTTCTTTTAACAATTGTTACGCATTAGCATTGCTTTCTTCTTCGCCATATCCTCAACCTACCATTTTAAGCTGAGCAATTAAGACAAACTAATTCTCTCGGCCTAACAGCACTGCTGGGCACACAAATATGTGCTTTGCCAGCTTACCCTCATGCCATGGAGAGAGTTCAGAGAGTGTCCCCTGGGTATAAACAAAAGCAGCACTTGTAGCCGCCAAGTGTGCTCAGCTAAGTACACCTGTCAGCACAGTACATAACACACTTCAATAATGATTTGTTGCCCCAGGGTAAATGTGCCCGTGTGGGCAAGCAAGCACAGTGTAATGATTAGCCACCAGCCCTCATAAAGGTTACATTGGAGTGGCGAAGGAGCTCTAATGGGCATCTTAATATAGCTTTGCGCTAAAGAGGTTAGCTACAGGTAACTTCCTAGCGTGGCATATTTGACTCTTCAGTTCACTGTTAGTTTTTCTCACATATGAAGTAGAGATAACACCTTTCCAAGGGTTCACTAATAAAATGATTATAGCCTGTGGAATGTGGAGATGAAAAAGGTCATACCCTTGGGGCTTCTAGGATGTAGCTCTGCTCACTTTTAACATCTAGCCTCTCCTGCGCTGCACTCTTTTCTGTGGCTGACCTACCCAAAATCCAAAAAGGAACTACCAACATTCAAAGTTCCTCCTCCTTTCTCTAGTTAGTTAGTTAAAGCAGTTTACCTAAAATTTTAGGTAAACATTAAGATTACCTACTGCAGACTAAGTGAATGACTCAGGCGGTGCAGGGGTCGGTGTACATGAGGTGTGGAGGCAGAAAACAGTCCTCACTAGAACTGCTGCAAGCACACACTCTTCTTCAGCCATTAGCTCCCACAGCACAGCAAGATATAAGCAGCTAAAAGATCCCAGTCTAAATAACATATAAGAGCTGGCAATTACCACAGCAGGAGAGCAACAGCAGAGCTGCTCCAGCGCAGCTGTTTTCTCATTAAAAGCAGAAAGTCATTTGCACTCAGGGACTCACAGCAGCAGCACCATCAACAAAGAGGCCAGGAATAAATGTCTCTTAGTTTTCCCTGTAAAGGGGGAAGGGTGAGCGATGTCCAAGTGGTAAACAATGATTATTAGAGACTTTTTAAATGGTCTGGATGGAGCCCTGTGTTGTTGTTGGTTTTTTTCTCATACAAGAGGCTGTTCTTTGCGCAGGAACACTGATGAGCCACCAAGGAACCTTGGTTCCTTGTCCACACAACATTGTAAAATGTTTGCAGGTGAATGGCAATGCCTGTAATCCCCCTTTTGACCTATCCATACCTTTACCTGCCCCACCCCAGATGTCA
The DNA here is from genome assembly GCF_964106915.1 of Podarcis gaigeae. Taxonomy (NCBI): domain Eukaryota; kingdom Metazoa; phylum Chordata; class Lepidosauria; order Squamata; family Lacertidae; genus Podarcis; species Podarcis gaigeae. Next base: position 16,022,789 of record NC_139684.1, read on the forward strand.
TGTATGATATCAGGTGTAGGGTAGGTGGGTGTGGCTTGACCAAAATGGCCTTGGTGGGTCAAACGAGGAGACCTTGTGGACCTAGTTAAGCCCACAAGCCAGATGTTCCCCACCCTGTTATACTAGTTTCCCAACTTTGTTATAGACATTACTGTGGGTGTTCAGTCCTAATCCTCACTACCTATCCAAGAACAACCCTGCAGTGAAGGCTTGGCTGGAATCTGCAGTGGGGTGAGTTCCATAAGTTACCCAGACAGCAAGGGTTTGTGGCAGCATCTTCTTTCTCCCTTCAACTTCAACTGCCAACCAGAAATGCCCAGAAGCAGTTCATCAGGTGGATGTCCTGAGCCCCAACATATCCAGAGTTATGGTAAGTCCTGATAGTGCACACAGTCCCAAGGGCAACACTAGAGAGTAATCAGACTGTCCAAATGATAAAATACCAGTCCAGGTCCAATACAATGAGCAAGGTTCAAAGTCAATCCGCAGCGTCAGATTTCCACCTCTACAGAAGATCCAGGGTTAGAACACCTGGGGTCAGTCCTGAAGTCCAGTGGAGTTCCCAAAACAGCCAAGCTGTGGTACATCAACGGAGAAAGGTGAGCAGACACAGAGTCTCTGGCTTGCTTCCAATCTTGATTGCTGCAAATGAGTTTGCTCCAGCTGAGCAACTCTGCCTTGCCACTTGATGAAGCATGTGATCCTCACCTGCCCTGAGCTTAATCCAGCTGAGTGACCACAAAACTTCTTCAGACCTAACAGGCCCCATGATCTCTACTTGGTCCACTTGTGAGCTGGACTGTGTTCTCTTGCCTGCATCAATCTCCTGGAGTGCATTTCCACTGTTCCTGATGTCTCAGAGACCCCTATGATTCCAGAGTTGGGAGCACCTCTGCTTCTGGTGATGTTCCTCTCTCCCCTGAACTGTCAGTTGTTGTTGTTGTTGCTGCTGCAACATCTTCTGATGTCCTGTGAGTACCTCCTAAGTCCCCAACCTGCCCTTCCACATCTTTAGCTTGTCTCAAGATGTACCAATCATGGCTACACCCTTCGCCAGGATCCTCTTCCCCTTCCTCAGTGTCCTGTCAGTTCATGACAGTGGCCCTGAGCATAGTCAGTAGGTGGGGAGTGATTGTATATGGATGAAGACTGTCCCGTAACAGTCCTATAGTACAGGCCATGGACAAAATCTGGCTTGGGTGAAGAGTCTTTGTGTCACCAAGCACAACACAGCTGTCAGTACACAAGCCCCACACTGGCAAGTCTATGCAAACCCTGAAATGTCTGGAAACATCATCAGCTCAACATCAGGAGATCAAACAAGGGTCACACAGAAATGTTTACACTCATTGTGTTCATAAAGATTGACATAGCCCCAGTATGATACTTCCAGAATTAAACATCTCCTTTGAAATGACAAGTTATAGAGTTCTTCTGAACACATACAGAGTATCTTTCACTCTCCTCTCAGCGCGCTCCACATCTGGGGGCTACAAGGGTAGAACTTCCAGAGGAGGTGACCAGGTAGCCAAAGAATGACCCCTATCATCTCTTCTTTTTAGAAATGAGTTAGCATGTGCACCTCATCCCTAGCAGACACTCAAGACCACTGAGTTTAAAAATAAAACCAAAGTACACGATAGCCATGAGAGCTACATCTTTTTAAAAATGCCCAACAGCCATGGAGAGTGTTCATTGCTGCTATAAAGTCATTTTGCCTGAGAACCTTGTCTATAATTCTTCCCAAGTTAGATAGTCCTGGATAGTAAACAGTTATGTTCCCCACCATTCCCCATGCACCTATTGTGAGGAGGTAATTTCAGCTTCTTCCTTAGAATCAAATTACAGAAGCCATTACCTTCTCTTTTTTATGTGGGATGATGGTCCACAGTCTCTTTGAGGAGCAGAGTTGTTGCTTCTAACCCCCATCTCTCCCCAAGCCAAGCATAAAAGAGCTGTAAGGAGACAGCATGCATACAAAGAGCAAGCCTGACCCCTGCAGGGCAATTGTCGATAATATGATTTGCCAGGACTTCAGATAAGCTATTCACACAGTAAGAGAAATGTTTCCTCAATGCAGAAAGAGGAATCAGCATTTGGGGGACTTCATTCAGGATGACTGTCAGCACAAGGCAACTGCTGGCGGCCTTCTATCTCTTTGCAGCTTGTAGGTCTGAGATATACCGGCTCTGAAGATGGATGTTTCATTTGGCTATCATAGCAGGCAGCACTAGCCTCAGAGGTTGACATTGTTGAGTACCTGTTGAAGCCCATACCCAACCAAGTGGCCCTACTGCTGACCCCCGATCTACCTTTCTCTGTGTTTGCTGCCCTCTCCAAATATGCAAGCAAAAGCATCTAGAAAGCAGTTCTTGTTTTGGCCTCTTTTTAGGGCAGTGGTGCTGATTTAGAATCAGCCCAGAGGGAGAGGGCAAATGAATGGGCAGTGGTGACAGTGGCAAAGAGGTGGGCCTACCAAGTGCATTTTGGTCAATCCCATCACCACCCCTGAATTGGATGTGGAGGAGAAGCATAGGAGGCAAAAAAGTGAAAGGGGCAAAAGTATAGGACCAATGGGTGGTATCCAATGTTAGACCTACTCAGAGTAGAGTCGTTGAAATTAATGGGTATGTCTAACTTAAGTTCATTAATTACAATCGGTCTACTCTGAGGAAGATTTCGTTGGATATAGCCCCATGGCAATCAGGATGTTGGAGACAGTGAAACAAATGACGTTTTGGGTGGAAGATGAACTGCAGCAGAATGGAAACAGTGCTGCATGTGATCATTACAGGGCAGAACAGAAAATGGTGCCTTATTGCATCCCAAAATGGCAAGCCCTGGGGAGTAGGACAGGAGGAAAGCCTACTCAGTGAAAACCCATACAGTGGAGGGTAAGCTGAGGCTGAGATGGGAATGACTTGCCCATGGTTCCCTAGCAAGTTGGCGGCAGAGACAACATTTGAACCAATAACTTCTGGAGTCATAGCCCAACTTCTTAGCCATTATGATATACCATCCCTCATTAAAAATGAACATATCGTCTTTGGCTTTACCCAATGCATGTTTTGTTTATAATGCATTCCAGTAAAGTTGCTAATTCCTGGCATTTGACTCAGCATGGAGCGGGGGGTGGGGGGGATATACTTGTAAAAAGGGACCAGGTGATATCACCCTGTACTGCGTTGTTTCATGCTTCAGTCCTTGAGTTGTCTGAGGAGATTTATTGGTAGTTCCTGGATAGCTCACCTCTCTGCACAAACTGTAAATGATGAGGTCTCTAAGAGGCATAAGAACTTAAGATGAACCTGCAGGATCAGGCCAGTGGCCCATCTAGTTGAGCATCCTGTTCCCATGGTGGCCAACCAGATACCTATGCGAAGCCTGCAAGCTGGGCATGAGCGCAACAGCACTCTGTCCAACTACACTTCTCAGCAACTGGTCTTCAGAGGCATGATGCCTGTGACAGTGGAGATGGAATGCAGCCATTGTGACTAGTGGCCATTGATAGCCATGTCCTCCATGGTTTTGTGTAATCCTCTTTTAAAGCCACATGACCAGGAAGCTGTACACCGGCTCCCTCGGCCAATAAAGCAAGATGAGCGCCGCAACCCCAGAGTCGTCCGCGACTGGACCTAACGGTCAGGGGTCCCTTTACCTTTAAGCCTTAGTTAGAAATAGCTGTCCTAAATAGTTGGGATTTTGAAACCCATGTAAAAATGCACAACATAGAGCTCTTGAGCACTGCAAGGGGAAAGAATTGTATATTGTGGGGGCCACCACAGGAAAGAGCTTGTCTCTCATGCCTACCGACCAAGTTGACCCCATAGTCAACATGAGGACAATAGCCCTTTCTCGCTGTTTCTCAATCTGTGTTATTTAGAGCATACGCACCAGCTCCTAGGGGCCAAGCCACTCTTGACATCCCCCTTTTTTAGGAGGCTGGGCCCCTCAATGTTCAGAGGGTGATCGGCTCCACCTCTTGGCTCCTTGTGGCATCAGGACACTGCACAATGTGGGGACGTTGAATCAGGCCCCCTCAATCATCTTGGGAAGAGGGCTCCTCTTAAGAATGGGAAATGTTTATTATGTATTTACAAAAGTATTGTAAACAGGTTAATAAATTGGCAGAATTTTAAGGATTTTGGAAATAATACAGGAAAGTTGAGGTAGAAAAATAATTTGTAGTAGAAATGATATGCAGTTGAAAAAGAAATTTAAGGAACCAGGGGAGGGGGAGTGAGGGAAGTCAAGGGATTCGGAGAATCCCATTTTATGGATTTGATATCGCTTTTGTGTATATTTTTCTTTGTTTGTGGTTGTTGTGGTTGTGGTTGTTTGTTTTTGTTATTTCTGTTGAAAATTTAATTAAAATATTATTTTAAAAAGAGAAAATGACTCTTCTGATTCAGAGGCAAGCTGCCTCTGCTCTTAGAGGCAGGACATTTAGCCATAATGACTACTAACTACTGATAGCTTTATCTGCCTACAGCTACGTAAACCTCACTGAGTTCAATGAGACTTACTTTTGAGTATGTATGCATAGGATTGTGCTCCAAGTCTCTCTTGGTCCTTTGATCCCCTCACAAATCTGTGGGATTCTCACTTTGGACATGAGGGGGCAGTGTTAACTGTTGTATGACTCCACTGCTGGAGGAAATTCCTTTTAATACTGATATTGAGGAAGGAGTAGTTTGTTATCTTTTACTAATCCAAAGTTTTTATATGGCAAAACATAGAATGCCATTTTCTTTTCCAAAATAGCACCCGCCACACATGCTTTTCATGCCAACAGGGTCAAATCTCAGAGGACTGTCCTTTGGAAGGATCATGGGGTAATATCAGTCGAAACCGGGACGCTGTTGGCTCTCGTAGAAAATGAATATTATTGTGGTAGTTATGAATGCAGATTTAGGGGGTTGCTGCTGCTGCTTTGAGAGCTTCATAATAAGTTTTAATGTTCACTGAGGGGGCCATAAAACATAAGGATGAACATTTCCATATTTGAAAATGTCCTTGATTGGCAGTTTTATTATCTCTGAAAGGTGCATGGCTTTCAGCACAATCAGCTTGTGGGTTTTGTTTTTGTTTTTTTTACTTATTCTTTTTTTTTTCCTTTTTCAAAAGCGAAAATGATTTTGCTGCTTAAGTCATGCACACAGCTAATTGTATTTTAATAAGTCTCTTAAAATCACTCTGCATTTCTTTTATGTCCTAATATTAGATCAAGTGATTGCTGGGAGACACTAGAGGACACTGAAATTTATGAGGGTGAGAAAGAGAGCACTGTAATGAAGCTTTAGTGGCAAAAAACCCAGTGCCAAACTATTTATGCAATAGTGATACTTTGCAGCTTGGATCAAGACCCAAGTATTCCTCCAAGAGCTGACTCAAGCACTAACACACCTAATCCAACTCACATCTCTGACTCAGAAAATGGACACTCTCTAACACAGAAAATGGCTTCCTTCCCCCATATTTGGAATTGCCTCGTTTTCCGGCATGGAAAGACATTAAGGGTTTATTCCAGGCTTGCAGATAGCCACTAGTAACAACTAAGAATGTTAGTTCTTTCCAGCAGCTGAACAACAGGAGAGTTTTGTAAAGTGGAAGGGACTTTGTTTGTTTCAGGCAGATGGGTGCCAGAACATGGTAACATAATTTAGTTTCAAATAAGTTGCATCACTGCATATGCCCAGGTAGGATAGCAAAAGTATTTGTGGATTTATTTGAAGGCTGGCATCTGTTGGCCAAGGGGACTGGGGACCTGGAATGCCTCCCTTTAGTGTCTCCCCCCCACCCCACAAGCAAGCTGGTAATGTACGTGCATCTACCACCAAGCATATAGGATTCTGCTTTCAACCTGCATTGGAAAGCACCATTTGCTAGCCACTTCCCAACATATGCTGAGAGCTGAATCCTATGTGTGGGGGCAGCATATACATGGGCTGGAGAGCCTCCGCACATAGATTTCCCCAAAGCTGCCAGCTTCCCAACTGGGTCCGCTAATAGCTCCTTAACATTAGCTACTGTTCCAAAGCAATTTCTTGTTATACTGTAGCCAGTTAATTTCACACTGGGAAACTGGTTCCAATATGACTGGTTTATCTTCCAACTGTTTCTGTCACTAGATACTGCTACTTCTTTTCCTCTTGTATAGGCTGCTGGCATGAATGAATATTGTTGCCTGATACTGGATGGCTAAGCCTACTTTTGCCTGAGATATTATGAATATAGTGGGCCTGCTTATTCAGCATACATCCTGATTTGTTTGCACAAAGCTTACACAGTTGTTAGATTATGTCTGAGCTTTATTGAGCATTCATTCTGATTTGTTTACAGGGCAGTTATATGACAAAGAGCATTCATCATCTTGATTTGCTTGTGCCATGTTTACACATCTTCATTTGTTCATTAATCATTCGTTCATCCCACACTTTTAAGTGCATCTCCCCAACACTTTCCCTATTGTAAAAAAACCTAGTGGCTGGTTGTTGTTTTTTAAGCACTCGAATCCACTTCACTTTGCTTAAATCCCTCCTGCAGAATAGTGACAGTCTGGACAGATCCACACCATGCATATAATGCACTCACATACCACTTTATCAGTTATGGTTTCTTCTAAAAGAAGCCTGGGAACTGTAGTTTGTTAAGGGTCTGACCGCACAGAGCTACAATTCCCAGCATTCTTAAAAAACTACAGTTCCTCCAAGGATTCTCCATATAAGAATGCTTGATACATGTTGTTTGGATGTGACCGCCTCAGTGCCATCTATGTGCAATGGCATTTACAGAATTCAAGAAGACAGGGCCCTATCTTGAGAAGCTTACAATTTAACATTAGGTTCATGAGAAACAACAGGAGAGAAAAGTGAAGGGAGGAGTAAGCAGAGGATACCTGGTGGTTTCATTTGCTCACTTTGCTTCATTTCATGGAAAAGGTGGGTTTTGAGGGGGGACCTGTAGGATGCAAGAGAGTGACATCACACAGCTGTTCTGTGAGGCTGTTCCAAGCATGCCAGTCACTCATATCCTGCTTGTGGGCTTCCATCTGTCTGGGCACTGTTGAAATCAGAACAGGGACAGCCTACCCATGAGGCAAGATGAGGTGACTGCCTCAGGCAGCAGGATCCAGAGGAGCATCAGATCTCAATGTACCGGTAGATCTTTATTCCCCACTTGTTCCTAACATAGATCTTCACTCATCACTTCTTCTCTGGTGGGATGGGAGCATCATTTTGCGGTTTACCTCAGGTACCAAAATGTCTTGGGGCTGCCCTGGAACAGTGCTGGAACAGTGCTGCCATAGATGGACATTTGGTCTGATCCAGCATAACTCTTGGGTTACATCCATGCCATATGTTGAAAGCACATTGGTCCCCTTGAAGAATTCTGGGAACTGTAGCTCTGAGGGGTAAGTCACTGTTCAAGAATTCTTTGAGGGAAGCCATGCACTAGTCCCAGATACAGGCAGGGATGTATCAGGACATAAGTGTGGGGGTGTGGGCAGACATGTTGCTCTATGACCCCTGGGTCTTTGCAGTACACAGGCCCTTTGTCCAGCACCCATTATCTGTCATAATGATGAGCAGTTATATTTCTGTGGCACTTTTCTAAACACATATCCCAAGGCAGTCATCTTCTCATATAGCTAGAATGCCGTAGGCCTAATTTGATCATTTCATCTGGTGTCTGTGGCCTAGGTTGTCTGAAAGTCTCCTTGGGACAAGCATGAACAAAGGCATATACATCTATATATAGAAATACATAGATGGATCCCAAATATATTTCCTTAGTTCCACAAAAAAAACAAGAGATGGAGATGTTCGTGAAAGGTCCCCTTTCTCAAGAGCAGGCTCCTGGGAGGCACATGTTCCTTTCAAAGTTCTGTGTCGGAAGTAAATGTCCAGCTATTTAGCCCCTTTTTCATGTGGTTCCTTTAATCCCCCAGATTGGGTTACGGAGCCATTTTACAGTTTCAGTTTTACAAAGCAAAAACCTTCCTTTAATGTTGGCATTTTTGAAGAAAAAAGGCTTCAATCAAAACATGTGGGACTGGGTTCCCCCTCTCCTTTTTTACATTCGCCAGATGTGACATGTGGAAAGGGAATGAGCTAAAATGTGGCGTCCAGGTCCTGCCTCAGTGACGAGATAGGAAAGGGGAAACTAACATAGGTTTTTGCAAAAGGTCCCCTGTTCATTCTTGGGCTGCAATCGGAGGCACACTTATTTGGGGGTGGGGGGAGCTGCCAATAACAGCCAGATTTCAGATTCAGAGGCCTGCATAATTGATTGCCCCTCCATATGGGCTGTAGCACATTGATAATAGAGAACAAGTTTTGCCTGCAATGTTCAATCTCTAGCACAGTGTTTCCCAACCTTGTGCCTCCAGATGTTTTTGGCCTACAACTCCCATCATCCCTGACCACTGGTCTTGCTAGCTAGGGATGATGGGAGTTGTAGGCCAAAAACATCTGGAGGCACAAGGTTGGGAAACACTGCTCTAGCATCCCCGAGTAAGGCTGAGAAAGACTCCTGTCTGAAACTCTGGAAAACCACTGCCAGGCAGCGTCGACAGCATGGAGCTAAAAGGATCCATAGTTTGACATACAGTGGTACCTCAGGTTACAGAAACTTCAAGTTACAGATGCTTCAGGTTACAGACTCTGCTAACCCAGAAATAGTACCTCGGGTTAAGAACTTTGCTTCAGGATGAGAACAGAAATCGTGTGGTGGCGGCACAGCAGCAGCAGGAGGCCCCATTAACTAAAGTGGTACCTCAGGTTAAGAACGGACCTCCAGAACGAATTACAGTAAGTTCTTAACCCGAGGTACTACTGTACTGTAGTTCTAAGAACATATGAACCTGGCTTCTGGATCAAGCCAAAGACCCATCTATTCCACATTTTATTCTCACAGTGGTCAAGTAGATGCCTGTGGAGAGCCCACAAGAAGGACTAGAGAATAGTTCAGGCGGTAGAGCATAAGACTCTAAATTCCGTAGTTTATGCACTGTGCTGAGGATTGCTTTCTTCTGCCTGTCCTGAATCTTTCAGCAGCTTCTTATGTTCCTATAGAGCCAAATATTTTGCACTGTGCAATAGGCTAAACTTAACTTCTAGTTGGCTATACCAGGGTCTGCCCATGTACCTGTTGTTTACAGTAGGCGCTGCCACCTCAACTCCAACGGCATCCCTTTGGGCACCCATTTGCTTTCTTCCTTATAGGTTGATGGCTACCAATCACACCTACCAGACAACTTTTTGATGACAGGAAAAACCTGCCAACCATTCCTAAATGTGGGTGGCCTGCCTCCCCAACCCCCACTCAGTGTCTCAGCAGAGCGTAGAGAGACATAATGATGCACAGTTGTGCACACTTCAGGCCTCCTGCAATGCAGGCTCTCCTTCCACAAACTCCACATTCCATATCAACTGGCATTTCGCTAGGAAATGAAAGAAATAGTAGGAATTGTGCACCACACTAGAATCTTATCCCTCTCTGCTCTTATGCATGTGATCTCTCTCTATGACAGCTTTGTAAAAATCTTGGGACCCGCTCTATTTTCTCTGCCATTTCAAAAGCAGAAGAAACGAGTGATTTTTTTCCTCCCTTCCTGGGGCCTGTTGCGGTTGGAGGGTGGTGGGGGAATTGAAAACAAAAGTGGCACCAATCTCTGTTGGGTCCCCATCTTGTCCAGTCTCCTTTACATCCACCCTTCCTTTTCTGTTACATTTCCTTGAAGTTGAGCTTCCCCAGAGAAGCAAGGGGGATTGCAGAGTTTTGTGGCACTTGGGGGAAGAGAGAGAGCGAGAGAAAGAGAGAGAGAGACTTGGAAGGAAAAGGAAAAGAGAATTGCAGCTGCAATGTTAAGAACGAGAAGCTAATCAAAGGCAGCCCAGGCAGGCACTCCTTTCATCTCCCGTCTTCAAAGAGGCGCAAACAAATACTGATTGTGTGCCATGCAACAGCCTCTGTGGCAGTGCTGCTGACAACCTCCCCATCCTCTTAAGACGGCACCCACTTCCATAAGCACATACACCATTTCTAATATTATCACTATTAGTCACCACTGCATTTTATTATATAACACTGTACAGTGCTATTTTAAAGCGCAGCATGGGGTCCGGGTGCAGAAAGGTCCCTTCTTCAAGGCACTTAACATACACATTTTGCCATGTGGGGTGAAAAAGAGAGGGGAGGACAACAAGCAAAGGAGTTGTCAATCAATCAATCAATCAATCAATCAAAAGTTTATTGTATTAACCAAAGGCCATAATGATTTCAACCATTACAATTTGCCACACGACATACCATGACATAAAGCATGCAGCAATTACATAAAGAAAGGGAGTCAGAATTCATACGTAGCATCTGTTCATGCATCCCTAGCTTAACTTCCATTCGACCTCTGAATCTCCAGCACAACTTGTTGCAATACTGTTTAGCTCTCTCTTTCTAACCTTTCTTGCAGCCAGAGCATGAAGTGCCACTCTATGTCACAAATCTCTTAGCATCACACACACAAAAATGAACCATTTTCTGTCATAGTAATCTTGCTTCCAGAGTTAGCAAAGGTTCCAGTAGCATATGATGTCCTCCGCCTGAAATTAGCCACTTTTGCAGAGTCTGTCATCATATGGAACCCTATTGTAGCCGCCATCCAGAATTGATGTGGGCATCACTTGGAATCTGAGCTCCGTGAAAGCATTTCTGTAATGTGGCAGGCATGAGTTTGATGCAAGGGAGTTGTGGGGATGAATGGGAGAAACGAGGGCGGCAAGTGATAGATAGATGCAAGCCAATGCAGTGTGCATTTAAGTTCAATTTCAGTCTTGTGGCTTGGTCTCAGCTTGGAATTTTTAGTTTCTCATTTTCCTTGGCTAGAGATTTGGATTTCATCTTTGGTTGTTGTGTTGCAGTGGGGGGGGGGGCAGCCTCGCTCTTACCCAGTTACCTATTTGGGGGGCCGGTAACCATGATCTTATTGGCAGTGTTAACAGTAGCTGTGGTGGCCTTTCTCCCCCAGCAAGGTCAGCCACCCACAAAAGCCTCTGAAGGCCTCTTCTGTACAAACCAATATTAGATCCATGTGTTGGCTTCTTCCTAATGAGGAACACCCGCCTTAACTGGGGAAGAATTCAATTAGGAGGCTGGAAGAGCTATTGATAGGGGTGGGGGTAGAAATGTGCACTGGAGTGTTTGGAGCCAAGGAATGAAAGGAGCATTACATGCATGCACAGAGCATGGAGTAATCTGGGCAGAGAAATCTGCTCCCATAAAGAGCCCATCCTATCTCTTCCACTTTCAACTCCCGCCCTCCCCCAGCCCCCCACCGCCAGCACACACAACAAGGCACCAATTAGACCGTTCTACTCGTGGAAAGCCACAGCGTCGGTCTCCCTTTATTATGGACAGTAGCAGGAAACTGGCAGATTGGAACCAAATGGGAGGCCTGACTCATACCAGATGCAGCTTTTACAGAGTGCTGTGGGGAGGATGCAGCGGAGAAAAGGAAAGAGGCTTTAGAAAGACAGCAATTTCACTTTGACATATCTGCTAGCACTGAGGAGGATGCAGAAGAGGGTGCCAGTAGTCTGTCAAAGGTGGTCCAGTCACGCCACCCCAGCTGAAGAGATAGAGTGGATGCTCAGCAGCCAGACCTAAGTACAGAAGAGGCCAAATATTTCAGGCAATAGAAAGCCGTCTTCAGGACCTGTGTAGTCTTGTGTTCGGAAAGCAATTTGCTATCCTTGTATAAGAGTTTTAGGCTGTGATCCTATACCCCTGGAGTCCCCAGCATGGCATCTGTAGGAACCATGGTGCCCTCAGACACCTTGCTGGCACCTGCCAAAGCCCAGTATTTAATTACTATTTTGCTTTTTGGTTATTGTTGCTTGGTGGGTGGGTTGCCTGTTTTTTGGTGAGGGTCTGCTTTTGTGGGTCGATATCTTATCGGCTGTGTAGATGTTGTCTGTTTCTTCCGAGAGAAACACAATTTTTCCTTCTTCAAAATGGGCATTTGGTGGTGCCTGCAATAGTTTCTTAGTTTTCAAGATGTGCCCTGTCAAGCACATTCTGGGGGACCCACTTATCTGGGTATGAGCTCTACTGGGCTCCATCAGACTTACTTCTGAGTAAATATTATGGTAATGTGATTGAACTGTTAGAGGAGCAATGAACAGGACCCAGAGGGACAGAGTTTATTTTATTTTAATTCATAAAAATATTTATACCCCCAACTTTCCCTTAAAACCCAATCAAAGGGGACTTACAATAAATATTAAAATAAGACACAAGAAGAAAATAAATAATTCACAATTTTAGAAAGACAAGAGGGAGAACAGATGTAAAAAACAAAACAAAAAAGGAGAACAGAGGATCAACAAAGAAGCAATCAGCTCAGCAAGCCAAATCCCTGCTGGGGAAGAAAAGCCTTTGCAAGATGGTAAAAATGACCAGAGAGGGGCAAGGCAGACAATAAGTGGGACTAAAAAGAAGGCTCTCACCTGTGCTCCTGCCAAATGCAACTCTCATATTGGCGGGACATGAAGGAGAGCTTCTCCAGTATAAAGGGTTCAACTCACATGAGAAGAGGTAGTTTCTTATGTGCCCTAACCCTCAGTTAAGCTGCAAAATCAAGACTCAGAACTGAATTGTAGTTTGGGGTGGTTAATGAGAACCATGTTAGCTGCCCACATAGACCCTACACCAGATTTTCATAGGGCTAAAATTCCATAGTTCCATTGGGAGCCATCGCAACAAGCGGGTGCTGAACTGGTTGCTAAGTCTTGAAACACCATCCAGCTTTCTGGCTATAGCAAGGTCTGTATCTGACACAGATCAACAACGGTCAATGGTACCAGAGGCAGGTGACACAGTGCCAGACAAGCTGGAGGTCAGATCCTACAGCAGGAACTCGGGTTAGAAGTGCATGGTTACAGAAGGGTAAGAGGTTGGATACCAGATCGGGCAAATAGGAACCAAGGGACAGAGGCAGGATTGGGTGGGGGGGGGTCAGATGGTGATGGCCAACAGCTTGGATTAAGGGAATTCCTGGAGGATAAGGCTATGCTCTGCCTTCAATGTCAGATGCCATATTCTAGAGATCACTAGTGCAGAGAAGGCTGTTGTGCTTAGATCCTGCACACAGGCTTCTCTTAGGGGCATCTGGTTGACCACTCTGAGGATGATACTGGATTTCATGGGCCATTGGCTTGATCCAGCAGGGCTCTTCTTATGTTCTTACCCAGTGAGTCTGTGTTGCTACTCAATGCAGCAAGTTGCTCCAACTGAGGGTTCAAGTCTGGATCATCAGTTATAAAGGGTCAATGAGAAACCACTGTTGGCTCACTGTGTCCCACAGAGCATTGTCCTTTCTGGCCATTAAAAGGGTGGTGCTGTAGCAAAGGATGAAGCAGCCACTGAAACCTCCAACCTGTGAGCTGCCCTGGTGGTACAGGGAGAAGGGAACCTGGAACATGCTGTCTGAGTTGCCTGCTTTGACTCCCCTGGTGCATTACACTGGTGTAGTGCGGACAATGCTGCCTGAAATTTTAGTTATCTGTGTCCTTCCCTTCCTCAAAGAACCCCAGAGCAGCCCCTTTCAGACTCCCTGTGGTAGGCTAAGCTGAGCAGGGGAGCAGGGATTCAGTCCTGAGTCTTCCATATCCAAGTCTTACTCTAGCTGCTGCACCACACTGGCTCTCAGCATTGGAAACAGCCGGTTCCCCAGGATTCTGTGGCTGGAGCGAGTACTTTAATGTCACAGAGAATCTTGGGTAGCCTGTGGATAAGGCCTGTAATTTAAAGGCATGACAGATTATCAATAAAGCTATTAGAGAAGGGAGGGTACTGTCTAGCCCAGAAAGTCATTCCTTGCCTCATGTACCTCCACCACCAGCCAAACGAGACAGTAGTTCAGGAAGGATCTATAGGAAGCAATTATGGTGGCCACCTGTCCCTCGAAGTGGGGGAAGAGAAAGGGTGGCAGGCTTCAACCATCATTTATTGAAATTTATGTTAAAAAGTGCCTTTCCTGCTGCTGAGCCTGGGTGAATCCCGGCAGGTGATCTCGATCTTTAAATATGGGTCGTTTTCTACATGGGGAAGTACGTCTGGATGAAATTATGTGACAATCACCCAGGGGCCTGTTTTCCTGGGAAACTGCTGTGTCCCCAACACAACTTTTTCAGTAGAATGGGGGCAGGGGGCAAAGGGAAATGAGGTACACAAAGGATATGTACAGAGATTCTTCTCTTGCGCACAAGTGGTGCGGGTGGGAATGTAAGGAACACAACCCTAAAGCTACATCCAGTGCATATTGCCAGAGACCTTGTCAGCACCCTTGTGTTTTACAATTGTATTTGATCCTCATGGGGTGGGAGGGTTAAGTCTCAGGCATGTTTTAGATTACGCCAGTTGGGATATGGTGTTGACAGGACTCAACGAGGCTTACTGCAGAACCTTGTTAGCCTGGTCTCCCAGGCACAATCCCACCCAGAGAAGACATTTGCTAGCTGGCAAAACAAGCCCAGCATAGGAATTGTGAAAACTCTGTGGTTGCTGCACAGTGGCTATCCAAGGGACTCTGTTGAGGTCAGCACATCATTGCAACAGCTGTGGCAAACCAAAATATTGTCTCTGTTCTTGTGTATGCAGTGAGAATGGGCCGGCACATTGCTAGACATACTTTATGGGGGCTAGAGCCATAAATTTCCTTTTAAGAGCCAACTTCCCTGCACAGAGCTGGTCCTGGCAATAGAGCCACTTTGGTTATAGTGCAGCTAGCTATCAGGCTCTTCCACTTTTCTTCCATCCCCATTGCTTAGACTTTAACTTCCTCTTTTGCCTCCAGGGGTGGAAATTTCACTTGCTTACCTCCAAAACTAAACACCACAATATTCATTGTGCCACATTGACCAAGTAAAGGAATCTCTTGCCTGGAATTCTTAACCCTGGACCAGTTCTGAATAGCAGAGATTAGCATTCAAAGAGATCCAGGCAGTCCCCCTGATGGGAAGGCAGATCTGAGCGTGGGATGGTCATGTCAGGAATAAGAGAAGGCAGGTTTTTAAGGACTCTGCAAAAATAGGTAGAACATCTTTGGGGGACAGCAAAACCAGGGCTGGAGGGCTGAGGATGACAGCTAGATAATTCGTTCTGCATGTTAAGTCCTCTCTTTGGGGTAAAGTCACATCACATCTGCTAAAACTGTTTCTTTGAGAGAGGGTGTCTTAGATTATTATTCTTTTAAACCAGGTTTATTGTAGATGCGTGTGCATATGCTAGCAAATTCAGGGAGTGCCTCATAAAATGATTTCTAGAAAGCACCGAAAAACTGGGTAGGTTTATCTTCAAAGAGGGAAAACAGTTAGTGGTCACACACTCATAGGACTTCACTGGGGCCTTGCATTTTTGTCTGCAGTGTTTCCAGCGGCTCTACCTTATAACCGGATTCCTCAATGAGAAAGTATATTTGGGACAAAAGCAAATTTCAGTCAGTTCGGGAGAACTCATTTCATTTTTTTCTCCTTTGGTTCCTGAAAACATGCTATTATTAATTAAAGAGCACAAATACTGAAGCGGGGGGTGGGGGGTTTGCACCCGCCTTTCGTTCTCTGGCCTCATCCGCGTGTCTCTCTCCTTTCGTCTCCTCTTGCTAAATTTTTCAGTGTTTTTAACATCAGACTGATGTTAGGTATAATTACCAACTTTGCACCAAAATTATATTTGACATGGCTTGTGTGGGGAAATTAGAGCATTTCAGAGACCGCAAATTCACCTGGGAAGACGAGCCAAGTAAAGACAAGGCGGCACGGAGTGGAAGTAATTTGAATATTACATGTGCCCTCCTGAAAATGCCAAAATCATTTAAATTGCTAGAAAGGATATTTTCCCTAATTAACCGTGTGTGCTGGAGGGTTCATAACAGCGCTGGGGAGACAGAGGCTGGACCAACCAAGCAGAGATGGCACACACACCGCAGGGGGCAGCAGAGTACTGGTTGCGGTGGGAGGGAATGGGGGGGCCTCCTCCCACAAAACTGTGGCGGGTTAATTGCCACCCTACAGCTGTTTGCTCTTCCAAAC
Organism: Podarcis gaigeae; assembly: GCF_964106915.1. NCBI lineage: Eukaryota > Metazoa > Chordata > Lepidosauria > Squamata > Lacertidae > Podarcis > Podarcis gaigeae. The sequence continues at coordinate 16,038,880 of NC_139684.1, forward strand.
AGACACTTGGTTCTACAGGGAACTTGCCACGCTCCTAGCATCATATTTGGGGGTGGAGGGCTGTCCGGTCCAACCTGCCGGCCGCAATGCACAACCATTGAAACATCCAGCCAATGCAAGATGGTGGTGTTAAGCACAGTAGAGCAAGAGGCAGGCCAATCTGACCCTCAGGGGCAAAAGACCCGTATAGCCAAGCCCCCCACTGCAGCTCTAAAACAGTCAAGCTTTCTGGAGGTTTCCCTTGCCTGTGGCTGTGAAAACCGCACTGGGTCTTTGCGCTCCCTCTAATGTGAGGGCTTCCACCTGCGATGAGATCCATCTCCCCTCCTGCCATCGCAGCTCCTGTGGTTTCGGCTTCATTACATATTCATCTTTCTAATGCAATGATTAGCTTGTGGGGAAGGGGGGTGGAAATTAATAAGGATTCTCTGATTAGCTCCTTACAGCGTTGTTGTTGTGCGTGTGTGTTTTAAAGGGCCTTGTTAACTGGGTTCAAGAAGACCACTGCGGGCAAAGAGGTTTTCCAAAAGAGCTGCTTACAGTGGTAGCGGGGACCTCAGCTGGGTGGGGAATACACAACAAGCTTCTGGTTTAGATATGTTGTGTTCACAGTACCAGTATTTACCCCCCCCCCTTGTTTTCTCCAAAGGTGTTTACAAGGAAATGCTGACTCAGGGTTTATCCACACTTCCTCTTATCCTGCTGCTTCCCCCCCTCCCCGGGGAAACCGCTCATTTAAACTCAGTCTGGGCTAACAACAATTTGGGTTTTCTCTAGGATTAGTTGATTAGAAAGGTCATCAAATTTCTGCGCAAATGGTATCAACAAGGTGGTCCAATCATACATTTGGGCTTGGCGAATTCAGTTTGTGTAGGCGTCTGAGTCGCTATCAACCTCCATAACTGCTGCTGCTTTCCTGCCCTTTTGCAAGTGAGTGTTCATTAGGCACATCAGTGTCTGAGGACTTGCCTGAGTCCTGAGATATTGAGCTTTCAATTTACTCTTTTAAAAGTAAATGTGCAGACTTGCTTTTAAATCCTTGAAATGCTTGAATCATTACTGTTCCCGGTGTGTAAAATTTCTGATGTTCCACAGCCTATGGTTGTCTTTCAAAGTGATTTTCACCCCATCATGTTCAGAGACATAAGATCATGTCACCATTTAGCATACCCTCCAACATTTCTCTGATGAAAATAGGGAAAGAATATTAATATTATCATCATCATCATCATCATCATCATCATCATCATCATCATTATCATCATCATTATTACCCACCCATCTGACTGGCTTGCCCCAGCCACTTCCAACATAATAAAACATTAAACATTAAAAAAAATTCGCTATACAAGGCTGCCTTCAGATGTCTTCTAAAGGTTGTATAGTTACTTATTTCCTTGGCTTGGAGGTTGTGTAACTCCATACCCTCCAACGTTTCTCTCATGAAAATAGGGGCATCCTAAGGAAAAGTGGGACATTCCGGGATCAAATAAGAAACTGGGAGGCTGCTATCCTGTCCCAGGAAAATAAAGACATTTGAAGGGTCTGTCTCAATTTGATTTTCACCCTGCTGTGTTCAGAGACATAAGATTATGCCGCCATTTAGCTTTGCAGCTTGCCATGCCCCCCAGGTTTCTCCAGGATTGATGTTTGTTCAAATTTAGAACTAAATAGTGGGTTTTCCCTGGGGAAAGAGTGGGATCAGGGGGAAACTGCTTGGACCATTGTCTAGAAAACACAGCTCAAGCAGAAGCCCACTTGGATCTGTGCTTTCTAGGCACAGGACAAGTGGAATTGTGAACGATATCTCAGTTGAAGCAACATTCCATGTGGAGCTGGGTTTGGCCCAGTAGGACGAGTTTCCAGTTTAAAGGAAACTAGCTTCCCACATAATGTTCTCCACTGGGAACATGAGGCCTACTCAACCTCTCACCTAACACGTAAAGCAACAGTCTGAGGTGCTTCCTTGCAAGGTGATTTAGTGGTGGTGGTGGTGGAGATTCCACCAGTGGCAGCAGCAGTCCATATCCTGGAACAGAGCAAAGAGATCTGCTGCCAGCTGTGGGCTAAGTTAGATCTGCAGCTAGGCAAAGTCCCATTTTCTGCTGCAGCACCCTTTGTAGGGATGGCAGAGAAAGATTGATTCAGTTTGCAGTTAAAGGCAAACCACCTCATTCACACTTCCCAAAGCAATAGGCAAAATTGTATTCGAAATTTGCACACCTCTGAATTTTGCAGAGCTGTTCTCCAGCCAAGTAAAACATACAAAAATGTGGGTGCCTGAGCAAAGTATCACTAGAAATGTAACTATTAGTGAAAACAACATATTAAACATGCATTATGTTAGGACCAATTTCATACAAATACATGCATGTTTGGGAAAAGGTAGCATTAAAATGCTGGTTCGTTTTCACAAGGACTTTTTATTTCTTAAAAAATACGAACTGAATTTAAGATTGGGAAAATTAGAAACTGGGAGAAACCAGCATTGACAATGTCACCCATCCATAGCTCCTTGCCAGTGGATCTGCTCCTGGGAAAATGTCCATAATTCTGCTCCTTAAGGATACGAATTTCATCACTGTAAAGAGCAGCACCAGAGGAGGAACTAAGAAGGTCAACCAAGACCTCCTCCTCCCATTAAAGGACTGCCTGCAGCATTAAGGCAGCACTTTCTTATTCATTTATTTGCTTATTTATTGCATTTATATCCCACGTTTTTCTCTAAGGAGCTCAAGGGAGCGTTCATGACTCTTCCCACCTTGTTTTACCTCCCCCCCCCCCAAGAACCCTGTGAAGCAGGTTAGGCTGAGAGGCTGTGACTGTCGCATGGTCACACCTTATGAGCTTTATAGCCGAGTGGGGATTCGAATCCTGGCCTGACACGTCCTCGTCCAACACTCTGAGCACTACAACACACTGGCTTAAGTGGTGTACAGGGAATCTTTTTCAGCATGGTTACACTGGAGTTAATGTGATATAATCTCCACCCAGTGCTGATCTGAAAATGTACTTACTTCACCAAAGTCCATGCACCAAAGTCCATCATCAGCATTTTTTAAGGATCTACCTTGTATTATAATTTGTTTTAACTGATTTTTATGTTGTATTTTTACATTGTTGCAACCCACCCTGCAACCTCATGGTTAACTGCAGTTAAGAAATCTATATGGTGATGTTGATAATCTGGTTGTATTCAGCTATATCCAACCCAAGAGTAGACCTTTTAAAATTAGTGGGCCTAAATTAGTTGTGCCAATTAATTTCAGTGGGTCTACTCCGTGTAGGACTAGCATTGGATACAATAGATCATTCTTACTTGTCACCCAAGAGCAAAGTTCTATGGGTGGCTTACAATAACGACCCCTTGGCTTTCATCATTGCCCCCACAAAATATTTGAATCAATGAGAAAGACCTTGGACATGATTAGGCTTGCCTCTTCCCAGCTACAAAGAGATTATTAAATGTGGCCCAAGACAGAGTGAGATTCTAGAGCACCGAATTCCAAGTATCACTTATTTACAAATTCCTTGGAGGTCCCCCTCCCTAATAACCCGTGTAACTGCTAGCTTCTATCCCTGACATGCCAGAGAAGGGGAGGCGGGAAGATTAGCGCGCCCTGCCGAGTGACATTTCCCTTGCTCAGTTGAGGTGTGATTATTGGGTGATAATTACACCCTTTGCCACAACTGTTCCCCACCTCTCTCCAGACTCGGCATCTTTGTTGTTTCCCCACTTCCTCCTGTAGGCAAAGACCTTTTGCCCCACAATGGAAGAGGGTCAAGAAGGTACAGAGATGGCTGAAGTTGGCTTTCTTCTGTGTTTATTCTCAACTTTATTTCCTTAACCCACAACTCCCCGCCTCTCCCTTCCCTCCTTCTTCCCCAGTTCCTCTCTTTGAGCACCTTGGGCAACAGAGATATCCAAGGCAGAATACGGATCATCTCATGGGTAAAAGGTAAAGGTACCCCTGCCCTTTCGGGCCAATCTTGACAGACTCTAGGGTTGTGTGCTCATCTCACTCTAGAGGCCGGGAGCCAGTGCTGTCCGCAGACACGAAGCTGCTCCGGCGAACCGGCACTAGAGCAGCACACGGAAACGCCGTTTACCTTCCCGCTATAAAGCGGTACCTATTTATCTACTTGCACTTAAGGGTGCTTTCGAACTGCTAGGTGGGCAGGAGCTGGGACCGAACGATGGGAGCTCACCCCGCCGTGGGGATTCGAACCGCCGACCATGCGATCGGCAAGTCCTAGGCACTGAGGTTTTACCCACAGCGCCACCTGTGTCCCCATGGGACAAACTTGTAAATGCAAAAGGGGGAAGGGGATAACTTATGATGGAACCACTCAGGCTCGGAAGAGCAGAGCACAAATCTTAACACTGCTGTTGGCTTGTGCTGGGTGGCAAAATCACTCCCTTCCCTGTATGTAAACTGGACAGCAAAGTGGTTATTACGGCAGAGAGTATTGCTGCCGCCACCCATTCTCCATATTCAGGTTCTGGCTTTTTAAGAGCTATGCCACAGTCAGTATGTGACCGTTTCCCCCCCCCCCCCCAACTACTGAATCTCCATGCTGGGGAAATATACACCAGTTGAATTTCTGTTCGTCATGCAGCCGGAGACAGAAGATAATTTTCTCCCGGTGATTGAAGACTGTTTGGAAGAGGGGTTGCATCCAACTAAGTTTTACTTTGAGTAGACACATTGAAACGAATGGACCTAAGTTAGCCATGTCCATCAACTTCACTGAGTCTGCTTTGAGTAGGATTAGCATGGGATACAACCCAGGGTCCACAGCCCCTTGTGTAGTATGCACTTTCCGCACATCTACTTCTGCTCGAACCGGGTGTTTTTATTGCTTCCGAAACCTGCTCTTTCACAGGGAGCAGGGGGGCAAAAATAAAAATAGGTAAATCTGCACTATGGGAAGCAGAAGCTCTTTGAAACCACTTCCAACCAACTCCCTTGAAACCCATGGTCTGTCTCAAGCCTCTGTCAGGGAAGTAAGCACAATTAAGTTAACGATTGTGCGGCATCGGGAACCATGGAAGCCGTATAAATTATGAACTATTTATTGCCATCTCTATAAATGATAACATTATTAGTATTAGTATGAATAAACTGCATCTACAGTTATCTCATGCTGCCTGCAAGAACTGTACTGTTCTATCACAGCACTAGGTGGCACCAGGAACCCTTCTGTAGACAGATAGAAGACACTTTTCAATAACTTTCTAGTCTCCTTCGTAGATCAGTAGACAAGACTGATCTGTAAATACTGAGGATGCTTCCAGAATGGGGCTTTTAACACCAACCTAAACCAGTCATTTCACTTCCGCTAGCAGCTATATTCTTTCCTCATTTTTGGCTAGCATGGCATTTTCCTTGCAGCAGTGGGGCCTGCAACAAAATGTTGCAGCATTGAATGCTGCTGGTTAGAGTTCCAGCTACTCCATTGCATTTGTCCTCTCACCTCTTTCCCATCACCCCCAAATCTCCCCTGGAGTTCTTCTCCCCAAAAGAATATTTGCAGTTCTGCAAACCCTGAAGTTCCCTGAAGGTTGCTGATGCCTCTCTCTTGTGTGAGGGTGGTGCCATTTTGGCTACACAGGCAACCAGCACTCACAGTGAGAACATCAGAAATAGAAGGAATTCTACCTCCCACTGTGTTCCGTTCGCATTAGTTGGTGCATCATCGTCTTACGGTTGGGTAAGGAACGATGCGCCTGAGCATGACACTTTAGAAGCATACTTTAAGACCTGTTTTTAAAACATTGCATTAAAATGCTTTCTCACATACATTTTTTAAAAAATTCATGCAATAGCACTTAATCATAATTTATCATAGAGTTGTTTAACTTCTTTGGGAAAATGTCAGTCACAATTGCTGCATGGCGAACACACGTTTTCCTCAGCCTTTTGCAAATAAATGAACCACGATCGAGTAATCACTATTTGTGCAGATATTTTAATTTTTTCAGTGCAGGTGACAAAGCATTTTGGGGCAAATTAAAATCTGGTTTTAAAAACATTGGCATCCTGTGGCAACAGGGTCAAATGTAAATGTAATCGTGCAACAGCACAGCAGTAGGGCTGAAGAACCAAAATGTTGCTGCACATGTCAAAACAGTGCCTCTTTAAAAAGACAGAAGATCAGTGCTAAGGCAAGGGTGGGGCCCTTTTTCTGCTGAAGAGCTGTATTCCCATTTAGGGAACTTTTTTGGGTGGGCACATGCCAGTGATAAAATGGACAAAACAAGCAATGTAAAAGCAGGGGAAAACACAATATGATGTGTCATGATGAATTCATAGAGTTGTCTTGTCAAAAGTGACTGAACAAGGAGTGGCCATTCCAGAGTAAATATCTAGTATGGAAGCACTCTTTGATTATGAGGAGAGCAAGCCTTATTTCATTGATCATCCCCCTCCTCCTGCTTTTCCTAATCATTTGGGTGAAGAAAGCAGGTTGCACTAAAGAGAAGGACCTCTGAGATCAGCTGTATTGGCTCACCACCTATTCCAAAAGTGAGGGGATTGATTAATTTAAATGCAGCATGCCAATTTTAAAATTGCCCACTGATTACTAATTAGCCAGAGCTAAGGGGTAGTGGTGGTGGAAATCACATGCATATATAAACTTATACAGTGGGTTAGCAGTGGGATGTGGGTGGCGCTGTGGTCTAAACCACTGAGCCTCTTGGGCTTGCCGATCAGAAGGTCGGTAGTTTCAATCCCCGCGGCGGGGTGAGCTCCCATTGCTCAGTCCCAGCTCCTGCCAACCTAGCAGTTTGAAAGCACACCAAAAAGTGCAAGTAAATAAATAGGTATCGGTATCGCTGTGGCAGGAAGGTAAACAGCATTTCTGTGTGCTGCTCTGGTTTCGCCAGAAGCGGCTTAGTCATGCTGGCCACATGACCTGGAAAAACTGTCTGCGGACAAACGCCAGCTCCCTCGGCCTGTAAAGTGAGGTGAGCATCACAACCCCAGAGTCGTCTGTGACTGGACTTAACTGTCAGGGATCCTTTACCTTTTACAATGGGTTAGTAGAATAAAAACAACAATTGTAATGCAATTGTGTGTGTGTGATTTCTATAATATACATATATATTTGCAAAACAACAAAAAACAACAACACAGGCTTATGACCAGGCACATATGAATCTGACAGGGAATAAAAATAGGCTGATCTTTCCATCCATAATTTGGGCAGTACATGGCCTATGGATCAGAGAAGCCGGGATGGGAGATGGAATAGGATTCACTGTAAAATATTTAATGCAGCACCTGTAGTATATAGTGGGGAACCTTTGTTTGGACTTTGGCATTGCTGGACTGCAACTCCCACCAGCCACGATCACTGGCTCTTGCTGATGGAAGCTGTAGTTTGGCAACATCTGGGGAGCCAACGATTCCCCACCCCTGGTATATAGGATACTAACCATTTTGAACCAGTGAAATGCACCAGCCATGACCAGCAATCTGGAGCCAGACTTTCTGTCCAACTGTTTATGTGTTTACCATCACTCACTTGCGTGGCAAGGCCCCAAACCCTCCCGAGATGTTGGAATAAAGACACATGAAACTGAGCGAGCAAGAAGCAGAAAAGGGGTGAGACCTCAATCACGTGCAGTTTAAATAACCCAAGCCAAGCCCCCTGACCGCTGGATTGGTCGGCTCAAGGGATGACGTGGCCAAGGACTCCCAACAGCGCAGGGGCTATCCCGCCCCTTGCATACGGGTCGGGCTTGTGACCAGCCCGCAACGTTATCTCCCCGCGAACGGGAAATGGCTTTTTCAACCAAGGTTGGCTCTTAAAATGCTGAAAATCCATCGTAAGATCCTGGGTAACAGGTACAGTGAAGGAGTTGTGGTGGGCAGAGGAGATGGCACCAGTGTTTGCAGCTCACAATTCTTGTTGCTCCTCTTCTTCTTTTTTGTCCTCCTTCCATTCTGAGTTGCCCTTGTTGTAGTCTACTTGGCTAGTTCATTCCATTTATTTGTTTTTATTAAGTCTTGTACACTAGACCAGTACACCAGGTTCACATGATCACCGGCTTGGTTAAGATTAGCATTCTTTCTGCACACCCTGTTTTACTTTATTTATTTATTGGAAAGCGTGGGTGGCGAATGAGCTGTGGGAACAAGGTGACCCAAACAATCATCTAGTCCAACCCCAAGCACTGAAACAAGATCCTGCATGTCCAAATGTTCCTCACATAAAACTAATGATTAATTTGGTTAAGCAATATTGCAGAGAACAGAAAGAACATCTCATTGTTCTGTTCAAGATAAGGGATATAATCAAGGATTTGTTTGCAGTGGAATATCATAGTGATTAGTGTGTTGGGCTCAGTCCTGTGCTGGGGATGTACGGATGCAAATCCTCACTCAGTCCTGAAGCCCTCACTTGGACCAGTCATTATCTCTCACTCAGCCTAATCTTCCTCACAGGGTTGATGTGAGGATTAAGAAGGGTGGGAAGAACCACAGACATTACCCTGAGCTCCTGGGAGCAAGGATGGGATATAAATAAAATTAATTAGTGTAGATTTTTATATTGGGCATGGAATTTCATGTACGGAGAATCTCAGTAACATTGTTTTTTAAAGCAAGTGTTCCGCCCTTATGGCTTCCAATGTGGACTTGATAATGTGTGGCCAATGTTTCCTGAAGCCTCAGAAATGAGGGCAGTGGCCGAAGAGAAGATTTTGTGAACAAAGGTCAGTGCCGGTCCTTCCATTAGGCTAAGTAAGGCATTTGCCTCGGGCAACAGGTACTGAGACGGAAGCAGGGAAGCAGCAACAAGGTGTTGGGAGGACAGAGTTGTTCATGCCCCATGGACTGCTCTGTGTCTTCTAAGTGAACTTGCTGCCCCCAGATGTGACTGAAGACGCTGTTCCATCCCTGCTGCTGAAGATTCAATGGCTGGTCTGAATGGGAAGTGGATGCCAATCATGACAGAGGCAGATGGAGCGCTAGTGAAGCTTCCTGAAGTTATTTCCCCCTCTCCTTGAAGAGCAGAGCACAATTAGTACATGTAAAGAAGCACTGAAGTGCTAAATGCAATCAGTTTGAATAATATCAAAAGCCAGAGAATTCAGCTTTTTGTGGTATAAAATTTATATCATGCCAGTGCAGAATTCAACCATACACACACACACACACAATCTGGAACTGGAAACAATATGCTGAATATCTATAACAGGACCAAAATACAGTCTTCTTTTTGCTTCATTTTTTCTGGGCTCTTTAATTACATTCCCTCTGGGTTCCATCCTTCCTCCTGACATACATTCCTCCTCCTCCCTTCCCTCAAAAAAGTACTTGTCCAGGCTCAATCTGTCCCCTACATATGTCCTCTGTGGCCCCGCCACATTATTCTTTATAATATAAAGTGACAAAGCTGAGGCTACCATGTACGGAAACGGCAAATAAAATTCCCCCTTTCCCAGAGGACACCTGGAAATGGTAGAAAATGAAAGGTACTCACTGACTGTTGTGGAGAAGAAGGGAGTGAGGGCTGGAATCCAGATGTTTGGAGGGCTTTGGATCCAGATGTCAGCTGAAATATTTAACGTGAACATTCTCCATGTAGAAAGAGGAATCTTGCCGGTGGGCCCACCAGCCCTCTTTTTACTGCGTTCCCAGGCTCTGCAGACTCTCTAAACTTCCTTGCATTTCAAAGAGAATTGGCACAATCAGTGCATACTGCTCTAGAATGGCTTTAATAGACAGCAGTCCCAGCCCCCAAAATCCAGGGCACAAAAGCACCACCACCCCTCAGTGAATCCGTTCTCTGAACTCTGGAAAGCCAGCACTCTTCATACTCCTCATCTGCCTTTGCTCGTTTCTTTTTGTTTTAAACCATTTATTTAAATGATAACAGCAAGTGGCACAACACACAGACTTTCGAGGATGAGCAACTTTTTCAAAAGGCTCAGGGTACTCAATGGAGAGGAATAGCTGACTTTTCCTGCCACCCATCTCCTCTGCCTCCATCCAGCATCAAAAGCACTCCTCTCCACATACTTTCCTCTTCTTCCCTTTAATTGGCGGTGGTAGAAGCACCATCAGAGGCACTGGCAAACTCAATTACTATATGTAAAATCAGACTGTTATCTAGTGACTTACCTTGTAGACTTGTTGCAATGATGATGATGGTGATGAAGAACTGATAATAATGAACAGCTGCAGAATGGAATGGAGAGTACGGGGGGGTGCATTTTCGTTATTATCTCTGCATTTATTTCTGCCTTGCTGACACTCTATTTACCTGTAAAAGCTGGTCACATCATTTCCATAATGTATTTGCACTTTTTCAAGGTGCTATTTCACATACATCAAAAGACAGTTTATTGAGAAATTTAATAAATAAACAAAAAGGTTGCTTCAGATCCCACCATTATTCTGTGTTGTTCCTCCCCCTTCAAAGATAGTGACTGTGCCTGGGTCTCACTAGGACTCAACAGAGCTTCCATTCTGTTCAAGGACCAGCAAGCTCTGCCTTCCTCAACCTGGTGCCTTCTAGATGCTTTGGACTACAACTCCCATCATCTCTGTCCATTGGCCATGCTGTGTGGAGCTGATAGGGGTTGTAATCTAACAATTTCTGGAGGGGGCCAAGTTGGGGTGAAGCTGAGATAACTTACTGTGCACCCCCTGGCCTAATAGGTGCTCCTTCCCTGTTTGGTAAAGGTAAAGGGACCGCTGACTATTAGGTCCAGTCACAGACGACTCTGGGGTTGCAGCTCTCATCTCGCTTTACTGGCCAAGAGAGCCGGTGTATAGCTTCCAGATCATGTGGCCAGCATGACAAAGCCGCTTCTGGTGAACCAGAGCAGTGCACGGAAACACCATTTACCTTCCTGCCAGAGCGGAAACTATTTATCTACTTGCATTTTGATGTATTTTCGAATTGCTAGGTTGGGAGAAGCAGGGACCGAGCAACAGGAGCTCACCCCGTAGTGGGGATTCGAACTGGCAACCTTCTGATCGGCAAGCCCTAGGCTCTGTGGTTTAGATCGCAGTGCCATCCGCATCCCTCCCTGTTTGGTACAGCTGCTTAAATGTGTGACACACAGTAAGTTGCTCCTCTCCCCCAACCTTTGCTATTGCTGTTGTTTTGCAGATTTGCAGTAACTGTGTGGCAGCTTTAGCAGAGGCACATATCCACTCCAGCAGTTTTCTGATTCAGAAACAAAGACCACAGATGTTTTCTGCACACAGTTCTGTAAACCCACTTATCAGGATTATTTTATACCTTCCCGCCGAGTTCCTACAGACCTTTCACCTGAGTGTGAGGTCTCTGAATATGCTTGAATTTTGTACAATATTTTTAGGTGACACATGTTGGCAACCTCAGCTTCAAACTTGTAACTTTTGTTGTTATGTTAGAGTTTATTAGGGCCCTTTCAAAATTCCTTTTAATTGTGCATTCATGATTATTTCTACTCATGGGTGTGTCACAGTGGATATACGCATACCCACTTTTGATACTGTTTGTGTCTGCAAAAGTTTGGGGACAAATTCATGGCTTGACTTCCAGAGTGTGCCCCATAGCTCATTGCTGAAATCTTCTCATACCAGAAATGTGTGAGCTTATTTTATCTTTTTGGTTTCACTTTTTGTTGCACTGTAGTGGAAGAGTGCCCCTTTAGACAGCAATAATGCGGCGACATCGGGGAAGCATCACAGAACAGCTAAGAAAGCTGAATGATATGCAGATAGTCCAGTATAAATCCACCATTAATGCAGTATCATCGTGTCAATGGTGTTTTGCCAAATACACCCGCAAACAGTTGTTTTTCCGTTAAAGATAAATAAATAAATGAGGTGCTGTTACTCATATCTTGATAAAACTGCTGTGGGTACCAGTCCCATCACATACATGCACATAAAAAATGCCAGTGAAAAAATCCCCCACCAGTCTGGGGCCCTTCCCGTGTATCTTGCTGGATACTCGTCATATCCTAAGTATTATGAATAATTCATCAAGGATTAAATTAATAAATAAAAGGCATCATGCATTTCCTAAATAAATGGATACACCAAGAACGATCCCGTTTGCTTCTCTTCTCCTGTAAGGTCTTTGGCCCTTTCACAGCAGCTCTCCCTTTCTCACCATCTCTCCTTCCCTCATCCCACGCCAAGTAATGAGAAGGGCAGCCGCTAAAATGTTGTGGAGACCCTTGCAAGTCTCTCATTCCATCATTTCCTCTAATACCTTTTTGATTATCTTAGTGGCCAACATTTATATTAAGGCTCCTCCAGCTCGCTACCTCCATATACTTTACGGTGGTTGTGTTGTGCTGTGTGTGTGTTGCTTTTTTTTTTTTTTTGCTTTTGCATTTTCTTTTTAAGATAAAAAATGACTGCTGATGTTTATGCCCCTGTAATACATTATGTATTATTTTGTTTTAAGCACTGTCTTTTGCAGGCTGACAGTAACAATAAAATGTGAGGATGGGATTCTTAATACAGACAGAGTAATGCTCACCATGAATGCCACCCCTATCATTTCCCCTCCCCTTTCTGCTCTCCTAAGCACTTTTTGAAAGGCTCCCTTTTATAATCCAAATAAAATTAGAGCAAATACATCGATTTACTGGAAAAGAGGTATGTGTGTTTTCCTACTCCCCCTCCCCATGTTAACTGGGTTGGGGAAGTTACTTCACCCTATTTAAGCCTTGTGTGGATTTTATTTTTTAAGTGGCAGAATACTAAACATTTTTTCCACCTTTGACCAAACGTCCCCATATGATATGAATTTGAAAGGATCAAAATGTGTCATTTTGCGTCCATAGTAATTCTCACAACAGCCTAGTATGATTCCCACCTTAGTGTTTGTTCAGAACTGCAAAATGCATCCAGCCTCCCAGTCATAGCTAGGGAGGGGGGAGCAATTCTATCCAGTTCACATTTCATGGAAACCTACACAATTCACGCTTTCCAAAACAACAGGCAGACACAAACAAACATAGCCATACTTCTAAATTCACTCTTCTCCGCATTTTTCCAGACAATTTCTCTAGAAAAAGGCAACGTGTACAAAAATGCATACATTGGTGAAAATGATATCCCAAAATGCTTTCTGTCAGGGAAAACAGCTTTGCACAATTGTGCAGATTTTGTATGTCTCGCAAAAAATGTGCATATTGGGATAAATACGCTCTAAAATGCTGCTGAATTTTCATGAGGACCTTTTTTGGGGGGGGAGGGAATTGCAAACTGATGTGGAAAACTGAACGTGAGATGGGGGAAAATTAAAAACTGAGAGAAATGGAAACCAGCATGTTCACCCATGCCTACTTTGAGCACATTTACTCCATGGGAGTTATTCCTTCTCCTCTCCCTCCCCCCCAAAAGAACAACCCACCCCTGACTCCCACCTCTTTGGCTGACTCTTCCTTGATTTTGTCACTTGCAGGCGCCTGCCTGTACTTCCACTTAAAAGCCATGAAGGATCTGATTCCGTTGAGGCTGCTTATTCTCTGTGTAATTTGGAAGCTTTCAGAATCTGGTCGCTGTGCTTTGGGGATTTTAAATTTCCGGGATATTCACTTAGTTAAGGAATGGAATAAAGTCTCGTCACACTGATTTAATGAGAGAGAGAAAAGAGACAAGGTTGAAATGGCAGAAATTAGGAGTGGGGCAGCGAGGGGGAAGCAATTTTCTTCGTAACACTCATGTTAAAATATTGATACAGGCACTTGGGCGGGGGAGAGAATTAAGTGGTCGGGCTTGCTTTGAAAATATAGTGGGGTTGATGAATTTTTTGTGGTGAAGGAGCCACCAAGTCAGGGAACTTCTGCTGAAGAATTCACTCCAAGCTTGAGAGATATAATAATAATAATAATAATAATAATAATAATAATAATAATAATAATAATTTATTTATACCCCGCCCATCTGGCTGAGTTTTCCCCAGCCACTCTGGGCGGCTCCCAATCAGTGTTAAAAACCGTACAGCATTACATATTAAAAACTTCCCTGAACAGGGCTGCCTTAAGATGTCTTCTGAACGTCAGGTAATTCTTTATCTCTTTGACATCTGATGGGAGGGCGTTCCACAGGGCGGGCGCCGCTACCGAGAAGGCCCTCTGTCTGGTTCCCTGTAGCCTCACTTCTCGCAATGAGGGAACCGCCAAAAGGCCCTCGGCGCTGGATCTCAGAGTCCGGGCTGAACGATGGGGGTGGAGACGCTCCTTCAGGTATATAGGACCGAGGCCGTTTAGGGTATGGAAAATAGGATATGGAAAATAGCAAGGTGTTTGTTTTTTGTTGGGGTTTTTTACAGGGATAGTGGCTAAAATCTGAAATAGGCTCCTTTCCAAATCAGGCAGGGCTGCTGAGAAGTAGTAAGAAGCTACTCTCTGCTTCCCAGAAACCTCTCCTAACCTCCTTGGTTCACCATTCTCATGATCATGGTGTCTCCCCTGCCAGGTAAGTAAGTAAGTAAGTAAGTAAGTAAGAAAGACAAACAGGATCTGGAATACATCTGACTCATTCACTGAAGCATCCACATCCTGGGTGCATCCAGTAATTTGAATATTCTGAATATGCAGGTTCCACTGAGCAACCATTGCTAATGGCTATTGATAGACCTATCCTCCAATCCCCCTTTAAATAGAAGTTTTTAAAGCCTCCACTCCAGTTATCATAGAAGCTGCTTCTGCCGGCAAGAGGCCTCTTCTCATGCTTTATCCAGCCAACTCTAAACTTCATACATCACTCTTTTTAAGCCAAATATAAGACAGAGATTGGGGGGCATTTCACATCAAAATTTGGCCTTTGCCAAATGAATTCCATAGGCACACATTTCAGCAATTGTTCAAGGGGAAGGGACTATGAAATAGAGTGAAGATGCCTATTCAGAGTGAGGGCAGGAAGCATGGCCTCCACTCTGATTCAGCTTCATGATGCTTTCATGAAGCCAAGTCTAATTGACAGTGTGATGACATGGCACAACTGGGCTCCCTTGGTTGTGCAGAATGTGCAAATAATATGAATAATAATTGCAGAGGATTTTATTGTAAATTGTGTCTTATTGTTAACTGCCCAGAGAAGTGGTTGGATGGAAGGTATATAAATGTAAACCAATTAATTAAGATTAGAGAAAGAAGCACCTTGCAATTTGAACTGGTGGTGCAAATTGGGGGTGGGGGCAGAATTATGCAGCAGAAAGTTGCCATGAAACATTTTGCCTCCTATACACACACACAAACACATCACAGGGCCTAAAAAAAACCCATGATTATTTTAGCCAGGCATATGAGAGCTGAGACCATCTCAAATATTGGAGTACAACCCTGTTGTCCCTTATCAAGTGCTAGGCTATGCACAAATCTAAAGACTGGACCCCTTCCCTAAATAGCATGAATTGGTGTAGTGATTGGTTCCACACCATCTTCATGGCAGCCAAAGCATGGTCATTTGTATACAGAGAATTGTAATTTGCTTGCCTTGCCCATGTGACCCAAGCTGGGATTGCTATACTTAAGGTCTCCTTTTCAAATTAAAACAAAAAAGGGAATTAATTTTAATGAGGTCTGTTTGCATGGCTGTTTTGCCCCGGCCAGAAGCTGCCTGTGGCATGCACACAGCACGATCCCCCTTTGTCTCACTGCTCTACAATCAAACTCTTTCCAAGAGGGGATTCTTTACAAGCATTTCTGTGTCACTCTGAGAGTCCCCCAAGACCTTTGCCAATCCATTAAGAGCCCATGGAGCTGCACTGGGAAATAGAAAGAGAAAAGAAAAGTGGGCTGAGGGAGGGAGGAAATGGTTGCAAGAGAAAAGATGCATTTGAGCAGCAGTTCGGTTTCAAGCAGACGCACTTGGAAGATTTGCAGCTTTGTTGAGTATCAGTGTCAGTGTGGAAGCTAAAACTTCCAAAAATTGCTTTTTTTTGGCAGGAGGCAGAGCTGACCTAGGACCTTTTTCATTTTTTTTTTAATTTTTATTAAAGGTTTTCTTAATACAATAGAAAAAGCAAACAAAATAACATATAATTTTTTCAATATCCACATTTTCTTCACTTCTTTGGACTTCCTCACATCTCTCGTTCCTGCGTTCTAAGTTTTTCGAACTTTACCCAGCAAATTATCACCTTGTTTCAATTCTTATATTATAATTTCCAATATTGTGTCCCTAATTTTAGATAATTTTACCCAAACCTTAAAAGCTTAATTTTAGCATAATATTTATCCAAAATTTGTCTTTTCTTATATTATCATTTATCTTCATATTCCTTTTAACTATCTTAATGGTGCCATATTATTAATAATCTTACATCTTTCTTAACACTCATACAATTTACAATATTTTTGTAAATAGTCCTTAAATTTCTTCCAGTCCTCCTCCACAGCCTCTTCTCCCAGGTCTCGGATTCTGCCAGTCATTTCTGCTAACTCCATATAGTCTATCAGTTGCATCGGCCATTCTTCCAGTGTGGGCAAATCTTGGGTTTTCCTGACCTAGGACCTTTTTCAGTTGCCTAGATCAGTGGTCCTCAAAGGATGTGGTGCGCCACATTAGTGTGGCAGGAGAGGGCGGCAAGTGTGGCAGGAAGTTTCAAAGACAATCAAAGAAACATTTAAGCATTTCATTGTAGTATAGTATCAAGATAATTTTCTTTAACTTGCAGAATAGGAATAGATATCATTTCAAAATCAGGCCCTGCCAGGAGTTGTTTCTTTCTGTTTTCCAACCTATCTCATATAAATAAAAAAATTGTTGTGGTGTGAGGGAAATTTTTATTCTGAAAATGTGGCCTAGAGAAAAAAAGTTTGAGAACCACTGCCCTAGATGCTAGAATAAACATTTTAGTAGCCATCATCAAAAATTTAAGTGCCAACTGCAGGAAAACACAGGAAAATGTGTCAGGATTCAAAGGGCTATTCCAGGGGAATAGGGGCGAAAATGCGCCTGGCGCCTACAATTCATTCACTCAGGAACTATGTCAGCCCCTGTGCAGACTGATGTTCGCTCTGGTCCAAATAGGTCAGCCATTTCGGCACAACAACTGTGGCACAGAACCAGCTTTGATTGCAAGTGCCAAACCATCATGCCTATATGTGACTCATCTTTGAACCATCTTTGTTCTGCTATCTGTTTTGGCACAGCCATCACTGGGCATGAGAAGCACCCTTTTCTGCCTGTGCCTTAAGAGCAGTCTAAAAAGTCTTGTTGAGATGCCCACTAGCAAAGGTTAGGCTGGCACATGGGTCAAGGCTTTTTTCAGTAATGGCCTCACAATTGTGGGAAATGGTCCCACATGATATTCAGGCCCCATCCTTGAATATTTTTAAACAGGTTTATAAACCTTGGCCTCCAGAAACTATTAACGACTAGGGATCTGATTGTGCAGCCTGCTTTTGGTGGTTGTTTTATTCTGGATTACTAGTTTTAATAATTTGATGTTGTATATAGAGATGTTTTTAAATGCTATTTGCTGCATTTTATATGAACTGCCTTGGGAAGAATTTCATTCTCAAACAGCTGTGTAGATGTATATTAAATAAATAAGAATTGCATGCTGGTCAAATCAAAGGCATAGTTTCTGCGACTTTAACTGCTGAGTAGCAAGTAGAAATTCAACATGAGCCGCTTTTCCTGATTTGGAAACACAGTGATGAGTGAAGCTACACCTGCTGAACTTCTGCTTCTTGCTCAGCTGCCCCTGAAAAGCTCTTCTTGTCAGCACTTGACGGGAGCTTTCTGTGGATGGAGGGCACAACTGGAAAGCTTGTCACCATCCTCCAAATCTCTCTTGGGGGGGCAAAAGAGTTATACAATCTGAAGCTGTGTAGGAGATTATGCGTTGAAATATTTTTGTTGATATTTTAGATTGTAAAAACGATATTTTATTTATTGATTTGTTTTACCTTGTGGGCTTATAGCCGAATAAAGTATTATCTATCATCGTTCTGGAGGTCCGTTCTTAACCTGAAACTGTTCTTAACCTGAGGTACCACTTTAGCTAATGGGGCCTCCCACTGCCGCCGTGCCACCACCGCACAATTTCTGTTCTCATCCTGAAGCAAAGTTCTTAACCCAAGGTACTATTTCTGGGTTAGTGGAGTTTGTAACCTGAAGCGTCTGTAACCCGAGGTACCATTGTAATGCTTTAAAAAGAAGCCTCTGTACAAATAACATTAAAAAAAAATAGTGTAAAGCCGCCTCCCAAAAAATCAGCAAAAAACCCAGACCATCCTGATGTTGCTCTTCTTGACAATGAACTGCTAGTCATGGGCAAACTGGATTCAGAAAGGACCTTTTCCCATCCAGAAACAGCTGGCAGTCTTGTGCCCATGGCCAGGCTGGGCTTATCACTGAAGTTTTCTTTGACAGCTTGAGTCCCTATTCTGTTCCTGCCCCCTATCACATCTAACCCCCCCCCCCCCACTCTGCTGCTCCATCCAGATCATCACCTTATCCAAATCTATATGGTGAACAGCCTGCCCCCCTCTTCGTGCTAGCCCTGAGAGCAAAGAAAAAGCTCTGCAGGGCAATTTCCAAGCAAGAGTTTCCTTCCTATTTCTCTCTCTCTCTCTCTCTCTCTCTCTCTCTCTCTCTCTCTGTGTGTGTGTGTGTTTATGTGTTTCAAATAAATAAAAAAAAGCATTTTGGTTTTGTGCACTAAGCACTTTTGAGGGCGGCACGGGGCCCCGTAATACGG
Source organism: Podarcis gaigeae (assembly GCF_964106915.1). Classification (NCBI taxonomy): domain Eukaryota; kingdom Metazoa; phylum Chordata; class Lepidosauria; order Squamata; family Lacertidae; genus Podarcis; species Podarcis gaigeae. The sequence continues at coordinate 16,057,564 of NC_139684.1, forward strand.
AGGTTTATAACCTCCTCGGCTAATGCTCTCTGACACTCTGTTTTGATATCATTACTACATTATACCCACCATTTTTTGAGTGAAAAAATACAGTACTTAGAGAGTCGAAATTCATAAATAAATTCATGTCAAACCGCACTTAATATTGATTTTGTTAGTGTTCAGATTCAATAATAAGGTACTGCGTGCATGAATATTTAAATATAATCATCATTTCTGCATCTCCTAATGGCCTCTGCTCTTCTACACTCAATTTAAACACAATTTAAAAACTATAATGTATTGAAAAATACTAGGATTTAGCAATAAATCACCATTGGGTAACTCCAAGCCTTTTATAGGAGGGCTCAATATCGGCTCCTCCAGGGACAGCACAATTAGATTCATGTTTTTAAACTTCTCAATTATCCATATACCATAATTTTATGTGAAAGTTTGTTTCCCTTCCTTCCCCCCTCCCCAACCCCTCACTATCTCTCACTCTCATCCTCCTCCCCTACTTTGCCCCATCCAGATTCTCTCCCTGTAGATCATGGATAAATCACTAAGTGTTCTCTTAGCCAGGTTAGTATAGTAAAAAGGAGTCAAAGGTCACAGTCCTTAAACTGAATTAGAGCCAGAGGCTGCTGGGGGAAGAGGCAAAAGCTGACTCACTCACATTTTGGGGAGCTGGGGAAGAAATAAAAAGGGAAAGAACAACTCAATGCAAAGCAAGTGGAGAGCGTTGTCCGCTTTAATATTTACTTTAAAAGCAACGTTAGTCTTTATCAAATAGACACTGAAGAAAGCTTGGAGAAGAATGTTTCTTGACCAGACTCTGGCATGCTTGCCCATAGGCAGCGGCAGACTTTGGGCTCTCAAATTTCAGCGGTGTCCTCTGCAATGGTAAAATTTGGCACATGGCCTTCCTCTTGCGCTCTGTTCTATATCGTTGTTTTTTAGTTCACTCCAAATATGTCATGGGCAGCACTGTTTCTGGTCTGCTGCAGTTCAGCTTTTGCAAAAATGAAAAGAACCACCTCAGCATTGTTTCGCTGCCTGCGAATGTAATTATGTAACTGTTACGCGATAGCTACCAGCAAGTGGCAGAGCACCTGCTTTGCAAGAGACCTGGCATCTGAAACTCTGGTGTGTTGCTGCCAGCCAGTGTAGGCAGCACTGAGCAAATGCACCAAGTGCAAGGCAGGTCCCTATGTGTTTACGGCAGCCTAATTCAACCTTCTTCAACCTAGTGCTTTCTGGAGGTTCTTTGGCTACAAGCTCTCATCATCCCTGATCATTGGCTGTGCTAGTTAGAGCTAATGGATGCTTACCATCCAACATTCCTCAGATGAAAATGGGGACATTTCTCACTCCCCCCCCCCCCATTTTTTGGTCCTCTGCCCCTGGCAGAGCATTCCCTATCAGAAGATGGGTCAATGCTGCTGCCACCATACCAACAGGACACAGCACAAACACCCTCCACTTTCCTGGGATTCCAGGCTGATACATCACTTTCAGACTACCTTGCAGGGTTATTGTGGGCCTGAAATAAACTAGTTCCAGTGAGGCAGGGGGTGGGGACATAGCTCAGCAGTAGGTCCAGCTCTCAACGTTGCTTCTGCCAGTTAGAGTAGATACTGGGACAGATGGGCAATAGTTGGATCCTCTGTATGCAACCTTGAACTTCTTGGGGGAATGGGGGGGTGATACAGATGTGGTGAAGGGACACGGGTGGCACTGTGGCCTAAACCACTGAGCCTCTTGGGCTTGCCAATTGAAAGGTCGATGGTTTGAATCCTCTCGATGGTGGTGAGCTCCCATTGCTTTGTCCCAGCTTCTGCCAACCTAGCAGTTCGAAAGCAAACCAGTGCAAGTAGATAAATAGGTATGCTGCAGTGGGAAAATAAATGGCGTTTCATGTGCTCTGGCTTCCGTCACGGTGTTTCGTTGCGCCAGAAGTGGTTTAGTCATGCTGGCCACATGACATGGAAAGCTGTCTGTGGACAAATGTGCCACACTCCATAGTGCGGCTTTCAGCTGGACTCAGCCATCTAGGGGTCCTTTACCTTTACCTACAAATGTGGCCTTTCCTCAGCCATCCATCAGTATATTAAATCCCACTTCTATCTGATCCTCATATTTCCACTCCTCATTATAATTTCCTAATATTTTTTCTTACAAGCCAGTCTCTTTCATTGTTATTTTTATGGTTTTCATACAGGTTTAACGGAGCTGATATCTCGTGTCAGAAACATCACCGCCATTATCCCCTGACTGAGCCATGTCACGTCTTACATACAAGTATTGGCATTGCATAGGTAAAATCTCTATTATTTTCAAATCTCAGTATGAGCTTCATTTATATATTTGTTTCCGCATGTCTTAAAGCTAATAGAAGAGACCAAAAAGGGTGGGGGTGGCTAACAAGAAAGATAACTCTATAAATGAAAATGAGACTGATCTGCATTTATGTATCTGACCTTCTGCAGCGTGTAAGCTAGTTGGGTCTCTGAGGGACAACTCCTCACTTGGGTTTGAATGCACAGGGCAAAATGCACACACTTACGCATCAGTATAAAGAACTGTGTTTTCCGGCAGGAAACATGGGCATGGCAATTAGGAAAAGCTTGCCATCATCTTCCCTGTCCTTCATTAAGAAAAATGGCAATTTCAATGCACATGTGTCATTCAGAGTTTGGCTCAAGACATGTGTAATTTTAGAGTCTGATATTTACTTGCTTGCTTACTTACTTTGCCTACTTACTTCATTTATACCCTCCCCTCTGAGTGCCAATAAAGCTCTCAGAGCAACTTACCAAGAAAATCAGTTCTTAAGAGATTCCTCGGGATAGGAGGGAGGAGGGACAAGTGAGCTCAAGCACAGTTTTTTTAAAGTTACCATTCTTAAAGTCAATGTCCAATCAAAGGATCTGGCTCTTTTGTCCTGGGTAAAAAGTAATCCGCATCCGCTCTTCCCTAGATCATTTGGTGAATTAGGCCAGGGGCAGAGCAAGTGACAATCCCGAAGCCAGGAAGACAAGGCAGTTCCTACCACCACGGTGGGTTCAGTTGCGCCCACCCTGTGGAACACCCTCCCGTCAGATGTCAAGGAGATAAAGACTTTTAGAAGACATCTGAAGGCAGCCATGTACAGTGGTGCCCCGCAAGGCGAACGCCTCACAAGATGAAAAACCCGCTAGACGAAAGGGTTTTCCGTTTTGGAGGTGCTTCGCAAAACGAATTTCCCTATGGGGTTGCTTCGCAAGACGGAAAAAATCTTGCATCCCCCCGCGGGTTTTTTTCGCTTTTTTCGCCCTTAAGCCGCTAAGCCGCTTATCAGCTGTTCCGCTGATAAGCCGCTTAACAGCTGATCGCTGGAAGCCGCTTGACAGCTGCAGCGCTAATCCGCTAAGCTGTCAATGGGTTTGTTCGCAAGACGAAAAAACCGCTAGACAGAATCGCGGAACGAATTCTTTTCGTCTAGCGAGGCACCACTGTATAGGGAAGTTTTTAATGTGTGATGTCTTACCGTGGTTTTATAATTTGCTGGAAGCCAACCAGTCAATCCAGTCAAATGGGTGGCATATGAATAAGTTGTTGTTTTGTTGTTGTTGTTTCACCCTGTCCGGTGCACACACAGATACACATGCAAACTTTGGTATGTGCACGAATACACATACATACACAAAGTGGTCCTTGGTAGAGGAAAATTGCAATGGTATTTCAGCTCATAGCAAAAGAAAATAGTGCCTCTGAGCATGCGCAGTGTCTTTTCTTTACCATCAAAAATTAGCCAGCATGTATCTGGGATAACTGTTTTATCATTATTTTTATGTCGCCTTTGGGGCAAAAGGGCCTGCAAAGTTAAAATCCAAATTCAAGTAATATAATAAAATGCCTCCAGTGTCGGAGGCAGTGCGGAGAGGGCTCTGGTGCTCAGGTCCTGCTTATGGGCTTCCCACAGACATCGGATTGGCCACAGTGAGAGCAGGATGCTGGACTATTTAGGCCCCTGGCCTAATCCACCAGGCTTGGCTTATGTTCTTAATACAATTTATAACAACATAATTAAAAAGAGCAATATCAGTAATATTCTTCTCAAAGCCAGAGATATATAAAGCACCAAGATTAAAACCAATCAACTCACCTAATGTGAAAAGCTTTGCACAAGGGAAAAGGGGTGGGGAGAATGGTGTGACTCGCAATTGGATACCCTTTAATGATGCATGCAATCTGCTCTGCAAGTTGGCTGCCTCACTCTACCTCATGATAGGGCTGGCCCTGCATGAGAGATCCTATATGGAAACAACCTGCAGACGCTGCCCACATTTTCACAGGTCCCATGCTAGCTGAAAGCTTTATTTAATTTATTTCAATATAGCACATATCTCTGCATCAGCTTTCCCCAGTCCCAAATCCTTGGTGACTTTCCAAAATGTAGTGATATCCTCTCACCTGACAAGCAGCAGTTTTTGAGCCTTCTCTGTGGTGGTGCCTTTCAGCTGTCCCAAGGAGGTGTGTGTGGTCTCTTCCCTTGCTTGCTTACAACAGATGGCAAAGGACATTTGTTATTACTTATTTTATCTGGCAAATCATTTGAGAAATAGATCTCAGGTAAGCCAAGCCTCTCAGGTTCTGTTTTGTAAAGATTTGGGGGTTATGTCCTGGAACTCTGGATACTTCAGGTGATAGCACAGAGCAATTTTAATACTGTAGTGTGCTTTGTCACAGCAAGGGCAGCATAGGGATTTGTGTTTTAGGAAAGTCCATGGCCTACACAGAGTAGACACAATGACGTTAATGAAAGTGATTAATTATGGTGCATGAATTTCGGTGGGTCTACTCTGAGTTGGACATAGTTCAATCCAACCACATGTGTGTACTGCAGGGAGGGTGATGTGCATTAGGAAATATTTTAAACTTTTGCTTGCAACAAATCTTGCATCAGCCCTCACATGTTATGTTGCTTGTGCACTGGTTAATGCAGATTAGAAAACAGGGAAGAATACTTTGTCATTCATATATTCCTTCTCGTAGGTTACACTAGTGCATTCCCAGTGCATTCCCAGCATTCCCAGTACCGACTGATTTTAAGCAAAAACTGATTTAAATTAAAGTTCTGGCTGGCCTTTAAACTGCATACACACCATATCTTCAAAGCACATGACTCCCCCCCCCCCCCCGCAAGAATTGTGGGATCTGTAGTTTGTAAGGGTACTGAGAATTGTTGCTATGAGAGGGGTAAACTACAGATCCCACGATTCTTGGGGGTGGGGGTGCATACTTTTAAATGTCTTTTAAATAGTGTGTATGCAGCCTGTATGCAGACTCTGACCCTTAGTGATGCTGATGGTCACTCTAGCCCAATCCTACTTCCTCTCGTCACTGGACAGTGGCTCTCCAAGGATCTGAGCAAGGCTTTCCCCAGCTATGCTACACAGTATCCTGTGTAGTGAGATGATAAGGACTGAACCAGAGGATTTTCTGCATGCCAAACGCATGCCCCACCACTGTGCTTAGCGCCTCTCTCCCCAGAGCCAAGGTCAATCAGATAATGCAAAATCCACTCACAGGAGTGACATTTGAACCAGTGAGCTGATAATGAAAAGGCAGTTTGTCAACCTCCGGTGAAGAAAAGGCATCACCATCAGCCATCGCCACCCCATTATTGTCCTTCCACCACTGCAGTGGATAGCTGTGGGGTCACACTTCTCTGTGTGACTGGAGTTCCCTTTTCCCCCTCCCCAAGCCGCCCTTGAGGTTCCAAGGGACTTCTTCTTGCCTATGGTGGCGTGGCTATGAAAAATTGATCATCCTTTGTTACAGCTTCACTTCTGTCACTTTCCATCCCAGGGTCTGTTTTTTACGGAAAACAAGCTACATTCATCAAAAATGACAGAACACAGACTTAATGTAATCATGTATGGGAACATGAATTGCAAATGTGGAACACAAGCACTAAAATGTATTTTCCATTACCGCCACAAAATGAAATAATCATGAACATTTTCCCCAAGAATGAGAACACATGTAGAGCTACACTGACACCTCGGGAAGAAGGGGAAAGCTCCAGCACCACACCCCAGATTTAGGTGAAGAGGTGCGCCTAATGGAGGCATTTTGCCTTGAAAATGGCGGTGGAGAAGGCTGTGTCTGTGGGGATCACCCAGGATGCAGGTGCTTCAAATGTGTGATGGTGGAAGATTTAGAGATATGTGGCTGAGCACCTATTTGGGCACAGAAAGATTAGTCTCTGACCTTTTTCTTGCGTTGGCGGAAGGCTAAGACTGGGATCCAAGAGTATCTGAGGAAGGCTGGGCTTCAGGTCCTGGAGACCACTACTAGTCAGTAGAAACAGTCTTGGGATCCATGAAGAAGTGACCTGACTTGATATAAGACAGCTTCCATCATGGCTGGGTTGGGTTCCTCATCTTCAGGAAATGTGGGTGAGGACACTGAAAGAAAAGCAGGAAGAGCAGTGGCATCCCTAACTCAGAAACTCCACTACCAAAGACCCAGGAAGAGCTGAGTCTCTCCTGCTCCATCACATACCTCTCAACTGTCCCATTTTAAGCAAGATTTCCCGGAATCACAGAAGACAGTCCTAGCTTCTGTTTGCATCCTGGAATGTCCAATTTTTTGGTCCGGGACTCTGGTGTGAGTGAGCGCACCAGCACGAACCCGCTGGTGAGCACCAGAGCAACGGAACGGAAGGCAGCGCAATTTGGGGGACAAAAATGTTGGAGGGTATGCCATCACAGTAGAAGACTACTGGAAGAGGCTAGGCTCTCCAAGTAGAACAGCCTCTTTTGCAGCGCAGGTGGGGCTAACAACTAAGCTATGCCTGGCACTTCTGCCAGTGGCGTAGCGTGGGTTGTCAGCACCCGGGGCAAGGCAAGTAATTTGCGCCCTCTAACCCGTGAATTTGCGCCCCCTAACCCGTGGATTTGCGCCCCCTAACCCCAGATGTTGCGCCCGGTGCGCCCGGGCCCTCCTGCACCCCCCATGCTACGCCACTGACTGCTGCTACGTATGGACTCAGTTCTAGCTTGTTCCTTGCTGGAACAGCTTCAGAGCTCTGTTCTCCCTTTGAGCCTTGTCCCACTTTGGGTGGGTCTTGCCTTGCTGCATCGCAGAGCACAATACCTTCATATGTACCAAGCCAGGGCAGGATTTAGGGACATGTGACACAGATGACCCCCTGAAATGCTGAGATTCTGAGAAGGCTCAGGAGGCTGCCATGGACTGCCTGCTCAGCAGTTGTGCATTCAACAACTTCAGAGGTTGGCAAAGTCTAACAAACAGAGATGTAGCAGGACCACCACAGACAGTGTGAGATTCAGGGAGGTACAGGCTGTTATCCCCCACAGGGTGTTGAGCTGAGGGAGTTTAAAATTGAGAAGATCCATAATTGAAAAGATCCATTTGGGTGTGCCAAATTTTCGCCTTGCTCAGGACACCATATTACCAAAGTTTACCAAAGTCCGCCTCTGCTGCAGAGGCCGGTGTCATGTTTTAAAATCCAGGTGCACTTCAAGGTGCCAAGGTGGAAACTGTTCTGTTGCTACTTCAGATTTACAGTGCAGAGCAAGTGTAGGTTCCTCAGCAACACTGAGCAGAAGGGGGAAGGAAAGGTTTGCGGTCCAGTCTAGCTTTGGGGTCATTTGTGGACTGCCTCGTGGACTGCATAGGTCAGAACAGGGAAAGTTGGTACTTGGAAGGAAGAGTATGAGTGGAAGTGCAAGACAAGGAAAATTATACATTTGGTTGGGTTAGTGCTGGAGAAAGCAAGCATTTGGCTTCATCAGGCAGAATGGGAAGAGGATCATAATTTTACTCCCAGCATTGAACAAGATGAACTATAAAAACCTGGATACATTTACATTGCTAATCCTGGGCTATTTACAAATCTGAGAATGCTTTCGAGTCAGCTAGCTTACCGCCCTCAGGTAGACCTGAATACGTGACAGTTGCACGTTCCCATATTTCACTCTATGCAGTGTGCATGTGGTGGTCTGCCTGTGGTGAGCTTGTGCCTGTGTGAAAATGCTTTCCATACAGAGCTTTTGTAATGTGTGAAAGGCCTCAATGAGAAAGAAGGAGAACACCAAGGAGCATAATGTGTGTGTTGGGGTGGCGGGGGGAGAGGGTGCAATGCTCTAGTTCCTCTCACAGCCAGCAGGGGGCAATGAAAAAAGGATATGGGAATTTACATAGAATACTTGTCCGGTGGCATGACAGGAAACAGAGCACAGAAAGATGGCACTTCCAACTATAGTGGAACCTCTACCTATGGATGTAATCTGTTCCGGAGGTCTGTATGTAAGTCTATCCGGGTCGCTGGTAGAAGCGCCCTTGTGCGCAGTGACATTCGGTGGCAGCACGCTTCTGCGTATGTGCAGACAACAGCAGCTGTTTCTGCGCATGTGTGAATCGCGGCAAACCCGGTATTTACTTCCGGGTTTGTCGTGGTCGCAACTTGGATCGGACCCAAGTAGAGATGGTCGTAAGTAGAGGTTCTACTGTATGTAGAACTTGTGTATTTTTCCCTCTTCCAGCGAGAGTAGAACAGATGATAAAAAATACATAGAACAAATAGCCCCAAGTAGCTGCAAAATCCAAAAGGCACACACACAAACTGGAAAAGGATTTTTGACACTTTTGTACCGTTTCAGCTAGTGGAGAGAGGGAAAATGCTTTCATTCTCCCCTGCCATATGTCTGCCCATCTTGAGCCACACACATGTGGCTTTTTGTGGCTTTTCATGCATACGTTGTCTCGCGGCCTATTATGTTTTCCCAAGGGAAATGAACATTTTTAGGGGAAGGGCTGTAGCTTAGTGGCAGAGCATACAGAAGGCCCCAGGTTCAACCCTGGCATCTCTGTGTAGGGCTGGGAATGTCCCCTGCCTGAAACCTCAGTAAGTTCCTGCCAGTCAGTGTCAACAATACTGAGCTCTGTGGACCAATGGTCTGACCGGAACTGGCTCAGCCATTAGGCAGACTGAAGCAGCTGCCTCAGGCGGCAGAAGCTCTCAAGGCAGCAGCCCCTCCCTGTCCCACTGACTCCACTTCCAGCACAGAACCATCATCAATTTCAGCTGAAATCACGGCCCAAAATGTGCAAGATCTTGTGGAGCATGCAAGGTCTCGTACAATTTCAGTGAGATCTCTCCCAAATTGGGCAAAATCTTACCTGCCGCTGCTTCTGTCCCAGTGGTGGAGGTGACAAGACAGGCAAAGAAGCAGTGGCACTTCCTGTTTTACCTCAAGCAGTGAAACGAGAGGAGGTGCCACTGGGTCTGACTCTGGATCTGATCTTTATTTAAATCAGCCCTTTATTCAGAGCCAAAAAAACTAGGCTCTTGCCTTATTTTTAGGAAAGGGCTGTAGGTCAGTGGTAGGGCACCTGCCTGTAATGTTCTTCAATCCAAAAGAATCTGAGCTGAGTCTCACTACAAAAACCCCTGTTCCTGGGGTGACCAAAAACCAATACATTACTGTCATGGTGCCTTGCATGCAGAAGTTCCCAGGGTTCAATCCCTAGCATTTTCAGGTAGATGCTGGAAATGTTTCCCATCTGAAACCCTGGAAAGCTGCTGCCTGTCTGTGTGGTCAATACTGAGTTAGATGAAGTAATGCTGCAATTCAGTACAAGGCATCCTCCTGCATCCCTATGAATACAGAAAGCCACAAGGCTAGTGTTCCCATGAGCATACGCTGAGTGCTTTTATTTTTTAGAAAGGAAAGCATTCGTAGAGAGTTGCAGTAGAATCTGACACCCTGCAATCTGCCTTTGCTCCTACAACAAACATGGCTCAGATGGAATTTGTCTTTCCTCTGATTTGGTCAACGGGCTGTTAGGACAAGAGCCCGGGCTGTCTGACAATCCCAGTTTATTCCTGGGAAACGGTGGTTTCTTTGATGCGCCACACTTGAAAATCCTCAGTGGCTGATGAATCTCCTGCTTCATTGACTGAGGCTGGACCACAACAAAGCCCCATGCCTTAGCCTGATAAGGGGGGAAAAAACAACAGGCTTCCCTCAGGCCTGCCAAACCTGCAGTTAATTTTCTGTATAACCAGCATATTATAGTCCCTAGTTGGGCTCCCTCCATAACCAGTAGATAGACAGAGACAGGCCTGTGTGTGTGAATAGTTCTCTTCCCCCATCATGAGATGCTGTCCAGAAGAGGGCACTTGTCTCCCAGGAGTACAGAGCCTCCTCTTTACCGATCACTCCCTGCTTTGTGCACCTGGGCATTTTTTATTTCCTTGGCTGTTCACTTTGGCTGTGCCAGCACGGAGTGAAATATTAAGGCAGGCACCTGAAATTCAAAGTGTTTCTTTAATTAATGGGTGGATGCCACAAGATGATCCAATGCAGCTCTTAAATTAATCTTAATTACATGGATTTTGAAACTTTGGCATTAGCCAGCTATACAAAATATGTATTTCATAACCCTAGAAACGGGCGAAAAAGGCAGCAGCAGCAAAGGCAGCCGATGATGTTATCGGCCTCTGTGGCTGGGGGTGTAAGTGTCATTGGGGTGTGTCTGAGATCTTATCTGAAGGCCCAAATTAATTTGCTCCTGCAAATATCAAAACAAGCTCTTTTTCACCCGCATTTGGCTCCAGCAGAAAAGGAATACGCAATGCTAATTTCTGAGCTGTTTCATCTATGAGTTTAAGGGCCGTACTGGCGCATATAAAATTGGGAGTCAGAGGTGGAGGGATTTCAGGGTGGGCAGTGAGGAAAGAAGTTCAGCTGAATATTGCTTTTAAAGAAAGGGGTGTTGCTTCATCCCTATGTGCTCATAAAATGATTTGCGCCATTCATCCGCCGCAAATGATCTAATGTACACCACACCCCTACCTCAGAACCCTATGCAGGTTAATAGCCTGTCCCACTCACCTCTGCCCATTGCACAGCAAACAGCCTATTCACTCTTCTTGCACTTGCAGCCCAGCCAGTCTCAAAGACCCTAGACCACCTCTCCTTTCCTCATGTTCTGATATCAAGTGTTTAGGTGCCTGGAGAGAAAGCATTTTTCTGAGGATGTGCAGAGTGCATGGATCATGACTGAGTAACTGCAGTCTGCTAGGGATGCATCTGGGTTTGTTGGTTTTCAAAGCCAGAAAGGTATGCTTTCCAAAGGGCCCCAGCACCTCTCTCTCTCTGTGCGCTTTCCCTCGTGTGCCTTGAAACGAAGTTATGTGTCCATGCGATTGCACATTGCATAGCATGACGTGGTGCTTGTGCGTGCTCATGCAACTTGGCTCTGCTAGGTAGACAGCGGTGTGCTAGACGGTTTCTCTCTTGCTGGAAGAGGTGGTACAAAGACTGTCCTTCTGGGACCTCCCAGAGCATTAGCATTTGCCAACTTCTAAATAGATTGTGGCGCATGTGGAAAGATCCTCTGGGAATGTTCGCAAGAAATGCGCTGATTCACCTAAACAGCCTCTGGACAGCCGTTAAAACAATAAGCCAAGAGGCCCCTCTGGTGTTGCAAGGAGACAGCCTTAAGGAGCGACTTAGTTGCCTGCTCCCTGGGTCAAATGAACACTGAAAGGTGCTACATTGATCTGACCAGAAGCCATGGGTGCATATTGGTCCCTGTTTCCCCCACCCCACCCCAGGAGAAGGAGGCACACAAGGGAGTGGGGTTTTCTGTGGAGGAGTGGTGATGATGCTGGATTAGCCATTATGCTGAGTGATCTACAGAGGGGGGCTCTGGGAAAATAGGGACCTGTTGCTGGGATTTAACTATTTCCCAATGTGCAGAATGGGCTCCTACTTTCTCCTTGCTTCTTCAAAACTCCCCACAGTGGAAACATGTTTATCGCAGGATAAAACAAATTTCACAAACTGGAGGGATATCAACAGGTTTGCCTGGACAGCACCAAGAGCGTATTAGTCCCTGTAAACATAGGGAAGGGGCAGGGAGTCGCAGACCGACCTGAATGAGGAGAGATGGACCCATGTGTGTTTGCTTGTATCTGACTAAGAGCAGATGAGAAAGCATAGTGTATTGCAGGGGTCAGCACCCTTTTTTAGCCATGGGCCAGTCCACTGTCCCTCAGACCATGTGGTGGGCCAGAGTATATTTTGGGGAAAAAATAAAAATGAATGAATTCCTTTGCCCCACAAAAAACCCAGATATGCATTTTAAATAAAAGGACACATTCTACTCATGTAAAAGCACACTGATTCCCAGACTGTCTGCGGGCCGGATTGAGAAGGCGATGGGGCCTCATCTGGCCCCCGGGCCATACACCCCTTGTGTATGGGTCTGGGGAAGGTTGGGGATTTCAGTTTCAGACACTTCCCAAAAGGAGCTCCCCATGTCCTTTGATCTGTTACTGGGTCTTGCAGTAGAAGTAGCTGCTACTGTAATGTTATTTTCCCTCATGTGTGAATGTATAAAAATAATTGTATTGCAGCCAATTTTCTGATGGTCAGAGCTGTTTTGAGTAGAACATACTCCCTTGGGAGGTGGTAGACTCTCCTTCCTTGGAGGTTTTAAAGCAAAGGTTGGATGGCCATCTGTCATGGATGCTTTAGTAGAGATTCCTGCTTTGCAGGGGGTTAGAATAATGACCCTTGAGTTCCCTTTCAAGTCTAAAATTCTATGATTCTATGAAACCTCCCAGTAACTTACGAAGGCTGCATGGCAGAGACATCATTGCCCACAGTACTACGCATCATTTTTTCCTGACCTGCCATGATCTCTGGGCAAACAGGTTGTGCATGTTTCTCTAATGATTAGGCACCAGCAATAAACACCAGTATCACTGCACCCAAGTCACCCTAATACTTAATATCTCATGTTTATTTCTTTTTCATCCCCAGCCCTTAGTGGAAATAAAATTTTAACTAAGGCAATCTGCCTCCAGAAACCAGCAGTTTTACTGTCTCTCTCACACAGTTGGTACATCTCACACCACTGTGGTGGAATGGCCCAGGTCTCATGACTTGCAGACACTTAGATTTGGCAATCCTCGAACAGGGAAACATTGTTAAACCTGATGTCAGTCTGCCTAATTGATGTGAAAACTTGATTGGATTCAGGGAGGCGTAGCCTTATGAATAAAATACTCATCTTTAAAGAAGGTGATAAAGTCAAGCTGATGTCAGCAGTCAGTGGGGCTAGCCATACAGGCACGAGGTTCTTCAAAGGGCCTTAACTGATCCTGGCACTCCAGCTCCGCTCTTGTTGAAAGTCACCGTCTTGGAGCAGATGACTCCGGTGGACTTTAAATGAGACAGGGGTGTGAGGACGCTTCTCTCAACAGAGCCGCCACCATATTCTGAGGTTACCTTGGCAGCTAAAGCAGATGGCTGCATTTAAAAAACTGTTGTCGCATGTGATGATTAAAAACGGGGACCCAAAACTTACAATACTGTTACACACTTCCTACTCCCTTAAGCAGTGTGAGTTCGAGGAGTAGTTCTTATCTAGGTTTGGCTTGCATTGGAAAGACAGGTCACTGGAGACTTAACAGTGGCCTTTTCCTTTTGCATTTTTAAATTTAAGTACAAATACATAAGCTGATTATAGGTGGAGACAACCAACATAGTGCTCCTTAGGGGAACTAGGTTCTGCTATCCCACATCAGATCCCCAAAGAAAAGTATTTGATGCCTCTCTCTGGAAATCTGATGTGAGATAGCTCTGTGTGTCTCTGTTTCAACACTAGTTCTCTTGTTAGCTCTCTCTTATTCCTGCATAGTAGGGTTGGACTAGATGACCCTAGGGGACCCTTCCAACTCTACAATTCTATGGTTCTCATACACATGTAACAAAAAACCTGTTAGATGTCTATTGGAAGCCTGCAAGTAGGACTTGAGTGCTACATGGGATTCGCAGCAACAAGCACTGCTTCTGAAAATAGAGACAGAAAATAGCCTTAATGACTAGTGGCCATTGTATCATCCATGAATTTGTCATCACCTCTTTTTAAACTGCCCAAGTGGATGGCCATCACTACATCTTGTGTGAAGTAAATTCTGTAGGGGCATTTCTTTCATGTGTCCTGAATCTTCCAACATTCATCTTCATTGGGTGACCCCAAGTTCCAGCAGGGAATTTTTCTCAATGTCCACTTACTCCACACCTTAATGGTGTACACCTCTATATCTCTCCCTTACTCACTTTTCTTCTAAGCAAAACTTTTTTTCTAACACTCTCACACACTCCTGCTCCTTCCCTTTAGCCAGAGAGGGTGTCACCTTCACTAAACAGAACATTCCCCATTCAGAGCATTCCAAAGACATCTTCAGCTATTTTGTAGCCATTGGCTCCCATTGAGAGACATTTCTTTGGCCATCCCCAGCCATTAATCTGTAACCTGCTTAACAAAAGCTATACACAGATGCATAGAAATACATCTTACTGTTTTTATCTTCTCTCTCAGCCCAGCTGAAACTTCAGAACACTTCCCCTACCTTGCTTCACAGTAGTCCCCTCATTTGTGTTGCTATCCCAGTTTTACAAATGCTGAAAATGTGAGAATAGCAGCTTGCCTGAGGCCGCCACCAGAATCCATCCATGGAAGTACCCCTGTGCTTAACTGTCTTCTGATCCTCTGGCAATGTGGTGTTCAGTCATGGATACCTAAATACAATGAGGGTGCTGGGGTGTTTAGTAGGGCTGGAGGGGGGCAAGGAAGACATGTGCTGACAGCTATCCACCACTATAAAGGTTTGTAGTGGGTGAAAGTGAGAGCTAAATCTGCAGGTAGGGGCTTAGCTCAATGGTAGATCATCTGCTTTGCGTGTAGGTCCCAGGCTCAGTCCCCAGCATCTGTAGCTGGGGCTCAGGAAGGCCCCTGCCTGAAACCCTGGAGAGCTGCTGCCAGTCAGTGAAGGCAATACTGATCTAGACGGCCTGATAAGGCAGCTCCCTATGTAGCCTTTGGTTGCGTGTAAGCCCCATGCAACTCAGTGGGGATTTCTTCTGAGTAGGCATGGATAGGAAAGCGTTATAAGCTTGCGGTCCTATGCACTCATGCTCCCACGGAACTTGATGGGAGCTACTTCGTAGCAAAGAATTGAGCTGCTCTGTGGGTGTCTCTTAGTCTTTTATCGCCTGCTGTAAAAGCCTAATGTAAGGAGCACATGCGGATTGCAGGGTATTTGCAGACTGGAGTTGAAGTCCAAAGCAGCTAGAAGGCACCAGGTTGAGGAAGGCTGGAATAGGCTGCGCTAGATGAATAAATACTCTGACCTGGTTATAAGTCAGCTTCCTATGTCCTGCCTTGAACAAACTGAGTTGATTCACCCTGTAATAGTTCCCTGAATTCTCTTGGGTTCCGTTGCTAATGGGGGGGGGGGCATGCAATGGGCGGGGAGGGGGTTCCTTGAGACTAGTTGACAAGTCAGCATGGAAAGATTTTTCCAGAGCTGGAAATCTTTAAAACTATGACCTTAGGGAAAGGACCGTGGAAGCAACAATCAGGAAGACAAGGGGCAGAACTATAGGGAAGTACAGGCTTTGTTCTCACATGCAGCTGAACACAGTGGGAATGATGTCTTTTGAGCAGGTACCAGGTGGGCATATAGGGTGGTATTCAACTAAGATTTGCTCAGAGTTCACCCCTTGGAAGAAGAAGAGGAGGAGAAGGAATTTGGACTTGATATACCGCCTTTCACCCCCCTTAAGGAGTCTCAAAGTGGCTAACAATCTCCTTTCCCTTCTTCCCTCACAACAAACACTCTGTGAGGTGAGTGAGGCTGAGAGACTTCAGAGAAGTGTGACTAGCCCAAGGTCACCCAGCAGCTGCATGTGGAGGAGCGGGGAAGCGAACTCGGTTCACCAGATTACGAGCCCACCACTCTTAACTACTATACCACACTGGCAAAGTAATGAACATAACGCAGTTAAGCCCATTAATTTCAATAACTCTATTATGAGTACAACTTTGTTCAATACCACCCATGGAGCTAGACTGTTTCGCACAAAGAAACAGAGTAGATTGGTGGGAATAGACTATACAAATGAATACTTTTCTTTTGAGCTTTAAAATCTTTTAACAATCGTATATTAGTATATTCTTACACTTTCATTCCTCTTTTTTTCCACTTTCTTCCTGCCTTTCTCTATTCATTCTAATTTTCTCTCCCCTCTCATTCTGAATTTATCTCCCCTCCTTCCTATTCTTTTCTTTGGTGGGTGAGTGCATGCTTGTGGATCAAGGACACTGCATATGTGTTGCTTGTACAGTGGTATATATATAAAAAAAAGCTGAGAATACTTGGAAAATAAATCCCAAGCAAATTTAAGAGCAATCGAACTAGCTGTTCTGGGAGGGTGCAGAACCTCCCTCTCTGTAGCTTTCCAAGAAGAGCTTGGGCATCTCTCCCTCTCATGCTTTAGATATGTGATATCTGACAGCATGGGGGCTGGCCTGTATTATGGATGTTTTCTAGCCGGTTGTGAGTCTGTATTTTTGCTATTTGTGTGGGCGAGTCATTAGTTTGAGGTATGCATGGGGTGAAAAGCAGCTGCCGTGCCTAATCTGACACCTCACCTGTAATTAAGGGTAATAAGATGATGATCCTTCTGCAGAAGGCTTGAGGACCAAGCTCTGGTCAGGGAGGATTTGTGGGATCTTCATCTTAAAGACATTAGAGAGAAATTGCAGAAAAACAAATAAACCCTGCAGTCCTAAGGCACAAAGGAGATGCAAGCTAGCCAAAGCAGCAAGAACCATTTTGGGTTTCAAGGGCAGGTAGACAAGAGAATGAATTGATGCTGGCCCCGGGTGGAGGTACACAGTGAAGGGCTTTTTCAAATATATCAACGGGAGAGATTTACGACGGAGTAGGTATACCCATTAATAGATGAGGAACGGAGATGAAATCAATGGCTTCTCTAGATCGGCCAGAGCTACTTAACGTTTTGTTTTTAATTGGTTTTTAAGAAGAAAAATATATACAGCCAGCCTATGGGCCATTAGGAAGTAATGAAAACCTTGGCACTCAGGCCTCTGATGGAAGGCATGTGAGAGAATACTTGGAAGGGAGCAGGTAGTTGCAAATCAGCATAGCAAACGGATATGCATCCAGGGGGGTATTAAGAGAACTAGAATTTGCTGAACCATTGGGAGATGCTTGTGAAAAGCCATTGTGGATGACATTGTTCCTTCACAGAGAGCTAGCGAAGAGATGTTTGGGTACCATTGCTACCCCAGCAAGGTAGGAAAGTAAGCACCAGCTACCCTCTTCACCACATTTCAGGCTCAGAGCAATGATTGCTTAGCTCACTGACAACCTGAACACCAGAAGGTCTTTATAAGAGCCAACCTATGCTGGGCTTGGTGGACAGAGCGTACAGATAAGGAAAGGCAAACCACACAGAACAGAACAGTACTGCATCCGGCCACAGCTGGATGGAGGAGTCACCTGCTTCTCAGCTACAACAGTTAATGGTATAAAGACATAAGAACCTATATCTAATGGGATGGGTCCAAGCTACGCTAGTTGAGCTTATCTTCCATTAAAATGAAAGTGAGTCACAACTAAGTGAAGGATCTTTGATTTCAATGAGCATTAAGTGCAAAGTTATTCTAAGTGGGACATGAGAATGTAAGGGGAGCATAATGAATCATGGCAGTGGCCCATCTAGTCCAGCATCCTGTTTCCACTGTGGTCAACCAGATGCCGATGGGAAACCCTCAAGGAGGACCTGAACAAAACAGCACTCTCCCCTCGTGCAGTTCCCAGCAATTGGCATTCAGAAGGATAATGCCAACTGATGGAGGACTGGTCTCCATATGATAAGGGGCAGGCGGCCATTTTCATGGCCATGGGACAGAAGTTATATGTACGGTGCACAAGTATCTTTTAGGCTGTCAGCAAAGAATCATAGAATCTCAGAATCTTGGAATTGTAGAGCTGGAGGGCGCCCCAAGGGTCATGTCGTCCAAATTCCTGCAATGCAGGAGTCTCCACTAAAGCATCCATGAAAGATGGCCATCCAACCTCCACTTAAAAACCTCCATTGAAGGAGAGTCCACCACCTCCCAAAGGAGTCTGTTCCACTGTCAAATAGCTCTTACTGTCAAACAGTTCTTCCTTGTGTTTAGTCAGAATACCCTTTCTTGTAACATGAATCAATTGGTTTGGGTCTGAGCCCCCAGAGCAGAAGAAAACAAGCTTGCTCCATCCTCCATGTGATATTTGAAGATGGCTATCATATCTCCTCTCAGTCTCCTCTTTTCCAGGCTAAAAATACTGCTCCTCATAAGACTGGGTTTTCAGACCCTTAATCATTTAGTTTGCCCTTCTCTGCACACATTCCAGCTTGTCGATATCCTTCCTAAATTGTGGCACCCAGAACTGGATGCAGTGTTCCAGGAGTGCTCTGACCAAGTCATAATAGAGTGGTCCTATTACTTCCCTTGATTGGGACACTCTACTTCTGTTGATGCAGCCAAGGATAGCATTAGGTCCGTCCGTCGTCCCCGTCCCCCGTCCCCCCGCTGCATTATTCTGTTGACTCCTCTTAAGCTTGTGGCCTACTAAGACCCCTAGATCTTTTTCTACTGGTATGCCAGGTGTCCCATATACTGTGTCCCATGAGGGACACCTGGCTTACCAGTAGAAAGGGTAAGTTGGTCCTTTGCAGTTGGTTCTTTCTGCCTAAAGTGTAGAACCTTAGATTTGTCCCTATTGAAATTCATTTTGTTAGTTTGGGCTTAGTCCTTCAATCTGTTAAAGTCATATTGAATCCTGATTCTGTCTTCTGTGGCATTAGCTACCCCTCCCAGTTTGGTGTCATTTGCAAATTTGATGAGCATCCCCTCAATTCCTTCATCCAAGTCATTTATAAAGACATTGAACAATGACGTATATCCCCTCCAGGGTGGATTTCTGTCCTGGAACTTTGTTGGAATTTGCCTTCCTCCTTTTCCGTGTGCTGAGCTGCAGAAAGTCTCCTCTAACTGCCAGAGAGCAAAGAGGGCTTTCTTCCTGTTCATTATTTTTCTTTTTATCCTTGACCAACATACGGCTTCAGTGTGTAATCCTAAAGGTCCAGCCTCATCTAATTGTCAGAGATTCACTCCGGCGCTCGTTAGGCGGCCTCCCTGCGCTGGGTGTGCCCTCTTTGACCTCCCTGATCAATACTTGTTCAGTCAAGTTCATGCATTTCAGCTCACTAAATACATCCACTGCGGTTGCCTCGCCTCCTCCCCCTTTACAACCCTTTCGCAAATGGACCTCTCTGACATTCTTATTTAGGAAAGCTCTGGGTTGGTTAATGCCTTTTGAAGTATGTAATGGAGGGCAGAGAGACAGCAGAGGATCATTTTATCCCCAGGTAGTTGATATCTCGACTGTTTAGACTTCTTCTTTTTTCTTTTGCAAAGTGTATCTGGAGAACATTAGCAGAGTTGCCAAGGTTTACCTGGCAATTAGGTTTCAACAGTTTCTGGTTCTCACGTTTCTTTTTGCTCCCTGCCCCCTCCCCACTGTGGCAATCTATATGTCCATCTTCCAGACTTTAGACTGAATTGCAGCTTCTCTGGAGGAATGGTTGTAGCTCGGAAGGGACCAGATTCAATCCCCAATACCATCTCCTGGTAGAGCCAGGAAAGAAAGACCCTTGCATGAAACCCTGAAGTGCCTCTGCCATTTGTTGGAAACAACAATGAGATAGGATGGCCAATGGTCTGGCATGGAATAAAGCAGCATTATTTTACTTATTTTAAATGTGCACATTTTAAATGGCAATTTGAATGAACCATGGGCTGTATCCAACTTACTTAGATTCATTGAAATTAATAAGCCAAAGTTAGTCGTACCCTTTAATTTCAATGGGTCTACTCTGAGTCGGACCCCAAATTTCACCCATAACAAGCTCTTACCTGATGTGAATACTTTTTCACTACACTCCCTACAGGCCCCAGAGGGAGATGCCGGCAAGTAACAAAGCTGGGACTTCAGGGCTGGGGTGAAAACTGGTCAACAATTTCCTCTTTCCCGCCATTGATGCTGCTGAGACTCAGCCACTGAAGCTGCATGGGATCAGCTGCAAAACACATTGTCTCCCCAGAAAAGCAACCTGGTGCTCGTCAGATGTTTGGGACTCTAACTCCCATTCAGTCTGATGGGAGTTGAAGTCCTGGTTGGCAAAGGCTGCTTTAGGAACTATATCATCTGACATCTGGGACTCACCACCAGTTGTGGGTCAGTACCAAAAGAATGTACCCTTTGGGCCATCACTTTAAGGAGCAACAAGGGCTGGATTTGTGTCCCTCCCCACTTTACTTAAGCTATAATGTGATGTGGTTTCTTAGTTCAAATATAACAAGTTTCAAAATACAGTGGTACCTCTGGTTCCATACTTAATTCATTCTGGAGGTCCGTTCTTAACCTGAAACTGTTAACCTGAAGCACCACTTTAGCTAATGGGGCCTCCCGCTGCTGGAGCACGATTTCTGTTCTCATCCTGAAGCAAAGTATTTAACCCGAGGTAATATTTCTGGGTTAGCGGAGTCTGTAACCTGAAGTGTATGTAACCCAAGGTATCACTGTACTGAGAACATCTGACAGTAGATGGTTCAAAAGTCACCAAGCTCAATAATAGTGCAAGTCCTAATTTCTCTCTTCCTGGTCTCTGGAAAGTGGGTTCTGCACCTGCACAGAGCCTTCTTTCAGAGCTTGATAGAGCTAGGCTAGATTTTCAGTGGCCAACACAACCTTACCCTCACCATTCATTACTCCTGCCTTCCTAACTCCAACTAGGCTGCTAAAAATACACGCGCACATTCCTGCTCACTTTTCACCAATTTATTTATTTGTTACTTCTCTCTGCTACATGTTGATTTTGGTTTCATTTGTTCGTCTTGGCTCAGGTAGTAATTCTGGGAACAGGCGCTACTGACCACAGATGCTGAGTCTAAGGCCTCCGTTGTTCCATGCCATGTATATTCCACATATATAATATCAGAACTAGAAAACTGTCAAGGGTTTTCATGGGAGTACCCGCTGAGTGGTTGAGGGAAGCGCTCGTTTTCATGTCATGGAGGTCATTATTTTGCATGTTTGTTGTGTGCTTGTCGTTCTTGCTGACCATCTGAGGGTTTAGCAGGCTATTTGAGGTTTAACGGGGACAAGGAACCATTTTCTCAATAATAGAGCAAGATGATTCCATTGTCTTTGATTTTGAATGCACAGAAGGCCTAGTGCCCTTTTCATTTTCTTTCTCTGAAATACATCGGGATGAAAGTCCTTCACTTGTCCCATTGCATAGCGGTGGAATCTGCATCTCCGTTTACCCTTCCTCTCTCTGTACCTCAGCTGTCCCTTCTTGTCTGGATAAACAGCGCTTTAACTCCTGCCACCCTCTCCCCTCTTCTCCTCTCCTTCCTTACCGGTTCCCTCACACTTCGCCTGAATTAAATTCATCATTCATTTTTTATGGTTTTATACATAGTGGTAATTTATGTTTTCAAATAGATTGAGGTCACACCTTAACAGGGGGAAAAGGAGTGTTTTGCGTTCCATGTTCATTCCATTAAAGAGAGATGTTTTGGATCATTTTAAAAGGCTTAAAAGTAGTAGAAAGTGACATTAAAATAAAATTTGAGAGATGTAATTACACCTAATCGTACCATAAAATAATCAATACTGCATTACATTATTTCTGACTTCTCCAGTTATAGCTTTTTTGGTGGGGGGAGGGGGAAGAGTTTTTGAATATTGATGAGATTAGAAGGGTCGCCGCCGACACTCCGAGGTCTAATGGAGGTGGAATTAAGGTGATGTCCTCTTCTATTATATCTCTGTGTAAGGTGTCCTTTCTCTTTTCCTCCAGCCAGGCAGATAGCATGGCAGCCAAAGCCAATACCACGGCAACATTTCTTGAGCTGAGATTATCCTGTCAGTAAGTGCTGACTGGGAAAGTGGGCTTGGACAAGCCACTCAATTATACACAATACACACTTGCAAGCATGGAAGTGCCAGTGTTCATATCAACAGAGATCATTAGCAGCTCTGGAGACCTGCAATGAGAAGGATCCTGCACCTTCTAGTTTGGTCAGAGCACCTTTGGCTTCTGTTCTTTTCAGGGCTGCTGGCGTAATGCATTTTTCTGCTTAAGATGTAGTAGCAAATGCTGCTGCTGATTCCTCCTCCTCCTCCCCCTCCTCCCCCATCCCCAAATCAAGGTGGGCATACCCAAGGGTGGCCAGGTTATTTTGGCCCTCAAAGCAGAGAATCACACATGCATCTCTCCCCCTGGATCACACAACTCAGAATTTGCAAGCCTTCCATGACCAGTTACCTCTGACAGCCACTTCTCTCACCCTAACTGTAGTACTGGTCCTGCTTCTCTCTCTCTCTCTCTCTCTCTCTCTCTCTCT
This sequence comes from Podarcis gaigeae, assembly GCF_964106915.1. Taxonomy (NCBI): domain Eukaryota; kingdom Metazoa; phylum Chordata; class Lepidosauria; order Squamata; family Lacertidae; genus Podarcis; species Podarcis gaigeae. Next base: position 16,079,914 of record NC_139684.1, read on the forward strand.
CTCTTTCTCTCCTGGAGAGATTTTTATATGCCTTTATTATTTGTGTTGTGCGTTGGTATCTTTTAGTGACCACCTTAAATCACACAACTTCAGAAGCAAACTGGAGTACACAATTCATTACACCAAGAGAGGAGAGAGGACTGAAGTCAGGAATGCTCAATTCCAACAGTGCCTTAGGAGGAGGAGTGCAGCCACCCACGCTCTCTCCCATTGTGGAGAAAACAGGGCTTTCTCTGAGGAAGTAGAGTAGACATGAAGTTTCTGGCAGGGTTTTATGCACCGTCTCTTTTTCACATGCTCCGATGATGATGATGATGATGATGATGATGATGATCTTAGAAGTGCACGAACGATGACTGGAATAAGTCATAGAATCATAGAATTGTAGAGTTGGAAGGGATCCCGAGGATCATCTTGTCCAACCCCCTGAAATGCAGGAATATGCAGGTGGCCTGTATGTGGGTTGAACCTGCAACCTTGGCATTGTCGACACCACAATCTAACCCCTGGAAACCCCTGACTGGTCACTGTCAGAAGCAGGATGCTGGACTAAACCCACCGTGTTCTGATCCCCACAAGTTCTCTGAAGCATCTAGTGTCCATCAGAATTAAGTAATGAAGCACTTGCTACCTCATGTTGGAATATCAGCTATATATCTTCAGTGGCTACAGGCCATGATGGCTCGGTCTGCCTCTAAGTTCATAATAAATGTGAAAGGGGAGATGCTGTGCTAGATGGAACCTTGGTCTGTCCTAGATAGGACAGGAAGAATCTGCCCATTGCATTTCTACCAGTTTCTAACTTTTCCAGTCCTGAATTCAGCTCACCACATTTTGAATCAATGGGGGGGGGGGGGGTTCCTCATGAAAATTCTTCAGCATTTCTCTGCAATTTCCTCCTCCTAATAATAATAATAATAAACACATTTCTATATGTTGCTTTGACTAATGCACACATTTTCCCACAAACTGAACTTAAAGTATCCTCCATCTTAGTCCTAGCCGGGCTTTTATTTTCATGTACTTACTCCATCAGTGCATCTAAAAATTTGCTGTTACTGGACAATCCTGTGTAGGCATTTATCTGCATGCCTTATTTTCATTCCTGGTATGGGTATGGGTGTGTATACTTTCAAACAAATAAAAAAAACACACACAAAAGGAAACAAAACAAAACAAAACAAAAACCCTCCCTGAATCACATCATTACATTTATCCATTTCACCTCATAGGCTATCCTCACATTACAGCACTCATAACAAAAGCGCAGATAATGAGCATCTCCCGTATCACTGGCATAAATAATAAAGAATGAACATAATGTATTTTTAAAAGTTCCCCTTAATGCAACACCAGTACAATGCTCCACCCAAATAAATGAAATTATCACCATCTTCCAGAAAAGCACAGCAAAAGGAGGGGGAGATAAAATTATGGTCATTGATGGAAGGAAACTGTGTCTATGGGAACTCTTGTGCAACCCAGTTCCTTTCCTAAATACCACACAGTTCCCTGATTCAAATCTTTAGCCTCTCTCAAGAAATCCTTCAGGCAAAGCAATATCTCTGCACTATGGAGATAATAGTAATACTAGGATGCTGACATGCCCATATGCTCCAAATGCCCTTTTGCCAGGGATATTTCATATTTTCCAGGTCCTGCCCTCAGTTACATTGCTACCCCTACTTTGCTCCTGATTTTAACCATTTGAGAATGCATTGCTAAGAATTTTTAAATGTTATCTGCTACCGTGTGTCCAATTCCAGGTTAAGGAAAGGCTATGCACTGGAACCCGGAGTCCCGAGGGACTTGTTGCTTAAGCAATGATCCAGTTCAGACTGTGAGCTTATAGAGGAGCTGGAGGCTTCAGATCTCAGCCAGGATCTTTTCCGGGCAGGTGCTTACATTAATTTTGCCTCTTCCCAAATGGAAGCTCTTGCCTACCATGCTGTCTCTTCTGCTCTTGTAGCCCTGGGGATAATGAGGCCCATGGTTCAGGAACCAACCGTGAACCCAAGCAAGCATTGTGGAGACCTCCAGTCTTGTGAATGGACTGTCTGGTTCCGAAAAGCTCCTCAAGGCTGCAGCCTAAATGGGACAGTGGAGTTTGGTCCATGAGGGCTAATGGGGCACTTACTTGCAAACTTCATTCTGACTGTCATTGGCTCCTATGCCGCCTACTGTTGGACTCTATGTCTCCTACCCAACCAGCCCCAATGGACGCTGGTCACTCCTGGTGCAGGGATCTTAAATAGGGATCCTGCTCCCCTTGCTCTTCGTCCAAGGAAACCCTCAGCCCCAGATCTGAGCAGGGCCAAATCCTGAGATCAGGGCTATTCTTTGATGTACAGCTTGCTTCCCAAATGTATTAAATGTCAGGCTGGGAGGCACACAGCCATCTTGCCTGTAATGCACATGCATATATTTTAAACACACGTGCACACACACACACACATTTGCTTCCTGCAGCCTGCTCTTCCACATGCTTGTGAGGATTGTAGGACAATTATAGATTGCAGAGGACAATTATGTTCTTCTGCTGCACCTTCGCTCTAAAGGAGAAACATCTTCTTGGCCTTTTAAACCAATGCAGAAACCACAGGGGAGGGAGGGTCATATCCAGCAAAGTCATGGAAAGATGTGCAAAATCCAGAGAGGAAGTGATTGAGTGATTGCTAATAGGGTGGAGTGCTATTTTTCTAGAAAAAGAGGTGCCGGAACTCACCATGAATGCCTCCCTTGTTCTCTTATAATGGCAATGGCACCCACCTGGGAGGTGCTAGAACTCAGTTCCAGTGAGTTCCAGCTGAAAAAAATGCCCTGGGTGGAGTGGGCCTGACCTAGAAGAGGCCTTTTCTGAAGTGATGCCCCAATTTCGGAACAGCCTCTCTAAGGAGGCACAATTGGCACTGGCATCACAGTCTTTTTGCCCAGTCCTCTTAGGTGACATTTTATTCAGAACTGCCTACATTGCTCCATAATGTTATGTTTTAAGCTTGGTTTTTCTTTGTCATTGTGTTGCTTGTTGTTGTGTTTTTGATATTGTATTATTATGTCATGTTGATTGGCCTATTCACACTTTTGTACGCTGCCCTGGGATCTTCTAATGAAAGCCGCTTAAGAAAAGTTGTTGTTGTTGTTTAGTCGTTTAGTCGTGTCCAACTCTTCGTGACCCCATAGACCAGAGCAAGCCAGGCACTCCTGTCTTCCACTGCCTCCCACAGTTTAGTCAAACTCATGCTGGTAGCTTCGAGAACACTATCCAACCATCTCGTCCTCTGTCGTCCCCTTCTCCTTGTGCTGTCCATCTTTCCCAACATCAGGGTCTTTTCTCTGGCCAAAGTATTGGAGTCTCAGCTTCAGGATCTGTCCTTCCAGTAAGCACTCAGGGCTGATTTCCATCCAGCCCACCACTTACAGTAGCTAACCAAACATCCCTGGGAACAGCAGACCACCAGGGGAGATAGCTACCCACTGCTGTTTATCATCCCTTGATAATCAGAGAGGTACACTATCTCTGAGCATGGAGGTTTTATTCTGTGCTATTGCATGTGATAGCTCTTGCTGGGCCTGCTTTCCATGGATATGATTAAAGCAAAGCTGCTGGCTGGCAGCTGTTGTGGGTGCCCCATGACTGCGAATTTCAGGGATGTGACATGGGATGTACCTGCTCCCTCAACTTTGCAGTATCTTCGCTTGACTTCACAGAGCATTCTCCCCTCTCCCCCACTTTCTGTGTGAAGACAAGCGGGCCATTCTGTGCAGAACGCGTGTGCGAATAGAGCAGAAGCAAAGCGCACATCCTCCTTACAAGAGTTCCTCGTGCTCCTTGCCGTTGTTGATGTGAAAGCAGCCTTGGATGCTTAAGCCGACAAGGGAAGGAGCATGTCAGCATGCCGGCTGAGTGCAGAAGGATAGGTCTATTAAGCCAGGGCCTGACATCGAAGGAGATAAAGTGCCGGGAGGCTTCCAAAGGCCGCCACACAGATCAGGTGTCTCCATTTAAATACAGATCCATCTTCTTGATCAGGGCCAAGTAGGCACATTCCCAACCTGAACGCTTCAGTGCCTGTTAGGGATGCCATACTGGGCTTGTTAGACACGAAGAGGGGAAGGGACAATACATTTTTTGTTCTTCCACTTCAGCTAGATGCAACCTGGCAGCAGGTTCCCAAACTGTGCATCTGCTTTTTTTCTTTCCTACTCTCTTTGGTTGTATATATACCATACATTTAAAACACACACACACACACACACAAATCCTGGGAACTGTAGTTTGCTACTGGCGCTGGGAATTGTAGCTTTGTGGGGAGTGAACTACAGTTCCCAGTATTCTTGGGGTGTGCTTTAAATGAATGGGGCTTAAGCATCCTCTTTCTTTTGTTGTAACATGAGAAGGAGGAACATGCGGTTGCATTTGACTATGGGCTCATCCAGAGTTCTGCTCATCCCTCCACTTTGTCCCAGGGAAACCCAATCTTTATCACTGAATTGGAGCAAACATCAGCCAGGTTTTCCACAGATTGACATTTGCTCTGATTCAGCGCTAAAGAGTGAGTTTTCCCATGGGAAACCCATGCTTGGACCCATGCTTTCTGGGCAGGATACAAGCCAAAGTATTTACAAGCACTGAGATTAGACCCAATGAACATGATTCAGTCAGGTCCTAATTTCAGTGGATTACTCTGAGCAAAATTTACAGCACACATGCATGAGCAGCAGTAGGGGAGACAGGCCAGTTTGTTTTATCTTAATTTTGTTTAAGGTATTTATATACTGCTTAGTGGAAGTTCCAAATTTCACTGTGGAACGCAAGCCAACATTTGCTCTTGCATCCTCCTCTTTGGTGCATCCTGTCCTGTGTGAAAGAACCAGCAAATCCCCTGTGGAGTGGGAAGAGGAAGGAGGCCTTTGAGAAAAAGCCGGGTAACAGCTTCAACCCTGAAATACCTGAAAAGGACTTTGGGGCTGATCAGAGGCTCCTGCTGATTTGGCAGAACCTGCCTTGCGAAGGAAGAGCCAAAGGGCCATCCAGGCAGCTGCTCTCTCTCATGAATGGCCCGTCTGTGTCACATTCAAGCTCAGGGCTGGGAAGTCACACTCTCCTTTGGAGCACAGGGAAGGTGGTTATTTATTAATGTCCGGAGCGCTGCCATCTTGCTGCCTCACAGGGCTAATAAACACTAAAGTGAGCTTAGATAGCCGAGGCAGCAGAAAAATAGCAGTGCCTAAACAAAAGAGGTCTGGAACCTGGGACCCAGTCTGTGAGAAGGAGAACAACAACAACAAAAAGGTATGTTTTGAAGTTGGCCAGCATTGCACCAGCACCTGCTACAGCTCTCTTCTCCTGCTCCCTCAGCTTGGGTGCCTCATCCAACCTCTTCCGCTCTGCACTTCCATCTGGAATTGCTTTCTGCAGTGTTCACTACTTCAAACCTAGCTCCTGTCATGGCAAATTCAGAGGCAGCCTGTTACCGGAAGAGCAGCAACAGAAGCAAACTCTCCTCGTTGATCAGATTGGGAAGTCTTTATAGGAGTGAGGCAGGACCACGTGGCAGGTGATCTGTCTGGTATCTCAGTAATTCCCTCCTTTGGCCAGAGCTTGGTGGAGAGACACAGGCAGAATCTCTGCCTGTGGTATCCCTCAGGTTCCAGATTCAGAGTCTCAGGTCCTGTGAAAGGTTTGGATTCAAGTTCCACCTCAACTGTTCACTCAACTGGGAGGAAAGCAAATCACTCTCTTTTCATACCAGGTGCACACTTTTGTTCCAAGGATGAGTTAGAATTGTAGATCCCATCATACACTGCTCTGCTGTGTTACTGCTCTTATAATCCACGTGACCTCTTTTGGACCTGCCTCTCTCCTGTCTGGAGTCTCATGAGAAAAGATGGTGCAATCTTGTTTTCCTCTGCTCTGGAGAGTAGAACCCAAACCACAAAAGGAGATTCTAACTCAAGAAGAACTTTCTGACAATAAGAGCTGTTCAACAGTGGAACAGACTCCCTCAGAAGGTGGTGCGCTCTCCTTCCTTGGAGGTTTTTAAGCAGAGGTTGGATTGCCATCTGTCATGGATGCTTTAGTAGAGATTCCTGCTTTGCAAGGGGTTGAAATAGATGACCCTTGGGGTCGCTTCCAACTCTAGGATCCAATGATTCTATAATAAGATCCAGCTGGATCAGGCCATGGCCCATCTAGTCCAACATTCTGTTCTCACAGTGGCCAGCCAGGGAAGCCCATAAGCACAACAGCAGTTCTCCCCTTCCATGTTTTCCACCAACTGGTATTCAGAGGCAGTGGAGATGGAACAATGTCTGGAAATGTTCTCTGATATTCAAAGCAGTGCAGTATCATTGCTGGAAAGATGTGGGATGCCAGTGGGCCTGGCACAACTTCAGGGGAAGCAACATTCTCAAGCACATCCTCCTATAGCTTCAATTTGCACCCTCTTCCCCGCAAACTGGAGGGGGGATCAATCAGTTTCCTGATAAAATATTTTAAAGATAGATATATCTTAAATCTCAATTTCAGTTTTAAAAACAGTTGAAATTCGGATTAAAGTTTGGGACCAGATGCCTTATGCATGCAAATATTTTCATCCTGGCTTATGTTCCAGATTTCTTCCTAACTTCCAGGAGAGGCTCTTTGGAGTGTATGGGAAGGTGAATATGTGGGTGAAAGTTCAAGCATGCTGCTGGAGAAACTAGGTCTTGAGGGTTCTTGCAAGCCTGAGTCTGACAGGAGGCGCCATCAATGCTGGGTTTAAGGAAGGTGACCAAGGAGAGAAAACTGCACTTGGGTGGGGCATGGCAGGCAGCAGATCAGGGTGTAACTGACAGGTGTGGGCAGGAACAGAGCTCAGCAAAAACAGGAATATGCATTGGGATCAAGTCAGGATAAAACAGGCAGCTTGGAACAAAAAAGGGGGGGAAGGAAAGAACAGAGCTGTCATCATTATCAATGTGGACCATGATGAAAGAATCCTGGGATCCCCCTCCTTTCTGGTGATGGTGTCAAAAAGAGGGGGCCATTCCCTCAGAAGCTGCTTTGAGATAGCATCAACTGGAGATTGATGGGCGAGAGAGGCGCAGGAGAGTGTAATGGTTAGTTAGATTGTGGCGCCAGAGCTGAGGAATCCCAGGTTCAGATCCCCTACTCATAGGGTGACACTGGGGCCAGTCACCACCTTTCAGCATAACTTTGATACAACCCCATGTGTGAAGAAGAAGAGGAGGAGGAGTTGGAGTTTGGACTTGATATCCCGCTTCATCACTACCCTAAGCAGTCTCAAAGTGGCTAACAATCTCCTTTCCCTTCCTCCCCCATAACAAACACTCTGTGAGGTGAGTGAGGCTGAGAGACTTCAGAGAAGTGTGACTAGCCCAAGGTCACCGAGCAGCTGCATGTGGAGGAGCGGGGAATCGAACCTGGTTCACCAGATTACGAGTCCACCACTCTTAACCACTACACCACACTGACTATTGTGTGTAATGCTTTGGAAGCACCTTCCCCTTAAGAACAGTTCAATACACATACACATACACCCACACACACCCTGTCAACGTTTTTTCTTGGACCAAGGCAGTTGTTCTCAAACTTTTTTTCACACTTTCAGAATAAAAATATGCTTGTGCAACACTGAATTTTTATGGATAAGAAATACATTGAAAAACAAAAGGAAACAACTCCTAGCAGTGCTTGATTTATAACATGGAGCACAACTACTTTAGAATATGATCATGGGACATCCAGAAAGTATTAAACAATGCAGCTACATACGAACATGAATTATTCCCAAAATAAAATTAGAAGCAAGCCTCATACATGCGTACCTTAAGTAAGTATACAAATTCAATGAGAGGCATGAGTTTGCTTTTGCCAGGTAATCTCAATTATATTAGGTCTAATTTGAGACAAACAAACTCTCACCTCCCTGTCAATATTGAGACGTTTTTCTCTTTTCTGATCTTTCATATTTGTCAGAGTTGAAAATTTCTGTTCGCAACAATATGCCATGGAGAACTGTAGAAGAATAGCCAATGCTCTTGAGAAGAGGCATGGATAGTGTTTCTGGTTGTATAACCAAATATATATATAGAGAGAGAGAGAGAGATACTACACAATACTATAGCACACTGAAATATTTAAATGTTTCTTTGATTGTCCTTGAATCTTCCCACCACACTTGCCATCCTCTCCTGCCACACCAGTGTGGATCGCCACGTCCTTTGAGAACCACTGGACTAAGAGAAACCTTTCCACAGGGTTTGTGTCCTTCCAGGGAGCTGTATAGGGACCCTGTTAGGGAGCCTGTTGCACTACCAATGTTTGCGTACCACTTGAATTCTGCAGGCAAAAGGAGACACACCATGGGAAGCAGGGCTTCTCTTAGTCCTCCTTTCATCTGTTTTCCTAAGAAGGTAGCTCACAAAGCAACAACCAACAAACAAGCGGGACAAGAAAAAAAAATCCTCTGGGAATACAGTTCAGATCAGGCTGCCAACACCAAACCTAACTGTGCAGTGTGGGGGCAGAATTTGGCCTAAGGAGCACAAAGCAAATGTTCCCTTTCGCAAAGGCCCTACAGCCATGAAGGATTTCCCAAGCCCTGCTGCAAGCTGAACACAGCTGTGCCCCAGCTCAGCTTCAGTCAGAGATAACTGTGATTTCCTAAAAGGAGGCAGAGGTCAGAGAGGGGAGGGGAGAGGGGAGTCCTGTTCCAAGGAATAGGTGAAAGAGGATGTTATGGCAGTTGGGGGTTGCTCTCTGTTTTCATCCTTGGAGGCCGGAGAAAGTGGGAACGCTTCTTGTGGCTACTAGCTTCAGACAGGAGTTTTTATGCTAAAATTCTGCTCCAGAAATTTCTTTCTGTTCTCAGTTCTTTAAATCCTTTGCATTAATGCAATGTCATGGTCAGAGAGGCGGCCTTAGACTGGGGAGATTTGGGTGGGGTGTCAAATCTGCCATACAGCCATGAACATTACTGGGTGACCCTAGGCCAGTCACTTCTCTCAGCCTAACCTACCCCACAGGGTTGTTGTGATGATAAAATGAGGAAGGGGAGCCACACACTCCAGCTTGAACTTCTTGGAGAAAAGGTGATATACAAATGTTGTTTTTATTTATTGGCCACCACCTTGAGAATTATGTTGGATGGCCGAATATAGAACGATGGTGCTGATTATGTATTCTGCTTGGTTAGTCATGAAGCAGGTATTATGAACTATGGGAAATTCTGCTGTCAAGGAAAGCACAAGTTCCAATCCTGCTGCACATGACCTTAAGGGTTGTATTGGGGCTGCTGGAGTCACAGCACCAAGGTTCTTTTTGGTACACAATGTCTTCAGGTCAAGGACTGTAGCCCAGTGGTAGAACATCTGCTTTGGACGCAGAAGGTCTCAGGTTCAATACCCTTCAACATCTCCTACCTGAAACTAGTTGCTGGAAACCATGGGTAGGGAAGAGGGCTCTGGTGCTCGGGTTCTGCTTGCGGGTTTCCTATGGGCATCTGGTGGCCACTGTGAGAACAGGATGCTAGACTAGATGGGCCATTGAGCTGATCCAGCAGGATCTGCTGATCTTCTTATGTGAACCCTGGAGAGCTGCTGCAAGTTAGTGTATGTAGACAATACTGAACTGGATGGACCAACGGTTTGCTTCTGCATGTTCCTTGTTTGTTTGTTTCAGAGATAGCAGGGTTACATTCATGCCCATGGATGTCTGTGGGTTTTTCACTGGTGCGAGCATTTCTCAATGGGGGTGGAGGGGGGAATATTGACAGATTCTGGAACGATCCCAAAGGGCCATTCATTTCCTTTCTGCTGCCTCCACTTGGCAAGAGTAGTTTGCCAAACATCTTTTTAACTGTGGCTGTTTCCCATTCACCCCTCCCAGAGTTGTAGTAATGGACTAGAATAGATTACATCCAGATCCGACTTGGCCCTGGTCACCCTTACATTATGTTAATAAAGGAGTACAAAAGGGAGCCACATCCCTGCAAAGGACTTGTTGATGGGGTGTTTCCACAAATGTCACTACCAACAGGGTCTGAATTTCCTGTCTTTATGAATTGGTCAAGGGTGGCACATTGATTCAGAATGTTTTGTTTCAGAAAGGCTCTCTCTCCATCACTTTTTTATACCCTTTTTATACCCTTTATGCCCTTTATACGTTGCAACCTAGGTTGCTATTCTGGCCTCAGGGATTTCCAATTTGGTCCAGCATAGACCCTGGTCTTCAAGGGATCCTATCCTTATTATGTGGGGGTGTGGGGGCAGAATACTGGTGGTAGGCTGCTTTTTTTTTTTTTTTTTTTTGAGAGAGAGAGAGAGAGAGAGAGAGAGAGAGATGATGATGATGATGATGATGATGATGATGATGATTTCTACCACTCTGGGCAGCTTTCAACAGAACATTAAAAAAGGAATAAAACTTCAAACATTAAAAGCAGAGAGAGAAGTGGAGGTGGCTTAAGATGTAGTTTAAATAGTGGAGTCATGATATGTTTGCTCATCATCCCATTTTCACCTTCATTTAAAAGGATTTTCAGGATTTTTGCTGCTTTTAAAAGCCTATGCGACCTCTTTGGCCACAGGAAATAGTGGGACAGGACAAAGAGTTGTGGGTGGCTCTCCCAAACCACTACCAGCTCTCTTAAAAGGATTATTTGCCTCCAACCTCAGTGACCTTGTGGATGTCAATCATTCAATCTCATCTGTCTTTGTCTTGGGTTCTGCAAAAAGTGTTTGCAGCAGAAGTGTGAGAAGGGAAAATTCCTCTAAAACCTGGTCTAGGAAACCTTTGCCTTGCCTTGGCATGGAATGACCCAGTGGGTGGAGCCAATGTGGCATAGCCCCTCCTCAATTCAAAACCCTTAACCCTTGTTATTAACCCTTGTTAATTTTTTGTTAATGGGTCGTGGTTGTTTTCACCTGTCCTAAGATGATGACATATCCCTGGGGAACTTTGTTAACACAGAACAGAAGTGCAAGAGATTGGGACTGGTCCTACCATTAGGCAGAGTAATGTGACTGCCCCAAGCAGCAGACTTTGTGTGCTATGTTGTTTGATTGGTTTTACAATAAATTGACTAGCCATGGAGACTAAAAACCTGGAAGGCCAGGGGTTCAGACATATTCAGGAGAGCCAGTTAAAATCCCTCAAACACCTAGTTCAACAAGCATTACTTGTGGAAACAACCTACCCTCATTCAGGACTGCCACACTAGAGATCAGAATATGGTTGTAACATCACTTTTTGTGTTTGCTTTTTGTTTTGTTTAAAAAGCATATTCAATTCACTGCACGTGATAAGAATAGGAGAATATTTCATAGTTTCAGTTTTGCAACAAGAGCAGATATCCAAGGGTGAAAGATTAGCCTTCTTGCTATGGATGAAAATAGGGGAAATCTACAATAACCTGTGTGTATGTATAACGGTAAGGGAGACAGAGAAAAAAATCTTATTTACTGGAGAGAGATTAAGATGCAACCATCCTAAATTTTACCTTTCCGTTTACAACTTTACTCAAAGCCAGTGAATGTCGCTAAAATACTCCCTTGGCCAGTAGGGGGCGCCTTGGTAATGCATTATTCATTCTTTCAGACAGTCCTATAGCCGCCCCCTCCTCTCTCTCTCTCTCTCTCTCTCTCTCTGTCTCTCTCTCTCATTCAACTGAAAGAACAGTCTGCCAAGGAGATCTGGTACAAGCCATCAAAATATTTTGGCAGCTCTGCAAAGTGACAGTTTAAACGAACACAAGAGGGTGTTTAACCATTTAGGGGCCTAAGAACAGCACAAACATATGGAAAGAGCTTTGCCAATCAAAAGTTGTTGGCGCTTGCGTTGCCGTCCCCCCTTGTCCCATGTCTCTGAGTCAAAAATGTGAACCTTAGTCACTCTCCCCTTTGGTGCAAGCATTTCCTCTTTGCTCACATATCAACATGGCACCCCCACCATACACCATGCCAATTCAGGTACAAAAGTCACAACAGCCTAATAATTGCAGCAACTTTCCCCTTCCTGGTGCAATTGCCATCAGCCCCAGCCAGCGTGTTGCGAGTTGTTGTCTAAAACATCTGGAGGGCATCAGGTTGGCAAAGGCTGCATTAGAGTCTTCTCCGCCCCCTTATAATTGCCCAGCTCTGTAATTTTTTCAAGACTTATTACTTGGCTCTTTCATGGAACACTTTTTCTCCCCTACCTGCAGTTTTCTCAAAGTGCTTCTTAAACCCTACCTGTGCCATTTCCCACTTCCTGCAATGCAGTTAAGTTTAGCAGGGGAGAAACTGAGGCACAAATTGAGGGCTATGACTTTCCCACTAAGGTCACGTAACAGATTAGGAGTGGACTGTAAAGATTCCATAGGGCCAAGCATTTTGGTTTATGCGCTAACAGAACACTTTCCCTTTTCCTTTTCAAAGGAACATTATTATCTAGAGTGGATGTGAACCGTATATGACCAACTAAACTGGACAGAACCCAACAGCCACCTAATGCAGTCTGCCAAGTGCCAGGATGTGTCCCACCCGCCGTTTTTGAAGTCCAAAGCATTCAAGCAAAAACAATGTTTCAAGCTGTTTGTGTGGCTTCTGGGTTGTATTCAGCCTGGTGAATCACATAAGTTACACAGATCTGGTTTCATGTGCATAAAGGGGCATTTTTTGGAATTCTGATGAAAGAGAGCTATCTGAAACTATATCTTGCAGAAAGTCAGACCATTGGTCCATCTAGTTCAGTTCATCTGCCACCTGACAGGGGCTCAGACAGAAGTATTTCCCAGCCTTCCCTGGAGATGCCAAGGATTTAGGGGAAGAGCTCAACAGTAGAGTTTTGCTTGTAGAAGACCCCAGCAGCTTCTTCAGGTAGGATTGAGGGAGAACCCAGTCCGAAAGAGTGTCTCTCAAACTTGGGTCTCCAGCTGTTGTTGGACTACAGCTCCCATTATCCCTGACCACTGGTCCTGCTTTCAGGGATGATGGGAGTTGTAGTCTAGCAACAGCTGGAGACCCAAGTTTGAGAAGCCCTGGGAAGCCAATGTAGACACCAGTCAGTGGAGACAGTGGTGAACTCAATGGACCAACTTGGTAGAAGGCAGCTCTCTATGTTCCTGTTGCACCTTAGACCATTGGTAGGCAAAGTATATCCTTTTATCATGACTGCAGCTCTTCCTTTAAGAGTTAGGCTCAATATTGGAGGGCCCAATAGCCAGCCCAGAGCCTTTAGATGCTTCACTGCACAGGAACATAGAAAGCTGCTCAATATCAAGTCAGGACAATTGGTCCATCTACCTCAATATTGACTACAGTGACTGGCAGCTGCTTTCCAGGGTCTCAGACAGGGGTCTTTCTTAGTTCTGACTGGAGATGCCACGGGTTAAAGCCAGAACCTTCTGCCTATAAATCACATGCTGTACCACCTAGGTATCTGGTTCTGTCATTTGAAATTTGGGGTCCATCCCTCCATCTTGAGTTGTCCATATTTGAGAGCTTGGAAGGATTTTTGCCTGAAACTTTGGGGAGCCACTGTGATCAAAGAGTAGACTGGGGTAACCAATGCTCACCAGTCTCAGCCAGAATGACCAGTGGTGATGGGAGTCTAACCACAGCTGGAGAGTATCACATTTGCTCCTCCTGGATTACATCATACTGAGATATTATGGACCAATGACGTCACTGTATAAGCCAGCTCCCAGTCTTGCACCAACTCAAGAAATCATCCATTGTGGTTGCATCCTATAGTGAGAGTCAGCTGTGGCTGCAACACACTGCTTTAACCCAAATTTCACTGCTTTGTAACAAACTAATGCATCAATATTTCCACCTGCTTTGTGGACTTCCACACCACCTGTCACAATTGTATGACAACTCTCTTGAAGGCAACTCTCTTTGGGGGTGGGAGAGAACTGTCTGGAAGCATGTCAGAAAGCAAACTCTATCCTGTGATTTTTACACAGATACAATTTATTAGATGGGTGGAAGCCAGTGGTACACAGCTCAGTAATTTTAGACTCTGGAGGACTGAATGGTCTCATGGGCACCCACTCTTTAGATGGTAATGTGTATTATTATTTCACTTACAGAGTAATCCTATGCATCTCTATTCAGAAATAAGTCCCACTGTATCAAATGGGGCTTACTCCCAGGTGAGTGTGTCTAGGATTACAGCCTTACTTCCAAACATGTTAAGCCACCTCCTGCTTCTACTACTGAGTGGGACCCTAGCCTGCCCTAAAGTCTTGCTCTGATGGCACCCTGGTGGGAGCTCAAAGAGGGCAACCTGGTTCTTCTGACATGCAATTTAAGCAATGTGACTCAAAACTGTATAGAATAGTACCAGAATTGCCACTGTTGTAACTTCTTGCTCCTTGGAAGCTGCTGATTGGGCTCACATATTCATTCTCCACCTCTGGCAAATGGTCAGGAGACGGAGGAGGAGGTAGCGGGCCTGTAAATATGTAGGAACGAAAGCTGGCAGGTTGATATTCTTACATTGCGGATTCTCCCTCTTCACCATTATTAATATCCATGAGACCGTTAGCACTCTTCAAAAGCACTTCGACTGCTGAAAGATCTCTATCGGAGAAGCTTGCCATGAATTACCAGACTTAATTTCCTCATTCCGGCACCAAGCGGTAGACAAAGAAGACCCCCTGGGTTTGTTGATCAGAAATTAACTTTTTCTTTCCTTCTTTTTTGTCACTCAAGAGTTTTCAGTATTCCTAAAGGAATTCTGTGATCTGGAGGAAAACCCACTTGTAGCAAGATCTCTCTCTCTCTGCTTTACAAAACCACTGCAGCGAGTTTTTCATGCGTCTCTGCAATAAATAAATAAACCCACCTCCACTCAGTTTAATAATCCTGGTCCTCCTCTATACAGTGGTGATAGCTATATATATATTGGCTATATTTTGGAATTGTGCTGGCCTGATACCTTTGTAGAGTGTCTGTGTGTGGACTGTGTTTGTGTGGGGGAAAGGAGGGGGGGGTCTGGCTCACTAGCCCCTCCGTTTGCAGCAGGTCTATAGTTACAATGTTGGATTCAGGGTCACAATTTGAGTCGGATTTCGTATCATTTGCACAAAGACACATTGACGCCCGAGCCTAATGAACATCAATATTCTTAACGACAAGGAAAAGATCTCTTTTATGGGATTCCAGACAGGCAGTGTGTCTCCGCGCTCCTCCTGCAGAATCGCAGGAAAATATACCATGTCTCTCTTCTGCATACACACAGGCTTCCGTCCTTGCAAAGTTGAAACCTCACAGCTCTGAGGAGAGGCTTCCTAAAACGAACAGGACAATTCCTTCTGTCGTTCCAAAGTTTTTTCATGGAAGCTTTCTCTCTTGCTCCTTCTCCCTGAGCCTTTCCAATATGCAAGTCCACTACAAACTATTCTTCACTTTTCTTGTTTTGATGAACATAGGATATGTGTCAGGGTTATCTGGAGTGTGTGTGTGTGTAGCTGTGGCACTGAGACTTTTTTTACCCTTAACAAAAAGAGTAATTCAAAGGGT